>NC_137333.1:107854660-108548410 GCF_965287045.1 Carcharhinus amblyrhynchos | reverse complement strand
AGTTGAACACATGACCCATTGAGCCTGTTCCACCATTCAATACAATCATAGCTGATCTTTCACCTCAGTTTCATTTTCCCACCCACTCCCCTCAGCTTAAAATATATTCAATAATGGAGCATCCACAACCCACTGCGGGAGAAAATTCCAAAGATCCACAACAGGAAAGAAATTTCTTCTCATTTCAGTCCAAAATGATCAGTCCCTTATCCTGAGACTGCACCCCCTTTTCTAGATTTCCCGAGATACGTCTCACAGCACCCACCTTAAAATCCAACAGGTTTATTTGTAGCAAATGCCACAAGCTTTCGGAACACACTGTTCCTTCATGTCCTGAAACCGAGTGGCGTTTGCTACAAATAATCCTCTTCGATTTTAAGCTGGTGTTGTGAGACTTCTTTCTGTTTTTACCCCAGTCCAATGCCGGCACCTCCACATCTAGATTTCCCAACCAGTGGAAACAATCTCTCAGTGTCTCCCCGTCAAACCCCCTCAGAATCCTGTGGATTTCAATGAGATCTCCTTTTATTCTAAACTCCAGAGAACAGAAACCCAATTTACACAGCCTCTCACCATTAGACAACCTCCTCATCCCAGGGACCAGGTTAATGAACCTTTGCTGTGCCACCTCCAAAGCAAGTCTATCCTTTCTTAAATGTGAAGACCAAAACTGCACACCATATTCCAGGTGTGGTCGCACCAAATCCCTGTACATCTCAAGTAAGGTTTTGTTATCCCTGTACTCCAATCCCCTCGCAATAATGGCCAACATGCCATTGGCCATTCAAATTGCCTACAGCAGCTACGTGCTAACTTGTACAAGCAGTTTGAAGATCAACACTTACAAGTTTCTACCTTTTGAAAATATTCTGCTTTATTATTCTTCCAACTAAAGTGAATAACTTCCCTGTCTTATTCTGCATCTGACATTTGTTGTCCACTCACTTAACCTGTCAGTGTCTCTTTGCAACATCTCTGTGTCCACCCCACAGATTACTATTCCACCTAGCTTGGTATGATCAGTAAACTTGGACATGTTATGCTTTGTCTCTCTGTGTCGTTAACATCAATTAGAAATAATATTTGCTCATCTAAATTTGGCCTGATGAATATCCCGATTTTAATTGCTCCTAACAATGGCATATGTGCCTTTAGCTACATGAGCCCTAACTTCTGGAATTCCCTTGACACCTCTCTGCTCTTTACCTCACTTTCTCGATACCTCTCTACCTCCTACCTCGCTTTCCCGACATCTTTCTGCTCTCTACCTTGTTTTCTCAACACCTGTCTGCTCTTTACCTCACTTTCTCGATACCTCTCTGGCCCCTACCTCACTTTCCTGACACCTATTCCTGAAGGAGCCGGTGCACGTCCAGCGGGTGCAGCAAGAGATGGCTGAAAAACATCTGCAAGAGGGCAGACAGGTCTGGGGTGTTTGGGAGGTCTTGTCAGTCACATGATAATGCAGAACCTCATCACACTGGCCCAAGACAAGGTCAACCACTGTACTGAAGATGTATTATTCCCTACCTTGCTTTCCTGATACCTCTCTGCTCCTTCCCTCACTTGCCTGACACCTCTCTGCCTCCATACCTCACTTTCCAGACACCTCTCTGCCTCCATACCTCGCTTTCCACATTTAAGACAATTCTTAAAATCTTCTTCGTTGACCAAGCCTTTGAACATTTGACCCATTGGCCAATAACGTGCAAGCTCCAGAGCATTTTGCCTCCGGAATGGGGTTCCATAGAGATACCACCCCTCCCACTGCATACTGGAATTTCCCAGCTAAGGGAATTTTGAACTGTGCTGGAAACCATCTGAAAGTGTGGTATAAATGAGAAAGTTGGAGCGGTTCAGTCTGACTTACAGTTAGAGTTACCCAGAAAAACTTCAAAGAATTATAACCACTTCTAATTTCTGGATAACTATAACACTGACCAACGCCCAAAGACACGCCAAACCCCCAAGGGATTTCCCCCATTAGCTCCCCGCTTATGCTCCACTGCCACCTCACATTCCTCGACACAAATCGAGCCCCAATCCCAGCCTGGCCTCCGCTCCCTGCACCCCCCACCACCCCACCCCGGCTTCAACCGAACCCCCACCTGCTCGACCCAACACAACTCCAACCACCACACTCCTGCCTCACTGGCCACGACTGCCTCAACCAGATGAGCCCAGGTTGAACCACCCTTCACACACATCACCCAGAGCCCAGTACAACCCCACCACTGCAGACATTGCCTGAGCCAATCACCCCTCCAACCAGAAAACAGGCCTGACCTGAATCACCCACCCCCACCAAGACATGCCCATCCCAGTTCTGAGTCAATGAGCAGGTGTACATGGGGGTGTGGGAGGTGAAATGGGGGGGGGAGAGTCAGTGATGGGGGAGAGTGTACATGGGGATGTGGGAGGAGGAATGGGGGGGAGAGTCAGTGCTAGGGGAGACTGTACATGGGGGTGTGGGAGGGGGAATGGGGGGGAGAGTCAGTGATAGGGGAGAGTGTACATGGAGGTGTGGGAGGGGGAATGGGGGGGAGAGTCAGTGATAGGGGAGAGTGTACATGGGGGTGTGGGAGGGGGAATGGGGGGGAGAGTCAGTGATAGGGGAGAGTGTACATGGGGGTGTGGGAGGGGGAATGGGGGGGAGAGTCAGTGATAGGGGAGAGTGTACATGGGGGTGTGGGAGGGGGAATGGGGGGAGAGTCAGTGATAGGGGAGAGTGTACATGGGGGTGTGAGAGGGGGAATGGGGGGGAGAGTCAGTGATAGGGGAGAGTGTACATGGGGGTGTGAGAGGGGGAATGGGGGGGAGAGTCAGTGATAGGGGAGAGTGTACATGGGGGTGTGAGAGGGGGAATGGGGGGGAGAGTCAGTGATAGGGGAGAGTGTACATGGGGGTGTGGGAGGGGGAATGGGGGGGAGAGTCAGTGATAGGGGAGAGTGTACATGGGGGTGTGAGAGGGGGAATGGGGGGGAGAGTCAGTGATAGGGGAGAGTGTACATGGGGGTGTGGGAGGGGGAATGTGGGGGTAGAGTCAGTGATAGGGGAGAGTGTACATGGGGGTGTGGGAGGGGGAATGGGGGGTAGAGTCAGTGATAGGGGAGAGTGTACATGGGGGTGTGGGAGAAGGAATGGGGGGAGTGTCAGTGATAGGGGAGAGTGTACATGGGGGTGTGGGAGGGGGAATGGGGGGAGAGTCAGTGATAGGGGAGAGTGTACATGGGGGTGTGGGAGGGGGAATGGGGGGGGAGAGTCAGTGATAGGGGAGAGTGTACATGGGGGTGTGGGAGAAGGAATGGGGGGAGTGTCAGTGATAGGGGAGAGTGTACATGGGGGTGTGGGAGGGGGAATGGGGGGAGAGTCAGTGATAGGGGAGAGTGTACATGGGGGTGTGGGAGGGGGAATGGGGGGGAGAGTCAGTGATAGGGGAGAGTGTACATGGGGGTGTGGGAGGGGGAATGGGGGGGGAGAGTCAGTGATAGGGGAGAGTGTACATGGGGGTGTGGGAGGGGGAATGGGGGGGGAGAGTCAGTGATAGGGGAGAGTGTACATGGGGGTGTGGGAGGGGGAATGGGGGGGGAGAGTCAGTGATAGGGGAGAGTGTACATGGGGATGTGGGAGGGGGAATGGGGGGAGAGTCAGTGATAGGGGAGAGTGTACATGGGGGTGTGGGAGGGGGAATGGGGGGAGAGTCAGTGATAGGGGAGAGTGTACATGGGGGTGTGGGAGGGGGAATGGGGGGTAGAGTCAGTGATAGGGGAGAGTGTACATGGGGGTGTGGGAGGGGGAATGGGGGGTAGAGTCAGTGATAGGGGAGAGTGTACATGGGGGTGTGGGGGGGGGAATGGGGGGGAGAGTCAGTGATAGGGGAGAGTGTACATGGGGGTGTGGGAGGGGGAATGGGGGGAGAGTCAGTGATGGGGAGAGTGTACATGGGGGTGTGGGAGGGGGAATGGGGGGAGAGTCAGTGATAGGGGAGAGTGTACATGGGGGTGTGGGAGGGGGGAATGGGTGGGGAGAGTCAGTGATAGGGGAGAGTGTACATGGGGGTGTGGGAGGGGGGAATGGGTGGGGAGAGTCAGTGATAGGGGAGAGTGTACATGGGGGAGTGGGGGGAGAGTCAGTGATAGGGGAGAGGTTAAGTGGGTGTGATTTTGAACAGAATGTGTTGATGGATTGTTAGAGCTCGATGTTCTGTGTTTATCTTGTCTGAAGACAACAAACGAATCACGGGTGCCGTTCTTGACGGTGAAATTGGATTTTGAAGCTGAGGGTCACATGGTCATGGTGCCATCTCGCCAGCTGCTGCTCACAAAACTGTCGGATGTTCTGAAGTCAGTCGGTGAAAGCATCCTCACTGTGAGTACCACATTGACCCGGAACTCCTGCAGCCAGCGGTCAGTTCCTACTGCTGTCTCACTTAGCACTGCCATAGTGCCCTGTCAGAGGGTCAGTGCTGAGGGAGTGCCGCACTGTCAGAGGGTCAGTGCTGAGGGAGTTCCGCACTGTCAGAGGGTCAGTACTGAGGGAGTTCCGCACTGTCAGAGGGTCAGTACTGACGGAGTGTCGCACTGTCAGAGGGTCAGTGCTGAGGGAGTTCCGCACTGTCAGAGGGTCAGTACTGAGGGAGCGCTGCACTGTCAGAGGGTCAGTGCTGAGGGAGCGCTGCACTGTCAGAGGGTCAGTGCTGGGGGAGCACCGCACTGTCAGAGGGTCAGTACTGACGGAGTGTCGCACTGTCAGAGGGTCAGTGCTGAGGGAGTGCCGCACTGTCAGAGGGTCAGTACTGACGGAGTGTCGCACTGTCAGAGGGTCAGTACTGAGGGAGCGCTGCACTGTCAGAGGGTCAGTGCTGGGGGAGCACCGCACTGTCAGAGGGTCAGTACTGACGGAGTGTCGCACTGTCAGAGGGTCAGTGCTGAGGGAGTGCCGCACTGTCAGAGGGTCAGTACTGACGGAGTGTCGCACTGTCAGAGGGTCAGTGCTGAGAGAGTGCCGCACTGTCAGAGGGTCAGTGCTGAGGGAGTGCCGCACTGTCAGAAGGTCAGTACTGACGGAGTGTCTCACTGTCAGAGGGTCAGTGCTGAGGTAGTGCCGCACTGTCAGAGGGTCAGTACTGACGGAGTGTCGCACTGTCAGAGGGTCAGTGCTGAGAGAGTGCCGCACTGTCAGAGGGTCAGTGCTGAGGGAGTGCCGCACTGTCAGAGGGTCAGTACTGACGGAGTGTCTCACTGTCAGAGGGTCAGTGCTGAGGGAGTGCTGCACTGTCAGAGGGTCAGTGCTGGGGGAGCACCGCACTGTCAGAAGGTCAGTACTGAGGGAGTGCCGCACTGTCAGAGGGTCAGTGCTGAGGGAGTGCTGCACTGTCAGAGGGTCAGTACTGAGGGAGTGCCGCACTGTCAGAGGGTCAGTACTGAGGGAGTGCCGCACTGTCAGAAGGTCAGTGCTGAGGGAGAGCCGCACTGTCAGAGGGTCAGTACTGAGGGAGTGCCGCACTGTCAGAGGGTCAGTACTGAGGGAGTGCCGCACTGTCAGAGGGTCAGTGCTGAGGGAGAGCCGCACTGTCAGAGGGTCAGTGCTGAGGGAGTGCCGCACTGTCAGAGGGTCAGTGCTGAGGGAGTGCCGCACTGTCAGAGGGTCAGTACTGAGGGTGCACCGCACTGTCAGAGGGTCAGTGCTGAGAGAGTGCCGCACTGTCAGAGGGTCAGTACTGAGAGAGTGCCGCACTGTCAGAGGGTCAGTGCTGAGGGAGTGCCGCACTGTCAGAGGGTCAGTGCTGAGAGAGCACCGCACTGTCAGAGGGTCAGTGCTGAGGGAGTGCCGCACTGTCAGAGGGTCAGTGCTGAGAGAGCGCCGCACTGTCAGAGGGTCAGTACTGAGAGAGTGCCGCACTGTCAGAGGGTGAGTGCTGAGGGAGTGCCGCACTGTCAGAGGGTCAGTGCTGAGGGATTGCCGCACTGTCAGAGTTTCAGTACTGAGGGAGTGTCGCACTGTCAGAGGGTCAGTGCTGAGGGAGTGCCGCACTGTCAGAGTTTCAGTACTGAGGGAGTGCCGCACTAAGAACAAAGAACAATACAGCACAGGAAACAGGCCCTTCGGCCCTCCAAGCCTGTGCCGCTCAATGGTCGAACTAGACCATCTTTCTGTATCCCTCCATCCCAGTCTGCTCATGTGACTATCCAGGTAAGTCCTAACCGATCCCAGTGTGTCCGCCTCCCCCATCCTGCTTGACAGTGCATTCCAGGCCCCCACCAGCCTTTGTGTAAAATACGTCCTTCTGATATCTGAGTTAAACCTCGCCCCCCCTCACCTTGAACCTGTTACCACTCGTGTTTGTCACTCCCTCAGCACTGACTCTCTGACAGGGGGAGCTATACAATAAATGGCAGAACCATCAGGAGTATAGACGCACAGAGGGACCTGGGTGTGCAAGTCCACAGATCCTTAAAGGTGGCAGCACAGATGGAGAAGGTGGTGAAGAAGGCATTTGGCATGCTTGCCTTTATAGGACAGGGTATAGAGTATAAAAACTGGAGTCTGATGTTACAGCTGTATAGAATGTTGGTTAGGCCACATTTGGAGTACGGCGTCCAGTTCTGGTCACCACACTACCAGAAGGACGTGGAGGCTTTAGAGAGAGTATAGAAAAGGTTTACCAGGATGTTGCCTGGTATGGAGGGTCTTAGCTATGAGGAGAGATTGGGTAAACTGGGGTTGTTCTCCGTGGAAAGACAGAGAATGAGGGGAGACCTAATAGAGGTGTATAAAATTATGAAGAGTATAGATAGGGTGAATAGTGGGAAGCTTTTTCCCAGGTTGGAGGTGATGATCACGAGGGGTCACAGGTTCAAGGTGAGGGGGGTGAGGTTTAACTCAGATATCAGAGGGACGTATTTTACACAGAGGGTAGTTGGGGGCCTGGAATGCACTGTCAAGCAGGGTGGTAGAGGCGGACACGCTGGGAGCGTTTAAGATTTATCTGGATAGTCACATGAGCAGACTGGGAATGGAGGGATATCAATGAATGGTCTAGTTGGACCATTGAGCGGCGCAGGCTTGGAAGGCCGAAGGGCCTGTTTCCTATGTTGTACTGTTCTTTGTTCTTTGTACTTCTATCAGGTCTCCCCTCAACCTCCATCGCTCCAGTGAGAACAAATCAAGTTTCTCCAACCTCTCCTCATAGCTAATGCCCTCCTTACCAGGCAACATCCTGGTAAATCTTTTCTGCACCCTCTCCAAAGCCTCCACATCCTTCTGGTAGTGTGGCGGCCAGAACTGAACACTATATTCCAAGTGCGGTCTAACTAAGGTTCTACAAATCGGTAACATGACTTGCCAGTTTTTAAACTCAATGCCCCAGACTTTTAATTTTCAGGCAATCTGATTCATCCCACATAAGTGAAGACACTGGATACTGCAAAGACTATGGGCCCTGACAATATTCCAGCAATAGTACTGGGTATTTCTGCTCCAGAATTTTCCCCGTCCCTAACTCAGCTGTCCCAGTGCAGCTATGACATTAACATCTATCTGACAATGTGGAAAATTGCCCTGGTATGTTGTGTACACAAGAGACAGGATAAATCCAACCTGGCCTATTTAAAGGACGAAAAGCTGCAGCATGCTACGGTGCAGAGGGATCTGGGGGTCCTTGTGCACGAATCGTAAAAACCCAGTCTGCAGGTGCAGCAGGTGATCAAGAAGGCGAATGGGATGCTGGCCTTTATAGCGAGAGGGATAGAATATAAATGCAGGGAAGTCCTGCTGCAACTGTACAGGGTATTGGTGAGGCCGCAGCTGGAGTACTGTATGCAGTTTTGGTCGCCGCACTTGCGCAAGGATATTTTGGCCTTGGAGGGAATGCAGAGGAGGTTCACTAGGCTGATATCGGAGATGAGGGGATTGGACTATGAAGAGAGACTAAATAGACTGGGTCTGTACTCGTTGGAGTTTAGAAGGATGAGGGGGGATCTTATAGAGACGTATAAGATAATGAAAGGGATGGGTAGGGTAGAGGTAGAGAGATTCTTCCTGCTCAGAAAGGTAAGCAGGACTAGAGGGCACAGCCTCAAGATAAGGGGGGGGGTGCAGTTTAGAACGGAGTTGAGGAGGAACTCCTTCACTCAAAGGGTGGTGAATCTCTGGAATTCTCTGCCTGTTGAAGTGGTGGAGGCTACTTCGCTAAATATATTTATGTCATGGGTTGATAGGTTTTTGACAGACAAGGGAATTAAGGGTTATGGGGAGAAAGCGGGAAAGTGGAACTGATCCACTTCAGATCAGTCATGATCTTATTGAATGGCGGAGCAGGCTCGAAGGGCTAGATGGCCTACTCCTGCTCCTACTTCTTATGTTCTTCTGTATGGCCAATTACCGTGTCTACTCTCAATCATCAGCAATGGAAGGAGAAGTCCGATCAAGCAGCATCTGCTCAGCAATAACCTGCTCAGTTTGGGTTCCACCAGGGTCACTGAGTTCCTGCCCTCAACACTGCTTCAGTTACAATAGATTGGAGAGGTTGGGAATGTTTGCCTTGAAGAGAAGAAGGCTAAGAGGAAGGTAATTGATGAAGCAGCTGAAGATTGTTGGGCTTAGGACATACCTTAAGGGATTCCTGTTGTGATCTCCTGGAGCTGAGATGATTGACCCCCAACCAACACAACCATCTTCCTATGTACCCGGTATGACTCCAACCAGCAGGGAGTTTGTCCCCTGATTCTCATTGATTCCAGTTTCACTCGGGCTCCTTGATGCCACACTCAGTCCATTGTGGTCTTGGTGTGAAGGGCTGTCACTCTCACCTCACCTCTGGAATTTAGCTCTTTTGTCCATGTTTGAACCAAGGCTGTAATGAGGTCAGGAGCTGAGTGACCCTGGTGAAACCTCAATCCAACAGAGATAAGGAACAGCACCTTTTCACAGAGGATTGTAAATCTATGGAACTCACTGCCCCAGTGTGCAGTGGGTGCAGAATCAATCAATGGATTCAAGAAAGAGACACACACATAGATCAATTGAACAAAAATGGGATAAAGGGTGAAGGGGGAAAGGCAGGGAAGTGAAGTTAGGATGAGACAGAGATCAGCCATGATCATATAGAATGGCAGAGCGGACTCAAAGGGCTGAATTGCCCACTGTCGCTCCTAACTCCTTTTCCTATGAATCCACGCTGTCTAATTGTGTTAGAATTTTATAAGTTTCTATGAGATCCCCTCTCACTCTTTTAAGCTCCAGCGAATATAATCTTAACTGACTTAGTCTCATATGACAGACCTGCCATCCCAGGAATCAGCCTGGTAAACCTTCGCTGTGCTCCCTCTATAGCAAGGACATCCTTCCTCAGGTAAGGACACCAAAACTGCACACAATACTCCAGGTGTGGTCTCACCAACACCCTGTACAATTGCAGCAAATCATCTCTATCCCTATACTCAAATCCTCTTACTATGAAGGCCAACATACCATTTGCTACCTTTACTGCCTGCTGTACCTGTGTGCTTTTAGCGACTGATGCACGAGGACTCCAAGGTCTCGCTGAGTATCCACTTCTCTCAATTTACACCCATTCAAGTAATAATCTGTCTTTCTATTATTGCTACCAAAGTGGATAACCTCACATTTATCCATGTTATACTGCCTCAATGGGACATCTGACTTGCCATCATCCTACTATGAAAGTGGTGAGGGTGTGATTCCACATTCTTCCACTACTGGGTTTCGAGAGCTTTTTGGTTTCACTCCAAATTTCCTGGTCCCGTCCACCGCAGGCTGGAGGAGAAAATTCAGCCCTCACAGTCAGTGTGACATCTGAGATGCTGGGGTCCACTGGAGGAGGCCGAGATGGATCATCCACTCGACACTTCCAGCTGAAGATTGCTGCAAATGCTTCAGTCTTATCTTTTGTACTGATGTGCTGGACTCCTCCATCATTGAGGATGGGGATATTTGTGGAGCCTCCTCCTCCAATGAAATGTTTAATTGTCCACCACCATTCACAACAGGATGTGGCAGCACTGCAGAGCTTAGATCTGATCCATTGATTGTGGGATCGCTTAGCTCTGTCTATTACTTGCTGTTTTTGCTGTTTGGTATGCAAGTAGTCCTGTGTTGAACCTTCACCTCATTTTTAGATATTCCTGGTGCTGCTTCTGGCGTGCCTCCTGCACTCTCCATTGAACCGGGGTTGATGCCCTGGTTTGATGGTAATGGTTGAGTGGGGGATATACCGGGCCATGAGGTTACAGACTGTGCTGAGTACAATTCCACTGCTGTTGATGGCCCACAGCACCTCATGGATGCCCAGTCTGGAGTTGTTAGATCGGTTCGATGTCTGTCCCGTTTAACACGGTGATAGTGACACACAACATGATGGAGGGTATTCTCAACGTGAAGGTGGGACTTTGTCTCCATCATAGATGTTGCCTAACCTGAGTACTTTCAGGAACTTGTTCACATGTTGGTAAAATGAACACCATTTCATGGAAATTCATACGGCAACACTGAAGTCACATGCGGGGTTGTGGGGTGGATGGGAAGGTGTAAGAAAAGTAACAGGGATACCATTACATGAGAAAAACTCTCACAAACAGAAAGTGAATCACAAAAACAGAAAGTGCTGGAAAATCTCAGTAGGTCTGACAGCAGGGAGAGAGCACTGCAGACTTACTGCCTGCCAACGTGTGTGATGTAACTGAGCAGAGAGTAGCTGGAATGCTGCAGGTGGGTAAGCTGGCACTGTGAGAAATATCCAGGAATGGCACCTTCAGCACCCTCCAACCATCCACCATCATCTTCACAAAGCCAAGACTCTCGCCCAATCAGGGGCCTCTCCTCCAATCAGGGGCCTCTCCTCCAATCAGGGGCCTCTCCTCCAATCAGGGGCCTCTCCCCCAATCAGAGCACAAAGAGCCAAGTGGTTTGGTTGTGTTGCTGCGACAGCTCTCGCTGGATTGCAAACTGCAAATTCCAACTTACACTCTTCCACCCGCTAGTCCAACAAAATTCAAACAGGACAAACCAACCAGTGAGAAAGGAAAGCACAAACAGAGCTGAATCACTTCAAATACAGAGTGCCAAGTTCACTGAGGGAGCGATCCTCATTCACAACCAATATTGCACATACAATACAATCCCTACATGGCAGAAGGAGGCCATTCGGCCCATTGACCCTATACTGACAACAATCCCACCCAGGCCTATCCCTGTAACCCCACATATTTACCCCAAATCCCCTGGAAATAAGAGGCAATTTAGCATGGCCAATCAGTGTGGGAGGAAACAGGAGCACCTGGAGGAAATCCATGCAAACCCGTGGAGAATGTGCAAACTCCACACAGACAGTGACTCGAGGCCAGAATTGAACCCAGCTCCCTGGCACTGTGAGACAGCAGTGTGAATCACTGTGTCACCGTGCTGCCCCGGGTCCCTGGCACTGTGAGACAGCAGTGTGAATCACTGTGTCACCGTGCTGCCCCGGGTCCCTGGCGCTGTGAGACAGCAGTGTGAATCACTGTGTCACCGTGCTGCCCCGGGTCCCTGGCACTGTGAGACAGCAGTGCTAATCACTGTGTCACCGTGCTGCCCCGGGTCCCTGGCACTGTGAGACAGCAGTGTGAATCACTGTGTCACCGTGCTGCCCCGGGTCCCTGGCACTGTGAGACAGCAGTATGAATCACTGTGTCACCGTGCTGCCCCGGGTCCCTGGCACTGTGAGACAGCAGTGTGAATCACAGTGTCACCGTGCTGCCCTGGGTCCCTGGCACTGTGAGACAGCAGTGTGAATCACCGTGTCACCGTGCTGCCCCGGGTCCCTGGCACTGTGAGACAGCAGTGCTAATCACTGTGTCACCGTGCTGCCCCGGGTCCCTGGCACTGTGAGACAGCAGTGTGAATCACTGTGTCACCGTGCTGCCCCGGGTCCCTGGCACTGTGAGACAGCAGTGTGAATCACTGTGTCACCGTGCTGCCCCGGGTCCCTGGCACTGTGAGACAGCAGTGTGAATCACTGTGTCACCGTGCTGCCCCGGGTCCCTGGCACTGTGAGACAGCAGTGTGAATCACTGTGTCACCGTGCTGCCCCGGGTCCCTGGCACTGTGAGACAGCAATGCTAATCACTGTGTCACCGTGCTGCCCCGGGTCCCTGGCACTGTGAGACAGCAGTGTGAATCACTGTGTCACCGTGCTGCCCCGGGTCCCTGGCACTGTGAGACAGCAGTGTGAATCACTGTGTCACCGTGCTGCCCCGGGTCCCTGGCACTGTGAGACAGCAGTGTGAATCACTGTGTCACCGTGCTGCCCTGGGTCCCTGGCACTGTGAGACAGCAATGCTAATCACTGTGTCACCGTGCTGCCCCGGGTCCCTGGCACTGTGAGACAGCAGTGTGAATCACTGTGTCACCGTGCTGCCCCGGGTCCCTGGCACTGTGAGACAGCAGTGCTAATCACTGTGTCACCGTGCTGCCCCGGGTCCCTGGCACTGTGAGACAGCAGTGTGAATCACTGTGTCACCGTGCTGCCCCGGGTCCCTGGCACTGTGAGACAGCAATGCTAATCACTGTGTCACCGTGCTGCCCCGGGTCCCTGGCACTGCGAGACAACAGTGCTAATCACTGTGTCACCGTGCTGCCCCGGGTCCCTGGCACTGTGAGACAGCAATGCTAATCACTGTGTCACCGTGCTGCCCCGGGTCCCTGGCACTGCGAGACAACAGTGCTAATCACTGTGTCACCGTGCTGCCCCGGGTCCCTGGCACTGTGAGACAGCAGTGTGAATCACTGTGTCACCGTGCTGCCCTGGGTCCCTGGCACTGTGAGACAGCAGTGCTAATCACTGTGTCACCGTGCTGCCCAGGGTCCCTGGCACTGTGAGACAGCAGTGTGAATCACTGTGTCACCGTGCTGCCCTGGGTCCCTGGCACTGTGAGACAGCAGTGTGAATCACTGTGTCACCGTGCTGCCCCGGGTCCCTGGCACTATGAGACAGCAGTGCTAATCACTGTGTCACCGTGCTGCCCCGGGTCCCTGGCACTGTGAGACAGCAGTGTGAATCACTGTGTCACCGTGCTGCCCCGGGTCCCTGGCAGTGTGAGACAGCAGTGTGAATCACTGTGTCACCGTGCTGCCCCGGGTCCCTGGCAGTGTGAGACAGCAGTGTGAATCACTGTGTCACCGTGCTGCCCCGGGTCCCTGGCACTGTGAGGCAGCAATGCAAACCGCTGTGTCACCGTATCATTGTCATCTCCATCAAATGCACCACGCGCATTTGTGCATTCAATTTCTGCCCTTACTTCTTGCCCTTTCTCTTGGCCCTGCACTTTGACAAGCCACAGATCATCTCCTCACTCACATCACCCTTCCTCCCAGCTTCCCTCCGTTTTTAACTGGACATTGTCCATTTTCCTTTGCTGTTGCATTCCTTTCAGTCTGAAGTTTAGCTTCTTCCCTGCGGTTAGTATTGGCACTGCAAGGCCACATTACTCTCCATAACTGTCTGGTCTGTCAGCTGCTGGAGATCTGTAGCCTGTGGGTACAGCTCAGTATTCAGTCAGAGTGTGGGTGTCAGGGCCCAGCTGTCACAGTGTCTGCTGCAACACAGCCAGTTTCTGCTCTCAGTGTGTTCAACAGGCCACGGCAAGAAGAATTCCTGTTCAGAAACAAAAAATATCCCATTGTCAACACGTGAGTGACTGACTGTGTGATTCCCTTTGACAAAACAGTCACTTCATTAGGGGAGGTTAGTTTATTCAGCGACTTCATTAATATTCCACATCTCCCATTTACGGTGACCATGGCAACTGGCAGAGGCTTTTTTTTCAAATAAAAACATTAAGCAGGGTGGATTAACAATGAAACACACAGTTCCCTGTGAAAGGGGTAGTGGGGGGGTGGGGGTCAGTGGGTGAAGGTGGGGGTGGATGGGGTGAATTGCCTGCAGTGCTGATTCCTGACACCGGGAGCTGGATTTACAGGTTTGCACCTCCAATTTCAGCCCCATCCACACTCCCCCTCAGAGATTCTCAAATTCAAACTTCCAAAGACTGGGCACCAACATCTGCTGAACATGTCGATGGGCCGAAGGTCCTTTTCCGCGCTGTATGACTCCATGTCAGAACTACAACTCCCATCAGGCACCGGCGGCTGGACTGCCCCCTGACTGATGCTTCTCAATGTTCGGATCTTTCCCAGGTGCAATCCTACTGATAAAGTTTATTTATTTTAAAGTTCATTTATTAGTCATAAGTAAGGCTTACATTAACACTACAATTAAGTTCCTGTGAAATTCCCCAAGTTTCCACACTCAGGCGCCTGTTTGGGTCAATGTACCTAACCAGCACGTCTTTCAGACCGTGGGGAGCACCCAGAGGAAACCCACGCAGACACGGGGAGAATGTGCAAACTCCACTCAGACAGTGACCCAGGCTGGGAATCGAACCTGGGTCTCTGGCGCTATGAGGGAGCAGTGCTAACCACTGTGCTACTGTGCAGCCCCTGTGATGTAGTTAGAACCATAGAAAATTACAGCTCCGAAACAGGCCTTTCAGCCCTTCTTGTCTGTGCTGAACCATTTTTTGCCTAGTCCCACTGACCTGCACTTGAACCATATCCCTCCACACCCCTCTCATCCATGAACCCGTCCAAGTTTTTCTTAAATGTTAAAAGTGACCCCACATTTACCACTTTATCCAGCAGCTCATTCCACACTCCCACCACTCTCTGCATGAAGAAGCCCCCCCTAATATTCCCTTTAAGCTTTTCTCCTTTCACCTTTAACCCATGCCCTCTGGTTTTTTTCTCCCCTAGCCTCAGTGGAAAAAGCCTGCTTGCATTCACTCTATCTATACCCATCAAAATCTTGTACACCTCTATCAAATCTCCCCTCATTCTGCTATGCTCCAGGGAATAAAGTCCTAACCTATTCAACTTCTCTCTGTAACTCAGCTTCTCAAGTCCCAGCAACATCCTTATGAACCTTCTCTGCACTCTTTCAACCTTATTTAGTTCCAAACAGGTAACTACCTCATCCGTGCTTGGCTGAGTACAGTGATTGTCAGTTTGTCTGAATCTAATTGGCAGTGAGGGACTTTAATTGGTGAGCCTGTCTTTGGGGGCACTGAGGAAGGACATGGCGTATTTCTTTGTAAATCAATCCCAATTCCAAACACTGAGCTCAAAGTTACTCCGTTTGATTTTCTTCATAATTGACCCAATTCCACACAGCAAGGAGCCAAGGGAAGGTTGGATAATTAACTGAGAAAAGTAAGGCAACATTAAAATTGTGTTTTAAAGATCTGTAGATTGCAGGAACGGAAAGATTGTAAATAGCACAAATTTACAGTTTGCCAATCAAGGGTGTGAGTTAGAACATAGAGCAGAAAATAAAACCAAAAGCCAAAACACTGGAAAATCTCAGCTGGTCTGGCAGCATCTGTCAGGAGAGAAAAGTGATGTTTCGAGTCCAGATGACCCTTTGTCAAAGCTAAAAGGCATGTAAAGTGGGAGATATTTATATTGCAGGGTGAGGGAGTGAAAAATGAGTCATAGCCATAGAAACTATTCAGAGGGGAGGTGGGGTCCTGAGTAGCAGGGATGAAAGTGAGGGGGGCATAGATGGGGACTGCAATGCACGGCATCGTGGGGGTGAAGCGGAGCAGGGTTTGAAATGTGTATACTTTAATGCAAGGAGTATTTGCAATAAAGTGGATGAACTTGCAGCGTGGATCAGTACCTGGGACTTTGATGTTGTGGCCATTTCAGAGACATGGATAGAGCAGGGACAGGAATGGTTGTTGCAGGTTCCGGGGTTCAAATGCTTCAGTAGGAGTAGAGAAGGAGGTAGAAGGGGGGGAGGGGTAGCATTATTAGTCAAGGATTGTATCACGGTGTCAGAGAGGAAGTTTGATGAGGACTTGTCTGTTGAGGTGGTATGGGCTGAGGTTAGAAATAGGAGAGGTCACCCTGTTGGGAGTCTTTTATAGACCTCCTAAAAGTTCTAGAGAGGTTGAGGAAAGGATTGCAGAGACGATCCTGGATAGGAGTGAAAGTAATAGGGTAATTGTTATGGGGGACTTTAACTTTACTAATATTGATTGGAATTGCTATAGCTCTAGCTCATTAGAGGGGTCAGTTTTTGTACAAAGCATGCAGGAGGGTTTCTTGACTCAGTATGTTGATAGGCCAACTAGAGGTGAGGCTATATTGGATTTGGTGCTGGGAAATGAGCCAGACCAAGTGTTAGACTTGGAAGTTGGGGCGCATTTTGGTGATAGTGACCACAATTCGGTTACGTTCACCTTAGTGATGGAAAGGGATAGGCAGGAACCTCGGGTCAGTAGTTTTAGCTGGGGGAAGGGTAATTATGAGGCTATTAGGAGAGAATTAGGAAGCATAGGTTGGACTAGGAGACTACAGGGTCTGGGAACGTCCGAAATGTGGAGTTTTTTCAAGGAGCAGCTACTGCGAGTCCTTGATATGTATGTCCCTGTCAGGCAAGGAGGAATTGGTCGAGCTAGGGAACCGTGGTGCACTAGGAAAGTTGATTCGCTGGTTAAAAAGAAAAAGGAGGCTTATGTCCGGATGAGACTTGAGGGCTCAGATAGTGCACTAGAGAGCTTTAGATTGGCTAGGAGGGAGTTAAAGAGAGAGTTAAGAAGGGCTAAAAGAGGACATGAGAAGACTTTGGCTGATAGGATTAAGGAGAATCCTAAAGCATTCTATAGATATGTTAAGAACAAAAGGTTGGTTAGGGCAAGATTAGGGCCAGTTAGAGACAGCAGTGGGAATTTATGTGTGGAACCGGAGGAGATTAGTGAGGCACTGAACCAATATTTCTCTTCGGTGTTCACGCAGGGGGACATAAATGTAGCTGTGGAGAACACTGGGTTACAGGGTTGTAAACTGGACAGTATTGCAGTTGATAAGGAGGATGTGCTAGTTATTCTTGAGGGTTTGAAAATAGATAAGTCCCCGGGCCAGACGGGATTTACCCTAGGATTCTCTGGGAGGCAAGGGAGGAGATTGCAGAGCCTCTGGCTCTGATCTTCAGGTCGTCGTTGGTCACCGGTATAGTGCCAGAAGATTGGAGGTTAGCGAATGTTGTCCCGTTGTTTAAGAAGGGGAACAGAGACTTCTCCGGGAATTATAGACCGGTGAGTCTTACTTCTGTTGTGGGCAAGGTTTTAGAAAAAATTATTAGGGATAGGATTTATAGTTATTTGGAGAGTAATGAAATGATTAGAGATAGTCAGCATGGTTTTGTGGAGGGTAGGTCGTGCCTTACTAACCTTATTGAGTTTTTTGAGAAAGTGACCAAAGAGGTGGATGGGGGTAAGGCAGTTGACGTGGTATATATGGACTTTAGTAAGGCGTTTGATAAGGTTCACCATGGAAGCCTTCTGCAGAAATTGCAGATGTATGGGATTGAGGGTGATTTAGGAAATTGGCTGGGGGATAGGAGACAGAGGGTGGTGGTTGATGGTAAGTATTCGACATGGAGTTCAGTTACGAGTGGTGTGCCTCAAGGATCTGTTTTGGGGCCACTGCTGTTTGTAATTTTTATAAATGATCTGGATGAGGGTATAGCTGGGTGGATTAGTAAATTTGCTGATGACACCAAAGTCGGAGGTGTGGTAAATTGTGAGGAAGGGTGTCTTAGTCTACAGGGAGACTTGGACAAGTTGCAGAGCTGGGCCGAGAGGTGGAGGATGAAGTTTAATGCGGAAAAGTGTGAGGTGATTCACTTTAGCAGGAATAACGGATGTGTAGAGTATAGGGCTAATGGTAGGACTCTGAATAGTGTGGATGAACAGAGGGATCTAGGTGTATGTGTACATAGATCCCTGAAAGTTGGGAATCAAGTAGATAGGGTTGTTAGGAAGGCATACGGTGTCTTGGCGTTTATTGGTAGGGGGATTGAATTTAGGAGCCGCAGCGTCATGTTGCAACTGTACAAAACTCTGGTGCGTCCGCACTTGGAGTATTGTGTGCAGTTCTGGTCCCCACATTATAGGAAGGATGTGGAGGCTTTGGAGAGGGTGCAGAGGAGGTTTACCAGGATGTTGCCTGGTATGGAGGGGAGGTCCTATGAGGAGAGACTGAGGGATTTGAGGTTGTTTTCGTTAGAAAGAAGGAGGCTAAGAGGGGACCTTATTGAAACATATAAGATGATTAGAGGTTTAGATAGGGTGGACAGTGATAGCCTTTTTCCTCGGATGGAGAAAGCTAGCACGAGGGGGCATGGCTTTAAATTAAGGGGTGGTAGTTATAGGATGGATGTCAGGGGTAGGTTCTTTACCCAGAGGGTGGTGAGGGATTGGAATGCCCTGCCTGCTGCAGTTGTAAATGCGCCTAGTTTGGGGGCGTTTAAGAGATCCGTGGATAGGTTTATGGATGGAAAGGGTTTGGTTTAGGTTAGAGGGTCATTGTTTTTTAACTGGTCGGCGCAACATCGTGGGCCGAAGGGCCTGTTATGCGCTGTAATGTTCTATGTTCTAACTAGGGGAAAGGCTGCTAATGGCAGCTCACAGAGAGAATAGAAGGTGTGAATGGCTAATCGGCAGAGAAGCTGAAATCAGAGGGTAAACTGTAACAGAAGCGGGGGGGTGTGAAATGGTTGGAAGAGAGGCAAAATTTAGAATAAGGGGAGAAAGGGGAAGCAAAGGGGGAGAAAAGGTAAAGAAAGAGGGAAAGAGTGGAGGGGGCGTACATCAATGACTATCTTGGTGCCACTTCATGCTCTCATCCAGACCTTGAAAAATTCATCAACTTCACTTCCAGTTACCGCTCCTCCGTCACCTTCACCTGGTCTATCTCAGATACTCCCCTTCCCTTCCCTTAACCTTTCTGTCTCCATTTCCGGTAATAGACTCTCTTCCAATATCCATTACAAGCCCATTGACTCCCATAGCTATTTGGGTTACAGCTCCTCACACCCTACATACTGTAAGGATTCCATCCCTTTCTCTCAGCTCTCTCGCCTCCATCACATTTGTTCCGATGATGCCACTTTGCAAAATGCTTCTTCTAATAAGTTCTCCTTTTTCCTCAGCTGTAGATTCCCACCTACAGTTGTTGACAGGGCCGTCTCCCGTCCCACAACCCTCACCTCCTCTCCTCCCTCCCAGAACAAGGATAGAGTCTCTCTTGTTCTCACATTTCACTCCACCAGCCTGCAAAGCATACAAAGCATAATCCTCTGCCATTTTCGCCAATCCCAGTGTGATGCCACCACCAAACATAACTCCCCTTCACTCCCTCTGTCAGCATTCCGCAGAGACCATTCCCTCTGGGATAACCTAGTCCACTCCTCCACTATATCCCATCGCTCATGGCACCTTCCCATACAATCACCGAAGGTGTAACACCTGTGCCTTTACCTGATCCATGCTCACCATCCAAGATCCAAAACACATATTCCAGGTTAAGCAGCATTTCACATGCACCTCTTAATTTGATGTATTGCATCAATGTGGTCTCCTGTATGTCGGAGAGACCAAGCGTAGACTGGGTGAACGTTTTGTTGAGCACCTTTGGTCTGTGTGTAACCAGGACCCTGACCTTCCGGTTGTTTGCCATTTTAATGCACGATCCTGCTCCCATGCCCACATGTCCGTCCTCGCCCTGCTGCAGTGTTCCAGTGAAGCTCAACACAAACTGGAGGAACAGCACCTCATCTTCCAGCTAGGCACTTTACAGCCTTCTGCTCTCAACACTGAATTTAACAACTTCAGCTGATTGGCTCTACCCCACCACCACCCCTTTGTTTCCATTTCATTTAATTTTTTACTATTCTCTACCTTTTATTTCTTTATTGTCTTTCTTCATTTTTCTTACCCCCGCCCCAACTAAGGGCCAGTCAGAGACAGCAGTGGGAAGTTGTGCATGGAGCCTGAAGAGATAGGAGAGGCACTGAATGAGTATTTTTCGTCAGTATTCACGCAGGAAAAAAGTCAGTGTAGTCGAGGAGAATACTGTGATACAGGTTTTTAGACTAGACGGGATTGAGGTACATAAGGAGGAGGTGTTAGCAATTCTTGAGAGTGTGAAAATAGATAAGTCCCCTGGGCTGGATGGGATTTACCCTCAGATTCTCTGGGAGGCTAGGGAGGAGATTGCAGAGCATTTGGCTTTGATCTTCATGTCGTCATTGGCTTCAGGTATAGTGCAGGAAGACTGGAGGATAGCAAATATTGTCCCCTTGTTCAAGAAGGGGAGTAGAGACCATCCTGGAAATTATAGACCAGTGAGCCTTACTTCTGCTGTGGGCAAAGTTTTGGAAAGAATTATAAAGGATAGGATTTATAATCATCTAGAGGGAAATAAATTGATTAGGGATAATCAACATGGTTTTGTGAAGGGTAGGTCGTGCCTCACAAACCTTATCGAGTTCTTTGAGAAGGTGACCAAAGAGATGGATAAGGGTAAGGCAATTGACGTGGTGTATATGGATTTTAGCAAAGCGTTTGATAAGGTTCCCCATGGTAGG
Organism: Carcharhinus amblyrhynchos; assembly: GCF_965287045.1. Taxonomy (NCBI): domain Eukaryota; kingdom Metazoa; phylum Chordata; class Chondrichthyes; order Carcharhiniformes; family Carcharhinidae; genus Carcharhinus; species Carcharhinus amblyrhynchos. The sequence continues at coordinate 108,527,922 of NC_137333.1, read as the reverse complement.
CTATTGCAGAAAATGCAGATGCATGGGATTGAGGGTGATTTAGCAGTTTGGATCAGGAATTGGCTAGCTGATAGAAGACAGAGGGTGGTGGTTGATGGGAAATATTCAACCTGGAGTTCAGTTACAAGTGGTGTACCTCAAGGATCTGTTTTGGGGCCACTGCTGTTTGTCATTTTTATAAATGACCTAAATGAGGGTGTAGAAGGATGGGTTAGTAAACTTGCTGACGACACCAAAGTCGGAGGAGTTGTAGACAGTGAGGATGGATGTTACAGTTTGCAGAGGGACATAGATAAGCTGCAGAGCTGGGCCGAGAGGTGGCAAATGGAGTTAAATGCGGAAAAGTGTGAGGTGTTCACTTTGGTAAGAGTAACAGGAGTACAGAATATAGGGCTAATGGAAGGACTCTTAGTAGTGTTGACGAGCAGAGAGATCTTGGTGTACATGTGCAAAGCTCCCTGAAAGTTGGCACCCAGGTTGATCAGGTTGTTAAGAAGGCGTACGGCGTGTTAGCTTTTATTGGTAGAGGGATTGAATTTCGGAGCCGTGAGATCATGTTACAACTGTACAAAACTCTGGTGCGGCCGCACTTGGAGTATTGTGTACAGTTCTGGTCGCCGCATTATAAGAAAGATGTGGAGGCATTGGAGAGGGTGCAGAGAAGGTTTACCAGGATGTTGCCTGGTATGGTGGGAAGGTCTTATGAGGAAAGGCTGAGGGACTTGAGGTTATTTTCATTAGAGAGAAGAAGGTTACGAGGTGACCTTATTGAGGCACACAAGATGATCAGAGGATTGGATAGGGTGGACAGTGAGACCTTTTACCTCGGATGGTGATGGCTAACACGAGGGGATATAGCTTTAAATTAAGGGGTGGTAATTATAGGACGAATGTCAGAGGTAGGTTCTTTACTCAGAGGGTAGTAAGGGCGTGGAATGCCCTGCCTGCAGCAGTTGTGGACTCGCCAACTTTAAGGGCGTTCAAATGGTCAGTGGATAGGCATATGGATAACATTGGAATAGTTTAGGTTGGAGGGTCATTAGATTCGTTCCACTGGTCAGCGCAACATCGAGGGCCGAAGGGCCTGTACTGCGCTGTAATGTTCTATGTTCTAACTCTTTCCCTCTACCTTATCCCCCTTCCCTTACCTTTTCTCCCTCTTTGCTTCCCCTTTCTCCCCTTTTTCTAAATTTTGCCTGTCTCCCAACCATTTCTGCATGCACCCCCCGCCCCCAACCTTCTGTCACAGTTTACCCTCTGATTTTAGATTCTCTGCCGTTTGGCCGTTCAGACCCCTTATGCTCTCTGTGGCTGCCATTAGCAGCCTTTCCCCTGGTTTCTGTAGCTATCACTCATCTTACATTCCCTCCCCCTGCTGTATAAATATCTCCCACTTTCTATCCCTTTTAGCTTTGACAAAATATGAACTCGAAACATCAGCTCTTTTCTCTCCTTACAGATGCTGCCAGACCTGCTGAAATTTTCCAGCATTTTTGCTTTTGGTTTCAAGTTCCAGCATCTGCAATAATTTGCTTTTATTTGAGGTGAAAATGATGGAGATTTCAGCACAGATTGTCGGGGAGTCGGGGCAGGAATGAAGGGATTTGCAGAGTGTGAACTAGGATGGGATAATTGTTCACTGTAACATTCTTCCTCAGGTAGTGGACTCTCTGCAAAAAGTCAAACCCTCACAGCCATCCCCAGACCTCAAGGATCAGGAGGATGGACAGACCAGGAGTAAGCCAGATTCTCCAGAGAGGCAAGAGCGAAAACCTTCACACATCACATGCAAAGCGTACAGAAGTCAGTGTGTAGCAGGAGAGATACTGGATGCCAAAGGTAAGAGACAGAGTGTGTAAGGAGAGGGATCAGAGTGCAGAAGTGGAGAGACCCATTGTGGGGGAAGAGAGAGAGAAAGAGAGAGAGAGTCATGCATGGACAGAATATGGAAATGGAGAGACAGACTGTGGAAAGTGTGAGGGGGAGGGGGCAGAAGGAGAAGAAAGAGAGTTCACAGGAGGGGACAGACACTACATGCAAGTGGTGACAGACAGAATGTAGGTGAGACACAGAGGGCAGCAGATGAGAAAGAGAGATAGAGTTCAGCAGGAGAGACTGCAGAAATAGAGTATGGACAGAAGATAATAAAAAGTGTGGAAAAAGAGAGACAGTGTGTAAAAGGGGCAGCATGGGAGCGTGGTGGTTAACACTGCTGCCCCACTGTACCAGGGACCCAGCTCAGTTTCAGATTCCAGCAACCGCAGTAATTTGCTTTTATTTGAGCTGAAAATGATGTAGATTTCAGCACAGATGGAATGTGCATTGGGGGATGGGAGTGGGAATGATGGGATTTGCAAAGTGTGAGTTGAGATGGGATCATTGTTCACTGTAACATTCTTCCCAGCTTGGGTAACTGTCTGTGTGGAGTCTGCACGTTCTCACCGTGTCTGCATGGGTTTGCTCCGGGTGCTCCGGTTTCCTCCCATAGACGTGCTGGTGAGGATGCATTGGCTGTGCTAAATTCTCCCTCAGTGTACCCGAACAGGCAATGGAGTGTGGCAACGAGGGGATTTTCACAGTAACTTCATTTGCAATGTTAATGTAAGCCTACCTGTGACTAATAAATGAACTTTAACTTTAAAAACTTTAAAAAGCTGCAAGGCAGATAGAAAAAGAGAGACAGAGCATGGATGTGGAGAGAGACAGGTGCGGATCTGTATGTGTGAAGTTTGGAGGATGATCAGACCCAAAACAGTGCTATCACCTAGTGTTTCTGTATTCTGAAGCACCTGAGGGAGCGCCGCACTGTCAGAGGGTCAGTGCTGAGGGAGCGCCGAACTGTCAGAGGGTCAGTGCTGAGGGAGTGCCGCACTGTCAGAGGGTCAGTGCTGAGGGAGTGCCGCACTGTCAGAGGGTCAGTGCTGAGGGAGTACCGCACTAGAACAGAACATAGAACATTACAGCGCAGTACAGGCCCTTCGGCCCTCAATGTTGCGCCGACCAGTGGAACCAATCTAATGACCCTCTAACCTAAACTATTCCAATGTTATCCATATGCCTATCCACTGACCATTTGAACGCCCTTAAAGTTGGCGAGTCCACAACTGCTGCAGGCAGGACATTCCACGCCCTTACTACCCTCTGAGTAAAGAACCTCCCTCTGACATTCGTCCTATAATTACCACCCCTTAATTTAAAGCTATGTCCCCTTGTGTTAGCCGTCACCATCCGAGGTAAAAGGTCTCACTGTCCACCCTATCTAACCCTCTGATCATCTTGTGTGCCTCAATCAGATCACCTCATAACCTTCTCTCTAATGAAAATAACCTCAAGTGCCTCAGCCTTTCCTCATTAGACCTTCCCACCATACCAGGCAACATCCTGGTAAATCTCCTCTGCACCCTTTCCAATGCCTCCACATCTTTCTTATAGTGCGGTGACCAGAACTGTACGCAATACTCCAAGTGCGGCTGCACCAGAGTTTTGTACAGTTGTAACATGATCTCACGGCTCCGAAATTCAATCCCTCTACCAATAAAAGCCAACACACCGTACGCCTTCTTAACAACCTTATCAACCTAAGAACATAAGAAATAGGAGCAGGAGTAGGCCATCTAGCCCTTCGAGCCTGCCCTGCCATTCAGTAAGATCATGGCTGATCTGTCGTGGCTCAGTTCCACTTTCCCGCTTTCTCCCCATAACCCTTAATCCCCTTGCCTATCAAAAACCTATCAACCCGCGTCTTAAATATATTTAGCGAGGCAGCCTCCACCACTTCAACGGGCAGAGAATTCCAGTGATTCACCACCCTTTGAGTGAAGAAGTTCCTCCTCAACTCCGTTCTAAACCGCTCCCCCCACCCTTACCTTGAGGCTGTGCCCTCTAGTCCTACTGTCCTTTCTGAGCGGGAAGAGCCTCTCCACCTCTATCCTATCCATCCCATTCATCATCTTATACGTCTCAATGAGATCTCCCCTCATTCTTCTAAACTCTAACGAGTACAAGCCTAGTTTATTCAGCCTCTCCTTATAGTTCAACCCCCTCAACTCCGGTATCAGCCTAGTAAACCTCCTCTGCACTCCCTCCAAGGCCAAAATACCCTTGTGTAAGTGCGGCGCCCAAAACTGCACACAGTACTCCAGCTGTGGCCTCACCAGTGCCCCGTACAGTTGCAGCAAGACCTCCCTACTTTTATATTCAATCCCCCTCGCTATGAAGGCCAGCATCCTATTCTTCTTCCTGACCACCTGCTGCACCTGCAGGCTGGGTTTTTGCGACTCATGCACAAGGACCCTGAGGTCCCTCTGCACCGTTGCATGCTGCAGTTTTTCGCCACGTAAGTAATAGTCCTTCCTACCATTATTCCTACCAAAGTGGACAACTTCACACTTGCCAACATTAAATTCCATTTGCCAGTTCCTGGCCCATTCGCCCAGCCTACCTAGATCCTTCTGCAGACTTCCCACACCCTCCGCACAATTTGCCGTTCCACCAACCTTGGTGTCATCAGCAAATTTCGACACCATACACTCGGTTCCCTCCTCCAGATCATCTATATAAATGGTAAATAGCTGAGGCCCCAGCACCGATCCCTGGGGCAGTCCACCTGGGTGCCAACTTTCAGGGAACTATGCACATGTACCCCGAGATCTCTCTGCTCGTCAACACTACTAAGAGTCCTTCCATTAGCCCTATATTCTGTACTCCTGTTACTCTTACCAAAGTGAATCACCTCACACTTTTCCGTATTAAACTCCATCTGCCACCCCTCAGCCCAGCTCTGCAGCTTATCTATGTCCCTCTGCAAACTGTAACATCCATCCTCACTGTCTACAACTCCTCCAACTTTGGTGTCGTCAGCAAATTTACTGATCCATCCTTCTACACCCTCATCCAGGTCATTTATGAAAATGACAAACAGCAGTGGCCCCAAAACAGATCCCTGAGGTACACCACTTGTAACTGAACTCCAGTTTGAATATTTCCCGTCAACCACCTCTCTCTGTCTTCTATCAGCTAGCCAATTCCTGATCCAAACTGCTAAATCACCCTCAATCCCATGCATTTTCTGCATTGGCCTACCATGGGGAACCTTATCAAACGCTTTGCTAAAATCCATATACACCATGTCAACTGCCTTACCCTGATCCACCTCTTTGGTCACCTTCTCAAAGAACTCGATAAGGTTTGTGAGGCACGACCTACCCTTCACAAAACCGTGTTGACTATCCCTAATCAATTTATTTCCCTCTAGGTGATTATAAATCCTATCCCTTATAATTCTTTCCAAAACCTTGCCCACAACAGAAGTAAGGCTCACTGGTCTATAATTCCCAGGATGGTCTCTACTCCCCTTCTTGAACAAGGGGACAACTGTCAGAGGGTCAGTGCTGAGGGAGTGCCGCACTGTCAGAGGGTCAGTACTGAGGGAGTGCCGCACTGTCAGAGGGTCAGTACTGAGGGAGTGCCGCACTGTCAGAGGGTCAGTACTGAGGGAGTGCCGCACTGTCAGAGGGTCAGTACTGAGGGAGTGCCGCACTGTCAGAGGGTCAGTTGATTGGTGTGTATTGGAGCTTGCTGTTTGCAAATTGGTTGTTGAAATTCCTGCAGCATGTCCGGGCCTGCACTTTGGGATGTGCTGAAGATGTGATGGGTGCTATAGAAATGCACGTTCTTTCTTCTCATTACTCACAGGTTTGAGAAACAGAGAGACTGGGCTGCCCGATACTACAGAGCCTCAGATCTCTCAGCCATCCTGCACCATTGCACAGCCCCCCCTGTTACTCAGACAGATGGAAAGCAGTGCCGTGAGAATCAGTGGGCAGCAATTGAAGGCTCATTTCAGTGCTCTGTCCACCAGCTTTCTGAGATCACAGCTACTAGGAGACAGGGAACTCCAGAGTGCTCAGAGGAAACAAAACCTGCTCATCAAGGTGAGAATAAAAACCAGTGTCTGTCCCTGCCTGATCCTACTCCTCTGCCTCTCCGCACCAGATTCTCCAATCTCACCCACAGCTGGGATTCTCCAGTCCCGCTGTAGTGAAAGGAGTTTTAGCTGAGTGCCAAATTCTCTATTCTTGATGGCAGTGATAGATGGGTGTGAATGGCTGAAGAATCCTGGCCCCTTTCTCTCTCTTTCTCTCTCCCCCACCTTTTCTCTCTCTCTTTCTCCCTCTCTGTCTCTCTCTCCCTCTATCTCATTCTCGCTCCCCCTCTCGCTCCCCCTCTCGCTCCCCCTCTCGCTCCCCCTCTCGCGCCCCCTCTCACGCCCCCTCTCACGCTCCCTCTTGCACCCCCTCTCGCTCCCCCCTCTCGCTCCCCCCTCTCTCCCCCTCTCTCTGTCGCTCTCTCTCCCTCTCTCTTTGTCTCTCTCTTTGTCGCTCTCTCCCTCCCTCTCTCTCCCTCTTCTCCCTCCCTCTGTTTCCCCCTCTCTCTCTCTGTCTCCCCCTCTCTTTCTCGCCCTTTTTCTCTCTCTCTCTTTCCCTCTCACTCTCTCTCTCTTCCTCTCTCTCCCTCTGTCACACTCTCTCTTTCTCTCTCTCTCTCTGTCTCTCTCTCTGTCACTCTCTCTCCTCTCTCTGTCACTCTCACTCTCTCTCTCTCTCTGTCACTCTCTCTCTTTCTCTCTGTCACTCTCTCTCTTTCTCTGTCACTCACTCTCTCTCTCTCTGTCACTCTCTCTCTCTCTCTCCCCGTCACTCTCTCTCTCTCACTCTTTCTCTCTCTCTCTCTTTCTCTCTGTCACTCTCTTTCTCCCTCTGTCACTCTCTCTCTCACTCTCTCTATCTCTGTCTCACTCTCTGTCTCTCTCTCTCTCTCTGTCACTCTCACTCTCTGTCTCTCTCTCTCTCTCTCTGTCTCTCTCTCTCTCTTTCTTTCTGTCACTCTCTCTTTCTCTCTCTGTCACTCTCTCTCTCTCACTCTCTCTCTGTCTCACTCTCTGTCTCTCTCTCTCTCTGTCACTCTCTCTCTCTGTCACTCTCTCTCTCTGTCACTCTCTCTGTCTCTCTCTCTCTCTCTCTGTCACTCTCTCTCTGTCACTCTCCCTCCTCTCTCTGTCACTCTCACTCTCTCTGTCACTCTCTCTCTCTCTGTCACTCTCTCTCTTTCTCTCTCTGTCACTCTCTTTCTCTCTCTGTCACTCTCTCTCTTTCTCTCTCTGTCACTCTCTCACTCTCTCTCTGTCACTCTCTCTCTCTCCCCCATCACTCTCTCTCTCTCACTCTTTCTCCCTCTCTGTCTCTCCCTCTGTCACTCTCTCTCTCTTTCTCTCTGTCACTCTCTCTCTTTCCCTCTCTCTCACTCTCTCTCTCTGTCTCACTCTCTGTCTGTCTCTCTCTCTCTGTCACTCTCTCTCTGTCACTCTCTCTCTCTGTCTCACTCTCTGTCTCTCTCTCTCTCTCACTCTCTGTCTCTCTCTCTCTCTGTCACTCTCTCTTTCTCTCTGTCACTCTCTCTCTGTCACTCTCTCTCTCTGTCTCACTCTCTGTCTCTCTCTCTCTCTGTCTCACTCTCTGCCTCTCTCTCTCTCTCTGTCTCTCTCTCTCGCTCTGTCACTCTCTCTCTCTGTCTCAGTCTCTCTCTCTGTCACTCTCTCTTTCTGTCACTCTCTCTCCCTCCATCTCTATTCCTCATTCCGTGCTAGTGCTATGGCTCTTGAAGCACAGGGCCCCAGCTCTGCTGTGACCACATTCAGCCACACTTTTGTCCTCGACTTGCTGTGAATCCTACATAAAGTGTGTGGACAGCAGTGGGGCGGGTGTCCGATTTCACCCTCTGCTGGCAAACCATAATAGTGGCCATTTAAACTCCTGAAGCATTATTTCACAGGAAGAATGAGGGTTAGGGTTAGGGTTAGAATATCAACTAAACTGTCCAAATTCTTTTTATTTACCCTTTCATGGTGTGTGGGTACCATTGGCAAGGCCAGCATGTGTTGGCAATCCCCAATTACCCTTGAACTGAGTGGCAATTAGCAGTCACCTACTCTGCTGTGTCTCTGGTGTCACACGTAGGCCAGACCAGATAAGGACAGCAGATTTCCTTCCCTAACAGACATTTACAGCAATCGGTGATAGTTTCATGGTCTCCGACACTGAAGCTATCTTCATCTTCCAGATTTATTAATTAAACTCAAATTCCACCAACTGTTGTGTTGGGATTCGAACCCATTTCCCCACAGCGTTACCCTGAGTGTCTGGGTCACTAGTCCAGTGATAATAACACTATAGCACTATCTCCTCCTAGGAACAAATCTTGGGCTGTACGTTTGAAGATGACAGAACAAGTTGAGAAGCTATTAAAAAGAAATAGATCTGGGATTTATTAGCAGAGGCATCAATAAAACTCATTCGAATTAGGAACAGAAAAAAGCCACCCAGCCCCTCCAACCTGCTCCACCACTCGATAAGATCATAGCTAATCCCATAGAGTCACCAAGGTTTACAGCAGGGAAACAGACCCTTCAGACCAACTTGTCCATACCACCCTTTTTTTTAAACCCCTAAGCTAATCAATCTGACTGGCTGATCTGATTGTAACCTCAACCCCATATTCCTGCTGACCCCTGATAACCTTTCACCCCAATAACATTTCACCCCGATAACCTTTCACCCCGATAACCTTTCACCCTCTTGTTAATTAAGGATCTCTTTAGCTCTGCCTTAAAAATATTCAGACTCTGCTCCCTCTGCGCTCAAGGAAGAGAGTGCCAGAGATTCACATTCTTCAGAGAAAAAATGACTCTCATTTCTGTCCTAAACGAGTGACCCCTTACTTTTAAACAGTGACCCCTTGTTCTAGATTCTCCCACAAGTGGAAACATCCTCTCCACATTCATCCTGTTAATACTCCTCGGGATTTTATATGTTTCAATTATGTCACATAGAACATAGAACATAGAACATTACAGCGCAGAACAGGCCCTTCGGCCCACGATGTTGCGCCGACCAGTTACAAAACAATGACCCACTAACCTAAACCAATCCCTTTTCGTCCATAAACCTATCCACGGATCTCTTAAACGCCCCCAAACTAGGCGCATTTACAACTGCAGCAGGCAGGGCATTCCAATCCCTCACCACCCTCTGGGTAAAGAACCTACCCCTGACATCCGTCCTATAACTACCACCCCTTAATTTAAAGCCATGCCCCCTCATGCTAGATTTCTCCATCAGAGGAAAAAGGCTATTACTATCCACCCTATCTAAACCTCTAATCATCTTATATGTTTCAATAAGATCCCCTCTTAGCCGCCTTCTTTCCAGCGAAAACAACCCCAAATCCCTCAGCCTCTCCTCATAGGACCTCCCCTCCATACCAGGCAACATCCTGGTAAACCTCCTCTGCACCCTCTCCAAAGCCTCCACATCCTTCCTGTAATGTGGGGACCAGAACTGCACACAATACTCCAAGTGCGGCCGCACCAGAGTTGTGTACAGTTGCAACATGACGCTGCGACTCCTAAATTCAGTCCCCCTACCAATAAACGCCAAGACACCGTATGCCTTCTTAACAACCTTATCTACTTGACTCCCAACTTTCAGGGATCTATGTACACATACACCTAGATCCCTCTGCTCATCCACACTATTCAAAGTCCTCCCGTTAGCCCTATACTCGACGCATCTGTTATTCCTACCAAAGTGAATTACCTCACACTTCTCCGCATTAAACTCCATCCGCCACCTCTCGGCCCAGCTCTGCAACCTCTTACTCTTCCAGCGGATACAAGCTGAACCTCTCCAACCCTACCCATGAGGTAACCCGTCCATTCCTGGTATTAATCTGGTAAATTTTCTCTGAACTGCTTCTAACGCATTTGTGCCTTTCCTTAAATAAAATGAATACTGTACACAGTACTCCAGATGAGATCCCTACAAAATGAAGCATAACCTCCTTTTATATTCAGTTCCCCTTGTAATAAATGATGATATTCTATTTGCTTTCTTAACTGCTTGCTGTACCTTTCATGGTTCATGCACTCAGACACCCAGATTGCTCTGCACCCCAGAGCTCTGCAGTCTTTCATCATTTGGTCAAATAGTTTTTGTTTCATTCTTCCTACCAAACTGGGCAGTTTCACATTTGCACACCTTATAACCCATTTGGCAGATCTTTGCCATTCACTTAACCTATCTATATTCCTTTGTACTCTCCTTTCATCGTCTTCACTTAACCTTCCCAGTCGAGGGAATTTTGGAAAAGTAATACCCCAGCCAGTGGTCCACAGGATTGTACATGAGGGTGTGGGAGGGGGAATGGAGATAGAGTCAGTGGTAGGGGAGAGTGTACATGGGGGTGTGGGAGGGGGGAATGGGGGGAGAGTCAGTGATAGGGGAGAGTGTACATGGGGGTGTGGGAGGGGGAATGGGGGGGAGAGTCAGTGATAGGGGAGAGTGTACATGGGGGTGTGGGAGGGGGAATGGGGGGAGAGTCAGTGATAGGGGAGAGTGTACATGGGGGTGTGGGAGGGGGAATGGGGGGTAGAGTCAGTGATAGGGGAGAGTGTACATGGGGGTGTGGGAGGGGGAATGGGGGGGAGAGTCAGTGATAGGGGAGAGTGTACATGGGGGTGTGGGAGGGGGAATGGGGGGGAGAGTCAGTGATAGGGGAGAGTGTACATGGGGGTGTGGGAGGGGGAATGGGGGGGAGAGTCAGTGATAGGGGAGAGTGTACATGGGGGTGTGGGAGGGGGAATGGGGGGGAGAGTCAGTGATAGGGGAGAGTGTACATGGGGGTGTGGGAGGGGGAATGGGGGAGAGTCAGTGATAGGGGAGAGTGTACATGGGGGTGTGAGAGGGGGAATGGGGGGGAGAGGCAGTGATAGGGGAGAGTGTACATGGGGGTGTGGGAGGGGGGAATGGGGGGGAGAGTCAGTGATAGGGGAGAGTGTACATGGGGGTGTGGGAGGGGGAATGGGGGGGAGAGTCAGTGATAGGGGAGAGTGTACATGGGGGTGTGGGAGGGGGGAATGGGGGGGTAGAGTCAGTGATAGGGGAGAGTGTACATGGGGGTGTGAGAGGGGGAATGGGGGGGAGAGGCAGTGATAGGGGAGAGTGTACATGGGGGTGTGGGAGGGGGAATGGGGGGGAGAGTCAGTGATAGGGGAGAGTGTACATGGGGGTGTGGGAGGGGGGAATGGGGGGAGAGTCAGTGATAGGGGAGAGTGTACATGGGGGTGTGGGAGGGGGAATGGGGGGGAGAGTCAGTGATAGGGGAGAGTGTACATGGGGGTGTGAGAGGGGGAATGGGGGGGAGAGGCAGTGATAGGGGAGAGTGTACATGGGGGTGTGGGAGGGGGAATGGGGGGGAGAGTCAGTGATAGGGGAGAGTGTACATGGGGGTGTGGGAGGGGGAATGGGGGGGGAGAGTCAATGTGCGCATTGTTTCTATTCAGATTATCATTAAATGCTCTCGTGAATGCCTCAATTGAACCTGCCACCACCACCCTCCCAGGCAGTGTATCCCAGGTGAGAAATAATTTTTGCTTAAATCTATGTCCTCGTGTTCTCGATGCATTTATGAGTCATAGAGCCATAGAAGTTTACAGCGTGGAAACAGGCCTTTCAGCCCAACTTGCCCACACCACCCCTTTTTTTAAAACCCCTAAGCTAATCTCAATTGCCTGCATTTGGCCCATATCCCACTATTCCCATTGTACCCATGTAACTGTCTAAATGCTTTTTAAAAGACAAAATTGTACCTGCCTCTACTACTACCTCTGGCAGCTTGTTCCAGACACTCACCACCCTCTGCGTGAAAAACTTGCCCCTCTGGACACTTTTGTATCTCTCCCCTCTCACCTTAAACCCATGCCCTCTAGTTTTAGACTCCCCTACCATTGGGATATATTTAAAATGTCGGTATCCATGGGTGAGGTGCCGGATGATTGGGGGATAGCTCTTGTTGCACCGTTGTTTAAAAAAGGCTCAAAAAGTAATCGGCTCAAAAGTAAGTTTGACATCAGTAGTAGGTAAATTATTGGAAGGAGTGTTAAGAGATAGGATCTACAAATACATGGATGGACAGGGACTTATTAGGGAGAGTCAACATGGCTTTGTGCGTGATAGGTCATGTTTAGGTTAGAGGGATTAGTGGGTATAATATGTAGGGGATATGGGGGTAGGGCCTGGGTGGGATTGTGTTCAGTGCAGACTCGATGGGCTGTAGGGCCTCTTTCTGCAGAAAGAGGTTCTATGTTTAACCAATCTAGTAGAGTTTTTCGAGGAGGTTACCAGAAAAGTGGATGAAGGGAAGGCAGTGGATGTTGTCTACATGGACTTCAATAAGGCCTTCGACAAGGTCCCGCATGGGAGGTTAGTTAGGAAGGTTCAGTCGCTAGGTATACATGGGAGGGATAGTAAATTGGATTAGACATTGGCTCAATGGAAGAAGCCAGAGAGTGGTAGTGGAGGATTGCTTCTCTGAGTGGAGGCCTGTGACTAGTGGTGTGCCACAGGGATCAGTGCTGGGTCTATTGTTGTTTGTCATCTATATCAATGATCTGGATGATAATGTGGTAAATTGGATCAGCAAATTTGTTGATGATACAAAGATTGGAGGTGTAGTGGACAGTGAGGAAGGTTTTCAAAGCTTGCAGAGGGATTTGGACCAACTAGAAAAATGGGCTGAAAAATGGCAGATGGAGTTTAATGCAGACAGGTGTGAGGTATTGCACTTTGGAAGGACAAACCAAAGTAGAACGTACAGGGTAAATGGTGGGAGACTGAAGAGTGCAGTTGAACAGAGGGATCTGGGAATACAGGTACAGAATTCCCTAAAAGTGACGTCACAGGTAGAAAGGGTCATAAAGAGTGCTTTTGGTACATTGGCCTTTATACATCAAAATATCGAGTATAAGAGTTGGAGTGTAATGGTGAGGCCAAATTTAGAGTATTGTGTGCAGTTTCGGTCACCTAATTACAGGAAGGATGTAAATAATGTTGAAAGAGTATTGAAAAGGTTCACGAGGATGTTGCTGGGACTTGAGAAGCTGAGTTACAGAGGGAGATTGAATAGGTTAGGACTTTATTCCCTGGAGCGTAGAAGAATGAGGGGAGATTTGATATAGGTGTATAAGATTTTGATGGGTATAGATAGAGTGAATGCAAGCAGGTTTTTTCCACTGAGGCTAGGGGAGAAAAAAACCAGAGGGCATGGGTTAAGGGTGAAGAGGGAAATGTTTAAAGGGAATATTGCGGGGGGGGGCTTCACACAGAGAGTGCTGGGAGTGTGGAATGAGCTGCTGGATAAAGTGATGAATGCAGGCTCACTTTTAACATGGATGAGGTACATGGATGAAAGGGGTGTTGAGGTCAGTGGGGACTAGCCAGAAAAATGGGCCTGTTTCTGTGCTGCAGTGTTCTATGGTTCTATGGGAAAAAAAGATTGACAATCTAGCTGATCTGTGCCCCTCAGTATTTTATAGACTTCTATAAGATCACTCTTCATCCTTCTATGCTCCAGGGAAAAAGGTCCTAGTCTATCCAGCCTCTCCTTATAACTCAAACCATCAAGTCCCAGTAGCATCCTAGTAAATCTTTTCTGCACTCTTTCTGGTTTAATAATATCCTTTCTATAATAGAGTGACCAGAACTGTACACAGTATTCCAAGTGTGGCCTTACCAATGTCTTGTACAACTTCAACAAGACGTCCCAACTCCTGTATTCAATGTTCTGACCAATGAAACCAAGCATGCCGAATGTCTTCTTCACCACTCTGTCCACCTGTGACTCCACTTTCAAGGAGCTATGAACCTGTACCCCCAGATTTCTTTGTAACTCTCCCCAGCCCTACCATTAACTGAGTAAGTCCTGCTTTGGTTTGATCTACCAAAATGCATCACCTCACATTATTTAAATTAAACTCCATCTGCCATTCGTCAGCTCACTAGCCCAACTGATCAAGATCCCTCTGCAATCTGAGATAATCTTTTCATTGTTCACTATGCCAGCAATCTTGGTGTCACCTGCAAAGTTACTAACCATGCCTCCTAAATTCTCATCCAAATCATTAATATAAATGACAAATAACAGTGGGCCCAGCACTGATCCCTGAGGCACACCGCTGGTCACAGGCCTGCAGTTTGAAAAAAATCCACTATAACCACCCTCTGTCTTCTGTCATCAAGCCAATTTTGTATCCATTTAGATACCTCACCCTGGATCCTGTGAGATTTAACCTTATGCAACAACCTACCATGTGGTACCTTGTCAAAGGCCTTGCTAAAGTCCGTGTAGGCAACATCAACTGCACTGCCCTCAAACACCTCTTGGTTACCCCTTCAAAAAACTCAATCAAATTTGTGAGGCATGATTTTCCACTCACAAAGCCATGCTGACTAACTGTAATCAGCCCTTGTGTCTCTAAATGCCTGTAGATCCTGTCTCTCAAAACACCTTCCAACAACCTACCCGTAACAAATGTGAGGCTCACTGGCCTGTAGTTCTCAGATATTTCCCTGCAGCCCTTTTTAAACAAAGACGCAACATTTGCCACTCTCCAATCTTCAGGCACCTCACCTGTGCATTATCGATAATTCAAATATCTCGCTAGGGGACCCGCAATTTCCTCCCTAGCCTCCCACAGTGTCCCTGGATGCATTTCATCAGGTCCTGAGGATTTATCTACCTTGATGCACTTTAAGATTTCCAGCACCTCCTTCTGTGTAATATGTACAGTCCTCAAGAACATAGAAGAACATAGAACATAGAACATTACAGCGCGGAACAGGCCCTTCGGCCCACAATGTTGCGCCGACCAGTCTTATTTTTAAAAAAAAACATTGACCCACTAATCTAAACCAATCCCTTTTCGTCCATAAACCTATCCACCAATCTCTTAAACGCCCCCAAACTAGGCGCATTTACAACTGCAGCAGGCAGGGCATTCCAGTCCCTCACCACCCTCTGGGTAAAGAACCTACCCCTGACATCCGTCCTATAACTACCCCCCCTTAATTTAAAGCCATGCCCCCTCGTGCTAGATTTCTCCATCCGAGGAAACAGGCTATCACCATCCACCCTATCTAAACCTCTAATCATCTTATATGTTTCTATAAGATCCCCTCTTAGCCGCCTTCTTTCCAGTGAAAACAACCCCAAATCCCTCAGTCTCTCCTCATAGGACCTCCCCTGCATACCAGGCAACATCCTGGTAAACCTCCTCTGCACCCTCTCCAAAGCCTCCACATCCTTCCTGTAATGTGGGGACCAGAACTGCACACAGTACTCCAAGTGCGGCCGCACCAGAGTTTTGTACAGTTGCAACATGACGCTGCGACTCCTAAATTCAATCCCCCTACCAATAAACGCCAAGACACCGTACGCCTTCTTAACAACCTTATCTACTTGATTCCCAACTTTCAGGGATCTATGTACACATACACCTAGATCCCTCTGCTCCTCCACTCTATTCAAAGTCCTCCCGTTAGCCCTATAGACATCAAGACATCACCTTTTATTTCCCCAAGTTCCCTAACATCCATGCTTTTCTCAACAGTCAATACTGATGAGAAATATTCATTTAGGATCTCACCCTAACGAGAGAGAACAGTTTCTCTCTATCTATACTGTCCAGCCCCCTCACGTGTCTCTGTCAGATCTCCTCTTAACTTTCTTCTCATGTTGATATGAATGCAGTGAGGTGGACATGTTGAGCTGGGGGAGTGTGACCTTGTTCTATTGGTCATTCTGGTGGTCACTGATTGTTCTCTCTTTTCAGGCTGCCATGAAGGAGATAATTGTGTTCCGTGCACACCATCTCTGGCTCTCGGAAACTTATCAAACGCTCCACCAATGGAGTTTGAATAAACTGGAGGAATTCCATAGCTGGGATCAGCAGCAATGCCAGATCCATCTCCTGCAGCTGACAAAATGGCTGCGCAGGTCGAAAGGAATTGATCACTTCCTGGTCAGCAGGAATCGGCTTCTGGCATTAGACTGCTCCATCATTCAGGACAAAATCGGTAAACCCAACAACATTCAGCTTGCTATGACTGGCAACATCAGGCTGGAAATGTCCATACCACTCTGCCCATGACATGGGTTTATGACAATGTATTTCCCAGTGCCCAGTATCAGTCTGGTCACTAATGGTTCTTGCTTTCTTTCTGTTGCAGTTCTTCCTCTGATGTCCATGCAACTGGATATTCTGAACTTCTTAAAATTGCAGTGTGAACAGCAAATTGGGGAATTAATCACTGATCTGGCCAAAGCAATCAAAGAACTGCAGCAGAAACCGATAGATGATGTTGCATTTGCCTCCTACTCTAGCAAGGTGTGTACTCGATCCATTATATTATTATCGATTTGGAGGAAGGAACTGAAGGCACTGTTACTAAGTTTGCAGATGATACAAAGGTATGTCGAGAAACAGGTAGTATTGAGGAAGCAGGGGGACTGCAGAGAGATTTGGACAGGCTAGAAGAGTGGGCAAGGAAATGCCAAATGGAATACAATGTGGAAAAGTGTGAGGTTATGCACTTTGGAAGAAGGAATGGAGGCACAGACTATTTTCTAAATGGGGAAATGCTTAGGAAATCAGAAACACAAAGAGATTTGGGAGTCCTTGTTCAAGATTCTCTTAAGAATAGGTGCAGGTTCAATCAGCAGTTAGGAAGGCAAATGCAATGTTAGCATTCATGTTGAGAGGGCTTGAATACAAGAGCAGGGATGTACTTTTGAGGCTGTGTAAGGCTCTGGTCAGACGCATTTGAAGTCTTGTGAGCAATTTTGGGCTCCAAATCTAAGGAAGGATGTGCTGGCCTTGGAAAGGGACCAGAGGAGGTTCACAAGAATGATCCCTGGAATGAAGACCTTAACGTATGAGAAGCAGTTGAGAACTCCGGGTCTGTACTCTTTGGAGTTCAGAAGGATGAGGCGGGACCTTATTAAAACTTACAGGATACTGTGAGACCTGGATAGAGTGGATGTGGAAAGAATGTTTCCATAGAACCATAGAAAATTACAGCTCAGAAACAGACATTTTGGCCCTTCTTGTCTGTGCCGTACCATTTTTTGCCTAGTTCCACTGACCTGCACTTGAACCATGTACCTCCACACTCCTCTCATCCATGAACCCATCCAAGTTTTTCTTAAATGTTAAAAGTGACCCCGCATTTACCACTTTATCCGGCAGCTCATTCTCCACACCCACCACTCTCTGTGTGAAGAAGCCTTTCCCCTAATATTCCCTTTAATTTTTTCTCCTTTCACCCTTAACCCATGCCCTCTGGTTTTTTTCTCCTCTAGTCTCAGTGGAAAAAGCCTGCTTGCATTCATTCTGTCTATACCCATCAAAATCTTATACCTCTATCAAATCTCCCCTCATTCTTCTACACTCCAGGGAATAAAGTCCTAACCTATTCAATCTCTCTCTGTAACTCAGCTTCTCAAGTCCCAGCAACATCCTTGTGAACTTTCTCTGCACTCTTTCAACCTTATTTTCATTCTTCCTGTAACTAGGTGACCAAAACTGTACACAATACTCTAAATTCAGCCTCACCAATGCCTTATATAACCTTGTAAAAAGTCTG
The DNA here is from genome assembly GCF_965287045.1 of Carcharhinus amblyrhynchos. Lineage (NCBI taxonomy): Eukaryota > Metazoa > Chordata > Chondrichthyes > Carcharhiniformes > Carcharhinidae > Carcharhinus > Carcharhinus amblyrhynchos. The sequence goes on along the minus strand of NC_137333.1, from coordinate 108,510,385 downwards.
ACAACACCAGGTTTTAGTCCAACCGATTTATTTGATAATACTCACAAGCTTTCGAGGTTTCCCTCTTCGTCAGGTGAATGGAGAGTTCTGGCCTCAGACAGAGCGTATAAAGCACAGACAGTTTAGAGATTACTGATTAGAATGCGAATCCTTACACCTAACCTGCTGTTCAAGACCTGAAGTGGCTGACAATGTGAGTGGAAGGAGCACTGATCACAGGTTACAGAGATGTGTATTGTCTCCAGACAGTACAGTAAGTGAGGTTTTGCAAACCCAGGCAAGTCACGGGGGTTACAGATAGTGCGACATGAACCCAAGATCCCTGTTGAGACCATGTTGGGTTCATGTCGCACTATCTGTAACCCCCGTGACTTGCCTGGGTTTGCAAAACCTCACTTACTGTACTGTCTGGAGACAATACACATCTCTGTAACCTGTGATCAGTGCTCCTTCCACTTACATTGTCAGCCACTTCAGGTCTTGAACAGCAGGTTAGGTGTAAGGATTCGCATTCTAATCAGTAATCTCTAAACTGTCTGTGCTTTATATGCTCTGTCTGAGGCCAGAACTCTCCATTCACCTGACGAAGAGGGAAACCTCGAAAGCTTGTGAGTATTATCAAATAAATCGGTTAGACTATAACCTGGTGTTGTCAGACTTTTTACTGTGTTTACGCCAGTCCAACGCCGGCATACCCACATCATTATATAACCTTACCATAACAGTCCAACTTTTATACTCGATACTCCAATTTATAAAGGCCAGTGTACCAAAAGCACTCTTTACGACCCTATCCACCTGTGACGTCACTTTTAGGGATTTCTGTACCTGTATTCCCAGATCCCTCTGTTCAACTGCACTCTTCAGAGTCCTACCATTTACCCTGTACATTCTACTTTGGTTTGTGCTTCCAAAGTGCAATACCTCACACTTGTCTGCGTTAAATTCCATTTGCCATTTTTCAGCACATTTTTCTAGTTGGTCCAAGTCGCTCTGCAAGCTTTGAAAACCTTCCTCACCATCCACTACACCTCCAATCTTTGTATCATCAGCAAATTTGCTGATCCAATTTACCACATTATCATCCAGATCATTGATATCGATGACAAACAATAATGGACCCAACACCGATCCCTGCGGCACTCCACTAGTCACAGGCCTCCACTCAGAGAAGCAATCCTCCAAAACCACTCTCTGGCTTCTTCCATTGAGCCAGTGTCTAATCCAATTTACTACCTCTCCATCTATACCTAGTGACTGAACCTTCCTAACTAACCTCCCATGCGGGACCTTGTCAAAGGCCTTGCTGAAGTCCAGGCAGACAACATCCACCGCCTTCCCTTCATCCACTTTCCTGGTAACCTCCTCGAAAAATTCTAATAAATTGGTTGAACGTGACCTACCACGCATAAAGCCATGTTGACTCTCCCTAATAAGTCCCTGCCTATCCAAATATTTGTAGATCCTATCTCTTATCACACCTTCCAATAACTTGCCAACCACCGACATCAAACTTTCTGGCCTGTAATTTCCCAGATTTCTTTTGGAACCTTTTTTAACAACGGAACAACATGAGCCACTAATAGGAAAAACTAGAACCAGAGGGCAAAACCTCAGGCTAAAGGGACGATCCTTTAAAACAGAGATGAGGAGGAATTTCTTCAGCCAGAGAGTGGTGAATCTGTGGAACTCTTTGCTGCAGAAGGCCAGGTCATTGAGTGTCTTTAAGACAGAGATAGATAGGTTCTTGATTAATAAGGGGATCAGGGTTATAGGGAAAAGGCAGGAGAATGGGGATGAGGAAAATATCAGCCATGATTGAATGGCAGAACAGACTCAGTGGGCCGAGTGATCTAATTCTCTTCGTATGTCTTATGGTCTTACGGGAGTTGGTAACCATACAGTCCAGCTTAATAGACATTTCATTACTAATTATTCTTGATGGCTGACCCAAACATTGGGATGTTTATAGAAATACACAATACTTACACCACAGAAACAGGCCATTCAACCAGCCAACCCATACTAGTGTCCAGATGAGCCTCTTCTAGTGAGAAGGAATATTGGCTCTGACAATATGGAGTCTGTATGGCTAAAGTTGAGAAATGCCAAGGGGCAAAAAGCATTAATGGGTATCATATACAGACCCCCAAACTGCAGTGATGGTGTTAGGAATAGCATTAACCACAAAATTAGAGATGCATGTGATAAGGGAATATCGGTGATGATGGGTGATTTTAGTCTGCACATAGTTTGGGCAAATCAAATTAGCCACAATGCCTTAGAGGAGGAATTCCTGGAGTGTATACGGGATGGTTTTCTTGACCAATATTTGGAGGAACAACTAGAGAGCAGGCCATCTCAGACTGGGTACTGTGTAATCAGAAAGGAATCATTGCCAATCTAGCTGTACGAGACCCCTTGGGGATGAGTAACCATTACATGATAGAATATTTTATCAAGATGGAGAGCGAAGTAGTTGATTCAGAGTCGAGGGTGCTGAATCTTAACAAAGGAAACTATGAGGATATGAGGCGTGAGTTGGCTTTGATAGATTGCGGAGCGTTACTTAAAGGGATGACAGTGGATGGGCAATGGCAAACATTCAGGGAACGCCTGGGGGAACTGCAGCAACTGTTTATTCCTGCCTGGCACAAAAACAAAATGGGTAAGAGGGCCAATCCATGGCTTACAAAGGAAATTAGAGAGAGTATCTGATCCAAGGAAGAAGCATACAGAATGGCCAAGAAAAATAACAGATCTGAGGATTGGGAGCAGTTTAGAATTCAGCAAAGAAGGGCCAAGGGATTGATTGAGAAGGGGAAAGTACAGTATGAAAGTAAGCTTGCAGGGAACATAAAGACTGACACTAAGAGTTTCTATAGATACGTGAAGAGCAAGAGGTTGGTGAAGACAAATGTAGGTCCCCTACAGACAGAAACGGGGGAATGTATAAGAGGGGCACAAAGAAACGGCCAAGCAACTGAATACAAACTTTGGTTCACAAAAGAGGACCCAAATCAGATACCAGAAATGTTGGAGAATGCAAGGTTTAGTGAGAGAGAAGAATTGAGGGAGATCAATATTAGTAGAGAAATGGTGTTGGGAAAATTGCTGGGATTGAAGGTGGATAATTCCCCAGAGCCTGATAATCTCCATCCCAGAGTACTGAAGGAAGTGGCTGTAGAAATAGTGGATGCATTGGTGGTCACCTTCCAGGATTCTATAGACTCTGGAACAGTCCCTGCAGATTGGAGGGGAGCGAATCTCATTCCAATATTCAAAAAGGGAGGTAGAGAGAAAACGGGGAATTATAAACCAGTAAGCTTAATGTCGATAGTGGGAAAAATTCTCAAATCCATTATCAAGGACTTAATAGCGGAGCATTTAGAAAGCAGTGACAGGATCAGACAGAGTCAGCATGGATTTATGAAGGGAAACCATGCTTGACAAATCTGTTGGAATTCTTTGAAGATGTAACTAGTAGAGTTGACAAGGGGGAACCAGTCGATGTGGTGCATTTCAACTTTGAGAAAGCGTTTGACAAAGTCCCACACAAAAGATTATTGTACAAGATTAAAGCACATGGGATTGGGGGAATTGTATTGAGATAGATAGAAAACTGGTTAGCATAGAGGAAACAAAGAACAGGAATTAATGGGTGTTGTTCAAATTGGCAGGCAGTAACTAGTCGGGTGCCACAGGGATCGGTGCTGGGACCCCAGCTATTCACAATATATATTAATGATTTGGATGAGGGAACAAAATGTAACATCTCAAAGTTTGCCAACGATACCAAGTTGGGTGGGAGGGTGAACTGTGACGAGGATGCAGAGATCCTTCAGAATGATCTGGATAGGTTGGGTGAGTGGGCAAATCAATGGCAAATGCAGTATAATTTGGATAAGAACATAAGAATGTAAGAACTAGGAGCAGGAGTAGATCATCTGCTTGTCCAGCCTGCTCCACCATTCAATAAGATCAATAAGACTCAGCTCCACTTACCTGCCCATTCACCATAACCCTCAATGCCTTTACTGTTCAAAAATTTATCTACCGTTGCCTTGAAAACATTCAATGAGGTAGCCTCAACTGCTTCACTGGGCAGGGAATTCCACAGATTCACAACCCTTTGTGTGAAGAAGTTCCTCCTCAACTCAGTCCTAAATCTGCTTCCCCTTATTCTGAGGCCATGCCCCCTAGTTCTAGTTTCACCCGCCAGTGGAAACAACTTCCCTGCTTCTATCTTATCGATTCCCTTCATAACCTTATATGTTTCTCTAAGATCTCCCCTCAGTCTTCTGAATTCCAATGAGTATAGTCCCAGTCTACTCAGTCTCTCCTCATAAACCAACCCTCTCAACTCCGGAATCAACCTAGTGAATCTCCTCTGTACCCCCTCCAGTGCCAGTATATCCTTTCTCAAGTAAGGAGACCAAAACTGTACACAGTATTCCAGTTGTGCCCTCACCAGCACCTTATACAGCTGCAACATAACCTCACTGTTTTTAAACTTCATCCCTCTAGCAATGAAGGACAAATTTCCATTTGCCTTCTTAATTATCTGCTGCACCTGCAAACCAACTCCTTGAGATTCCTGCACAAGGACACTCAGGTCCCTCTGCACAGCAGCATGCTGCAATTTTTTACCATTTAAATAATAGTCCATTTTGTTTTTACTCCTACCAAAATGGATGATCTCACATTTACCAACATTGTACTCCATCTGCCAGACCCTCGCCCACTCACTTAGATTATCTCTCTCCCTTTGCAGACTTTCAGCATCTCTGCACACTTTGCTCTTCCACCCATCTTAGTGTCATCTGTGAATTTTGACACACTACACTTGATCCCCAACTCCAAATCATCTCTGTAAATTGTAAACAATTGCGGTCCCAACACTGATCCCTGAGGCACACCACTAGTCACTGATCACCAATCATTTACCCCCACTGTTTGCTTTCTATTAGTTAACCAGTCCTCTATCCATGCTGATACATTACCCGTAACACCGTGCACCTTTATCTTATGTAGCAGTCTTTGGTGCGGCACCTTGTCAAATGCCTTCTGGAAATCCAGATACACCACATCCACAGGTTCCCCATTGTCCACTGCACATGTAAGTGTGAGGTTATTCACTTTGGAAGCAAAAACAAGAAGGCAGATTACAAGCTGAATGGCTGTAAATTGGGAGAGGAGAGTGTGCAGAGGGACCTGGGTGTCCTTGTGTACCAGTCACTGAAGGTAAGCGTGCAGATGCAGCAGGCGGTAAAGAAGGTAAATGGTATGTTGGCCTTCATTGCGAGAGGTTTCGAGTACAGGAGCAGGGATGTGTTGGTGCAATTATACAGGGCCTTGGTGAGGCCACACCTAGAGTATTGTGTGCAGTTTTGGTCACCTTTTCTGAGGAAGGATGTTCTTGCTCTCGAGGGAGTGCAGCGAAGGTTTACCAGGCTGATTCTGGGGGTGGTGGGACTGATGTATAGAACATAGAACATTACAGCGCAGAACAGGCCCTTCGGCCCACGATGTTGCACCGACCAGTTACAAAACAATGACCCACTAACCTAAACCAACCCCTTCTCGTCCATAAACCTATCCATGGATCTCTTAAACGCCCCCAAACTAGGCGCATTTACAACCGCAGCAGGCAGGGCATTCCATTCCCTCACCACCCTCTGGGTAAAGAACCTACCCCTGACATCCGTCCTATAACTACCACCCCTTAATTTAAAGCCATGCCCCCTCGTGCTAGATTTCTCCATCAGAGGAAAAAGGCTATCACTATCCACCCTATCTAAACCTCTAATCATCTTATATGTTTCAATAAGATCCCCTCTTAGCCGCCTTCTTTCCAGCGAAAACAACCCCAAATCCCTCAGCCTCTCCTCATAGGACCTCCCCTCCATACCAGGCAACATCCTGGTAAACCTCCTCTGCACCCTCTCCAAAGCCTCCACATCCTTCCTATAATGTGGGGACCAGAACTGCACACAGTACTCCAAGTGCGGCCGCACCAGAGTTGTGTACAGTTGCAACATGACGCTGCGACTCCTAAATTCAATCCCCCTACCAATAAACGCCAAGACACCGTATGCCTTCTTAACAACCTTATCTACTTGTGCCACGGGATAGTTTAGAGAGGAATAGAGAGAGGGAAAGTTTGAACTCGTGGCTGAGGGGATGGTGCAGGAGGGAGGGGTTCAAGTACTTGAGCAATTGGGGCTCGTTCTGGGGAAGGTGGGACCTCTATAAGAGTGATGGGCTACACCTGAACCAGAGGGGAACAAATATCCTGGGGGGTAAATTTGCGAAGGTTATGCGGAGTGGTTTAAACTGATTCAGAGGGGGGGTGGGATCCTGAGTAGAGGGGGTGAAAGTGAGGGGGGCATAGATGGGGACTGCAATGCACGGCATTGTGGGGGTGGGGCGGAGCAGGGTTTGAAATGTGTATACTTTAATGCGAGGAGTATTCGCAATAAAGTGGATGAACTTGCAGCGTGGACCAGTACCTGGGACTTTGATGTTGTGGCCATTTCAGAGACTTGGATAGAGCAGGGTCAGGAATGGATGTTGCAGGTCCCGGGGTACAAATGCTTTAGTCGGAGTAGAGAAGGAGGTAGAAGGGGGGGTGGGGTAGCATTATTGGTCAAGGACTGTATCACAGTGTCAGAGAGGAACTTTGATGAGGACTTGTCAGTTGAGGTAGTATGGGCGGAGATTAGAAATAGGAGAGGAGAGGTCACCCTGTTGGGAGTCTTTTATAGACCTCCAAAAAGTTCCAGAGAGGTTGAGGAAAGGATTGCGGAGACGATCCTTGTTAGGAGTGAAAGTAATAGGGTAATTGTTATGGGGGATTTTAACTTTACTCATGTTGATTGGAATTGCTATAGCTCTAGCTCGTTAGAGGGGTCAGTTTTTGTTCAAAGTGTGCAGGAAGGTTTTTTGACTCAGTATGTAGATAGGCCAACTAGAGGTGAGGCTATATTGGATTTGGTGCTGGGTAATGAGCCAGACCAGGTGCTAGACTTGGAAGTTGGTGTGCATTTTGGGGATAGTGACCACAATTCGGTTACATTCACCTTAGTGATGGAAAGGGATAGGCATGAACCTCGGGTCAGTAGTTTCAGCTGGGGGAAGGGTAATTATGAGGCTATTAGGAGAGAATTAGGAAGCATTGGTTGGACTAGGAGATTACAGGGACTGGGAACGTCCGAGATGTGGAGATTTTTCAAGGAGCAGCTACTGCGGGTCTGTGATAGGTATATCCCTGTCAGGCAAGGAGGATTTGGTAGGCCCAGGGAACCGTGGTGCACTAAAAAAGTTGATTTGTTGGTTAGGAAGAAAAAGGAGGCTTATGTTCGGATGAGGCTTGAGGGCTCAGGTAGTGCATTAGAAAGTTTTAGATTGGCTAGGAGGGAGTTAAGAAGGGCTAAAAGAGGACATGAGATGACTTTGGCTGATAGGATTAAGGAGAACCCTAAGGCATTTTACAGGTATGTCAAGAACAGAAGGTTGGTTAGGGCAAGATTAGGGCCAGTTACAGACAGTAGAGGGAAGTTGTGTGTGGAACCGGAGGAGATTGGAGAGGCGTTGAACCAATATTTCTCTTCAGTGTTCACGCAAGGGGACATGAATGTAGCTGAGGAGGACACTGGGGTGCAGGGGTGTAAAATAGATAGTATTGCAGTTGATACGGGGGATGTGCTGGATATTTTAGAGGGTTTGAAAATAGATAAGTCCCCTGGTCCGGATGGGATTTACCCTAGGATTCTCTGGGAGGCAAGAGAGGTGATTGCGGAGCCTCTGGCTCTGATCTTCAGGTCGTCGTTGGTCTCTGGTATAGTACCGGAAGATTGGAGGACAGCAAATGTTGTCCCATTGTTTAAGAAAGGGAGAAGAGACTTCCCTGGGAATTATAGACCGGTGAGTCTTACTTCTGTGGTGGGTAAGGTTTTGGAAAGGATTATTAGAGACAGGATTTATAGTTATTTGGAGAGTAATGAATTAATTAGAGACAGTCAGCATGGTTTTGTAGCGGGTAGGTCGTGCCTTACTAACCTTATCGAGTTCTTTGAGAAAGTGACCAAAGAGGTGGATAGGGGTAAGGCAGTTGACGTGGTATATATGGATTTTAGTAAGGCGTTTGATAAGGTTCACCATGGTAGGCTTCTGCAGAAAATGCAGATGTATGGGATTGGGGGTGATCTAGGTAATTGGATCAGGAATTGGCTAGCAGATAGGAGACAGAGGGTGGTGGTTGATGGTAAATATTCGTCATGGAGTTCGGTTACGAGTGGTGTGCCTCAGGGATCTGTTTTGGGGCCACTGCTGTTTGTAATTTTTATTAATGATCTGGATGAGGGTATAGTTGGGTGGATTAGTAAGTTTGCTGATGACACCAAAGTCGGAGGTGTGGTAGATTGTGAGGAAGGGTGTCATAGTCTGCAGGGAGACTTAGATAGGTTGCAGAGCTGGGCCGCGAGGTGGCGGATGGAGTTTAATGTGGAGAAGTGTGAGGTAATTCATTTCGGTAGGAATAACAGATGTGTTGAGTATAGGGCTAACGGGAGGACTTTGAATAGTGTGGAGGAGCAGAGGGATCTAGGTGTATGTGTACATAGATCCCTGAAAGTTGGGAATCAAGTAGATAAGGTTGTTAAGAAGGCATACGGTGTCTTGGCGTTTATTGGTAGGGGGATTGAATTTAGGAGTCGCAGCGTCATGATGCAACTGTACACAACTCTGGTGCGGCCGCACTTGGAGTATTGTGTGCAGTTCTGGTCCCCACATTACAGGAAGGAAGTGGAGGCTTTGGAGAGGGTGCAGAGGAGGTTTACCAGGATGTTGCCTGGTATGGTGGGGAGATCCTATGAGGAGAGACTGAGAGATTTGGGGTTGTTTTCGCTGGAAAGAAGGCGGCTAAGAGGGGACCTTATTGAAACATATAAGATGATTAGAGGTTTAGACAGGGTAGATAGTGATAGCCTTTTTCCTAGGATGGAGAAAGCTAGCATGAGGGGGCACGACTTTAAATTAAGGGGGGGTAGTTATAGGACTGATGTCAGGGGTAGGTTCTTTACCCAGAGGGTGGTGAGGGACTGGAATGCCCTGCCAGCTGCAGTTGTAAATGCGCCTAGTTTGGGGGCGTTTAAGAGATCTGTGGATAGGTTTATGGACGAAATGGGATTGGTTTAGATTAGTGGGTTAGTGTTTTTTTTTAAAAGCTGGTCGGCGCAACATCGTGGGCCGAAGGGCCTGTTCTGCGCTGTAATGTTCTATGTACTTGACTCCCAACTTTCAGGGATCTATGTACACATACACCTAGATCCCTCTGCTCATCCACACTATTCAAAGTCCTCCCGTTAGCCCTATACTCGACACATCTGTTATTCCTACCAAAGTGAATTACCTCACACTTCTCCGCATTAAACTCCATCCGCCACCTCTCGGCCCAGCTCTGCAACCTGTCTAAGTCTTCCTGCAAACTATGACACCCTTCATCACAATCTACCACACCTCCGACTTTGGTGTCATCAGCAAACTTACTAATCCACCCAACTATACCCTCATCCAGATCATTAATAAAAATTACAAACAGCAGTGGCCCCAAAACAGATCCCTGAGGCACACCACTCGTAACCGAACTCCATGATGAATATTTACCATCAACCACCACCCTCTGTCTCCTATCCGCTAGCCAATTCCTGATCCAATTCCCTAGATCACCCCCAATCCCATACATCTGCATTTTCTGCAGAAGCCTACCATGGTGAACCTTATCAAACGCCTTACTAAAATCCATATACACCACGTCCACTGCCTTACCCCCATCCACCTCTTTGGTCACTTTCTCAAAAAGACGAGAGATTGATAGGTTAGGATTGTTTTCACTGGAGTTCAGACGAATGGGGGGTAATCTCCTAGAGACTTATAAAATTATAACAGATCTAGACAGGATAGATGCAGGGAGGATGTTCCCGATGGTGGGGAGAGTCCAGAACCGGGGGTCACAGCCTGAGGATTCAGGGTAGACCATCTTAGGACGGAGGTGAGGAGACATTTCTTCACCCATAGAGTGGTGAGCCTGTGGAATTCATTACCACAGGAAGTAGTTGAGGCCAAAACATTGAATGTATTCAAGAGGTGGCTGGATATAGAACTCGGGGTTAATGGGATCAAAGGTTATGGGGAGAAAGCAGGATTAGGCTATTGATCTGTGATTAGCTGTATCTTAATGAATGGCAGAACAGGCTGAAAGGGCCAAATGGTCTCCTTCTACTTTTATCTTCTATATTTCTATGTTTCCCACCTGCATTCTCACCCAATCGGTGTATCTGTCACAACAATAACTACACTACAGCTTTCGGACATTCTGAAGTCATAAGAAGGAGCTATTGAAATGCAAATCTGTCTCTTTTCTTTATAACCTTCTACTAATTTCTCTCTCATGTGTTTATCCTACTTCCCTGTAATTATATCAGCAATATTCACCTCAAATACTCCCTGTGAGAATGAGTTCCGTATTCTCCACATCCTGGCAAAAGAAGTTTCCCCAGAATTTCCCATTGGACTATAGTGACTATATTGCATTTATGACCCTGAACTTTGGTCATTCCCACGAGAGAAAAGATTTCCTCTACATACATAGAAAACAAAAGCATGAGGAGGCCATTTGGCCCTTCGAGCCTGCTATGTCATTCATTTTGATCATGGCTGATCATCGAATTCAATATCTTTACCCTCTCCTTCCCCCCATATAAGAACATAAGAAATAGGAGCAGGAGTAGGCCATCTAGCCCTTCGAGCCTGCCCCACCATTCAATAAGATCATGGCTGATCTGAAGTGGATCACTTCCACTTTCCCGCTTTCTCCCCATAACGCTTAATTCCCTTGTCTATCAAAAACCTATCTACCCGTGACTTAAATATATTTAGTGAGGCAGCCTCCACCACTTCATTGGGCAGAGAATTCCAGAGATTCACCACCCTTTGAGTGAAGAAGTTCTTCTATCCCTTTCACCCCAAGGGCTATATCTAATTTTTGAAATCAGACAATGTTTTGACCTCAACTACAATCTGTGGGAGTGAATTCCACACATTCACCAACCTCTGGGTGAAGAAATTTCTCCTCACCTCAGTCCCAAGATTAATAATCTGTCTTTCTATTATTGCTACCAAATGGATAACCTCACATTTATCCACATTATACTGGATCTGCCATGCAGATACCCACAGACTCAGCCTGTCCAAATCACACTGAAGCATCTCTGCATCCTCCTCACAGCTCACCCTCCCACCCAACTTTGTATCTTCTGCAAATTTGGAGATAATGCATTCAGTTCCCTCTTCCAAATCATTAATATATAATGTGAACAGTTGGGGGTCCGAGCACAGATCCCTGAAGAACCCCACTAGTCACTGACCGCCAATCGGAAAAAGACCCATTTATGCCAACTCTTTGCTTCCTATCTGCTAACCAGCTTTCTATCCATCTCAAGACATTGCCCACAATCCCATGTGCTTTTACTTTACATAGTAGTCTGTCATGTGAGACCTTGTCAAAGTCTAAATAAACCACTTCTGAAAGTCTAAATAAGCCATAAGAACATCAGAACATAAGAAATAGGAGCAGGAGTAGGCCATCTAGCCCTTGGAGCCTGCCCTGCCATTCAGTAAGATCATGGCTGATCTGAAGTGGCTCAGTTCCACTTTCCCGCCTTCTCCCCATAACCCTTAATTCCCTTGCCTATCAGAAATCTATCTACCCGTGACTTAAATATATTCAACGAGGTAGCCTCCACCACTTCAACGGGCAGAGAATTCCGGAGATTCACCACCCTCTGAGTGAAGAAGTTCCTCCTCAACTCTGATCTAAACTGCCCCTCTCCCCTTATCTTGAGGCTGTGCCCTCTAGTTCTGGTTTCCTTTCTAAGTGGAAAGAATCTCTCTACCTCTACCCTATCTATCCCCTTCATTATCTTATATGTCTCTATAAGATGTATGGTGTACTGGCCTTCATTAATCGAGGGATTGAGTTTAGGAGTCGGGAGGTAATGCTGCAACTTTATAAGACCCTTGTCAGACCCCACTTGGAGTACGGTGCTCAGTTCTGGTCACCTCACTACAGGAAGGATGTGGAAGCTATTGAAAAGGTGCAGAGGAGATTTACAAGGATGTTGCCTGGATTGGGAGGCATGCCTTATGAAGATAGGTTGAGGGAGCTAGGTCTCTTCTCCCTGGAGAGACGAAGGTTGAGAGGCGACCTGATAGAGGTTTATAAACTGTTGAGAGGAATGGATAGGGTGGATTCTCGGAGGCTATTTCCCAGGGCTGAAATGGTCGCTATGAGAGGACACAGGTTTAAGGTGCTGGGAAGCAAGTACAGAGGCGATGTTAGGGGTAAGTTTTTTACTCAGAGGGTGGTGAGTGAGGGGAATCGGCTGCCATCGGTGGTGGTAGAGGTGAACTCGCTGGGGTCTTTTAAAAGACTTCTGGATGAGTATATGGGATTTAATGGGATTGGGGGTTATAGATAGGTCTATGGTCTGGTAGGTATAGATGTGATCGGCGCAACTTGTGGGCCGAAGGGCCTGTTTGTGCTGTAGTGTTCTATGTTCTATGTTCCCCCCTCAACCTTCTAAACTCCAACGAGTACAGACCCAGTCTATTCAATCTCTCCTCATAGGCTAACCCCCTCATCTCCACTATCAGCCTAGTGAACCTTCTCTGCACTCCCTCCAAGGCCAATATATCCTTCCACAAATGCAGCGACCAAAACTGCACACAGTACTCCAGTTGTGGCCTCACCAGTACCCTGTACAGTTGCAGCAAGACCTCCCTACTTTTATATTCTATCCCCCTCGCCATAAAGGCCAACATTCCATTCGCCTTCTTGATCACCTGCTGCACCACATCCACTGGTTCTCCTCAGTCAACTCAATTAGTTACGTTTCTAAAAAAATTCCAGTAGATTTGTCAAGCATGATTTCCCTTTTGTAAATCCATGCTGACTTTGTCTGATTATCCCACTGCCTCCCAAATGCTGAGTTATGAAATCCTTGATAATGGACTCCAGTAACTTCCCCAGTACTGACGTTAGGCTCACTGCTCTATAGTTCCCTGTTTTCTCTCTACCTCCCTTTTTGAATAGCGGACTTACATTCGCTACCCTCCAATCTATTACAGAGTCCAAAGAATTTTGGAAAATAATTTACTGTTTCCACGGCCACTTCCTTAAGTACCCTACGTTCAGATTCTATTCCTTGTTTTATAATTGCAAGTAAGCTTATCAATTTGCCCTGTCACTTCTAAAGATTTGCGAATGTGTGGATATCAAAGTTTCTCCCTCGTACTGAGACAGCAAACCTCACTGGCAGTGAGTGTTCCCCTGACCGAGCAATCAGGGAGACCCACCTCCTCACTGCCCCCCCCCCCCCGCCCCATCTCTGAACCTTTCTGATGAACCCCTCCTTGTTTCTCAGTTGGAGCTGTACAATCACAAGGCCCCCGACTTCCAGCAGCAGATGGATTCCACATTGTCCCTCATCCAGATAGTCCGCCTGCAGTTCCTGCAACATTCCTCATTCGCGGACAAGGAAGAAGAACAGGTAGGAAACCAGGAATTCTGAATCAGTTGAAAAATGGGGGTTGTGGGGTCCAGGGTTTGGGGCTGGGTCCTGCCTGTTAGCTATGAGCTTGGCTTTCCGCTGTTGTTGCACCAATTCCACTTGTTCCCCCTCGAGTAACAAATGGTCTAATCAGGGAGTTTAAGATGATTAAAGGGTCAAAAGGGAGAAACATTCAGAACAAGGGAGCAGAATCTTAAAATTGGATCCAGGCCGTTCAGAGGTGACATCAAGAAGCAATTGTTCAGACAGGGAAGTGGAGTTCTGGAACCCTCACTTCCAAATACTGTTGATGCTGGTGATAAATTGCAGATGTCGAGAGTAAGATTGATAGATTTTCCTTGGATAAGAAGCTCAGGGTTACAGAACCAATCCAGGTAAATGAAGTTAAAGTACAGATCAGCATGAGTGAACTAAATGGGGAACTGGCTCAAGGAGTGAATAAAATCCTAATGTTCTTAAAATAGGTGGAAGTTTCTAGACTCTCCTGAGAAAGGCAGTGTTTAATCCACCTGCAGAAATATTCGGTGGTTACTGTGTGCTGACACTCTGATCTCTCACTAGGTTGAATACCTTTGGAATACTTATCTCGAAGTGTGTAAGGAAGCCTCAGAGTTCACCATAACACATAAGGATGGCGTCATTGACAAGTTGGAGCACAGCTTTAGACTCCTTGCCTCCGAGGTGCAGATCATAAATTCCACCGTCACCTCTGGCCCCTTCTTGGATCCGTTACAGAATGGAATTGTCATTCTCCCCATGTTACAGCAGCTAAAAATAAAGTTCTTGTCACTGGCGGATTCGCTACAGGAAATCAGCCAATCCATGAAAACCATAGAAGGTAGCAGATGCCTCCGTCTGCTGTTGTAGAGGTCACAGTATGCCATGTCTGGGGTTGAGAGGTCACAGTCTGCCGTGTCTGGGGTTGAGAGGTCACAGTCTGCCGTGTCTGGGGTTGAGAGGTCACAGTCCGCCGTGTCTGGGGTTGAGAGGTCACAGTCTGCCATGTCTGGGGTTGAGAGGTCACAGTCTGCCGTGTTAGGGGTTGAGAGGTCACAGTCCGCCGTGTCTGGGGTTGAGAGGTCACAGTCCGCCGTGTCTGGGGTTGAGAGGTCACAGTCTGCCATGTCTGGGGTTGAGAGGTCACAGTCTGCCATGTCTGGGGTTGAGAGGTCACAGTCTGCCGTGTTAGGGGTTGAGAGGTCACAGTCTGCCATGTCTGGGGTTGAGAGGTCACAGTCCGCCGTGTCTGGGGTTGAGAGGTCACAGTCTGCCATGTCTGGGGTTGAGAGGTCACAGTCTGCCGTGTCTGGGGTTGAGAGGTCACAGTCTGCCGTGTTAGGGGTTGAGAGGTCACAGTCCGCCGTGTCTGGGGTTGAGAGGTCACAGTCTGCCGTGTTAGGGGTTGAGAGGTCACAGTCTGCCATGTCTGGGGTTGAGAGGTCACAGTCTGCCGTGTCTGGGGTTGAGAGGTCACAGTCCGCCGTGTTAGGGGTTGAGAGGTCACAGTCTGCCATGTCTGGGGTTGAGAGGTCACAGTCCGCCGTGTTAGGGGTTGAGAGGTCACAGTCTGCCGTGTCTGGGGTTGAGAGGTCACAGTCCGCCGTGTTAGGGGTTGAGAGGTCACAGTCTGCCATGTCTGGGGTTGAGAGGTCACAGTCTGCCGTGTCTGGGGTTGAGAGGTCACAGACATGTGAGTGTGCGTGTGTCTCTGTGGTGCTTGTGAGTGTATGTGTCTGTGTGTGTTTCTGTGTGAGTGTGTATCTGTGTGTCTTAGTGTGTGTGTGTCTCAGTAGAACATAGAACATTACAGCGCAGTACAGGCCCTTCAACCCTCCATGTTGCGCTGACCAGTGGAACCAATCTAAAGCCCATCTAACCTACACTATTCCAATATCATCCATATGTTTATCCAATGACCATTTAAATGCTCTTAAAGTTGGCGAGTCCACTACTGTTTCAGGCAGGGCATTCCACACCCTTATTACTCTCTGAGTAAAGAACCTACCTCTGACATCTGTCCTATATGTATCACCTCTCAATTTAAAGCTATGCCCCCTTGTGTTAGCCATCTCCATCCAAGGAGAAAGACTCTCAATGTCCATCCTGTCTAATCCTCTGATCATCTTGTATGCCTCTATTAAGTCACCTCTTAACCTCCTTCTCTCTAACAAAAACAGCCTCAAGTCCCTCAGCCTTTCCTCATAAGACCTTCCCACCATACCAGGCAACATCCTGGTAAACCTCCTCTGCACCCTTTCCAATGTCTCCACATCCTTCCTATAATGCAGCGACCAGAACTGTACGCAATACTCCAAGTGCGGCTGCACCAGAGTTTTGTACAGCTGTAACAAGACCTCATGGCTCCGAAATTCAATCCCTCTACCAATAAAAGCTAACACACTGTATGTCTTCTTAACAACCCTATCAACCTGGGTGCCAGCTTTCAGGGATCTATGCCCATGGACACCGAGATCTCTCTGCTCAATACCAAGTATCAGTGTGTATGTGTGTGAGTGTGTGTTTGTATCTTTGTGTGTGTGTGTGTGTGTGTGTGTCACAGAATGTGAGTGTGCGTGTGTGTCTCAGTGTGTGGGTGACACAGGCTGTGTGTGTGTGTGTCTTGTGTGTGTGAGACACAGACTGTGTGTGTGTACGTGTGTGTGTGTCTCAAGGTGTGTACGTGAGTTTGTGCATGTTAGAGTGTGTGAGTGTGTATGAGTGAGTGTGTGTGTGATTGTGTGTCTCAGTCAGTGTTTCAGGACCTGTATCCAGAATTCTACTGTTGTGCCTGGTATGGGAATTGGAGCGGATGAGAGGTGGGGTGTGGGAAAGTCTGTTGACCTCAGTCGGGATTTTACAGTTTTGGGACAAGTGAGGTTGTAAAACCGCTTCCACAGTTTGTCGTCAAACCTCTCAGTGTATGGAGACTTGGGTTGAATTCCTGCTAGTTGGTCAGTGCATGGGGATCGATGTGGGGAGGCAGTCCTGAGGCTGCTGCCTGTCCCTAACTGTAGCTGTTTGCATTCTGCTCTTTGTTCAGGTGAACCCTTTGATTTATCATTTCTCACTGTGACGGAAAAGAATATCAGCTTGAGGCAGCAGTTGTGGGACCTCTTCTATACCGTGTCTGAGGGAATCAAAGACTGGAAGAAGACATTGTGCAAGATGGTAAGGCTCCTCCCACTCACATTGCCAATGGCTTCATCTAGCAGAGTGTTCCACCGAAACCTTAGACACCATTCTATCCTCCCGTGGTCAGTGTAAGCGCTGACCAAATGTACTGAATTTGCTGGGTTGCAGCACAGGGGATTGGCTGCTTTCATTCTTCATTTCAATAATGAGATTGTGTTATCTCTCCCAAAACCCAGTATGATAGAGCAACAAACTGTACTCATCCACATACCCTCTGTATCTAACCCCGTGCTGTACCTGTCCTGGGAGTGTTTGATGGGGACAGTGTAGAGGGAGCTTTACTCTGTATCTAACCCCGTGCTGTACCTGTCCTGGGAGTGTTTGATGGGGTCAATGTCGGAGAGAGAATATTCTGTGAAAGTAAGAAGCTAAGATGTATTGATTGTCCATTTAGCCCCTCGAGGCTACCCGCCATTCAATATGATCAGGCTGATCTTAAATTTCAGTTTCACTTTCCCAGTCCTCCCCATCTCCTTAATTTCCTGAGAGACCATAAGACATAGGAGCAGAGTGAGGCCACTCAGCCTATCGAATCTGCTCTGCCATTCAATCACGGCTGATACTTTTCTCATCCCCATTCTCCTGCCTTTTCCCCATAACCCTGATCCCCTTATTAATCAAGAACCTATCTATCTCTGTCTTAAAGGCACTCAATGACCTTCCCTCCACTTCTCCAGTACGAGGTTATGCTCGACTGAACAGGCCCTTCGGCCCTCCAAACCTGCACTGACCGTGCTGCCCAACTTAACTAAAACCCTCTACCCTTCCGGGGACCATATCCCTCTATTCCCATCCTATTCATGTATCTAGATGGCCTTTAAAAGTCACTATCGTATCCACTTCCACTCCCTCCCCCGGCAATGAGTTCCAGGCACCCACCACCCTCTGTGTAAAAAACTTGCCTCGTACATCTCCTTTAAACCTTCCCCATGTACCTTAAACCTGTGCCCCCTAGTAATTGACTCTTCCGTCCTGGGAAAAAGCTTCTGACTATCCGCTCTGTCCATGCCTCTCATAATCTTGTCGACTTCTATCAGGTCCCTCCTCAACCTCTGTCGTTCCATGAGAACCAACCAGGTTTCTTCAATCTCTGCTCACAGCTAACACCCTCCATACCAGGCAACATCCTGGTAAATCTTTTCTGTACCCTCTCCAAAGCCTCCACATCCTTCTGGTAGAGTGGCGACCAGAATTGAATGCTATATTCCAAATGCAGCCTAACTAAAGTTCCATAAAGCAGCAACATGACTTGCCAATTTTTAAACTCAGTCCCCCGGCTGATGAAGGCAAGCATGTCGTATGACTTCTTAACTACCTTCTCCACCTGTGTTGCCACTTTCAGTGACCTGTGTACCTGTACACACGCATCTCTCTGCCAATCACTACTCATAAGGATTCTGCCATTTACTTATGTTTCCTACCTGTATTAGACCTTCCAAAATGCATGACCTCACATTTGCCCAGATTAAACTCCATCTGCCATCTCTCTGCCCAAGCCTCCAACCAATCTATATCCTACTGTATCATTTGATTGTCCTCATTGCTATCTGCAAATGCACCAACCTTTGTGTCATCCACAATTTTACTAATCAAACCAATTACATTTTCCTCCAAATCATTTATATATATTACAAACAGCAAAGGCCCCAGACTGATCCCTGAGGAACGCCACTAGTCACAGCCTTCCATTCAGAAACGCACCCTTCCACTGTTACCCTCTGTTCATGGGGCAGGCGATGGCCTTGTGGTGTTACCATGGGACTATTAATCCAGAAACTCAGCAATGTTCTGAAGATCCAGGTGCAAATCCCACCATAGCGGATGGTGGAATTTGAATTTAACAACAAAAATCTGGAATTAAGAATCTACTGAGATGGAATTGAGACCAGGGAGAGATCAGCCATGGCCTGATTGAATAGCAGAGCAGGCTCGAAGGGTTGAATTTGCTGACTTCTGCTTCCAATTCCTATGTTTCCAATGACTGATGTCTGGCTAACTGGCCTGTAGATCCCTATTTTCTCTCTTCCTCCTTTCTCAAATTACAGTGTTACATTTACTAACTTCTAACCTGCTTGGGCAACTCTAGAATCTGGGGATTTTTGGAAAATTATTATCCCTTTGAGAACCTGCAGGTGTAGGCCATCAGTTCCAGAGATTTGTTGCATTGTATTCCTATTATTTCATTATTACAGTCGCAATTTCCCTGGTAATTTTTTTTACAAATATTAATTACTTTTAAATTCATCACTCTTATCAAATCTTTTGATACCCAATATTTCTGGCATATTTTGATTGGGTTAATAAAAAGAGGAGGATGATGAGCAAGGAATAATGAGGTGGGGACCATTGAGAGGCTTCGGGTAAGAGTAGAAACTTGTTAGAAGGGATTGTATGTAGTGGAGTCTCCAAGATTATATCACTGACACTCGGACTCTGCATTATATCCTCAGCTCGATCTGAACAAGATGGAGGAAACGTTGGACAAATCATTCTCCACGGTGGAGGAGATTCGAGGATCTCTACCTGCTAATGATCAGATTCTGCTGACCATTGAAGAGATTTTGGCACAGTTTAAAGAGTTCTTCCCAATTCTGAAAAATCTTTGTTGTCCCGAGATGCAGGAGAAACACTGGAAAGCCATTTTTACAGGTGAGCATGCCCACTCACAACCATGCTTCCACAAGCTGAGGAACATGCTACCCTCTTCTCCAGAAGGTTCATACTCTCACTGAGATACAGGGCCCTCCTATTCCAAGGTTGCCACTGATTGAGTGAAGTTGTTTTTGGTTGAAGAATGGCGAGATTTGATTTGATTTGATTTGGTTTATTATTGTCACATGTATTAACATACAGTGAAAAGTATTGTTTCTTGCGCGCTGTACAGACAAAACATACCATTCATAGAGAAGGAATGGAGAGAGGGCAGAATGTAGTGTTACAGTCATAGCTAGGGTGGAGAGAAAGATCAAATTAATGCAAGTTAAGTCCATTCTGACAGCAGTAGGAAAGAAGCTGTTCTTGATAAGGTTGATACGTGACCTCAGATTTTGTATCTTTTTCCCGACGGAAGAAGGTGGAAGAGAGAATGTCAAGGGTGCATGGAATCCTTAATTATGCTGGCTGCTTTTCCGAGGCAGCGGGAAGTGTAGACAGAGTCAATGGATGGGAAGCTGGTTTGCGTGATGGATTGGGCTACATTCACGACCTTTTGTAGCTTCTTGTAATCTTGGGCAGAGCAGGAGCCCATAACAAACTGTGATACAACCAGAAAGAGTGCTTTCTATAGTATATCTATAAAAGAGAGTCTGTACAAAACTCTGGTGCGGCCGCACTTGGAGTATTGTGTGCAGTTCTGGTCCCCACATTATAGGAAGGATGTGGAGGCTTTGGAGAGGGTGCAGAGGAGGTTTACCAGGATGTTGCCTGGTATGGAGGGGAGGTCCTATGAGGAGAGACTGAGGGATTTGAGGTTGTTTTCGTTAGAAAGAAGGCGGCTACAAGGGGACCTTATTGAAACATATAAGATGATTAGAGGTTTAGATAGGGTGGACAGTGATAGCCTTTTTCCTCAGATGGAGAAAGCTAGCACGAGGGGGCATAGCTTTAAATTAAGGGGTGGTAGTTATAGGACGGATGTCAGGGGTAGGTTCTTTACCCAGAGGGTGGTGAGGGATTGGAATGCCCTGCCTACTGCAGTTGTAAATGCGCCTAGTTTGGGGGCATTTAAGAGATCCGTGGATAGGTTTATGGATGGAAAGGGTTTGGTTTAGGTTAGAGGAGCATTTTTTAACTGGTTGGTGCAACATCGTGGGCTGAAGGGCCTGTTCTGTGCTGTAATGTTCTATGTTCTATGGCTGACATGCCAAATTTCCTTAGTCTTCTGAGAAAGTAGTGGTGTTGGTGAACTTTCTCAACTATAGTGTCAGCATAGGGGGACCAGGACAGGTTGTTGGTGATCTGGACACCTAAAAAATTGGTGCTCTCAACCCTTTCTACTTTGTCTCCATTGATGTAGACAGGGGCATGTTCTCCTCTACACTTCCCGAAATCGATGACAATCTCCTTCGTTTTGTTAATATCAAGAGAGAGTGAATGAAGTGACTACTTTGCTGCTGCAGAGACCAGTCTGACCAGCATCACAACCCTGCGCTCTCTGTCCGTCAGAATTAGCAGTCGGGTCATTGAGTCAATAACTCAATGTCACTTCTCCACTTTACTCACTGTTTAGAAGAAAATCCCTCCATCTCTCCCATCCTCTGCCTTCCCTCCCTACTCCCTCTTTCTCTCACTCCTTCCCTCTCACCTTCCAACTTACCCTCCATCCCTTTCTCCCTCCAATTTACCCTCCATCCCTTTCTCCCTCCAATTTACCCTCCATCCCTTTCTCCCTCCAACTTTTCCTCCATTTTTTCCCCCTTCCTGCTTCTCTCCATTTCTCCCACCCCTTCCCATCCTTCCCCAAATGTTTTTTTCACTCGGTAAGACCCATCATTTCCATTTATCTATCTAGTGTCATTCTGCGTGCAGGAAGCAGGGAGTTGGAATAAATGGGTGTTTTTCTGGTTGGCAGTTGGTGACTAGTGGAGTGCCGCAGGGATCGGCGCTGGAGCCTCAACTGTTTACCATATACATAGATGATCTGGAGGAGGGGGCTGAGTGTAGGGTAACAAAATTTGCTGATGACTCAAAGATGAGTGGAAAAGCAAATTGCGTGGAGGATGCAGAAAGTCTTTAGAGAGATTTGGATAGGCTGAGGGAGTGGGCGAGGACCTGGCAGATGGAGTATAATGTTAGCAAATGTGAGGTTATCCACTTTGGTAGAAATAATAGTAGGATGGAATATTATTTAAAAGGCAAAAAGCTGCAGCATGCTACGGTGCAGAGGGACCTGGGGGTCCTTGTGTACGAGTTGCAAAAACCCAGTCTGCAGGTGCAGCAGGTGATCAAGAAGGAAAATGGAATGTTGGCCTTTATAGCGAGGGGGATAGAATATAAAAGCAGGGAGGTCTTGCTGCAACTGTACAGGGCACTGGTGAGGCCGCAGCTGGAGTACTGTGTGCAGTTTTGGTCCCCTTACTTGCGTGAGTATATATTGGCCTTGGAGGGAGTGCAGAGAAGGTTCACCAGGCTGTTATCGGAGATGAGGAGGTTAGCTTATGAGGAGAGATCGAGTAGATTGGGCCTGTACTCGTTGGAGTTCAGAAGGCTGAGGGGGGATCTTATGGAGACATATAAGATAATGACGGAGCTAAATAGGGTATGGGTAGAGAGATTCTTTCTACTTAGAAAGGAAACCAGAACTAGAGGGCACAGCCTCAAAATAAGCGGGGGGGGAGGGGGGGCTGCAGTTTAGAACAGAGTTGAGGAGGAACTTCTTCACTCAAAGGGTAGTAAATCTCTGGAATTCTCTGCCCATTGAAGTGGTGGAGGCTACCTTGTTGAATATATTTAAGACACGGGTAGATGGATTTCTGATCAATAAGGGAATTAAGGGTTATGGGGAGAAAGCGGGAAAGTGGAACTGATCCACTTCAGATCAGCCATGATCTTATTGAATGGCGGGGCAGGCTCAAAGGGCTAGATGGCCTACTCCTGCTCCTATTTCTTATGTGCAAGTGTACCTTTCTCCGATAGTCCTTGTTATCTGAAACAAAATATTGTGGATATGTTGAGTGCTGGTGAAGCCCCATCGCTACTTGTACATGCTTGAGTGAGATAGGGTTGGCTATAGATCCAAGAATGGAGAAGAAGCTGATGTGAGAAAGAAGCTGTGCTACAGGTAGATTTTGAGATTCAATTTCATTCTGGTTGCAGAGATGGGTGAGACCTGGAACCCTGAGTGGCAGATGACCCTAGCTGACCTGATGGCCTACGACCTGCTCAGTTACAGTGATTTTATTGCACAGGTAAGTGAGTTCCCAGTTTCCCATTTTTTTAGAAGAAGTAATGTAGAAATATATAGAGTAAATAGAAGCAGGAATAGGCCATTCAGCCCTTCAAGACTTATTCACCATTCATTATGATCATGGTTGATCATCAAATTCAATATCCTGATCCAGCATTGCAATAAAACATCCCCTATCCCTATTCTGAAATCCTCTCACTATGAAGGCCAACATACCATTTGCCTTCTTTACTGCCTGCTGTACCTGCGCACTTACTTTTAACGACTGGTGCACGAGGACTCCAAGGTCTTGTTGAGTATCCACCTCTCTCAATTTACACCCATTTAAGTAATAATCTGCCTTCCTGCTATTGCTACCAAAGTGGATAACCTCACATTTATCCACATTATACTGGATCTGCCATGCAGATACCCACACATTCAGCCTGTCCAAATCACACTGAAGCATCTCTGCATCCTCCTCACAGCTCACCCTCACACCCAACTTTGTATCATCTGCAAATTTGGAGATAATACATTCAGTTCCCTCTTCCAAATCATTAATATATAATGTGAACAGTTGGGGTCCGAGCACAGATCCCTGCAGAACCCCACTACTGACTGACTGCCAATCAGAAAAAGACTCATTTATGCCAACTCTTTGCTTCCTATCTGCTAACCAGCTTTCTATCCATCTCAAGACATTATCCACAATCCCATGTGCTTTAACTTTACGTAGTAGTCTGTTATGTGAGATCTTGTCAACAGCCAAAAGTCTGAATAAACCACATCCACCGGTTTTCCCAGGTCAACTCTACTAGTTACATCCTCAAAGAATTCCAGTCGGTTTGTCAAGCATGATTTCCCTTTTGTAAATCCATGCTGACTGTGTCTGATTATCCCACTGCCTTCCAAATGCCGAGTTATGAAATCCTTGATAGTGACTCTAGCAACTTCCCCAGTTCTGACATTAGGCTCACTGCTCTATAGTTCCCTGTTTTCTCGCTACCTCCGTTTTTGGATATCGGGCTTACATTAGCTGCCCTCCAATCTGTAGGAGGTAGTCCTAAAAACTTTGAAAAATGACCACCAATGGATCTACTATTTTGAGGGCCACTTCCTTATTACTCTGAAATGAAGATTATCAGGACCTAGAAATATTATGCTCTCAATCCCATTAATTTCCCAAAACCACTTCTCCACTAATACTGATGTCTTTCAGCTCCTCACTAAAACTTGTCTTCCTCAGAACTTCCAGTATTTTATTCATGTCTTCCTTTGTGAAGACTGAAGCAAAGTATAAATTTAATTCCTCGGCCTTTTCTTTATTCCCTGTTATGAATTCTCCCGTTCCAGACTGTAAGAGACCTGCATCCATTTTTGTCAATCTTTTTCTCTTTACATCTGAATGGGGGTGGCATGGTAGCACAGTGGTTGGCACTGCTGCTTTACAGCTCCAGGGACCTGGGTTCAATTCCTGGCTCGGGTCACTGTCTGTGTGGAGTTTGCACATTCTCCTCGTGTCTGCGTGGGTTTCCTCCAGGTGCTCCGGTTTCCTCCCATATTCCAAAGATGTGCGGGTTAGGTTGATTGGCCATGCTAAGAAATTGCCCCTTAGTGTCCTGAGATACGTCGGTTAGAGGGATTAGCAGATAAAATACGTAGGGATATGGGGAATAGGGCCTGGGTGGGATTGTGGTCAGTGCAGACTTGATGGGCCAAAGAGCCTCTTTCTGCACTGTAGGGCTCTATGATTTCTACAATTTTACGTACCTATAGAAACTTTTACGGTCAGTTTTTATGCTCTCTGCTAGCTCACTTTCATACTCTATTTTTCCCTTCTTAATCAATCCCTTGGTCCTCCTTTCCTGTATTTCAAGCTGCTCCCATTCCTGAGACCGAATACTTTTTCTTGCCAATTTGTATGCTTCTTCCTTGAATGTGATACAATCTCTAATTTCCCTGTAAGCCATGGTTTGGCCACCATTCCCTTACCACTCTTGAGCCAAACAGGAATAAACAACTTCTGGAGTTCACCTATTCATTCATTAAATGCCTGCCATTGCCTGTCCACTGTCTTTCCTTTCCGTAACGTTTCCCAGTCCATCACGGCCAATTCATGCCTCATACCATCATAGTTCCCTTTACTGAGATTCAGGACCCTGGTCTCAGAATCAATTACACCATTATCCACTTTGACAAAGAATTCTAACATATTACGGTCACTTATCCCCAAGGATTCTCTCACAACTAGATTGCCAACTAATCCTTTCTCATTGCACAACACCCAGTCCAAAGATGGCCTGTTCAGATGGCTCTGATAAATAGTCATCCGGACTCAATGTTGGCTCTATTCTGTCTCCACAGATGCAGTAAAAAGTCTGACAACACCAGGTTTAAGTCCAACCGATTTATTTGATAGTAAACTCACGAGCTTTCGAGGGGTTTCCCTCTTCTTCAGGTGAATGGAGGGTTGGACTTAAACCTGGTGTTGTCAGACTTTTTACTGTGTTTATCCCAGTCCAACGCCAGCATATCCACATCAT
Organism: Carcharhinus amblyrhynchos; assembly: GCF_965287045.1. Lineage (NCBI taxonomy): Eukaryota > Metazoa > Chordata > Chondrichthyes > Carcharhiniformes > Carcharhinidae > Carcharhinus > Carcharhinus amblyrhynchos. The sequence continues at coordinate 108,485,132 of NC_137333.1, read as the reverse complement.
GTCCACAGATGCTGTCAGACCTGCTGAGATTTTCCAGCATTTTCAGTTTTTGGTCTGCTCTCTTGTTGGTTCCTCAATGTATTACTCCAGAAACCATCCCGTTTACGCTCCAGAAATTCCTCCTCTATTGCACTGTCACTAAATTGACTCTCCCAATCTGTATGCAGATTAAAGTCACCTATTAACACAGATGTTCCTTTAACACATGCAACTCTGATTTCCTGTGTAATGCTTTTCCCAATATTACCACCACAGTTTGGTGGTCTGTATACCTACCCACCACCGCCTCTCCCCGCCCCACCCCACCGCCACCAATGTTCTTTGCCCCTTGTTGTTTCTTAACATGATCCATACAGATTCCACATCATGTATGCTAATATCTTTACTCAATATTGTCTCAATATCATCTTCAACAACAATGCAACTCCATCACCTTTTCCTTTCTGTCTGTCCTTCCTAAACACTGAATAGCCCTGAAGGTTAAGGTTCCATCCTTGCTCACCTTGGAGCCATGTCTCCGTAATGCCAACTATATCATACCTTTCTACATCTATCTGTGCAACTAATTTTGTTTCAAATGCTCCAAGCATTCAGGTGCAAAAACTTAAGGCTAGTTCTTTTAACATTCCTCGTCCCATTTCTGCTATTTCTTACTGTGTCCTTATCTGACTCTTGATTTCCCTGCCCACCACTTGCCGATTGCTGTCTTTCCCTCTTGTTCTTAATTCCCCCTGCTCTGGATCTTTGCAAAGGTTCCTATCGCTCTGTCGTATTAGTTCAAACTCTCCCCATTCACTTTAGCAAGTACCCACCCCCCACCAAGGACGTCAGTCCCAATCCTGCCTAAGCTCCAGTTTCTCCAGGTCCCAACTCCCCCAGAACTGGTCCCAATGCCCCAGGAATCTGAAACCCCCACCCCCCTCACACCACCTTTTCTGCCACATATCCTATGCTGTTTCTACTCTGACTAGCACATGGCACAGGCAGTAATCCTGAGATAACTAGCTTTGAGGTCCTACTTTTCATCTTCCTTCCCAGCTCCCCGTATTCTGCTTTTGGGACTTTATCCCTTTTTGTACCTATGTCGTTTGTACCAACATGTACTACAACCACTGGCTGTTCACCCTCCCCCTTCAGAATGTCCTGCAGCTGCTCCGAGACACCTTGACCTTAGCATCAGGAAGGCAACATACTGTCCTGGAATCTCGTTTGCAGGCACAGGAATACCTATTCATTCCATTCACAATTAAATCCTTTATATTTATTGCAATTCTACTCCTTTCGTTCCTCGCCTGTGCAGCAGAGCCTTCTGTGGTGCTATAAATTTGGCTGCCTCTAGAACATAAGAACATAAGAACATAAGAAATAGGAGCAGGAGTAGGCCATCCAGCCCTTCGAGCCTGCCCCGCCATTCAATAAGATCATGGCTGATCTGTCGCTGCTCAGTTCCACTTTCCCACCCTCTCCCCATAACCCTTAATCCCCTCTCCTATCAAAAACCCATCAACCCGCGTCTTAAAAATATTTAGCGAGGCAGCCTCCACCACTTCAACGGGCAGAGAATTCCAGAGATTCACCACCCTTTGAGTGAAGAAGTTCCTCCTCAACTCCGTTCTAAACCGCCCCCCTTTTATCTTGAGGCTGTGCCCCCTAGTCCTATTGTCTTTTTTGAGCGGGAAGAGTCTTTCCACCTCTATCCTATCCATCCCATTCATCATCTTATACGTCTCAATGAGATCTCCTCTCATTCTTCTAAACTCTAACGAGTACAAGCCCAGTTTATTCAGCCTCTCCTCATAGCTCAACCCCCTTAACTCCGGTATCAGCCTAGTAAACCTCCTCTGCACTCCCTCCAAGGCCAAAATATCTTTGCGCAGGTGCAGCGCCCAAAAATGCACACAGTACTCCAGTTGCGGCCTCACCAATGCCCTATACAGCTGCAGCAAGACCTCCCTACTTTTATATTCAATCCCCCTCGCTATGAAGGCCAGCATCCCATTCGCCTTCCTGACCACCTGCTGCACCTGCAAGCTGGGTTTTTGCGACTCATGCACAAGGACCCCGAGGTCCCTCTGCACCGTCGCCTGCTGCAGTTTTTCGCCTCGTAAGTAATAGTCCTTCCTACCATTTTTCCTACCAAAGTGGATCACCTCACACTTGCCAACATTAAATTCCATTTGCCATTTCCTGGCCCATTCGCCCAGCCTATCTAGATCCTTCTGCAGACTCTCCACACCCTCCGCACAATTTGCCGTTCCCCCTATCTTGGTGTCATCAGCAAATTTCGACACCCTACACTCGGTTCCCTCCTCCAGATCATCTATATAAATGGTAAAAAGCTGAGGCCCCAGCACCGACCCCTGGGGCACTCCACTAGTCACCATCCGCCAATCCGAATAGCACCCGTTGACCCCCACTCTCTGCCTCCTATTTGACAACCAATCCTCTATCCACGCTAACACCCTACCCCCAACTCCATGTCCCTCGACCTTCTGCAATAACCTCTTGTGAGGCACTTTGTCAAACGCCTTCTGAAAATCTAGAAAGACCACATCCACCGGCTCTCCTCTATCCACCGCCCTAGACACATCCTCATAGAACTCCAGTAAATTTGTCAGACACGACTTCCCTTTAATGAAACCGTGCTGCGTCTGCTCTATCAAGCAATTCCCTTCAAGATGCCTCGCAATTTCCTCCTTAATGACAGATTCTAACATTTTACCTACCACAGATGTTAAACTAACCGTTTTCCCCTGAGCGGCCATTCTCTTCAACAGCATCAAAAGTGGTATATTTGTTTTGCAAGGAAATGGCCACAGGGGATTCCTGCACCGTCTGTCCTCTAGCTCTGCCTGGTGGTCACCCATTCCCTCCCTGCCTGTCGGGTCTGAGCCTGCGGTGTGACCACCTCTCTGTATGTACTATTCATGGTACTTTCCATGTCTAGCTGCCTCTCCAGCTCCAAGACTGAGGCTTCCAGCTGCTGCAGATGGAGACATCTCCTGCCCACTTGCTGGTCCTGGGAACTGGAAATATTCCTGGTCTCCCACATGGAGCAAGAAGAGCAGACCATATCTTGGAGTTCTCCTGCCAGGTCTTACCTCTTCAAGTTAAATTAATCCTTTTACTATCAAACAATATCAATTAGGACCCTTCTCTGCTCATTGGTATTCTAGAATATATTTCTTACAATGAATCATAGAATGATATCATAACAATTATTATGATAAGAATGGTTAAGAATTCAATTATTACCAACAGCAGTAATAAGTACCCACCCAAACAGCTGTTTAGATTTCCTTAGGAGATGTGAGCTCACACTCTGCTTTTTCTTACGGTCTTTTAACCAGCTGATTCTGCTCTTAGATTTACTTTTTCTTTACTCCTTTATCCTTCTAGCTTTGTTCCCAAATTGTTATCCTGGTTAGTTATTAAATTTCAGCTATTTAAAGGTGGTCCCTTATATAACTTACCCAGCTTACCAATTTTCTGTAATGTCATGCATAGATGTGTCGAACTGAGTGTACTGCGCTGTCGGAACAGCAGCTGTCCCTCATGGGTTTGGTTGTCTCCATTCCCTGAAGGCAAGTCAGGCTCCATGCCTCACGCTCCCTTTAAATTCCAGTCCTGGAAAGTGACAGGCACAGTAAATGAAGGGAGGTCTGTAAATATCATGTACTTGGATTTCCAAAAGGCATTTGATAAGGCACCACATAAAAGGTTTCGACACAAATGTAGGGTGTAATGTATTAGAATGAATAAAGAATTGAAAATGCTGAAAAATCTCAGCAGGTTTGACAGGATGGATAGGAAAATAAGTTGCCAAGAGCAGGCAGAGAGTCTGCAAAGGGATATAGACAGGGTAAGTCAGCGAGCAAAGCTTTGGCAGATGAAGTGCAGAGCGGGAAAAAGTGAAACTAAAATAGAAAATGCTGTCAAAGCTTTGACAAAAGGTCATCTGGACTCAAAATGTCAGCTCTTTTCTCTCGTTACAGATGCTGCCAGACCTGCTGAGATTTTCCAGCATTTTCTCTTTTGGTTTCAGATTCTAGCATCCGCAGTAATTTGCTTTTATCCAATGGGGAAAAGTGAACTTATTCACTATGGCAGGAAGAATAAAAAAAAGCAAATTAATTAACTGGAGAGATATTGCACAACTCTGAGGTGCAGAGGGATCTGGGTGTCCTGGTACATGAATAAAAAAAGGTAAGAATGTAGGTACACAAGTGATTAGGAAGGCAAATGGAATGCTGGTGTTTTTGAGGTGAAACTTAGTGCTCTCTTCATACTCTTAGATAGGGAAGGATAGGAAGTTCCCAGGACATACAGAATATTAATGACCTCCTAATAAATCTATGAAATGTTGATCATTGTCCTGTTTTTTTCCCAGATCTTGAGCAAAGCCAGGAAGGAGTTTGAACTTAAGGAACTCCTGCAATCACTGAAGAACTTCTGGCAGCATTATGAGTTCAGATTTGTCACACATATCACAGTGGTTCACTATCAGAAACCACGTCCTGACAGATTGCAGAGACCCCGAGGTGGAAAACATCACCAACCTCAGGAAGAATGGGCAGCCAAAAACAGTGGAACATTAACTCTTATTGGTAAGAACGGGATTGGCCTAGCCTGGAAAACTTTGGAATGGTAAAAACTTGACCAGATAATTGACATGAATCAACCCGAACAAAGTCCTAGGCCATGTCTCCATCTTCCGCTTTCTGTGGAAAAGAGCCCTGGCACATTCAAACTTTGCTTATCACAATAATCTCTCCATGGTGAGGTGATGGCCTAGTGATATTATCACTAGACTATTAATCCAGAAACTCAGCTAATGTTCTGGGGACCTGGGTTCAAATCCCACCATGGCACATAGTTCAATTTGAATTCAATAAAAAATATCTGGTATTAAGAATTTACTGATAACCATGAAATCATTATTGGTTGTTGGAAAAGCCCATCTGGTTCACTAATGTCCTTTAGGGAAGGAAATCTGCCATCCTTACCTGGTCTAGCCTACAAGTGACTCCAGAGCCACAGCAATGTGGTTGACTCTCAACTGCCCTAAGGCAGCTAAGGATGTGCAATAAATAGAAACTGGAAGCAGGAGTAGGCCATTCAGCCCTTCGAGCCTGCTCCGCCATTCATTTTGATCATGGCTGATCATCAAATTCAATATCAGCCATGATCAAAATGAATTGTGGAACTGGCCAACCAGCGACGCCTGTGTCCCGTGAATGACTGAAAATAAAATTCCAATTAAGTCCATTGGCCGTACTAAATTCTCCCTCAGTGTACCTGAACAGACACTGGAGTGTGGCGACTAGAGGATTTTCACAGTAACTTCATTGCAGTGTTAATGTAAACCTAATGTGACACTAATAAATAAACCAAACTAAACTTTATTACCCTTGTCGGCTCTTTGTTACTTAAGAATTCAGTTGGTTGATTACGCATAACTTTCCCAGTTCAAATCTATATTTTTAGTTCTATATGTTGTTCTATCATATCTTGAGTAAGGATTCTATTAAACTAATTCCATTGTTCTTTAGACTAGTTCTATTCGTGTTTTAAATATAAGAATCGCGTCAGCTGTTTGCCAGTCCTCTGATTTCTTTTTCATTCACAAGATGTGAGCTTCACTGGCTGGGCCTGCATTTACTGTCTGTTTTCTAATCTAGTTAATCAGGACCGTGGCAGAGGTGGAACCCTGACCAGAGAGGATCACAAGGTTAACTATAGGGAATATAGGTCTGGATTGGAGAGTGACATTCCAGTACTGCAGAGGAGAGGACGATTGAGATAGCATTGACATTTGCAAGGACAGGCGGAGCTTGGCTTTTTTGTTTGGTAACCACAGGAACAATCTTCAGTGTGGAGCAGTGAAATCTGTGACTGCTCCTGAGGCAATAGCCAGATTCGTACCAATGAAGAATTCCAAGTGAAGGAACAAGCGCAGTCATGCTGGATACTCCCACAGCTCAAAAGAATTAGAAAAGAGACCAGCTGAATCAAACAATCGTGATGCCACAAACATTGTTCCCTCTTCATCGACTTCATCCTTCTCCCAGACAACTGTCCGAGGCTCAGCCACATTGTTCACTTTAAACCCCGAGATGAGCTTTTGACCATGTAAAACCCCTTCACCGAATCCACCTATTTACAGCTCTTGCACAGTACCTTTTACTGCCCTTCATCTTCTGCTAAAACCCTCATTCACGCCTTTGTGACCTCCAGGCTTGACTATTCTAATGTACTCCCACATTCTACTCGCGGTCGTCCGAACCTCTACTGCCTGTGTGCAAATTCAATCCATTTCCCTTTCACCTATTGCCTCTCTGCTTGTCAATCTACCTTGGCTTTTTGTTAAATAACCTCTTGATTTTAAATTTCTCACCCTTGTTTTCAAATCCCTGTGTGACCATATTACTCGCTATCTCAGTAACCTCCTCCAGCCCTCACACTGCTCCAAGATTTCTGCAATCCTCCAACTCCACCCTGGTTTTAATCGCCCCACCATTGCTTTAGCGACCTGGGCCCCATATCCTGGGACTCCCTACTTTGCCTCACTTTCCTGTTTTAAGACAATCCTTAAAACATATGACCAAACGTCTGGTCACTTGTTCTAATATCTCCTTATGTGGTTCACTGTCACATTATAGATTATAATGCCTCTATGGAGTGCCTTGGGACAGTTTATTCTGGCAAAGGCTCGATATAAGTACAAGTTGTTGCTACTTTCAACATTGGGTCTCAAAAAAACTTGTCGAGCCTGTGAGGGGAGGAAGCTGGAGTTCCTGATATTCCTGGCAATGAGGGGAAGCATGTGGTGAAGTGAACGCTCCAAAATGAAACCAGCTGAATTGCTCCTATAGAGAGACAGCAGGAAAAAGAGGGATCAGGGTGTCCTAGTGCATGTATTTCAAAAGGTTGGTGTGCAGGCACAGGTAATTAGGAAGGCTAATACATGTTCTGTTTTATTGGAAGGGGAATTGGATACAACAGTAGGCAGGTTTTGTTTCAGTTGACAGGGTACCAGTGAGACCACATCTGGAGTACTGTGTACAGTATTAGTATCTTTATTTAAGTAGGGTTGTAAATGTACAAGACACTGGTTAGACTCAGCTGGAATATTGTGTACAGTTCTGGGGCCGCACTATAGGCTATAGGAATGCATTCCAGCTTAAAGGACCAGTCCCCCCCAGCACTCGGGGCCAGCTCAGCGCAAAATAAATAAGCAATGAAGTTTCAACATAGGGACATTCAGTGATTACAAATTATAAACAAATATTATAAGTCTCTATCTTTATACACTTGAAAACAACAATTTGGCTCCTACAGATGAAGAAAATGTTTTTCTGAGTGTCTCTGGAAGGCAGAGGAAACAGTCTTTGAATACTTTTTGAGCAAGGGTTGATTTTTAATGAACAAGGGGGTGAAAGGTTGTCGGGGATGGATGGGAATGTGAGTATGAGGTTACAATCAGATCAGCCATGATCTTAAAGAATGGCAGAGCGGGGTAGAGGGGCTGAGCGGCCTACACCTGCTCCTAATTCATACACGAGGAGCTTAGGGGCTTTTGGCCAAGTTTAGAACTGGAGGCTAAGTGCTGAGATATAGCCCAGCCTCTGCTGAGAATCTAACGTGTATTTGTCTGTCTGCTCTAGAGATGGAAAGGTTGAGATGGCACACTGAAGATAGTTTGATGACACTGAGTATGATTGTGTCAACTTCAGTGCCTGAAAATATCCAGAAAGAAGCCGAGAAATTCATGGAAATGATCCAAAACTTTGGTGAGTCACATAATCCACAGCCTAAACAATTGCTCTCCCAAGACAGTATCACAGCCTCAAAACCTGTTCCCCAAACAGCAGAGCGCAATGCACCATCCAGTGCCCCAAACTGCATGCCTGGTAACCTCACAATGAACTACCCCCTTCAACACAGCTCCTACCCACTGCTGCTTATCCAGCCCCATTACTCCAATTACTAAAAATGCTTGAATCCGTCATCAAAGAAGAAATAGCGAGGCACCTGGAAAGGAATGGTTTGATGGAGCAGATGCAGCACGGATTCGTTAAGCGGAAGTCGTGTTTGATGAATTTATTGGATTTCTATGAGGATGTGACTAGTGCGGTAGACAGAGGGGAACTGGTGGATGTGGTGTTTCTCGATTTTCAAAAGGCGTTTGATAAGGTGCCTCATAAAAAGTTGCTACAGAAGGTTAAGGTGCACGGAGTTGGGGGTAAGGTGTTGGCGTGGATAGAGGATTGGCTGTCTAATAGGAGGCAGAGAGTTGGTATCAATGGGTGCTATTCGGATTGGCAGTTGGTGACTAGTGGAGTGCCACAGGGATCGGTGCTGGGGCCTCAACTATTTACCATTTATATAGATGATCTGGAGGAGGGGGCTGAGTGTAGGGTGACGAAATTTGCTGATGACACGAAGCTGAGTGGAAAAGCAAATTGCATGGAAGGCACAGAAAGTCTGCAGAGGGATCTGGATAGGCTGAGCGAGTGGGCGAGGACCTGGCAGATGGAGTACAATGTTAGCAAGTGTGAGGTTATCCACTTTGTCAGAAATAATAGTAGGAGGGATTACTATTTAAAGGGTGAAAAGCTGCAGCATGCTACGGTGCAGAGGGACCTCGGGGTCCTTGTGCATGAGTCACAAAAACCCAGCCTACAGGTGCAGCAGGTGATCAAGGAGGCGAATGGGATGCTGGCCTTTATAGCGAGGGGGATAGAATATAAAAGCAGGGAGGTCTTCCTGCAACTGTACAGGGCACTGGTGAGGCCGCAGCTGGAGTACTGTGTGCAGTTTTGGTCGCTGCACTTACACAAGGATATTTTGGCCTTGGAGGGAGTGCAGAGGAGGTTCACTAGGCTGATACCGGAGATGAGGGGGTTGGACTATGAAGAGAGACTAAATAGACTGGGTCTGTACTTGTTGGAGTTTAGAAGGATGAGGGGGGATCTTATAGAGACGTATAAGATAATGAATCGGATGGATAGGGTAGAGGAAGAGAGATTCTTCCCGCTCAGAAAGGACAGTAGGACTAGAGGGCACAGCCTCAAGATAAGGGGGGGTGCAGTTTAGATCGGAGTTGAGGAGGAACTTCTTCACTCAAAGGGTGGTGAATCTCTGGAATTCTCTGCCCGTTGAAGTGGTGGAGGCTGCCTCGCTAAATATATTTAAGTCACGGGTAGATAGGTTTCTGCTAGACAAGGGAATTAAGGGTTATGGGGAGAAAGCGGGAAAGTGGAACTGATCCACTTCAGATCAGCCATGATCTTATTGAATGGCGGGGCAGGCTCGAAGGGCTAGATGGCCTACTCCTGCTCCTATTTCTTATGTTCTTATGTAAATCAAATGCAACTACCCCACCAGCCAAGAACCAACTGTCCCAGTGTCCTCACACAAGACTTCCACCGTTTCTCACATTCCATTACCACTTATAACAAAGAACAAAGAAAATTCCAGCACAGGAACAGGCCCTTCGGCCCCTCCAATCCTGCACCGACCATGCTGCCCGACTGAACTAAAACCCCTCCTCTTCCAGGGACCATATCCCTTTATTCCCATCCTATTCATGGATTTGTCAAGACGCCCCTTACAAGTCACTACCATATCCGCTTCCACTACCTCCCCCGGCAGTGAGTTCCAGGAACCCATCACCCTCTGTGTAAAAAAATCTGCCTCGTACATCTCCTTTAAACCTTTCCCCTCACACCTTAAACCTGTGTCCCCGAGTAATTGACTCTTCCACCCTGGGAAAAAGTTTCTGACTATCCACTCTGTCTGTGCCTCTCATAATCTTGTAGGCTTCTATCAGGTCTCCCCTCAACCTCTGTCGTTCCAGTGAGAACAAACCAAGTTTCTCCAACCTCTCCTCATATCGAATGCCCTCCATACCAGGCAACATCCTGGTAAATCTTTTCTGTACTGAAGATGGTACAAAGATGGCCAAAGTGGACATACCCTGATTGGCACAAGAGTCTGTTCCATTTAGACGAGTGTTCTACCTGGGCAGATGGTCTGTTTATCAGGTTTCTGTGTTTCTTTCCCTCATCCTCCAGGGGAGCTGCTGGATCTGTGGAAGATGTTTCAGGATAAGTGGGTCTTTTTACACCAAGTGTTTTCTGAGATGGAGCTGAATGCCCGGGAACCTGATTCAAAGCTGGTGAGTGACCCCCATCCCCCAATCTCAGCAAAGCTTGAGTTGGGGAAAATGATTTGGAGATAACACAAATGGACCCAGTGTTGTTACTCAGGCAAATCCCATTTAGCTGAAAACACAGGTCACAGGCGGAAAATCAAGAAGGAGCAAAAATCTGGAACCTTGTGAGAGCGAGAGAGATTGGGTGGGGGGGCGGAATGATGGGATTGACAGGCAAATAGGGAGGCAGACCAGAACATGACCAAATTAATGGAACTTCTGAGGCACCTGTCCTGAGCAAATGAGATGTATTTGACCTACTGAACGTAGGCATACACCCACAGTAAAGGGAGGATGAGATATCGCTGGATAGAAATTCCAGCTTGTTCCCATCAGTTCCTCAGATCCTACCTCTGTTTCTTTCATTTCCTTCCTCATTGCTCTTCCCTCACAAAGAACTGTACAGCACAGAAACGGGCCCTTCGGCCCACCAAGCCTGTGCCAATCACAAAGCCTGTGCCTTTCTTAATTAAAGACCTTTTGCCTGAGCACGGACCATATCCCTCTATTCCCTGCCTATTCATGTTTCTGTCAAGATACCTCTTAAATGTTTTTACTGGATCTGCTTCTACCACCTCTTCTGACAGCACATTCCAGGCACTTTTAGTTTTTGTACCAATCTGCCAAGTGGGATCTTGTCAAATGCCTAACTAAAGTCCAGATAAACTACATCCACAGCCCTTCCATCATCAATTATCTTTGTCATCTCTTCAAAAAATTCAATCAAGTTGGTGAGACATGACCTTCCCGTACAAAACCATGTTGCCTGTCACTGACTAGTCCACTTTCTTCCAAATGTGCGTATATCCTGTCCCTCAGTATCTTCTCCAAAAACTTCCCCACCACAAGCGTCAGGCTCACCGGCCTATCATTTCCTGGATTATCCCTGCTTCCTTTCTTAAACAAGGGAACAATATTGGCTATTCTCCTGTCCTCTCACCACTGATCAAAGAGGGTGTAAAGATATCAGTTGAGGCCCCAGCTATTTCTCCCTTTGCCTCCCGCTGTAACCTGAGATAGATCCCATCTGGCTTCATGATCCTTATATACGTACAGCCTGCCTTGGGATTTTCCTCAACTCTTTGGCATGGGCATTTCATGGCCCCTTTTAGCCCTTCTAACTCCTGGTTTAAGTTCTTTCCTGTTTTCTTTCTATTTATCGAGGTCTCTGTCTGTCTTCAATTTCCTAACCCTTTTTCTTTTTGACTAAGCTCATAATTTCTCTTGTTCCATGAATCCAAGGTTCCTGAATCTTATCATCCTCATCCTTCATTTCCACAGGAACATGTTGGTCCTGAATTCTAATCAACTGGCCTTTCAAAGATGCCAGGAGAGAAGGTGAGAGGGTATGGTATCCAAGGGGCTTTGGCCTTGTGGATCCAGAACTGGCTTGCCCACAGAATAATATACTCACAAGCTTTCGAGGGGACTGCCTCTTCGTCAGGTGAATGGAGAGTTCTGGCCTCAGACAGAGCATATAAAGCACAGACAGTTTAGAGATTACTGTCTGTGCTTTATATACTCTGTCTGAGGCCAGAACTCTCCATTCACCTGACGAAGAGGCAGTCCCCTCGAAAGCTTGTGAGTATATTATCAAATAAATAGGTTGGACTAAAACCTGGTGTTGTCAGACTTTTTACTGTGTTTACGCCAGTCCAACGCCGGCATACCCACATCTTGCCCACAGAAGGCAGAGAGTGGTTGTGGATGGGTCTTTTTCTGCATGGAGGTCGGTCACCAGTGGAGTGCCCCAGGGATCTGTTCTAGGACCCTTGCTGTTTGTCATTTTCATAAATGACCTGGATGAGGAAGTGGAGGGATGGGTTAGTGAGTTCGCCGACGATACGAAGGTTGGTGGTGTTGTGGATAGTCTGGAAGGATGTCAGAAGTTGCAGCGTGACATAGATAGGATGCAAGACTGGGCAGAGAAGTGGCAGATGGAGTTCAACGCGGATAAATGTGTAGTGGTCCATTTTGGCAGGACCAATGGGATGAAGGAGTACAATATCAAGGGTAGGAGTCTTAGCTGCGTTGAAGAGCAGAAGGATCTTGGGGTCCGGGTCCACAGGACTCTTAAATCGGCCTCGCAGGTGGAGGATGTGGTAAAGAAGGCGTATGGTGTACTGGCCTTCATTAATCGAGGGATTGAGTTTAGGAGTCGGGAGGTAATGCTGCAACTTTATAAGACCCTTGTCAGACCCCACTTGGAGTACTGTGCGCAGTTCTGGTCGCCTCACTACAGGAAGGATGTGGAAGCTATTGAGAGGGTGCAGAGGAGATTTACAAGGATGTTGCCTGGATTGGGAGGCATGCCTTATGAAGATAGGTTGAGGGAGCTAGGGCTCTGCTCCCTGGAGAGATGAAGGTTGAGAGGTGACCTGATAGAGGTTTATAAAATGTTGAGAGGAATAGATAGGGTGGATTCTCAGAGGCTATTTCCCCGGGTTGAAATGGTCGCTACGAGAGGACACAGGTTTAAGGTGCTGAGAAGCAAGTACAGAGGAGATGATAGGGGTAAGTTTTTCACTCAGAGGGTGGTGAGTGAATGGAATCGGCTGCCGTCAGTGGTTGTAGAGGCGAACTCACTGGGGTCTTTTAAAAGACTTCTGGATGAGTATATGGGATTTAATGGGATTGGGAGTTACAGATAGCTCTATGGCTTGGTAGGTATGGATGCGATCGGCGCAACTTGTGGGCCGAAGGGCCTGTTTGTGCTGCAGTGTTCTATGTTCTATGCCCACATGACAAATGTAGATTTACCCTCCAACAGCATCCCGAATCTACATTCCCCCGTTCCTGCCTAATATTGTCATAGTTAGCTTTCGCCCAGTTTAGTGCTTTTACCTGAGGATTACTCTTACCCTTATCCATATGTAACTTAAAACTTACAGAAACATGGTCACTGTTCTCGAAATGCTCCCCAACTGAAACCTGGCTGAGTTCATTTCCCAATACCAAGTCTGGTATGGCTCCTTCCCTAGCTGCACTATTTACATATTGCTTCAAGTGACCCTCCTGGACAGACCTAATAATCTCACTGCACCTTTGTATCCCAACTACCTTGTGATAAAGTACACCATTCCATTAATTTCATTCATTCTTGTCCACTAGCTCTTGGTGATTTTGGTACTGTACCCCAAATCCTCTCTGCCCCTCCACTGTTCCCAGCTTCTAGCCATTCCTCGGGTCTGATATCTCCATTTCCTGCTGCTGATTGTCCTCTCACAGACCTCTAACACTTATCCTCTATTCCTGCTGGACAACTCATCACAGATAGGTTGACAAGATTTAGAAACCAGCCCCGGCATTGCCATGGCCACCTGCTCGATTCCTGCATGAGGGTAAAGTAGTGTCCAGACAGTGTGTAGGAAGCGGGGGTCAGGTTAGGACAGAGTGCTGAGCAGTGCGGGGATGGGACTGTGTGTCCCGAAACAGACCATTCCATCAGTGCTTGATGAGTTGTGCTACATTTGTCTCACAGATGGCAAAGATCAAAGTGGTGGATGGATTGTATCGTGGGGTGATTCAGGCCCTCTCCATGGACCGCTCGGTTCTATCTGTCATCAACTCCCAAGACACCAAAAAGTACCAGGGAATGGTCCTCAGGCTGATCTTCAGCACTGGGATTGCAGCGATGGAAGAAATCATTCAGGAGATGAACCATCTCCTGGAATCTGCCCGACTGGAATTTACTCGACTATGCTTCCTCAGTGACGATGACTTGTTGCATTTGTTGATACTGCAATCTGATCCCCGCACCCTGCTGCCTTTTGTCAAGAAGTGTTTCAAGGGTGTACAGGATCTTCACTATGAGGTTACGAGCAATGAGAGCTTGGTTTCCTTACCCAGGGTTAATGTTTTGGCAATCTATGGTGAACTGCAAGAAACAGTGACTTTGACCCCTCCGCTGGAGGCTGCTTTCAGCAGCATACCTTGGTTACGAGGCCTGGAGCTGAGGATTCAACAAAGTCTCTTCCATTCCCTGGAGCGCTGCATCACCGAGAGGACAGCCTTGGCTGGGGAAATAAACAGCAAGATCATTGTGGAACCCTCGGGCAGATCGGAAGCCTACAAGGCAGCACAGCTGATGAAACACATTTCAAAACTGGTCAGTAGTTTTCCGGCCCAGTGCATCCAGATCGCTGAAGAGTTTTGTTGGCTCAATGATTTAGAGAAAGTGTTGTTCAGGAAATCAGCCAGTAAGGAGTGGTTTAAGACCCTCTATAGCACAAAGATCGACAGATTGGTGATGTGTGTTCGTGGCCTCTGCAGACATTCAGTGCAGGGAGCTGAGAAGGCACGCACCCTGTTTGTACTGAAGTGTTTGATCCTCATGTCAATCAGTCATCGGGATTTCGGTGACAACCTCATCGCTTCAAACATTGAATCAAAGACTTCATTTGAGTGGCACAAATTCATAAAATATCAATTTGATTTTAATTGGATGTTCCCCAAGAAAGAATCCTTGAAACCTTCAGCCAAGTTTGGCCATTCAATAGCTAGTGGAGACCAGAGCCAGTTTGGTCTAAGATGCTATGTCAATATCTTGGGAAACAACTATTATTATGACTATGAGTATGTTAGCCCAAAACATTTGTGCGTGCAGACATCAATGACAGAAAGAATGTGTCTGGCTGTGCTTCTTGCTCTTCAGAACTTTAATCCTTGTGCACTTGTTGGGTCATGTGGCACTGGGAAGATCTCCACCATCTCTCATTTAGCCAAGGCACTTGGATATCAGCTGGTCATCTTCCATTGCAGCAAGGACATGAGCTTGGCTTTCATCAGCCGGCTCCTGAGTGGTGCCGTTCAATCAGGGGCCTGGCTAGTGCTGAAAAACATTGACTGTCTGCCTGCAGGAACACTGTCCATTCTGGGCCAGCACCTGACCACTGTGCAGAACTCCTACAGGGGAATAACAGCAAAAGATCATTCCAACACATCCTACACAGACCGTAATGCTTGTCCTTATAGAAAGAAATTAAGAACAAGCCTGACTGATGTAACAGAGAGTGAGAACCTGAACACCAATATCAAATGTACCTGGAGCTGTGAAGATGTGAGTCAATTCGACCCTACCTTCCTGGGAAGCATTGCATTTGCAGGAAGCATCATCCCAGCCAGAGTGAACTATGGTGCTTTTGTAACTCTTCAAAGATTTGATTCCAGTGTTGGGATTTCAGAAAACCTGAGACTGGTGTTGAGACCTGTCAGTATGATCCAGCCAGATGTTCAGGTGATCACTGAAGTGAAACTCTCCTCCTTTGGCTTTTTGAAGGCTTCTCATTTATCAGGGAAAATTCTGTCATTCTTCGAGGTTGGAAAGGATTTGGGTTCCATCACAGATTGCTGCCAGTTACCATTAATAGAAAAAGTTTTAAAAACTGCAGCAGAAAATCTTTACCAAATACTGCAGCCAATAAACAAGGGTGCAAAACAGAGGAATAATGTAACCAATGGACCGTCCGATCCCTCCCAACCTCAACCGACTCAAGACCAGTTTGAACAGAAAGGGGAGAGAGGTGCTCATGGTACAGATACAGACACTGGAAAACAATGTCTGTTAGTATCTCATCCACAGAAACTCAGTTCAACAGCTGATGCCAATGAGGCAACAGAGTTTTCAGAAAACAGCACAAATGTTTCAGCATCTGTCTTTGAATCTGTACTCTTAGTCGAAGAACATGCAGTCCTGAAAGCTCTTGCTATAACTGTCTTCCCAACTGTGTCAGATCAGGAGAAACTCCACAGTTTGAAGGGATTACTGAGGGATCTGTTCCCTGACTCCTGTGCTTCACCTGGTAATCTGGATTCTGATCCCAATCTCCTTTCAGCCATTGAACACGAGCTGCTGCACACAAACCATCAGGTGACCAAGCAAACAGTTAACAATGTCCTTGCACTTCACCAAGCACTAAAGGTCAGCAAAGGAGTGATCATGTATGGACATGCAGGCAGTGGCAAGACCACCTCATACAGGACTTTGTCAAGGGCAATGAATCTCTTAGCTAGAAATGAGTCTAAGGGAACAGAAGATCAGTCTGACATCACACACACAACTGTGCACGTTTCAGTCTGTTTCCCAAACAGTCTGTCCACAAAGGAGCTGCTGGGAGCAATGGACAAACAGATCTGGAAGGATGGGATAGTCACCAAGTGGCTGAGTGTAGCTCAGAGTTGGTGTGAGGCAAGGGCTATTGTAAAAGAGTTCAAATCACCCCAGGTGAAACCTTGTCACTGCCCTGAACCGCTGCAGTGGATGGTGTTGGATGGTGAACTTTGTATGGACTGGCTGGGTCCCATTAGCGGCTTGTTGTCCCAAAGTCAATCCTTGACTCTCTCCAATGGTGGACAGGTAACCTTGGCAGAATCCACTTCCCTTATTCTAGAGGTCAGTGACCTCAGCAATGCCGCCCCTTCATCAGTGACCTGGTGTAACCTGGTGCATTTTCAGAGCAGTAATATGTGGAAGGCTGTGTTGGATCAAATGATGAAGAAGATATACAGTAATTACAAAGTGCCACAAGACATGGTCAAGATGTGGACAGGACTTGGTCAGGATCTCATTCCCAACACCCTGGCTTTCTTGGAGCAGCATTGTATTTCCGCACTGAACTACCAAGCTGACTACATCCTGATCCAACAAAACAAAGTGGCCCACGGGTTACAGGAAGTGATGGCTTTCAGAAACATTCTTCACGCTCTTCTCGATAAACACCTGGCGCGCGACCAACAGGGAAAGGATGAAGCTGGTAAGATCAGTCCATTCCAGAGTTACACTGTCTCCATCAAATACAGTAAGAAGTCTCACAATACCAGGTTAAAGTCCAACAGGTTTATTTGGTAGCAAAAGCCACTAGCTTTCAGGCCTCTGACCCTTCGTCTGACGGACTTCGTCTGTTGGACTTTAACCTGGTGTTGTGAGACTTCTTACTGCGTTTACCCCAGTCCAACGCCGGCACCTCCACATCATGACCATCAAACACTCCCAGGACAGGGACAGCACGGGGTTAGATACAGAGTAAAGCTCCCTCTACACTGTCCCCATCAAACACTCCCAGGACAGGTACAGCACGGGGTTACATACAGAGTAAAGCTCCCTCTACACTGTCCCCATCAAACACTCCCAGGACAGGTACAGCACGGGGTTAGATACAGAGTAAAGCTCCCTCTACACTGTCCCCATCAAACACTCCCAGGACAGGTACAGCACGGGGTTAGATACAGAGTAAAGCTCCCTCTACACTGTCCCCATCAAACACTCCCAGGACAGGTACAGCACGGGGTTAGATACAGAGTAAAGCTCCCTCTACACTGTCCCCATCAAACACTCCCAGGACAGGGACAGCACGGGGTTAGATACAGAGTAAAACTTCCTCTACACTGTCCCCCATCAAACACTCTCAGGACTCCCGACTCCTTGTGTCTGAGTTATCCCTATCAAAGTTGTCAGTGGACCCAGTTTGTAGCTGGTTTTTAATCTGGCAGTGATTGCCTCTCATGGTTTCATTTCTGGTGTGTGGAGTGTTAAGATGGTGGAGTCACTGGGATTACTCGTAGCGGCTCCATGAGGCTCCTGATGGTTGCAGTCCCAGCTGTGTATTTTTTTGAGGGTGAATGTTATTGATATTTCTATTGAAGGTGTTGTCCAGAACAATCCCTCAGCCATGCTGCAACGATCCCGCCTCGATGACAGTATCCAACCCAAGGACCACATGCTAGCCAGGAGCATATTCACAATGGCTTACATCTGGGCTTTTGGAGGACACCTTCACATGAGGTACAGTAACTACCCTCAGCCTCAGATCAACTACCGATCTTTCTGTAGAAGAGTGAGATGCATCTTATTCAAACATGTAAGATTCTGATGGGAATAACAGATTAGATAGTAGGGTAGTGTTACCCCTTCTGGGAGGAATTTTGAACAATGGGACACAACAAAACATATATAGAAGCTAGAAGCAGGAAGAGGTCGTCCGGCCCTTCAAACCTGCTCTGCCATTCATTTTAGAAACATGGAAACAGAGAAAAAATATAACACAAACAGGCCCTTTGGCCCACAAGTTGTGCCGAACATGTCCCTACCTACTAGGCTTACCTATAACCCTCTATCTTACTAAGTTCCATGTACTTATCTAAAAGTCTCTTAAAAGACCCTATCGAATCTGCCTCCACCACTACTGCCAGCAGCCGATTCCAAGCACACACCACCCTCTGAGTGAAAAACTTACCCCTAACATCTCCTCTGTACTTGCTTCCCAGCACCTTAAACCTGTGTCCTCTCGTAGCGACCATTTCAGCCCTGGGAAATAGCCTCTGAGAATCCACCCTATCTATTCCTCTCAACATTTTATAAACCTCTATCAGGTCGCCTCTCAACCTTCATCTCTCCAGGGAGCAGAGACCTAGCTCCCTCAACCTATCTTCATAAGGCATACCTCCCAATCCAGGCAACATCCTTGTAAATCTCCTCTGCACCCTTTCAATGGCTTCCACACCCCTCCTGTAATGAGGCGACCAGAACTGCACACAGTACTCCAAGTGGGGTCTGACCAGGGTCCTATAAAGTTGCAGCATTACCTCCCAACTCCTAAACTCAATTCCTCGATTGATGAAGGCCAGGACACCATACGCCTTCTTAACCACATCCTCCACCTGCGAGGCCGATTTGAGAGTCCTATGAACACGGACCCCAAGATCCTTCTGATCTTCCACACTGCCAAGAGTCTTACCCTTAATATTATATTCTGTCATCCTATCAGACCTGCCAAAATGAACCACTACACACTTATCTGTGTTGAAGTCCATCTGTCACTTCTCCACCCAGTTTTGCATCCCATCAATGTCTTGTTGCAACTTCTGACATCCCTCCACACTATCCACAACACTGCCAACCTTTGTGTCATCAGCAAACTTACCAATCCATCCCTTCACTTCCTCATCCAGGTCATTTATGAAAATGACAAACAGCAAGGGTCCCAGAACAGATCCCTGGGGCACTCCACTGGTGACCAACCTCCATGCAGAATATGATCCATCTACAACCACTCTCTGCCTTCTGTGGGCAAGCCAGTTCTGAACCCACAAAGCAATGTCCCCTTGGATCCCATGTCCCCTCACTTTCTCAATAAGCCTTGCATGGGGCACCTTATCTAATGCCTTGCTAAAGTCCATATAAACCACATCTACTGCTCTTCCTTCATCAATGTGTTTAGATACATTCTCAAAAAATTCAATCAGGCTCGTAAGGCATGATCTGCCTTTAACAAAGCCGTGCTGACTATCCTTAATCATACTATACCTCTCCAAATGTTCACAAATCCTGCCTCTCAGGATCTTCTCCATCAACTTACCAACCACATAGATCCCTGAAAGTTGGGAATCAAGTAGATAAGGTTGTTAAGAAGGCGTACGGTGTCTTGGCGTTTATTGGTAGGGGGATTGAATTTAGGAGTCGCAGCGTCATGTTGCAACTGTACACTACTCTAGTGCGGCCGCACTTGGAGTACTGTGTGCAGTTCTGGTCCCCGCATTACAAGAAGGATGTGGAGGCGTTGGAGAGGGTGCAGAGGAGGTTTACTAGGATGTTGCCTGGTATGGTGGGGAGGTCCTATGAGGAGAGACTGAGGGATTTAGGGTTGTTTTCGTTGGAAAGAAGGCGGCTAAGAGGGGATCTTATTGAAACATATAAGATGATTAGAGGTTTAGATAGGGTGGATAGTGATAGCCTTTTTCCTCGGATGGAGAAAGCTAGCACGAGGGGGCATGGCTTTAAATTAAGGGGGGGTAGCTACAGGACGGATGTCAGGGGTAGGTTCTTTACCCAGCGGGTGGTGAGGGATTGGAATGCCCTGCCTGCTGCAGTTGTAAATGCGTCTAGTTTGGGGGCGTTTAAGAGATCTCTGGATAGGTTTATGGACGAAAAGGGATTGGTATAGGCTAGTGGGTCATTGTTTTTGTAACTGGTCGGCGCAACATCGTGGGCCGAAGGGCCTGTTCTGCGCTGTAATGTTCTATGTTCTATGTTCTATGTTTTAACCACTGAGGTTAGACTCACTGGTCTATAATTTCCAGGGCTATCTCTACTCCCTTTCTTGAATAAAGGATCCACATCCGCAATCCTCCAATCCTCTGGAACCTCTCCCGTCTCCATTGATGATGCAAAGATCATTGCCAGAGGCCCAGCAATGTCCTCCCTCGCCTCCCACAGTAGCCTGGGGTACATCCCATCCGGTCCCGGCGAGTTATCTATCTTGATGCTTTGCAAAAGTTCCAACACATCCTCTTTCTTAATATCTACATGCTCAAGCTTTTCAGTCGCTGCAAGTCTGCACTACAACCACCAAGATCCTTTTCCACTGTGAATACTGAAGTAAAGTATTCATTAAGTATCTCTGCTATTTCTACCGGTTCTATACAAACTTTCCCACCGTCACACCTGATAGGTCGTATTCCTTCACGCCTTATCCTCTTGCTCTTCACATACTTGTAGAATGCCTTGAGGTTTTCCTTAATCTTGCCAGTCAAGGCCTTCTCATGACCCCATGGCTGATCATCAAATTCAATATCCTGATCCCCCCTTACCCCCATATCCCTTGATCCCTTTAGCCCCAAGAGTGACATCTAGTTTCCTCTTGAAATCAGATGACAGTTTGGCGTCAACTACTTCCTGTGGGAGTGAATTCCACACATTCACCAGCCTCTGGGTGAAGAAATTAGATGTGTTTTTACGACAATCAACAATGGTTTCGTGGTCATCAGTAGATCCTTAATTCCAGATTTTTTTTGCTGAATTTAATTTCCACCATCTGCCTTGGTAAGATTGTGATTTTAGTTATAAAGTCATAGAGGTTTATAGCATGGAAACAGGCTGTTCGGCCCAACTGTCCACGCTGCCCAGATTTTATCCATGAGTTGGTCCCAATTGCCTGCATTTGGCCCATATCCCTCTATACCCATCGTACCCATGTAATTGTCTAAATGCTTTTTAAAAGACAAAATTATACCCACCTCTACTACTACCTCTGGGGTCTCGTTCCAGACACGCACCACTCTCTGTTTGAAAAAATTGCCCCTTGGGAACTTTTTGTATTTCTCTCCTGTCACCAATAGTTTTAAACATGTTCACTGTGCTTTAGGTGAAGAAATGTCTCCTCATCTCTGCTCTAAAATGGTTTACCCTGAATCCTCAGACTGTGACCCCTGGCTCTGGATGGCCCCACCATTGGGAGCATCCTCCCTGCATCTACCCTGTCTAATCCTGTTAGAATTTTATAAGTCTCCATGAGATCTCCCTCATTCGTCTGAACTCCAGCGAATCAATCTAACCTCGTCAATCTCTCCTCATTGATCAGTCCCACCATCTCCTCAAGAGCAAAAGGAGACCAAAACTGCACACAATACTCTAGGTGTGGCCTCACCAAGGCCCCTGTATAATTGCAACAACATATCCCTGCCCCTGTGCTCGAAACCTCTCGCAATGCAGGCCAACATTCCATTTACCTTCTTTACCGCCTGCTGCACCTGCACGCTTACCTTCAGTGACTGGTGCACAAGGACACCCAGGTCCCTCTGCACACTCCCCTCTCCCAATTTACACCCATTCAGGTAGTAATCTGGCTCACATTTATCCAAAATATTTTACACCTGGCATTGATTAGCCCACTCACCTAATCTATCCAGATTATTCTGAAGGATCTCTGCATCCTCGTCACAGTTCATCTCCCACGCAACTTGGTATCATCTGCAAATTTTGAGATGTTACATTTTGTTCCCTCATCCAAATCATTAATATACATTGCACTGATCCCTGTGGCACCCCACTAGTTACTGCCTGCCAATTTGAAAAGCAGCCATTAATTCCTAATCTTTGTTTTCTCTCTGCCAGCCAGTTTTAAGATCATCCCTAAGCCTCCTATGCTCCAGGGAAAAAGTCCCAGTCTAACCAGCCTCTCCTTATAACTCAAACCATTGAGTTCTGGTAGCATCCTAATAAATCTTTTCTGCACTCTTTTGAGTTTAATAATATCCTTTCTATAATAGGGTGACCAGAACTGTACACAGTATTTCAAGTGTGGCCTTACCAATGTCTTGTACAACTTCACAAGACGTCCCAACTCCTGTATTCAGTGTTCTGACCAATGAAACCAAGCATGTTGAATGCCTTCTTCACCACTCTGTCCACCTGTGACTCCACTTTCAAGGAGCGAGGAACCTGTACCTCGAGATCTCTTTGTTCTGTAACTGTCCCCAACATCCTACCATTAACTGAATAAGGTGAATAATGGTTCGATTTACCAAAATGCATCACTTTGCATTTGACGTGGTTAAAGGAAGGGCAGGACTGGCAGCTAAATATTCCTGGGTGTATGTGTTTTAGGCATGACAGGGGAGGGTCGAAAAGAGGAGGGGGAGTGGTGTTGTTAGTTAGGGAGCACATCACAGCGGTGCAGAGGGAGGATAATGTAGAGGAGTTAGGAATTGAGTCTCTGTGGGTGGAGTTGAGGAATAGGATGGGAGCAATTACTATGCTAGGGGTGTACTACAGGCCGCCTGACAGCCCGTGGGCAGTGGAAGAGGGTAAATGTAGAGACATTTTGGATAAGTGTAGGAAGAATAGGGTTGTTGTAGTGGGAGATTTTAATCTCCCTGGGGTGGATTGGAAGGTGCCCAGAGCTGGGGGTTCGGACGGGGAGCAATTCATAAGATGTGTATTGGAAGGGTCCTTGGAGCAGTGTGTAGATAACCCAACTAGAGAGGAGGCTATACTGGATTTAGTTCTGGGAAATGAGCCGGGTCAGATAGTTGAGGTTGCAGTAGGCGAATATGTGGCTAATAGTCATCATAACTCTGTCTACTTTAGGATACTAATGGAAAAAGAAGAGTGCTGTCCTAAGGGGAGGGTATTAAATTGGGGGAAGGCTAGATACAGCCGGATTAGGCGGGAGCTTAGGGATACAGACTGGGATAGGCTGTTGGAAGGCAAGACCACGTTAGGCATGTGGGAGTCTTTCAAGGGAAAACTGAAATGGGTGCAGGAAAGTCATGTGCCGGTTAGGAGGAAGGATGGGAAAGGTAGGATTAGAGAGCTGTGGATTACTAGAGATATTGAGGACCTGGTCAGGAAGAAACGAGAGGCGTATGTTAGGTCTAAGCAACTGGGAACAGAGAGAGCGTTGGAGGAATACAGAGAGAGTAGGAGGGATCTCAAAAGAGGAGTTAGGAGGGCAAAAAGGGGGCATGAGATGGCTTTGGCAGGTAGGATTAAGGAAAATCCAAAGGCATTTTACTCCTATGTTAGGAGCAAAAGGGTGGCTTGGGGAAAAATCGGTCCCCTCAGGGACAGACGTGGGGAATTGTGCTTGGAGTCTGAGGGAATGGGGGAGATCCTGAATGAATACTTTGCGTCGGTATTCACAAAGGAGAGGGGCTGGATGTCTGGTACGGTCTTCGAGGGAGCTGTAGATCAATTGAAGGAACTATCGATTATGAGGGAAGAAGTGTTAGGGCTTTTAGGTAGCATTTAAACTGATAAATCTCCAGGGCCTGATGGCATTTATCCTAGGCTGCTTAGGGAGACAAGAGATGATATTGCTGGGCCTCTGACGCAAATCTTTGTCTCTTCTTTGGACACAGGTGAGGTCCCACAGGACTGGAGGATAGCGAATGTGGTACCGTTGTTTAAAAAGGGTAGGAGGGATAACCCTGGTAACTATAGGCCGGTGAGTTTGACATCAGTGGTAGGCAAGTTGACGGAGAGGATTCTTAGGGATAGGATGTATGAGCACTTAGAGCGTTGCGATCTGATTAAGGATACACAGCATGGCTTTGTAAAGGGGAAGTCTTGCTTTATGAATCTGGTGGAATTTTTCAAGGAGGTGACAAAAACGGTCGACGAAGGACGAGCCGTTGATGTCCTCTATATGGATTTCAGAAAGGCGGTTGACAAAGTCCCTCATGGTAGGTTGGTAGAAAAGATTAAGGCTCATGGGATGTGAGGCCAGGTATCTAGATGGGTGGAGAACTGGCTTGCTAAGAGGAGACAGAGAGTAGTAGTGGAGGGGTCCTTTTCTAGCTGGAGGTCTGTCACTAGTGGTGTGCCGCAGGGCTCAGTACTGGGACCTCTTCTCTTATAGTGTATATAAATGATTTGGAAGAGGGAGTAAGTGGTGTGATCAGCAAATTTGCTGATGACACCAAGATGGCTGGATTGGCGGGCAGTGAGGAACAGTGTCTGGCAATACAACGGGATATAGATAGGCTGGTATATTGGGCAGATACATGGCAAATGGAGTTTAATCCGGATAAATGTGAGGTGATGCATTTTGGCCGGAATAATGTAGGGGGGAGTTATATGATAAAGGGTAAGCCCGTAAGGAGTATAGAATCGCAGTGAGACCTGGGGGTGCAAGTGCACAAGTCTTTGAAGGTGGCAGTGCAAGTGGAGAAGGTTGTGAAGAAAGCCTATGGTATGTTAGCCTTTATAGGAAGGGGTATAGAATATAAGAGGTGGAGTCTAATGTTGCAGTTGTATAGAACGTTGGTTAGGCCGCATTTAGAGTACTGCGTCCAGTTCTGGTTGCCTTACTACTGGAAGGACGTGGAGACTCTGGAGAGGGTGCAGAGGAGGTTTACTAGGATGTTGCCTGGTACGGAAGGACTGGGTTATGAGGAAAGATTGAACAAATTGGGGCTGTTTTCCCTTGAAAGACGGCAACTGAGGGGGGATCTAATAGAGGTATATAAGATTATGAAGGGTATAGATAGAGTAAACAGAGGTAAGCTATTTCCTATGTTAGAGATGCACAGTACAAGGGGCCACGGGCTTAAGGTGAGGGGGGAGAGGTACAACACAGATATTAGAGGGAGGTTTTTCACACAGAGGGTAGTGGGGGTATGGAATGCTCTGCCAAGTAAGGTGGTGGAGGCAGGCACGCTGGAGTTGTTTAAGAGTAACTTAGACAGGCACATGAGTGGGTTGGAGATGGGAGGATATAGGAGATTGTTTTGAATCAGGTTCATTAGCATTGGGACGTCCCTGGTAATGTAAAAGGATATGGTATGATAATAATGTTTTTCTCTCTTTTAATTCACAGGTTTTAAGTCAGTCCGCCTTGTTGTCCAACGAGGGGCATACACGCGATGGGTCGTACTGGGGCTGCTCTTGGTTGTTCGAGATTAGCCTGGTGCTTCATGTCGTTAGTGTGTGCTTAAACTGGACCAGATGCTGGGCAAGACGACAGCTCAGTGACTATCACTGTTTGCTGTGCAGACACATGGATTTGGGGTCGGTGTCTGTGGGAGTTTGCGCATTCTCCCCGTGCTTGCATGGGTTTTCTCCGGGTGCTCCGGTTTCCTCCCACACCCCAAAGATGTGCTGTTAGGCTGATTGGAAGTAATAAATTGTCCCTAAGTTAGTTTCCCTCAATGTGGATTGCCATAAAAACAATAGATAAGGGTCATGGGTGGAGGTGGGGACTGGTAGTATTAAAATGGCGTTGCGGGCTCGTTGGGCCGAAGGGCCTGTTTCCCGGGCTGATTTTGTTCTTTGTTGTCTAAATTAAACTCCATTTGCCATTCGTCAGCCCACTGGCCCAATTGATCAAGATCCCGTTGCAATTGGAGATAACCCTCTTCACTGTCCATTATGCCACCAATCTTGGTGTCATCTGCAAACTTACTCACCATGTCCTCTATATTCCCATCCAAATCATTAATATAAATGACAAATAACAGTGGGCCCAGCACTGATCCCTGAGGCACACGGCTGGTCACAGACCTCCAGTTTGAAAAATAACTCTCTTCAAACACCCTCTGGCTTCTGTTGTCAAGCCAATTGTGTATCCAGTTAGATACCTCACTCTGAATCTTGCGAGATTACATGAGGCTTTTGCATGGTCCTGTACCCTTTGTTTTTAAGTGTTGAGCATTAACTGGAAATGCTGCAGATTCAGATCCTGAATAATAATATTTCACTTTGCCACAGCTTCTGGCCTCAGTTTGACCAGTTTGCCAGACAGGCCCTGGGAAGCAGTGATTCCAACATTCACATCCCCTCCGATGGCCTCATCTTTGATTGTTACATCAACTCTGCAACTGGATATCTGGAGAGTCTGCAAAGAGACAGTGAGCCAGAAAAGAAAAAGAACAAACCCTATGTCCTTGTTCCTGAGGTAAGCCTGACTGTGGAGGGAGACAGGGGAGGGGGATGGATTAAAACAGATTTAAACATGATTAGTTGCTATTAAACAAGCAGTAATTTAGTGACAAATCTGCAACTGGCACTGTGGTGACGATCCAGTGACCTGGGCTAGTGATCCAGTGACTTGGGCTAGTGATCTAGTGACCCAGTGACCTGGGCTTGCGATGCAGTGACCTGGGTTGATGATCCAGTGACCTGGGCTAGTGATCCAGTGACCTGGGTTGATGATCCAGTGACCTGGGCTAGTAATCCAGTGACCTGGACTAGTGATCCAGTGACCTGGGCTAGTGATGCAGTGACCTGGGCTGATGATCCAGTAATCTGGGCTAGTAATCCAGTGACCTAGGCTAGTGATGCGGTGACTTGGGCTGATGATCCACTAATCTGGGCTAGTGATGCAGTGACCTGAGCTAGTGACGTAGTGACCTGCCTTCCTTCCCCAGTCTGGGTCTCTGTGTGTCTCCAACCTACAGCATTGTGTTTGACACTAACCTTTCCTCTAGTGCCCCAGCAAGATCATTTGTAAAATAAGGCACTTAAGTTGCTACAAATAATAGTAATGAGTAAAACTGAACCTTCATATCCTCAGTGACGGAGGAACCCAGCACATCAATGCAAAACATAAGGAAAAAGCATTCACAGCAATCTTCAGCCAGAACTGCCGAGTGGATAATCCATCTCAGTCCCCAGCCTCGCACATATCAGTCTTCAGCGCATTTGATTCACTCCTTCTGAGATTAAGAAAAGCTGAAAACACTGAGATACTGCAAAGGCAATGGGCCCTGATAACATTCTGGCAATAATGCTAAAGACGTGTGCTCAAGAACTTGCCGCTCCCCTAGTCAAATTCTTCCAGTAAAGTTACAACCTGGCCACGTGAAAAATCCCCAGGTATGTCCTGTACACAAAAAACATTACAAATCCAACCCAGCCAATTACTGCCCAATCAGTATGCTCCTGATCATCAGTAAAGTGATGGAAGGGGTCATCGACAGTGCTATCAAGCAGCACCTGCTCAGCAATAACCTGCTCAGTGACGCCCAGTTTGGGTTTCACCAGGGGGTCACTCAGCTCCTGACCTCATTACAGCCTTGGTTCAAACATGGACAGAAGAGCTGAATATCAGAGGTGAGGTGAGAGTGACAGCCCTTCACATCAAGGCCTCATGCGACCGAGTGTGACATCAAGGAGCCCTAGCAAAGTTGGAGTCAATGAGAAGCAGAAGAAAACTCTCCACTGGTTGGAGTCAAACTTGGTACGATGAAAGTTATGATGATGGGAGGTCAAACATTTCAGCTCCAGGACATCTCTGCAGGAGTTCCTCAGGGTAGTGTCTGAGGCCCAACAATCTTCAGCTGCTTCATCAATGCGAAAGCAATTCAGGGAGTTGGGTAGTAGGCTAAAAAGCAGGGCCTCTAGGGTAGCAATCTCTGGACTACTCCCAGTGCCACAGGCTAGTGATGCTAGGAACCGGGAGATTGTACAACTGAACGCGTGGCTAAAGGACTGGTGCAGGAGGGAGGATCACTGGGAGGTTTTCAAGAGAGGATGGCACCTGTACAAGAAGGACAGGTTACACATAAACTGGAAGGGCACAAATATCCTGGCTAGGAGTTTTGCTAGTGTGGTTCGGGTATGTTTAAACTAATGTGGCGGGGAGGTGGGGATCAAAACAATAGATCAATAAGATTAGAGGCTGGGGACGAGCATGGGGCCAGGACAAGGCTATCAAAGAGGAAGAGCATTCTGGGGGAGGATGACCTCAATGGGTCTGGAGGTCTGGAGTGCATCTGCTTCAATGCGAGGAGCGTAACAGGCAAGACAGATAAACATAAGGCCTTAATGCTTACGCGGAATTTGGATGTGGTTGCGGTGATGGAGACTTGGTTAAAAGAAGGACAGGATTGGCAGCTGAATATTCCAGGGTATAAGTGTTTTAGACGAGACAGAGGAGGGGCTAGAAGCAGTAGGGGAGTTGCGACACTGGTTAGGGAGCATATTACAGAGGGTGGACAATTTGGAAGGGTCATGTAACGAGTCACTGTGGGTGGAGCTCAGAAACAGGAAGGGTGCAGTCACTATGCTGGGGGTATACGACAGGCCACCCAACAGCCCAAGGGAAGTGGAGGAACAGATATGTAAGGAGATTCTGGAACGGTACAGAAAAAATAGGGTTGTTATAGTGGGATACTTTAATTTCCCTGCTATAGACTGGAAATTGCTTAGGGCTGGGGGTCTGGAGGGGGAGGAATTTATAAAATGCGTACAGGAAGGTTCTTTGGAACAATATGTTGATAGTCCAACTAGAGAGGGGGCTATACTGGACCTAGTACTGGGGAATGAGCCCAGTCAGGTTGTCAAAGTTTCAGTAGGGGAACATGTGGCAAATAGTGACCACAATTCTGTAAACTTTAGGATAGTAATGGAAAAGGATGAGTGTTGTCCTACGGGTAAGGTGCTGAATTGGGGGAAGGCTAACTATAGCTGGATTAGGCAGGAATTGGTGGCTGTTGATTGGGAGAGGCTGTTCGAGAGTAAATCCACATCTGGCATGTGGGAGTCTTTTAAGGAGCATAGAACATAGAACATTACAGCGCAGAACAGGCCCTTCGGCCCACGATGTTGCGCCGACCAGTTAAAAAACAATGACCCTCTAACCTAAACCAAACCCTTTCCATCCATAAACCTATCCACGGATCTCTTAAACGCCCCCAAACTAGGCGCATTTACAACTGCAGCAGGCAGGGCAGAGCAGTTGATAGGAGTGTAGAACAGGCATGTGCCTGTAAAAAGGAAGGATAGGAAAGGTAGGATTCGAGAGCCGTGAATAACCAGTGAAATTGTGGGTCTAATCAAAATGAAAAAAGAGGCATACGTAAGGTCCAAGCAGCTAAAAACAGATGGAGCACTGGAGGAATACAAAGAAAGTAGAAAAGAACTCAAACAGGGAGTTAGAAAGGCAAAAAGGGGTCATGAAATGACCTTGGCAGACAGGGTTAAGGAGAATCCTAAGGCATTTTATTCACACATTAGGAACAAAAGAGTTGTCGGGGGAAAAAAAAATCAGACCTCTCAGGGACAAAGGAGGGGAATTATGCTTACAGCCCAAGGATGTAGGGGAGATCCTAAATGAATCTTTGGCCTTGTGGATCCAGAACTGGCTTGCCTGCAGAAGGCAGAGAGTGGTTGTGGATGGGTCTTTTTCTGCATGGAGGTCAGTCGCCAGTGGAGTGCCCCAGGGATCTGTTCTAGGACCCTTGCTGTTTGTCATTTTCATAAATGACCTGGATGAGGAAGTGGAGGGATGGGTTAGTAAGTTCGCCGATGACACAAAGGTCGGTAGTGTTATGGATGGTCTGGAAGGATGTCAGAAGTTGCAGCAGGACATAAATAGGATGCAAGACTGGGCGGAGAAGTGGCAGATGGACTTCAACGCGGATAAATGTGTAGTCGTCCATTTTGGCAGGACCAATGGGATGAACGAGTACACTATCAAGAGCAGGAGTCTTAGCAGTGTTGAAGAGCAGAAGGATCTTGGGGTCCGGGTCCACAGGACTCTTAAATCGGCCTCGCAGGTGGAGGATGTGGTCAAGAAGGCGTATGGTGTACTGGCCTTCATTAATCGAGGGATTGAATTTAGGAGTTGGGAGGTAATGCTGCAACTTTATAAATCCCTTGTCAGGCCCCACTTGGAGTACTGTGCGCAGTTCTGGTCGCCTCACTATAGGAAGGACGTAGAAGCTATTGAAAGGGTACAGAGGAGATTTACAAGGATGTTGCCTGGATTGGGAGGCATGCCTTATGAAGATAGGTTGAGGGAGCTGGGACTCTTCTCCCTGGAGAGACGAAGGTTGAGAGGCAACCTGATAGAGGTTTATAAAATGTTGAGAGGAATAGATAGGGTGGATTCTCAGAGGCTATTTCCCCGGGTTGAAATGGTCGCTACGAGAGGACACAGATTTAAGGTGCAGGGAAGCAAGTACAGAGGAGATGTTAGGGGTAAGTTTTTCACTCAGAGGGTGGTGAGTGAATGGAATCGGCTGCTGTCAGTGGTAGTGGAGGCGAACTCGCTGGGGTCTTTTAAAAGACTTCTGGATGAGTTTATGGGATTTAATGGGATTGGGGGTTATAGATAGGTCTATGGATTGGTAGGTATTGATGTGATCGGCGTAACTTGTGGGCCGAAGGGCCTGTTTGTGCTGTAGTGTTCTATGTTCTATGTTCTATGAATACTTTGCATCAGTATTCACAAAGGAGAGGGACATGTTGACTGGGAGTGTCTCAGAGGGACGTGTTGTCCTGTTAGATAAAATCTCCATCACAAGGGAGGAAGTGTTAGGTTTTTTAGGAAACATTAAGACAGATAAATCCCCATGGCCTGATGGCATCTATCCTAGACTGCTCAGGGAGACAAGAGATGAAATTGCTGGGCCTCTAACAGAAATCTTTGTCTTTTCACTGGACACAGGTGAGGTCCCAGAGGATTGGAGGATAGTGAATGTGGTCCCGTTATTTAAGAAGGGTAGCAAGAATAACCCGTAATTATAGGCCGGTGAGCTTGATGTCTGCGGTAGGGAAATTGTTGAAGAGGATTCTTGGAGATAGGATCTATACACATTTAGAACGGAATAATCTCATTAGAGATAGACAGCATGGTTTTGTACGAGGGAGGTCATGCCTCACAAACTTGGTTGAGTTTTTTGAGGAGGTGACAAAAATGATTGACGAGGGAAGGGCTGTGGATGTCGTCTACATGGATTTTAGTAAAGCATTTGACAAGGTTCCTCATGGCAAACTGGTGCAAAAGGTTAAATCTCATGGGATAAAAGGAGAGGTGGCTAGATGGATGGAGAACTGGCTTGGACACAGAAGACAGAGGGTAGCAATGGAAGGGTCTTTTTCCGGGTGGAGGTCTATGACCAGTGGTGTTCCACAGGGCTCTGTACTGGGACCTCTGCTGTTTGTGATATATATAAATGATCTGGAAGAAGGTGTAACTGGTGTGATCAGTAAGTTTGTGGACGACACAAAGATTGCTGGAGTTGCAGATAGCGATGAACATTGTCAGAGAATACAGCAGGATATAGATAGGCTGGAAAATTGGGCAGAGAAATGGCAGATGGAATTTAGAACATAGAACATAGAACATAGAACATAGAACATAGAACACTACAGCACAAACAGGCCCTTCGGCCCACAAGTTGCGCCGACCACATCACCTACCAACCTACAGACCTATCTATAACCCTCAATCTCATTAAACCCCATATACTCATCCAGAAGTCTTTTAAAAGACCCCAGCGAGTTCGCCTCCACCACCACTGACGGCAGCCGATTCCATTCACTCACCACCCTCTGAGTGAAAAACTTACCCCTAATTTAATCCAGAAAAATGCGAAGTGATGCATTTCAGTGGATCAATGTAGCGGAGAGCTATACAATAAATGGCAGAAGAATCAGGAGTATAGACACACAGAGGGACCTGGGTGTGCAAGTCCACAGATTCCTAAAGGTGGCAGCACAGGTGGAGAGGGTGGTGAAGAAGGTATATAGAACATAGAACACAACAGCACAAACAGGCCCTTCGGCCCACGAGTTGCGCCGATCACATCAACACCTATCTATAACCCCCAATCCCATAAAACCCCATATACTCATCCAGAAGTCTTTTAAAAGACCCCAGCGAGTTCGCCTCCGCCTCCACCACCACTGACGGCAGCCGACTCCATTCACTCACCACCCTCTGAGTGAAAAACTTACCCCTAACATCACTTCTGTACTTTTCTCCCCGCACCTTAAACCTGTGTCCTCTCGTAGCGACCATTTCAACCCGGGGAAATAGCCTCTGAGAATCCACCCTATCTATTCCTCTCAACATTTTATAAACCTCTATCAGGTCGCCTCTCAACCTACGTCTCTCCAGGGAAAAGAGACCCAGTTCCCTCAACCTAACTTCATAAGGCATGCCTCCCAGTCCAGGCAACATCCTTGTAAATCTCCTCTGTACCCTTTCAATAGCTTCTACGTCTTTCCTATAGTGAGGCGACCAGAACTGCGCACAGTACTCCAAATGAGGCCTGACAAGGGTCTTGTAAAGTTGCAGCATTACCTCCCGACTCCTAAACTCAATCCCTCGATTTATGAAGGCCAGTACACCATACGCCTTCTTGACCACCTCTTCCACCTGCGAGGCCAATTTAAGAGTCCTGTGGACCCGGACCCCAAGATCCTTCTGCTCCTCAACACTACCAAGACTCCTGCCCTTGATAGTGTACTCATTCATCCCGTTGGTTCTGCCAAAATGGACGACTACGCATTTATCCGCGTTGAAGTCCATCTGCCACTTCTCCGCCCAGTCCTGCATCCTATTTATGTCCTGCTGCAACTTTTGCCATCCTTCCAGACCATCCACAACACCACCGACCTTCGTGTCATCAGCGAACTTACTTACCCATCCTTCCACTTCCTCATCCAGGTCATTTATGAAAATGACAAACAGCAAGGGTCCTAGAACAGATCCCTGGGGCACTCCACTGGTGACTGACCTCCATTCAGAAAAAGACCCATCCACAACCACTCTCTGCCTTCTGCAGGCAAGCCAGTTCTGGATCCACAAGGCCAAAGCCCCTTGGATCCCATGCCCTCTCACCTTCTCAAGAAGTCTTGCATGGGGGACCTTATCAAACGCCTTGCTGAAGTCCATGTACACCACGTCCACTGCACTTCCTTCGTCAATGTGTTCAGTCACATTATCGAAGAACTCAACTAGGCTCATAAGGCACGACCTGCCCTTGACAAATCCATGCTGACTATTCCTGATTATGTCAACCCTCTCCAAATGGTCGTAAATCTTGTCCCTCAGAAGCCTTTCCATCAGCTTACCAACCACTGAGGTCAGACTCACCGGTTGGTAATTTCCCGGGCTATCTCTGTTCCCTTTCTTGAAAATAGGGACTACATCCGCAATCCTCCAATCTTCCGGAACCTCTCCCGTCTCCATTGACGACGCAAAGATCATCGCCAGGGGCTCTGCAATCACTTCCCTCGCCTCCCACAGTATCCTGGGGTATATCCCATCTGGTCCCGGCGACTTATCAATCTTGATAGAATTCAAAAGTTCTAACACATCCTCCTCCTTAATATCCACAAACTCAATCTTTTCCATCTGCTGCAAATCCGTGGCAAAATCTCCCAGATCAGTTTCCACCGTGAATACTGAGGCAAAGTACTCATTAAGCACCTCTGCCATTTCTTCTGGTTCCACACAGACCTTACCCCCTTCACCTTTTATAGGTCCTATCCCTTCTCTTCTCATCCTTTTACCTTTCACATATTTATAAAAGGCCTTGGGATTCTCCTTAATCTTACCCGCCAAGGTCTTCTCATGACCCCTTCTGGCTCTCCTAATTTCCCTTTTAAGCTCCTTTCTACAGTCCTTATACTCCTCAAGATCCTTAACCTCTCCGAGTTCCCTGAACCTTTTGTACACCTTCCCTTTCCTCCTGACGAGGTTCAACACAGCCTTCGTGCACCACGGTTCCCTCGACCTACCAAAACCCCCTTGTCTCATCGGAACGTTGTCACGCATAGCTCCAGACAAACATTCCTTGAATATCCGCCACCTTCCTTTGGTACTTTTCCCTAAGAACGCCTCCTTCCAGTTTATTTGTCCAAGTAACTTCCTGACTTCTTCGTATCTCCCCTTACTCCAGACAAACACCTTCCTAGCCTGCCTGATCCTATCTTGTTCCAATGCAATTGTGAAGGAGATAGAATTATGGTCACCATTCCCAAGATGCTCCCCTACCGAGAGATCCATCACCTGCCCTGGTTCATTCGCCAGTACCAGGTCAAGTACAGCCTCTCCCCTCGTAGGCTTATCCACATACTGTGTCAGGAAACCTTCCTGAACACACCTAACAAACTCCTCCCCATCCAAACCCCTTACCCTTGGGATATTCCAGTCGATGTTTGGGAAATTGAAGTCTCCCATCACGACAACTCTGTTATTAATACATCTCTCCAGAATCTGTTTCCCTATCTGCACTTCAACTTCCCTGTCACTATTGGGTGGCCTATAGAATACACCCAGCAAAGTTTTCGACCCTTTGCTGTTCATAACTTCCACCCACAGAGACTCTGTAGATAGTCCCTCCACGGCATCCTCTTTCTCTGCAGCCATAACACTGTCTCTGATCAACAGTGCCACTCCACCACCTCTTCTGCCACCCTCCCTGTCCTTCCTGAAGCATCTGAAACCTGGCACCTGAAGTACCCAGTCCTGTCCCTGAGACATCCAAGTCTCCGTAATGGCCACCACATCACAATCCCAAGCAGCAATCCACGCCCTAAGCTCATCTACCTTATTCACTACACTCCTTGCATTAAAATATATACACTTCACCCCCTCAGTCTGGGCATTTCCCTTCTCCACCCCCTGTCTAACCTCCCCCCCATACTGCCTGCAGTCCTCCCCTACCTGGGAGCTAACCTCCTCCGTCCCAGTTTCCCCATCACAACTCCCTCCCCCCATCCTTTCTAGTTTAAAGTCCCCCCGGTAGCCTTAGCCAGTCTTCCCGCCAAGATATTAGTCCCCCTGGGATTTAAGTGCCACCCATCCTTACTGTACAGGTCCCACCTACCCCTAAAGAGGTCCCAGTGATCTAGGAACCGAAATCCCTGCCCTCGACACCAGTCCCTCAGCCACGCATTCAGCCTCCACCTCATTTCATTTCTTCCCTCATTCTCCCGTGGCACAGGCAGCAATCCTGAGATTACTACCTTTGCTTTTCTCTTCCTCAGCTGCCTACCCAGTTCCCTATAGTCCCTTTTCACGAGTGCCTCCCTCTTGCCTACGTCAGTAGTACCTATATGTACTACAACCTCTGGTTCCTCACCCTCCCCTTTCAGGATGTCTGGGACACGCCCAGAGACATCCCGAATCCCAGCCCCAGGGAGACAAACCACTATCCGCGACTCCCGTCTACGTCCACAAAAACGCCTGTCTGCCCCCCTCACTGTGGAGTCTCCTATTAATACTACCTTTCTGCTCTCTTTTTTGATTTTTGGAGTCACTGGCTCAGCTCCAGAGATCTGGCCACCACTTCCTCCCTCAGATGAGCTGTCACCCCCAGTAGTACTCAAGCCGGAGTACTTATTTTGAAGGGGGACATCTCCAGTCTAATTTATAGTAGGTGAAAAAAAAACTTGACCCGAGTGCCCTCGCAACTACTTCCGGGGTCAAACCGGGGTCAAACTTAAATCAAGCAAAAAAAAACCCCCACTAAACTCACTAAAAACAAAGTTAGTTTTTAAAAGAAAGAAAAAGTGGCTGTACTCACCCACAAGCTCTCCACTCGCAAATCGCAGCCTCTCTTCAGTGCTCCCACGGAACATTGAGCATGCTTGCCTTTATAGGACAGGGTATAGAGTATAAAAACTGGAGTCTGATGTTATAGCTGTATAGAACGTTGGTTAGGCCACATTTGGAGTACTGCGTCCAGTTCTGGTCACCGCACTACCAGAAGGACGTGGGGAACGTATTTTACACAGAGGGTGGTGGGGGCCTGGAATGCACTGCAAAGCAAGGTGGTTGAGGCAGACATGCTGGGATCGTTTAAGAATTATCCAGATAGTCACATGAACAGACTGGGAATAGAGGGATACAAACGAATGGTTTAGTTGGGTGCATGAGTGGCACAGGCTTGGAGGGCCGAAGGGCCTGTTTCCTGTGCTGTATTGTTCTTTGTTCTTTGATGTTCCCTCCATCATAAGTTCAGAAGTGCGACTGTTCGCTGATGACTGCCCAGTTTCCAGCTTCTAAAGCAGTCCATGTTCAAATGCAGCAAGAGCTGGATAGTATCCAGACTTGGGTAAGTAACAGTCACACAACACAAGTGCCAGGCAATGACTGTCTCCACCAAAGAGGAAATTAACCATGGCCCCTTGAAATTCAATGACATTAGCATCTCTGAATCTCCCAATATGAACATTTTGGGGGTTAATGTTATATATCTAATGGTTGTGCTCCAAGGCGGCCTTCATGACACATGAGAGTGCAGAGTCATAAGAACATAAGAAATAGGAGCAGGAGTAGGCCATCTAGCCCTTCGAGCCTGCCCCGCCATTCAATAAGATCATGGCTGATCTGAAGTGAATCCGTTCCACTTACCCGCCTGCTCTCCATAACCCTTAATTCCCTTATCGATCAGAAATCTATCTACCCGTGACTTAAACACATTTAACGAGGTAGCCTCCACCACTTCAATGGGCCACTTCAAACTTCAATGAGTCACTGAGCAGAGACTGATAGCCAAGTTCTGCACACATGAGGACGGCCTCAACCGGGATCTTGGCTTCATGTCTCACTATTTGTAACCCCCATGACTTGCCTGGGCTTGCAAAACCTCACTGACTGTCCTGTCGGGAGACAGTACACAGCTCTTTAACTTGTGCTTAATGCTATCTCCACTCACATTGTCTGCATCTTTAAGACTTGATTAGCTATAAAGACTCGCATTCTAATCAGTATTCTGTAAACTGAGTGTGCCTTTGTTTGTCCTGTTTGTGATCAGAACTCCCCATTCACCTGACAAAGGGACAGAAGCCTGAAAGACTGTGGTGTTTGCTACCAAATAAACCTGTTGGACTTTAACCTGGTATTGTGAGACTTCTTACTTTCTGTACCTCCCCTGTAGCCAGTGAGGATACAAAGATTTCTCTCAAGGCCCCAGCAATTTCCTCTCTCGCCTCTCTCAGTATTCTGGGGTATATCCCATCAGGCCCTGGAGACTTGTCTACATTGATGTTTCTCAAGAACCCCAATACCTCCTTTTTGATCTGAACATGAATTAAACTATCTACACATCCTTCCCCAGACTCATCATCCACCAAGTCCTTCTCTTTAGTGAATACTGACGCAAAGTACTCATTTAATACCTCGCCCATTTCCTCTGGCTCCATGCATAGATTCCCTCGCTTGTCCTTGAGTCAGCCAACCCTCTCCCTGGCTAGTCTCTTGCTCTTGACATATGTGTAAAAAGCCTTGGGATTTTCTTTAATCCTGCTGGCCAATGCTTTTTCATGACCCCTTTTAGCCCTTCTTACTCCTTGCTTAAGTTTCTTTCTACTTTCCTTGTATTCCACACTTGCTTCGTGTGTTCCCAGCCTCTTAGCTTTGACAAATGCTTCCTTTTTTTTGACTAGGCTCACAATATCTCTCATTATCCACAGTTCCCAAAACTTGCCATGCTTATCCTTCATCCTTACGGGAATGTGCTGGTCCTGAATCCCTATCAACTTACACTTGAAAGCCTCCCACATGCCAGATGTTGATTTGCCCTCAAACATCTGCCCCCAATCTACATTCTTCAGTTCCTGCCTAATATTATTGTAATTAGCCTTCCCCCAATTTCGCACCTTAACTTGAGGACTACATTTCTCTTTATCCATCAGTACGTTAAATCTTACTGAATTGTGGTCACTATTCCTGAACTGCTCTCCTACTGAAACACTGACTACCTGGCTGGGCTCATTCCCCAATACCAGGTCCAGTATGGCCCCTTCCCTAGTTGAACTGTCTACATACTGTTTCAGGAAGCCCTCCTGGATGCTCCTTACAAACTCTGTCCCATCCACAGCCCCTAGCAGTAAGTGAGTCCCAGTCAATATTGGGGAAATTAAAATCTCCCACCACAACAACCCTGTTACTCTTACACCTTGCCAAATTCTGCCAAGACATCTGTTCCTCAATCTCCTGCTGGCAGTTGGGTGGGTAAACCCCGACGCTCTGACGACACCTTTCCTGCTTGCTGTACCTCCATGCTTTCTTTCAGTGACTGATGCGCAAGGACTCCAAAGTCTTGTTGAGTATCATAGAACATAGAACATTACAGCGCAGAACAGGCCCTTCGGCCCACGATGTTGCGCCGACCAGTTACAAAAACAATGACCCACTAGCCTATACCAATCCCTTTTCGTCCATAAACCTATCCACAGATCTCTTAAATGCCCCCAAACTAGGCGCATTTACAACTGCAGCAGGCAGGGCATTCCAATCCCTCACCACCCGCTGGGTAAAGAACCTACCCCTGACATCTGTCCTGTAGCTACCCCCCCTTAATTTAAAGCCATGCCCCCTCGTGCTAGCTTTCTCCATCCGAGGAAAAAGGCTATCACTATCCACCCTATTTAAACCTCTAATCATCTTATATGTTTCAATAGGATCCCCTCTTAGCCGCCTTCTTTCCAACGAAAACAACCCTAAATCCCTCAGTCTCTCCTCATAGGACCTCCCCACCATACCAGGCAACATCCTAGTAAACCTCCTCTGCACCCTCTCCAAAGCCTCCACATCCTTCTTGTAATGTGGGGACCAGAACTGCACGCAATACTCCAAGTGCGGCCGCACCAGAGTAGTGTACAGTTGCAACATGACGCTGCGACTCCTAAATTCAATCCCCCTACCAATAAACGCCAAGACACCGTACGCCTTCTTAACTACCTTATCTACTTGATTCCCAACTTTCAGGGATCTATGTACACATACACCTAGATCCCTCTGTTCATCCACACTATTCAAAGTCCTCCCGTTAGCCCTATACTCGACACATCTGTTGCTCCTACCAAAGTGAATTACCTCACACTTCTCCGCATTAAACTCCATCCGCTACCTCTCAGCCCAGCTCTGCAACCTATCTAAGTCTCCCTGCAGACTATGACACCCTTCCTCACAATCTACCACACCTCCGACTCTGGTGTCATCAGCAAATTTACTAATCCACCCAACTATACCCTCATCCAGATCATTAATAAAGATTACAAACAACAGTGGCCCCAAAACAGATCCCTGAGGCACACCACTCGTAACCGAACTCCATGATGAATATTTACCATCAACCACCACCCTCTGTCTCCTATCTGATAGCCAATTCCTGATCCAACTTCTTAGATTACCCACAGTCCCATACATCTGCATTTTCTGCAGAAGCCTACCATGGTGAACCTTATCGAACGCCTTACTAAAATCCATATATACCACGTCAACTGCCTTGCCCCCATCCACCTCTTTGGTCACCTTCTCAAAAAACTCAATAAGGTTAGTAAGGCACGACCTACCCGCTACAAAACCATGCTGACTATCTCTAATCAATTCATTACACTCCAAATAACTATAAATCCTATCCCTAATAATTTTTTCTAAAACCTTGCCCACAACAGAAGTAAGACTCACCGGTCTATAATTCCCGGCAAAGTCTCTGTTCCCCTTCTTAAACAATGGGACAACATTCGCTATCCTCCAATCCTCCGGGACTACACCAGAGACCAATGACGACCTGAAGATCAGAGCCAGAGGCTCTGCAATCACCTCTCTAGCCTCCCAGAGAATCCTAGGGTAGATCCCATCCGGACCAGGGGACTTATCTATTTTCAGCCCCTCAAGAATATCCAGCACATCCCCCTTATCAACCGTAATACTGTCTATTTTACACCCCTAACTTATCGACTTATCTTAATTTACACCCACTCAAGTAATAATCTGTCTTCCTGCTATTGCTACCAAAGTGGATAACCTCACATTTATCCACATTATACTGTATCTGCCATGCAGATCCCGCACACTCAGCCTGTCCAAATCACATTGAAACATCTCTGCATCCTCCTCACAGCTCACCCTCCCACCCAACTTTATATCATCTGCAAATTTGGAGAAATAAACATTCAGTTCCCTCTTCCAAATCATTAATATATAATGTGAACAGTTGGGGTCCGAGCACAGATCCCTGCAGAACCCATCTAGTCACTGCCTGCCAATCAGAAAAAGATCCATTTATACCAACTCTTTGCTTCCTATCTGCTAACCAGCTTTCTATCCATCTCAAGACATCACCTGCAATCCTTTGTGCTTTAACTTTACACAGTAGTCTGTTAAGTGAGATCTTGTTGAAAGTCTTCTGAAAGTCTAAATAAACCACATCCACTGGTTCCTCTCGGTCAACTCTACTAGTTACATCCTCAAAAAGTTCCAATAGATTTAGAACATAGAACACTACAGCACAAACAGGCCCTTCGGCCCACAAGTTGTAGCAATCATATCCATACCTACCAGGCTTATCTATAACCCTCAATCCCATTAAATCCCATGTACTCATCCAGAAGTCTCTTAAAAGACCCCAACGAGTTCGCCTCTACCACCACGAATGGCAGCTGATTCCACTAACTCATCACCCTCTGAGTGAAAAACTTACCCCTATCATCTCCTCTGTACCTGCTCCCCAGCACTTTAAATCTGTGTCCTCTCGTGGCAACCATTTCAGCCCTGGGATGAAGCCTTCAAGAATCCACCCGACCTATACCTCTCAACATTTTATAAACCCCTATCAGGTCACCTCTCAACCTTCATCTCTCCAGGGAGAAGAGACCTAGCTCCCTCAACCTATCCTCATAAAGCATGCCTCCCAATCTAGGCAACATCCTTGTAAATCTCCTCTGCACCCTCTCAATAGCCTCCACATCCTTCCTGTAGTCAGGCGACCAGAACTACGCACAGTACTCCAAGTGGGGTCTGACAAGAGTCTTATAAAGTTGCAGCTTTATCTCCCGACTCCTAAACTCAATCCCTCAATTAATGAAGGCCAGGACACCATACGCCTTCTTCACCACATCCTCCACCTGCGAGGCCGATTTAAGAGTCCTATGGACGCGGACCCCAAGGTCCTTCTGTTCCTCAACCCAGCTAAGACTCCTACCCTTGATATTGTACTCCTGCATCCCATTGGACCTGCCAAAATGGACCACTACACATTTATCCGCGTTGAAGTCCATCTACCACTTCTCCACCCAGTCTTGCATCCTATCTATGTCTTGCTGCAACTTCTGACATCCCTCCAAACTGTCCACAACATCTCCAACCTCCGCGTCATCAGCGAACTTACCAACCCATCCCTCCACTTCCTCATCCAGGTCATTTATGAAAATGACAAACAGCAAGGGTCCTAGAACAGATCCCTGGGGCACTCCACTGGTGGTGGTTTGTCAAGCATGATTTCCCTTTTGTAAAACCATGCTGACTTTGTCTGATTATCCCACTGCCTTCCAAATGCTGAGTTATGAAATCTTGATAATGGACTCCAGTAACTTCCCCAGTACTGATGTTAGGCTCACTGCTCTATAGTTCCCTGTTTTCTCTCTACCTCCCATTTTGAATAGTGGGTTTACATTAGCTCCCCTCCAATCTGTAGGAACCAGTCCAGAGTCCAAAAAACTTTGGGAAATATCCATCAATGGGTCTACTATTTCCACAACCATTTCTTTAAGCACTCTGGGATGAAGATTATCAGGACCTAGAAATTTATGTGCTTTCAATGTCATTAATTTCCCAAAACCATTTCTCCAGAAATACTGATTTCTTTCAACTCCTCACTAAAACTTGTGCTTCTCAGAACTTCCGGTACATTATTCATGTCGTCTTTTGTGAAGATTGAAGCAAAGTATAAATTTAATTCCTCAGCCATTTCTTTATTTCCCGTTATGAATTCTCCTGTTTCTGACTGTAAAGGGCCTACGTTTATTCTTGTC
Source organism: Carcharhinus amblyrhynchos (assembly GCF_965287045.1). NCBI lineage: Eukaryota > Metazoa > Chordata > Chondrichthyes > Carcharhiniformes > Carcharhinidae > Carcharhinus > Carcharhinus amblyrhynchos. The sequence goes on along the minus strand of NC_137333.1, from coordinate 108,443,136 downwards.
AATCTTTTTCTCTTTACGTACCTATAGAAACTTTTACAGTCAGTTTTTATGCTCTCCGCTAGCTCACTTTCATACTCTATTTTTCCCTTCTTAATCAATCCCTTGGTCCTCCTTTCCTGTATTTCAAACTGCTCCCAATCCTGAGACTGAATACTTTCTCTTGCCAATTTGTGTGCTTCTTCCTTGAATGTGATACAATCTCTAATTTCCCTGTAAGCCATGGTTTGGCCACCATTCCCTTACCACTCTTGAGCCAAACAGGAATAAACAACTTCTGGAGTTCACCTATTCATTCATTAAATGCCTGCCATTGCCTGTCCACTGTCTTTCCTTTCCGTAATGTTTCCCAGTCCATCACGGCCAATTCATGCCTCGTACCATCATAGTTCCCTTTATTGAGATTCAGGACCCTGGTCTCAAAGAACAAAGAACAGTACAGCACAGGAAACAGGCCCTTCGGCCCTCCAAGCCTGAGACGCTCATGCTTCCAACTAGACCATTCGTTTGTATCCCTCCATTCCCAGTCTGTTCATGTGACTATCCAGATAAGTCTTAAACGATCCCAGCGTGTCCTCTTCCACCACCCTGCTTGGCAGTGCATTCCAGGCCCCCACCACCCTCTGTGTAAAATACGTCCCTCTGATATCTGTGTTAATAATCTGTCTCAGAATCAACTACATTATTATGCACTTTGATAAAGAATTCTACCATATTATGGTCACTTGTCCCCAAAGGTTCTCAAGCAACTAGATTACCAAAGCCACATCTGCTACCACCTGGAAGGGCAAGAGGAGCAGATTGCTGGAATACCGCTATCTGGAGGTTCCCCTCCAAGCCACTCACCATCCCGACTTGGAAATATAACGCTGTTCCTTCACTGTCGCTTGCACAAATCATGGAATTCCCTCCCTAACAGCGCTGTGGCTGTACCTGCACCTCAGGGACTGCAGTAGTCAAGAAGCAGCTTACCATCACCTTCTGAAGAGTAACTAGGGATGGGCAATAAATGCTTGTCTAGCCAGTGACTCCCATACTATGTAAAAATAACTGAATTTCAAGTAAGTAGTGAATGTCTTTTCAAAATCTAAAACTCTGTGAGTGAGTTCTCGAGCTCACTGTCGCTGTACGCAGGAACGGCAGCAGGGGCTCAAGATCTGGCAAATCTCAGATACTGAGAATCTTGCTGGCAAGATCGCAATGTCCAATATCCACTACCGACATGAACCTGATTTTAATGTCAGATCATCAAACACCGCTCTCACCAAATATTGAGCTTGAGATATATTTACAAACATTGCCAATGTGACGTCACATCGGCGTGGTTTACAACAAGTCCATCCAGACATGAACCTATCATCGGGGTCATCAGATAAAGTCAGCATGGATTTACAAAAGGGAAATCATGCTTGATTAATCTATTGGAATTCTTTGAGGATGTAATTAGCAGTTGATTGAAGAGAACCAGTGGATGTGGTTTATTTAGACTTTCAGAAGGCTTTCGACAAAATCTCACGTAACAGACTACTGTGTATAGTTAAAGCACATGGGATTGTGGGTAATGTCTTGAGATGGGTAGAAAGCTGGTTAGCAGATAGGTAGCAAAGAGTTGGCATAAATGAGTCTTTTTATGATTCATAGTCAGTGACTAGTGGGGTTCTGCAGGGATCTGTGCCGGGACCCCAACTGAGCTTGACAGCCTTTGTGGATGAGGCCGTGCCAGGTAGGGCGGTTTTGTACCAGCGTTTCCCGTGTGGTCGTGTCAATGTCAAGTGATTTCAGGGTGGCCTTGAGTGTGTCTTTGAAATGTTTCTTCTGCCCTCCACGCGAGCGTCTTCCAGCAGAGAGTTCCCCCAAAAGGAGCTGCTTGGATATGTGCTTGTCTGACATACGGATGACATGACCTGCCCACCGGGTCTGCACTCTCATCAGCAGTGTGTGGACTGATGGTAGACTTGCTCCAGAGAGGACTTCAGTGTCTGGTACTTTGTCTTGCCTTCTGATGCGTAATATTCTGCAAGGACAAGTCACGTGGAAATGATTGAGCTGTCTTGCATGCCTTCGATACACAGTCCACGTTTCACAGGCATACAGGAGGGTAGTGAGTACCGTGGCACTGTAGACCTTCAGTTTTGTTGCTGGGCTGATTCCTCAACGTTCCTGTACATTGGAGCACAGTCTACCGAAAGCAGAACTTACCTTTGCTATTCTGCAGTTATCTTTTGTATCAATAGTCACTGCTTGGGAGAGGGTGCTGCCAAGATAAGTGAACTGGTCCACTGCCTGTAGTTTCTGCCCTTTGATTGTGATTATGGGTTCTGTGTACGGTGCATGAGGAGCAGGCTGGTGCATGACTTCGGTAATTTTAATGTTGATGGTGAGTCCAAAGTTGTCACAAACCATGGAAAATTTGTCCATGCTGACTTGCGTCCCTGGCTCTGAGCCAGAATACAGGGCGCAGTCATTGGCAAAGAGGAAATCTCTCAGAACAGTCTCCTTCACTTTGGTAATAGCTTGAAGTCTCCTCAGGTTGAAGAGTTTCCCATCCACTCTGTACTTGAGGCTGATTCCAGCAACACTGTCCTGGAGAGCATCATTCAGCATGGCAGTAAACATCATGCTGAACAGTGCGAGTACGAGCACACAGCCCTGTTTGACGCCATTGGTGACTGGGAATGCCTCAGAGAATTCTCCGCCATCCAGTACTCTGGCCATCATGGAACTGGCGTACCATCTGAATGAATTTGGGGGGGGCAGCCGAACTTTGATATGATCCTCACAGGCCTTGTCAGCTGACAGTATCGAAGACTTTCGCAAGGTCAACCAAGGTTGTGTAGAGCTCACAATTCTGCTCCTGACACTTCTGAAGTTGGAGCACAGCAAAAATCATGTCAGTAGTTCCGCGATCTTTGCAGAAGCCACACTGATTCTGGAAGCAGGCCCAGCTCCAGATGAGTGACCAGACGATTTAGCAGGACTCTTGCGAGGGTTTTTCCTGTGACGGAGAGCAGTGAGATTCCTTGGTGGTTGTCACATACTTGCCGATTGCCCTTACTCTAGTAGAGGTGTAGGCTGGAAGCATCTTTAAGTTCCTGAGGAATGGATCCTTAAGAACATAAGAAGTAGGAGCAGGAGTCGGCCATCTAGCCCTTTGAGCCTGCCCCGCCATTCAATAAGATCATGGCTGATCTGAAGTGGATCAGTTCCACTTTCCCGCTTTCTCCCCATAACCCTTAATCCCCTTGTCTATCAGAAACCTATCTCCCCGTGACTTAAATATATTTAGCAAGGTAGCCTCCACCACTTCAACGGGCAGAGAATTCCAGAGATTCACCACCCTTTGAGTGAAGAAGTTCCTCCTCAACTCTGTTCTAAACTGCACCCCCCCCTTATCTTGAGGCTGTGCCCTCTAGTCCTGCTGTCCTTTCTGAGCGGGAAGAATCTCTCTACCTCTACCCTATCCATCCCTTTCATTATCTTATACGTCTCTATAAGATCCCCCCCCTTCATCCTTCTAAACTCTAACGAGTACAGACCCAGTCTATTTAATCTCTCTTCATAGTCCAACACTCTCATCTCCAGTATCAGCCTAGTGAACCTCCTCTGCACTCCCTCCAAGGCCAAAATATCCTTGCGTAAGTGCGGCAACCAAAACTGCACACACTACTCCAGCTGTGGCCTCACCAGTACCCTGTACAGTTACAGCAAGACCTCCCTGCTTTTATATTCTATCCCCCTCGCTATAAAGGCCAGCATCCCATTCGCCTTCTTGATCACCTGCTGCACCTGCAGACTGGGTTTTTGCGACTCATGCACAAGGACCCCCAGGTCCCTCTGCACCGTAGCATGCTGCAGCTTTTCGCCCTTTAAATAGTAGTCCCTCCTACTATTATTTCTGCCAAAGTGGATAACCTAACACTTGCTAACATTGTACTCCATCTGCCAGGTCCTCGCCCACTTGCTCAGCCTATCCAGATCCCTCTGCAGACTTTCCACACCCTCTGAACAATTTGTTTTTCCACTCATCTTTGTGTCATCAGCAAATTTCGTCACCCTACACTCAGCCCCCTCCTCCAGATCATCTATATAAATAGTAAATAGCTGAGGCCCCAGCACCGATCCCTGCGGCACTCCACTAGTCACCAACTGCCAATCAGAATAGCACCCATTGATACCAACTCTCTGCCTCCTATTAGACAACCAATCCTCTATCCACGCTAACACCTTACCCCCAACTCCGTGCCCCCTAACCTTCTGAAGCAACCTTTTGTGCGGCACCTTATCAAATGCCTTTTGAAAATCGAGAAACACCACATCCACCGGTTCCCCTCTGTCTACCGCGTCCTATCCTTGCTTCCAAAAGGACTGGAACAACTTGGTGAGCTTCTTGATAAGTACAGGACCAGCAGCTTTGTAGATCTCTGCGGGTATGGCATCTGTCCCTGGGGCTTTGCCACTGGATAGCTGGCTGACAGCTTTCGTGACTTCGGCTACTACCGATGGGTCATCCATGGCGCTGTTGATATTAACCTGGGGAATCCTGTCTATTGACTCGTTGTTAATAGATGACAGTTGCCTGGGGACGGCTTCAAAGTGTTCAGCCCATCTCTGCAGGATCTGAGCCCTCTCTGTAATGAGAGTTGTACCATCAGTACTCAGGAGGAGGGAACTCTCTAGAGAGTGTTGAGGGCTTCATAGAACCGTTTCAAGTCGTTTCAATCAGCGTATCCCTGTATTTCATCTGCCTTGGCGCTCAGCCAGGCATCCTGCATTTTACACATGGATGTTGCCTGGACTGGGAGGCATGCCTTATGAAGTTAGGTTGAGGGAGCTGGGTCTCTTTTCCCTGGAGAGATGAAGGTTGAGAGGCGACCTGATAGAAGTTTATAAAATGTTGAGAGGAATAGATAGGGTGGATTCTCAGAGGCTATTTCCCCGGGTTGAAATGGTCGCTACGAGAGGACACAGATTTAAGGTGCAGGGAGGCAAGTACAGAAGTGATGTTAGGGGTAAGTTTTTCACTCAGAGGGTGGTGAGTGAATGGAATCGGCTGCCGTCAGTGGTGTAGGAGGCGAACTCGCTGGGGTCTTTTAAAAGACTTCTGGATGAGTATATGGGGTTTTATGGGATTGGAGGTTATAGATAGGTCTATGGATTGGTAGGTGTTGATGTGATCGGCGCAACTCGTGGGCCGAAGGGCCTGTTTGTGCTGTAGTGTTCTATGTTCTATGTTCTATTCTGGACTGTCCTGCGAGCACTGGTAAAAGCATTTTTCTTGGCAGCTGAAGATGGGTCATTCTGACAGACCCGATGAAGACGGTGCTTTTCAACAAGTAGAGCCTGTATCTCCTCATCATTCTCATTGAACCAGTCATGCTGCTTGCGGGTAGAGGGCCCGAGCATCTTCAGCGCAGATGTATGGATAGCATCCGTGAAGCGTTCCCAGTCTTCCTCAGCGCTGCCTGCGAGGTGTAGGTCAGCAAGCTTGATTTCTAAGTCTTCAGCCAGTGCTGAAGCTATGCTGGGGTTCTTTAGCTTGGCCGCATTGATTCTTTTCATAACCTTGCTTCCTTGTGGTCGCCTCTTGGGTCTGATGCGGAGCCTCATTTTGGAGACAATGAGCCTGTGATCTGTCCAGCAGTCAGCACCACACATGGCCTTGGTCACTCTGACATCCTGCCTGTCTTTTCTCCTGACAATGACATTGTCGATAAGATGCCAATGCTTAGAGCGGGGGTGCATCCAGGAGGTCTTGTTATGGGTAGGCAGACAGGGGTTGTGTTGGTGATGAGGAGGTTGTGCGCTGCACAGGTCTTCATTAAGAGTAGGCCATTACTGTTACGCTTTCCTACTCCATGCCTCCTAATGACTCCCCGCCAAATTGCAGAGTCACACCCTACTCTTGCATTGAAATCGCCAAGATCAGCTTATCAGTACTGCTCACTGCTGATAGGAGGGTGTCTAGTTCTTCGTAGAACTTGTCTTTCATCTCGTCTGGGTTGTTCATTGTGGGGACATAGGCACTGATCAGGGTGGCTTGACTTCTGTTCTGTAGCGGAAGCTGTAATGTCATAAGTCGGTCGTTCACACCCTTGGGTCGACTAGCAAGTTTCCGAACAATCCGAACAAGTGACTCCTGACAGCGAATCCAATTCCAGCATCAAGACGCTCATCACTGAAACGACCGCTCCAGAGAAAAGTGTATCTACCTCCAGTTTCAGTCAACTGACCTACGTTGGCAAGACAAGTTTCGCTCAGGGCTGCAATGTCAACGTTGTATCTTGCAAGCTCTCTGGCAACTAAGGCTGTTCTTCTCTCTGGTCTGTCTGCTGTAGGGTTGTCCAAAAGCGTGCGCATGTTCCAAATGCCAATGGTGAGCGGTGTCACCTTGTGTTTTATTTTGTTTGTTTGACCACAAGATGGGATCCCCGCCAGCCGTGGTAAACTGGCCAGGGTGTAGTGAAGCAGGTAATGTTTAGGGCACCTTTTCGAGCCCCTTCCTCATTCTATGGAGGTGAGCAGTGTGTTCCTGAAGAGGATTGCTCAGTCGCCCAGGGAGACACTGAGTTTCATTGCTGCTTTGGTCAGCGGAAAACGACCATTAGACCTGAGCCGCCTGTGTGCAGGTCCGTGACTACAGCTCCCAGTGTATCCACACCTGCTGCTTCATCGCTCGTTCATCGCCACAGGACTTCAAGGGTTGAACAGGACACTGACGATGATGATCATGGTGTCAAGACTAGTGCTTGATTTGGATTAGAGTGAGGGAGAGTTGCGCCACATCAGCCTCACTCTTTCTTCCCAATTCCCATCTAGATCCAGTGGCAAGACAAGAGTCAAGCCGGCTGGAGATGGGACCAGGCGCAGTGGATGACCAGGACGTCGCCTGTGTCTTGTCCTGCTCTTTGCGTTCCACGCCGCTTACAGAGACCGCCTTCTTGACCATTGGACCTTTCACTGGTCTTGTCCCCTCAATCCGCTGGACTCTGTCTTCACAATCTGGGATAGAGATCTCCCTATCTCACCAAGGGATGAGACCTGTCGGCTCCCCTCACCTGGTTTAGCCGGCTTGTCAAGGCCGTTGCCCGGGGTGTGGCCACTGTCGCATAAAAACAGCTACAGGGAGCCACAGGTGAGAACTGAGTGCCAGGTGGGGACAAAGAGTGGACAAACTGCACTGAAAGGACACGACATATTCCTCCAGCAGAGGTACTACCCCTCCCTGACACCCCATACTCAGTACTGAGGGAGTGCCACACTGTCAGAGGGTCAGTACTGAGGGAGTGCCACACTGTCAGAGGGTCAGTGCTGAGGGAGTGCCACACTGTCAGAGGGTCAGTGCTGAGGGAGTGCCTCACTGTCAGAGGGTCCGTACTGAGGGAGTGCCGCACTGTCAGAGGGTCAGTGCTGAGGGAGCGCCGCACTGTCAGAGGGTCAGTGCTGAGGGAGTGCCGCACTGTCAGAGGGTCAGTGCTGAGGGAGTGCCGCATTGTCAGAGGGTCAGTGCTGAGGGAGTGCCGCACTGTCAGAGGTGGTTTTATGGATAAATCAAGGACACCCAATCCAGGCTGGCAGGGTGAAATAATCCCATGACAATATTCAGTGAGTACTGGCGGATGGCACGGTAACACAGTGGTTAGCACTACTGCTTCATAGCTCCAGGGACCTGGGTTCGATTCCCAGCTCGGGTCACTGTCTGTGTGGAGTTTGCACATTCTCTCCGTGTCTGCGTGGGTTTCCTCCGGGTACTCCAGTTTCCTCCCACAGTCCAAAGATGCGTGGGTTAGATTGATTGGCTATGCTAAAATTGCCCCTTAGTGTTCTGAGATGCATAGGTTAGAGGGATTAGCGGGTAAATATGTAGGGATATGGGGTCTGGGTGGGATTGTGGTCGGCTTAATGGGTAAATGGCCTCTTTCTGCACTGTAGGGTTCTATGATTCTATGATTTCTATACCCTCTGGTCCTAGACTCTCCCACACGGAGAAACAACCTCTCAGCATCTACCCTGTCCAACCCCCTGAGAATGCGATATGTCTCAATGAGGTCACCTCTCATTCCTCTGAACTTCAGTGAGTACAGGCCCAACCTACTCAATCTCTCCTTGTAAGAAAAGCTCCGAGACCCGGAATTAACCGAATAAGCCTCCAATGCCAGGATAGCTTTTCTTAGATAAGGGGACCAGAACTGCTCGCGGTATTCCAGGCTAACTAGTGCCTTGTATAGTTTTAGCAGGAATTCCTTATTTTATACTCTATTCTGTTTGAAATAAATAAATTCCATTTGCCATTGGCCTGCTGAACTTGCGTGCTTTCATTTTCAGAATTCCACCAAATTAATTAAACATGACCTTCCCTTCATGAGCCCATGCTGCGTCTTACCAATGAGACAATTTATATCCAGATGTCTCACTATTTCTTCCTTGATGATAGATTCAAGCATTTTCCCAAGTACAGAAGTTAAGCTAACCGGCCGATAGTTACCTGCCTTTTGTCTACCTCCTTATTTAAACAGTGGTGTCACATTTGCTGTTTTCCAATCTGCAGGAACCACCCCAGAGTCCAGTGAATTTTGGTAAATTATCACTAGCGCATTTGCTATTTCTCCCACCATCTCTTTTAGTTCCCTGGGATGCATTCCATCAGGACCAGGAGACTTGTCTACCTTTAGCCCCATTAACTTGCCCAGCACTACCTTTCACACTTCACACAAAGGGTTGTGAATCTGTGGAATTCCCTGCCCAGTGAAGCAGTTGAGGCTACCTCATTGACTGTTTTTAAGGCAAAGATAGATAAATTTTTGAACAGTAAAGGAATTAAGGGTTATGGTGAGCGGGTGGGTAAGTGGAGTTGAGTCCACGAAAAGATCAGCCATGGTCTTATTGCATGGCGGAGCAGGCTCGAGGGGCCAGATGGCTTATTCCTGCTCCTAGTTCTCATGTTCTTAGGTTCTTATGAAGAAGTTCCTCCTCAACTCAGTCCTAAATCCACTTCCACTTATTTTGAGGCTATGCCCTCTAGTTCTAATTTCACCTGCCAGTGGAAATAACTTCCCTGCTTCTATCTTATCTATTCCCTTCATCATCTTAAGGGTTGGTCAGTAAATTTGCTGAAAACACCAAGATTGGTGGAGTAGTGGATGAGATGGAGGGCTGTTGTACAAAGGGACATTGATAGGATGCAGATCTGGGCCAAAAAGTGGCAGATGGAGTTTAACCCTGATAAGTGCGAGGTGATTCATTTTGGTAGGACAAACTTGAATGCAGATCACAGTGTCAACGGCAGGGTTCTGAGGAATGTGGAGGAACAGAGAGATCTTGGGGTTCATATCCACAGATCTCTGAAGGTTGCCACTCAAGTGGATAGAACTGTGAAGAAGGCTTACAGTGTATTAGTGTTTATTAACAAGGGGTTTGAGTTTAAGAGCCGTGGGGTTATGCTGCAATTATACCGGACGTTGGTGAGGCCACATTTGGAATAGTGTGTTCAGTTCTGGTCACCTCACTATAAAAAGGATGTGGAAACATTAGAGAGAGCGCAGAGGAGATTTACCAGGATGCTGCCTGGTTTGGAGGGTAGGTCTTATGAGAAAAGGTTCAGGGAGCTGGGGCTTTTCTCTTTAGAGCAGAGGAGGATGAGAGGCGACTTAATAGAGGTTTATAAGATGATGAGGGGGATAGATAGAGTGGACGTGCAGAGACTATTTCTTCGGGTGGATGTAGCTGTTACTAGGGGGCATAACTATAAGGTTCATGGTGGGAGATGTCAGTGGATGTCTGAGGTAGATTCTTCACTCAGAGAGTGGTTGGGATGTGGAATGGACTGCCTGCTGTGATAGAACATAGAATATAGAACACAGAACATTGAACAGTAAAGCACAGTACAGGCCCTTTGGCCCTCAATGTTGTGCTGAGCTATGTTCGAACCCAAGATCAATCTATCCCACTCCCTATCATTCTGGTGTGTTCCATGTGCCTATCCAATAACTGCTTGAAAGTTCCTAAAATGCCAGACTCCACTATCACAGCAGGCAGTGCATTCCACATGTCCCTCTGCATAGCAGCATGCTGCAATTTTTAACTATTTAAATAATAGTCCATTTTGCTGTTATTCCTACCAAAATGGATGACCTCACATTTACCAATATTGTACTCCATCAGCCCATATCCTCACCCATTCACTTAGACTATCGATATCCCTTTGCAGACTTTCAGCATCCTCTGCACACTTTACTCTGCCACTCATCTTAATGTCATCTGTGAATTTTGACACACTACACTTGATCCCCAACTCCAAATCATCTATATAAATTGTAAACAATTGCGGTCCAACATTGATCCCTGAGGCACACCACTAGTCACTGATCGCCAACCAGAAAAACACCCATTTACCCCACTGTTTGCATTCTGTTAGTTAACCAATCCTCTACCCATGCTAATACATTACCCGTAACACCGTGCACCTTTATCTTATCCAGCAGTCTTTGGTGCGGCACCTTGTCAAATGCCTTCTGGAAATCCAGATACACCCCATCCACAGGTTCCCCATTGTCCACTGCACAAGTAATGTTCTCAAAGGATTATGCATGAGGACCCCCTAATCCCTCTGAGCTGCAGCTTTCTCCAATCTTTCTCCATTTAAATAATATTCAGCTCCTTCATTCTTCCTACCAAAGTGCATAACTTCGCATTTTCCTACATCATATTCCACATAAGTTTTTGCCCACTCACTTAACCTGACTGCACCCTCTGTCATGTTCACCACTTGCCTTCTCACCTGTTTTTGTGTCATCCACAAACTTCCCTGATATATATCGACACTGGTCACTGTGGCATTTCAGTATTTACAAGTTGCCACCCTGAGAATTCCTGTTTTATCACAACTCTCTGTCTTCTATCAGTTAGCCAATCCTCCAACATCATGGATCTTTTGTGTGAAACCTTATCTAACACTTTTTGGAAATTGATGTGATCTAGGTGTTGGTGGCATCATTAGACTTAATTCCAGATTTTTATTGAATTCATATTTTACCACATGCTGTTGTGGGATTCAAACCAGTATGCAGAGCATTACCCTGGATCTCTGGATTACTCGTCCCAGTGACAATACACTCTGCCACTGTTTCTCCATCTCGACAGATAAAAGACAACCAGTCGATATTATGTCTACTGGTTCCCCTTAATCTATCATGCTCATTACCACCTCAAAGAATTCTAACAAAATTGTCAGGGATAATTTCCCTTCATGAAGCCATACTGACTGAATATATTTCTAAATGCCCTGCTGTTATCCCCTTTATAATGGAATCTAATATTTTTCTAATGACAGGTGTTAAGCTGACTGGCCTAAAGTTACTCGTTTTTGTCCCCCTTCCTTTTTGAATAAGGGTGTTACATTGGCAATTTTCCAATCCTCTGGAACTTTTGCGGTATTACCAATTCTTGGAAGATCCACTATCTCTGTAGCTGCTTCCGGTAATATCCTGGATGCAATCTATCAAACCGCGGGGATTTATCAGCCTTTAGCTCCATTAGTTTCCCAAATATTTGTCTCTAGTGATAGTTACTTCCTCCCACTTCTGCCTCTTGATCATTTAGTATTTTGGAAATGTTTTCGTGTTTTCCACCATGAAGACTGATGTAAGGTCTTTATTTAACTTCTGCGATTTCCTTTTTCCCCATTACTATTTTCCCTGCAGTGGTCCTCTGGTCACTTTGGCCTCTCTCTAATTTTTGTACATATTTAAAGAAGCTCTTACTGTACATTTTTACAGTCCTTGCTACTTTACCCTCAAAGTTTATCTTGTCCCCATTCATTTTTTTTGGTCATCTTTAATTTTTAAAATTTTCCCAATCCTTTGGCTTACCAATAATCTTTGCCATGTTGTATGTTGTTTTCTTTCAGTTTAATACTATTCTTGAGCTACTTGGTTAATCATGGTTGACCTATTCCCTTTCCAGAATCCTTCTTCCTTGTTGGGATGTTTCTTTATTATAAGTCATGAACTATTTTCATAAATGTCTGCCATTGATAATCAGCCTTCGTTCCTGCTAAACTCCTTTCCCAGCCCACTCCAGCCAGCTTTGCTCCCACTCCTTTGTAAGTTTCTCACTCTCAAACTGTATGCTAAATTCTACCACGTTACGGTCACTTTTTCCTCGGGGATCTTTTACTCTGGGATTGTTTACTAAACCTGCCTTACTTCACATTACCAGAAAATAGCTTGATCCCTGATTAGATCCACAACATATTGTTCTAGGAAACTGTCCCAAGCACATTCTACAAATTCTCCCTCATGACTGCCTCTGCTGATTTGGTTTTCCTGATCCAAGTAAAGATTAACGTCCCCCATGATTAAGTTACTGCCTTTTTACAAGTCCTGATATATTCTCTGAGGGACACATAATTACTGTTATGGGCCTATAGGCTACTCCCACTAGCGACTTCTGTACCCTTGTTAATTCTTACTTCCACCCATATGGATTCTACATCTTAACATAAGAACATAAGAAATAGGAGCAGGAGTAGGCCATCCAGCCCTTCGAGCCTGCCCCGCCATTCAATATGATCATGGCTGATCTGTCGTGTCTCAGTTCCACTTTCCTGCCCTCTCCCCATAACCCTTAATCCCCTCGCCTATCAAAAACCCATCAACCCGCTTCTTAAAAATATTTAGCAAGGCAGCCTCCACCACTTCAACGGGCAGAGAATTCCAGAGATTCACCACCCTTTGAGTGAAGAAGTTCCTCCTCAACTCCGTTCTAAACCGCCCCTCCTTTATCTTGAGGCTGTGCCCCCTAGTCCTACTGTCTTTTTTGAGCGGGAAGAGTCTCTCCACCTCTATCCTATCCATCCCATTCATCATCTTATATGTCTCAATGAGATCTCCCCTCATTCTTCTAAACTCTGATCCAAGATCATTTCTTGCTATCACACTTATTCCATTTCATACTAACAAAACTACCCCAATATCCTTCCTGTCCCGTTTATCCTTATGGAAGTCTCATACCCTTGAATATTTAGTTCCCAGTTTGGATCTCCTTGTAACCAGGTTGCTGTAATGACTGTAAGATCAAACCCGTTAACCTCAATTTGTGCCATTAATGTGTTTATTTGTAATAAATAGATTCATACCGGTCTCTATTACTCCCTCTGGCAGCTTGTTCCAGCTACTTGTGCATTTAGGTAAAGAGCCATTAATTTTGCCTTTTTACCATTTTTTTCTCCCTTTGATCCTATTTGCTGCTGTTTTTTATGTTTGTGCACTCTTCCCTTCCTGTCACAGTCTGAGTATCTTTACCTAAATAGTTGCCTTGCAACGCTGCCATATCCTTTTGTAAGCCTATGAATACCGTCCCAGAACCATGCCCCACTCTGTTTAGTTTAATGTCCTCCCTACATCCCTAATTATGCAGTTTGCAGAAACACTGTTCTCAGCATGGTTCAGATGTAGGCTGTACCAGCGTTCAGCCCCACTTTCCCCAGGACTGATTCCAGAAACCGAAACCCATTTCTCTCACACCACTCTCTAAGCCATGTTTTCATCTCTCTAGTTTTATGCACCCTATGCCAATTTGCATGTAGCAACATTTTGTTGTTTAATTTAGTGCCTAGCTCCTCAAACTCTGTGCAGAACCCCTTCCCTTGTTCTATCTATGCTATTGGACCACAACAACAGGGTTCTTCCCCTCTTAGAGCAAGTTGTTCTCTGGCCCAGAGCAAATGTCCTGAACCTTAGCACCAGACAGGCAACACAGCTGTCTGGTTCTTTTCTACCGAAAACAGTGTCAATCCTTCTCACTGTATTGTTTCCTACAATCACTATACTCTTCTGTGTTCCCCCGCTCCCACTAGAATGACCTCCTTTATCACGGCGTAATGATCAGTCAGCTCATGCACCCTGCAGCCCCCACTCTCATCCAAATGAGCAAACCTCAAATCTGTTGGATATTTGCAGAGGCTGGCACTCCTGCCTCTGGGTCCCCCCCTTACCTGCCTCAGCTGCAGTCACACTTCTGTTCCTGACCACTTGTCAGATTGAAAGACCGAATCCTAAGAGGTGTGACCACCTCTTAAAACAAAACATCCAGGCAACTCTGTCCCTTCCTGGTGTGTCGCTGTGTCTGCAACTCAGCCTCCAGCTCGATGACTCTGAGGCAGAGCTCCTCCAACCGCAGACACTGACTGCAGACGTGCTGGCCCTGGATAACACTGACAATAATAAACTCCCACACTCCTCCAACAAAGCAAATCCACTTTCTGAAGAGTGAAACATTGAGAAAGAGCATCCATTTCCCAGAGCATCCAATTCTCACTTGGATCCACATTCCTACTCTTCTTCACTCAGAATGTGTCTCACTCAGGATGTGGCTTCTCCTGCTTCTCATGTACCCAATTACAAAGATGATGACAAGAAGGACTTTTCAAAGAACTGCACCGCTTTTTGAAATGCTGAAGCTGCAAACATTTCAATGTAAATACATCATCTTTTTTATTCATTTATGAAATGAGGGTGTTGCTGATTGGCCAGCATTTATTGCCTGTCCCTAATTGCCCCTTGAGAAGGTGGTGGTAAACTGCCTTCTTGAACCTCTGCAGTACATATGATGTAAGTACAGCCACAGTGCTGTCAGGGATGTAGTTCCAGGTTTGACCCAACAACACAGAAGGAACGGCAAAATATTTCCAAATCAGTGTGATGAGTGACTTGGAGAGGAACTTCTTAGTGATGGTGTTCCCATGTGACTGCTGCTCTTGTCCTCCTAGATGGTAGTGGTCATGGGTTTGGAAGACGCTGACAAAGGAACCTTGGTGAGTTGCTGCAGTGTGTCTTGTTGATGGTACACACGGCTGCCACTGTGCATTACTGGTAGAAGGATTGAATGTTTGTGGAAGGGGTATCAATCAAACGGGCTGCTTTGTCCTGGATGATGTTGAGCTTCTTAAGTGTTGTTGGAGCTGCCCCCATCCAGACAAGTGGGGATTATTCCATCACACTCCTGACTTGTGCCTTGTAAATGGTGGACAGGCTTTGGGGAGTCAGGAGGTGAATTACTCACCGCAGTTTTCCCAGCCTCTGACCTGCTCTTGTAGCCACTGTGTTTATGTAGTGTATCCAGTGAAGTTTCTGGCCAGTGGTAACCCCCAGGATGTTGACAGTAGGGGTTCAGTGATGATGACATCATTGAATGTCAAGGGGTGATAGTTAAATTCACTCTTGTTGGAGACGGTCATTGCCTGGCATTTGTAAGACATGAATGTTATTTGCCACTTATCAGCCCGAGCCTGGATATTGTCCAGATCTTGCTGCGTTTGAACATGGACTGCTTAGTATGTGAGGAGTGGTGAATGGTGCTGAACATTGTGCAATCATCAGCGAACATTTCCACTTCTGACCTTACAACGGAGGGAAGGTCGTTGATGAAGCAGCTGAAGGTGGTTGGGCCCAGGACACTATCCTGAGGGACTCCTGCAGAGACGTCCTGGAGCTGAGAGCCTGACCCTCCACAACCACCTTCCTATGTACCAGGTGTCAGTTTTCAAAAAGATTAAATTGTGTTTGTTTGTTTTGCAGCTGGAGAAATATGTGAAGTTATTGGAGGTTTTGCTTTCCTGCGGGTATTCTGCATTGTTGGTGGGTGAGCAGCTGTCTGGAAAGACAAGCTTTGTCAAAGCATTGACAGAGTTCATATCTACCCCCACCATGTACCGACTGCAAATCAGCCCCAACATCAAACCCGTTCACACCCGCTCCTACGTGACGGACAGAGTCTTCCTGAACAACCAACAACCACTCTCGGGATCCTCAGCAGCTAGTGCCAAGACCAACATTCTCTTCTTCCTGGACGACATTCACGCTGCTCCTTTCAGTGAGTGAGAAAACGGACAACCCAAAACCAAACCCAGAGTGACCCCGATCCCCGAGTGACCCCGATCCCCGAGTGTCCCCGATCCCCGAGTGTCCCCGATCCCCGAGTGACCCCGGTCCCCGAGTGACCCCAATCCCCAAGTGTCCCCGACCCCCAAGTGACCCCGACCCCCGAGTGTCCCCGACCCCCGAGTGACCCCAATCCCCAAGTGTCCCCGACCCCCGAGTGTCCCCGACCCCCGAGTGTCCCCAACCCCCGAGTGTCCCCGGTCCCCGAGTGTCCCCGGTCCTCGAGTGCCCCCGGTCCCCGAGTGTCCCCGGTCCCCGAGTGACCCCGGTCCCCGAGTGACCCCGACCCCTGAGTGTCCCCAGTCCCCGCGGGTCCCCGAGTGTCCCCGGTCCCCGAGTGTCCCCGGTCCCCGAGTGACCCCGGTCCCCGAGTGACCCCGACCCCTGAGTGTCCCCAGTCCCCGCGGGTCCCCGAGTGTCCCCGGTCCCCGAGTGTCCCCGGTCCCCGAGTGACCCCGACCCCTGAGTGTCCCCAGTCCCCGCGGGTCCCCGAGTGTCCCCGGTCCCCGAGTGCCCCCAGTCCCCGAGTGTCGCCGACCCCCGAGTGTCCCCGGTCCCCGAGTGACTCCGGTCCCCGAGTGACTCCGGTCCCCGAGTGCCCCCGGTCCCCGAGTGTCCCCAGTCCCCGCGGGTCCCTGAGTGTCCCCGACCCCCGAGTGTCCCCGACCCCCGAGTGTCCCCGACCCCCGAGTGACCCCGATCCCCGAATGTCCCCCGTCCCCGAGTGTCCCCGACCCCCTAGTGTCCCCGGTCCCCGAGTGACCCCGACCCCTGAGTGTCCCCAGTCCCCGCGGGTCCCTGAGTGTCCCCAAGTGTCCCCGGCCCTCGAGTGCCCCCGGTCCCCGAGTGCCCCCGGTCCCTGAGTGTCCCCAGTCCCCGAGTGACCCCGACATAGAACATAGAACATAGAACATTACAGCGCAGAACAGGCCCTTCGGCCCACGATGTTGCGCCGACCAGTTACAAAAACAATGACCCACTAACCTATACCAATCCCTTTTCGTCCATAAACCTATCCACAGATCTCTTAAACGCCCCCAAACTAGACGCATTTACAACTGCAGCAGGCAGGGCATTCCAATCCCTCACCACCCGCTGGGTAAAGAACCTACCCCTGACATCCGTCCTGTAGCTACCCCCCCTTAATTTAAAGCCATGCCCCCTCGTGCGAGCTTTCTCCATCCAAGGAAAAAGGCTATCACTATCCACCCTATCTAAACCTCTAATCATCTTATATGTTTCAATAAGATCCCCTCTTAGCCGCCTTCTTTCCAACGAAAACAACCCTAAATCCCTCAGTCTCTCCTCATAGGACCTCCCCACCATACCAGGCAACATCCTAGTAAACCTCCTCTGCACCCTCTCCAACGCCTCCACATCCTTCTTGTAATGCGGGGACCAGAACTGCACACAGTACTCCAAGTGCGGCCGCACTAGAGTAGTGTACAGTTGCAACATTACACTGCGACTCCTAAATTCAATCCCCCTACCAATAAACGCCAAGACACCGTACGCCTTCTTGACAACCTTATCTACTTGATTCCCAACCTTCAGGGATCTATGTACACACACACCTAGATCCCTCTGTTCATCCACACTATTCAAAGTCCTCCCGTTAGCCCTATACTCGACACATCTGTTGCTCCTACCAAAGTGAATTACCTCACACTTCTCCGCATTAAATTCCATCCGCCACCTCTCGGCCCAGCTCTGCAACCTATCTAAGTCTCCCTGCAGACTATGACACCCTTCCTCACAATCTACCACACCTCCAACTTTGGTGTCATCAGCAAATTTACTAATCCACCCAACTATACCCTCATCCAGATCATTAATAAAAATTACAAACAACAGTGGCCCCATAACAGATCCCTGAGGCACACCACTCGTAACTGCACTCCATGATGAATATTTACCATCCACCACCACCCTCTGTCTCCTATCTGATAGCCAATTCCTGATCCAACTTCCTAGATTACCCACAATCCCATACATCTGCATTTTCTGCAGAAGCCTACCATGGTGAACCTTATCGAACGCCTTACTAAAATCCATGTATACCACGTCAACTGCCTTACCCCCATCCACCTCTTTGGTCACCTTCTCAAAAAACTCAATAAGGTTAGTAAGGCACGACCTACCCGCTACAAAACCATGCTGACTATTTCTAATCAATTCATTACACTCCAAATAACTATAAATCCTATCCCTAATAATTTTTTCTAAAACCTTGCCCACAACAGAAGTAAGACTCACCGGTCTATAATTCCCGGCAAAGTCTCTGTTCCCCTTCTTAAACAATGGGACAACATTCGCTATCCTCCAATCCTCCGGGACTACACCAGAGACCAATGACGACCTGAAGATCTGAGCCAGAGGCTCTGCAATCACCTCTCTAGCCTCCCAGAGAATCCTAGGGTAGATCCCATCCGGACCAGGGGACTTATCTATTTTCAGCCCCTCAAGAATTTCCAGCACATCCTCTTTATCAACCGTAATACTGTCTATTTTACACCCCTGCAACCCAATGTCCTCCTCAGCTATATTCATGTCCCCCTGCGTGAACACCGAAGAGAAATATTGGTTCAATACTTCTCCAATCTCCTCCGGTTCCACACACAACTTCCCCCTGCTGTCTGTAACTGGCCCTAATCTTGCCCTGACCAACCTTCTGTTCTTGACATACCTATAGAACGCCTTAGGATTCTCCTTAATCCTATCAGCCAAAGTCTTCTCATGTCCTCTTTTAGCCCTTCTCAACTCACTCTTCAACTCCCTCCTAGCCAATCTAAAGCTTTCTAGTGCACTATCCGAGCCCTCCAATCTCATCCGAACATAAGCCTCCTTTTTCTTTTTAACCATCGACTCAACTCTTTTAGTGCACCACGGTTCCCTAGATCTACCAAATCCACCATGCCTGACAGGGACATACCTATCAAGGACTCGCAGTAGTTGCTCCTTGAAAAAACTCCACATTTCAGACGTTCCCAGTCCCTGTAATCCCCTAATCCAATCCATGCTTCCTAATTCACTCCTGATAGCCTCATAATCGCCCTTACCCCAGCTAAAATTGCTGACCCGAGGTTCATGCCTATCTCTTCCCATCACTAAGGTGAACGTAACCGAATTGTGGTCACTATCACCAAAATGCACACCAACTTCCAAGTCTAGCACCTGGTCTGGCTCATTTCCCAGCACCAAATCCAATATAGCCTCACCTCTAGTTGGCCTGTCTACATACTGAGACAAAAAACCTTCCTGCACGCTTTGTACAAACACTGACCCCTCTAGCGAGCTAGAACTATAGCAACTCCAATCAATATTCGTAAAGTTAAAGTCCCCCATAACAATTACCCTATTATTTTCACTCCTAACCAGGATTGTCTCCGCAATCCTTTCCTCAACCTCTCTAGAACTTTTAGGAGGTCTATAAAAGACTCCCAACAGGGTGACCTCTCCTCTCCTATTTCTAATCTCCGCCCATACTACCTCAACTGACAAGTCCTCATCAAACTTTCTCTCCGACACTGTGATACAGTCCTTGACTAGCAATGCTACCCCACCCCCCCTTCTACCTTCTTCTCTACTCCGACTAAAGCATTTGTACCCCGGAACCTGCAACATCCATTCCTGACCCTGCTCTATCCATGTCTCTGAAATGGCCACAACATCAAAGTCCCAGGTACTGATCCACGCTGCAAGTTCATCCACTTTATTGCGAATACTCCTCGCATTAAAGTACACGCATTTCAAACCCTGCTCCGCCCCACCCCCACTATGCCGTGCCTTGCATTCCCCAACTATGCCCCCCTCACTTTCACCCCCTTTCCTCACTATCCCTCCCCCCCTCCGAATCAGTTTAAACCTTCCTGCATCGCTTTTGCAAATTTACCCCCCAGGATATTGATTCCCCTCTGGTTCAAGTGTAGACCATCCCTCTTATAGAGGTCCCACCTTCCCCAGAATGAGCCCCAATTGCTCAAGTACCTGAACCCCTCCCTCCTGCACCATCCCCTCAGCCACGAGTTCAAACTTTCCCTCTCCCTATTCCTCTCTAAACTATCCCGTGGCACAGGCAAGAGTCCAGATATAACTACTCTTTCTGACTTCGCCTTTAGTTTCCGACCTCCAAGTGTCCCCGACCCCCGAGTGTCCCCGGTCCCCGAGTCACCCTGACCCCCGAGTGACCCCGGTCCCCGAGTGCCCCCGACCCCCGAGTGCCCCCGACCCCCGGTTGTCCCCGGTCCCCGAGTGTCCCCGACCCCCGAGTGTCCCCGACCCCCGGTTGTCCCCAGTCCCCGAGTGTCCCCGACCCCCGAGTGCCCCCGACCCCCGGTTGTCCCCAGTCCCCGAGTGTCCCCGACCCCCGAGTGCCCCCGGTTGTCCCCGGTCCCCGAGTGTCCCCGAGTGTCCCCGACCCCCGAGTGTCCCTGACCCCCGAGTGTCCCCAGTCCCCGAGTGTCCCCGACCCCCGAGTGCCCCCAACCCCCGGTTGTCCCCGGTCCCCGAGTGTCCCTGACCCCCGAGTGTCCCCGACCCCCGGTTGTCCCTAGTCCCCGAGTGCCCCCGGTCCCCGAGTGACCCCGACCCCCGGTTGTCCCCGGTCCCTGAGTGTCCCCGGTCCCCGAGTGACCCCGACCCCTGAGTGTCCCCGACCCCCGGTCCCCGAGTGTCCCCGGTCCCCGGTCCCCGAGTGACCCCGACCCCTGAGTGTCCCCGACCCCCGGTCCCCGAGTGTCCCCGACCCCCGGTCCCCGAGTGTCCCCGACCCCCGAGTGTCCCCGTTCCCCGAGTGACCCCGACTCCCGAGTGTCCCCGACCCCCGAGTGTCCCCGTTCCCCGAGTGACCCCGACTCCCGAGTGTCCCCGACCCCCGAGTGTCCCCGTTCCCCGAGTGACCCCGACTCCCGAGTGTCCCTGGTCCCCGAGTCCCGCGTGTCCCCGATACCCGCATGTCCCCGATCCCCGAGTGTCCCCAATCTCCGGGTGACCCTGACCCCCGAGTGACCCCGATCCCCAAATGACTCCAATCCCCAAGTGACCCAACACTCGAATGACCCCAGAGTTAATCCGAGTGATCCCGATCCCCAAGTGACCCCGATCCCCGAATGATCCTGGAGTGATCCCTGAGTGACTCTGACCTTGAAGTGACCCCAATCCCCAAGTGACCCCGATTCCTGAGGGACCGCCGAGTGACCTCGATCCCCCGAGTGACCCCAATCCCCAAGTGACCCCGATCCTGAGTGATCTCAATCCGAGTGACCTGATCCCCGAGTGACCCCAACCCTGATTGATCCCGATCCCCAAATGACCCCGTTTCCCAAGTGACCCCAATCTGGAGTGATCCCGCAAGACCCAGATCCCCGAGTGACTCCCAATCCCCAATTGACGTCCGAGTGATCCCGATCTCAG
Organism: Carcharhinus amblyrhynchos; assembly: GCF_965287045.1. Classification (NCBI taxonomy): domain Eukaryota; kingdom Metazoa; phylum Chordata; class Chondrichthyes; order Carcharhiniformes; family Carcharhinidae; genus Carcharhinus; species Carcharhinus amblyrhynchos. The sequence continues at coordinate 108,421,792 of NC_137333.1, read as the reverse complement.
AGTAATCCCAAAGTAATATATTGGGTTTCCCCTTAATAGAGGAGTCAGTAAGCAGGGGGCAGATATTTATGATAAGGGGGCAGGAGGTTCAGAGGAGATTTGAGGAGAAACCTTTTCACCCAGAGGGTGGTGGGAATCTGGAATTCACTGCCTGAAAGGGTGGGAGAGGCAGGAACGTTACAAGCATTCATTTAGATGATTGTTTGAAACACCGCAGCATACATGGCCTATGGACCAAGTGCTGGAAAATGGGATTAGAATAGATTGATGCTTGATGGCCAGTGCAGACAAGGACCTCTTTCTGTGCTGTAAAGCTCTGACTGTATGAGTAAGCTTAAGGGAGATTTAAGGAGCAAGTTTTTCGCACAGAGGGTGATGAGAACATAAGAAATAGGAGCAGGAGTTGGCCATCTAGCCCTTCGAGCTGCCCCGCCATTCAATAAGATCATGGTTGATCTGAAGTGGATCAGTTCCACTTTCCTGCTTTCTCCCCATAACCCTTAATTCCCTTATTGGTTAAAAATCTATCTACCCGTGACTGAAACATATTCATCGAGGTAGCCGCCACTGCTTCAATGGGCAGAGAATTCCAGAGATTCACCACCCTCTGAGAGAAGAAGTTCCTCCTCAACTCTGTTCTAAACTGCACCCCCCCCCCCTTACTTTGAGGCTGTGCCCTCTAGTCTTGCTGCTCTTTCTAAGTGGAAAGAATCTCTCTACCTCTACCCTATCTAGCTCCTTCATTATCTTATATGTCTCTATAAGATCCCCCCTCAGCCTTCTAAACTCCAACGAGTACAGACCCAATCTACTCAATCTCTCCTGATAAGAAGGGTGGCAGGCAAAAGACAGGGAATTATAGGCCGGTTAGTTTAACGTCTGTTGTAGGTAAAATGTTAGAATCCGTCATCAAGGAGGAAATACCGAGGCATCTTGAGGGGAATTGCTTGATAGAGCAGACGCGGCACGGTCTTGTTAAGGGGAAGTCGTGTCTGACAAATTTACTGGAGTTCTATGAGGATGTGTCTAGGGCGGTGGATAGAGGACAGCCGGTGGATGTGGTCTTTCTGGATTTTCAGAAGGCGTTTGACAAGGTACCTCACAAGAGGTTATTGCAGAAGGTCACGGGACATGGAGTTGGGGGTAGGGTGTTAGCGTGGATAGAGGACTGGTTGTCAAATAGGAGGCAGAGAGTGGGGGTCAATGGGTGCTATTTGGATTGGCGGTTGGTGACTAGTGGAGTGCCCCAGGGGTCGGTGCTGGGGCCTCAGCTATTTACCATTTATATAGGTGATCTGGAGGAGGGAACCGAGTGTAGGGTGACGAAATTTGCTGATGACACCAAGATCGGTGGAACGGCAAATGGCGCGGAGGGTGTGGAGAGTCTGCAGAAGGATCTAGATAGGCTGGGCGAATGGGCCAGGAACTGGCAAATGGAATTTAATGTTGGCAAGTGCGAGGTGGTCCACTTTGGTAGGAATAATGGTAGGAAGGACTATTACTTACGTGGCGAAAAACTGCAGCAGGCGACGGTGCAGAGGGACCTCGGGGTCCTTGTGCATGAGTCGCAAAAACCCAGCCTGCAGGTGGTCAGGAAGGCGAATGGGATGCTGGCCTTCATAGCGAGGGGGATTGAATATAAAAGTAGGGAGGTCTTGCTGCGGCTGTATAGGGCACTGGTGAGGCCGCAGCTGGAGTACTGTGTGCAGTTTTGGTCGCCGCACTTACGCAAGGATATTTTGGCCTTGGAGGGAGTGCAGAGGAGGTTTACTAGGCTGATACCGGAGTTCAGGGGGTTGAGCTATGAGGAGAGGCTGAATAAACTAGGCTTGTACTCGTTGGAGTTTGGAAGAATGAGGGGAGATCTCATTGAGACATATAAGATGATGAATGGGATGGATAGGATAGAGGTAGAGAGACTCTTCCCGCTCAGAAAGGACAGTAGGACTAGGGGGCACAGCCTCAAGATAAAGGGGGGGCGGTTTAGAACGGAGTTGAGGAGGAACTTCTTCACTCAAAGGGTGGTGAATCTCTGGAATTCTCTGCTGTTGAAGTGGTGGAGGCTGCCTCGCTAAATATTTTTAAGACGCGGGTTGATGGGTTTTTGATAAGAGAGGGGATTAAGGGTTATGGGGAGAGGGCGGGAATGTGGAACTGAGCCACGACAGATCAGCCATGATCTTATTGAATGGCGGGGCAGGCTCGAAGGGCTAGATGGCCTACTCCTGCTCCTATTTCTTATGTTTTTATGTTCTTATAACCAACCCCCTCATCTCCGATATCAGCCTGGTGAACCTTCTCTGCACTCCTTCCAAGGCCAATATATCCTTCTGCAAATAAGGGGACCAAAACTGCACACAGTACTCCAGTTGTGGCCTCACCAGTACCCTGTACAGTTGCAGTAAGACCTCCCTGCTTTTATATTCTATCCCCCTCGCTATAAAGGCCAACATTCCATTCGCCTTCTTGATCACCTGCTGTGCCTGCAGGCTGGGTTTTTGCGATTCGTGCACAAGGACCCCCAGGTTCCTCTGCACTGTAGCATACTGCAACTTTTCACCATTTAAATAATATTCCACCCTACTATTATTTCTGCCAAAGTGGATAACCTCACACTTGCTAGCATTATACTCCATCTGCCAGGTCCTCGCCCACTTGCTCAGCCTATCCAGATCTCTCTGCAGACTTTCCACACCCTCCACACAATTTGCTTTTCCACTCATCTTTGTGTCATCAGCAAATTTTGTTTCCCTACCCTCAGCCCCCTCCTCCAGACTGTATATGTAAATGGTAAATAGTTGAGGCCCCAACACCGATCTCTGCGGTACACCACTAGTCACCAACTGCCAACCAGAAAAACACCCATTTCTTCCAACTCTCTGCTTCCTGTTAGATAGCTAATCCTCAATCCACACTAACACCTTACCCCCAACTCCATGTACCCTAACCTTCTGCAGCAACCTTTTGTGAGTCACCTTATCGAACGCCTTCTGGAAATCTAAAAGCACCACATCCACCGGTTCCCCTCTGTCTACCGCACTAATCATATCTTCACAAAAATCCAGTAAATTCATCAAACACGGCTTCCCCTTCATGAATCCATGCTGTCTGCTTGATCAAACTGTTCTTTTCTAGGTGTCCTGCTATTTCTTCTTTAGTGATAGATTCTAGCATTTTTCCAACTACAGACATTAAACTAACCAGCCTATAATTCCCTGCCTTTTGTCTGCTACCTTTTTTAAACAGCAGCGTAACATTAGCTGTTTTCCAATCTTCCGGCACTTCCCCAGAATCCAGCAAATTTTGATAAATAATTACTAAGGCATCCGCTATCATCTCTGCCATTTCTTTCAGAACCCTGGGATGCATTCCATCCAGTCCCTTCAGTCTACCTTCGGTCTCATTAGTCTACCAAGCACTACCTCTCTAGTGACAGTAATTGCATTAAGGACCTCATCTCCTACCATCCTTCTATCTTTAATATTCAGTAAGCTATTTGTGTCCTCCTCCGTGAAGACTGACACCAAAAACTTATTTAAAGCCTCAGCCATTTCCTCGTTTCCCACGATTAAATCCCCCCTCTCGTCCTCCAAGGGTCCAACATTCGCTCTAGCCAGTCTCCTCTTCTTTATATATTTGTAAAGACTTTTACTATCATTTTTTATATTCAGAGCTAGTTTAGCTTCATAGTCTATCTTTGTTTTCTTTACCACTTTCTTAGTCATTCTTTGTTGTTTTTTAAATCTTTCCCAATCTTCTAATCGCCCACTATTTTTAGCTGCTCTGAACGCATCAGCTTTTAATTTAATACTCTCCTTTATTTCCTTCGATAACCACGGCTGGTTATCCCTTCTCCTACAGTCCTTCTTTCCCATCGGAATATATTTCTGCTGAGTACCGACAAAGATCTCCTTAAAATTCCTCCACTATTCCTCAGCCGTCCTACCGACCAATCTGGCCCCCAATCTACATTCGCCAACTCTGCTCTCATCCTATCTTACACCCCTCTGTTCAAACAGAGAACACAGGTTCGGGACCCTACTTTCTCATCCTCCATCTGCATCAAAAACTCAACCATACAATGATCGCTCGTCCCAAGAGGATCCCTCACAAGAAGATCCCTAATTCTTCCTGCCTCATTACACAACACCAGATCTAAGATAGCTCGCTCCCTCATTGGTTCCGTCACATACTGTTCAAGGAAACTATCCCGACAGCATTCCAAGAACTCTTCCTCAAGCCCACCGCGTCCGACATGAGTCAACCAATCAATATGCAGATTAAAATCCCCCATAATTATCGCCGTTCCATTTCTGCACGCATCAGTTATTTGCTTGTTTATAGCCCGCCCCACCTCAAAGTTATTATTTGGGGGTCTATAGACCACACCCACCAGTGTCGTCCTCCGCTTACTATTCCTTATCTCCACCCACAACGATTCCATGTTTTGCACTTTGGAGCCTATATCTTCCCTTACTACCGCCCTGATATTATCCTTAATTAACAGAGCTACCCCACCCCCTTTTTCTTCCTGTCTATCCTTCCTAAATGTCTGATACTCAGATCCCAGTCCCGGTCACCCTGCAACCACATTTCTGTGATGAGTGCCTGGAATGCGATGCCAGTCGAGATGGGGGAAGCAGGCACGTTTGCAACATTCAACGTGTATCTTGAAAGTTAACGTTTATTTATTAGTCACAAGTAAGGCTTGCTGCAATGAAGTTACTGTGAAAATCCCCTAGTTGCCACTCTCCGGCACCTGTTGGGTTACACTGAGGGAGAATTTAGCATGGCCAATACACCTAACCAGCACGTCTTTCAGACTGTGGGAGGAAACCAGAGCACCCACGCAGATACGGGAAGAATGTGCAGACTCCACACAGACAGTGACCCAAGCCGGGAATCGAACCTGGGTCTCTGGTGCTGTGAAGCAGCAGTGCTGACCACTGTGCCACCGTGCCGCCACGATAGACACGTGAACGAGAGGCGAACAGAGGGATAGAAATGGGCCGAAGGGCCTGTTCTTGTGCTGTATTATTTTGATTACAATTCAGTTAAAAGCTTGACCCTGTATGGAGAGTTGGGAATTCGGGCCATGGAATAAATCTCACCATCTTTATCTCTCACTGTTACGTCTAGAGCCAGGTACTGGATGCCAACCTGTTATCGACACTTTTCGTCACTCAATGACCTGTCACGGCTCCTATGATTGGGACTGCCAGCAGTTTCGCTACTTCCATTCAGCCAGAATCAACTATATCATGACCTGTACACCACTCCGAGGGAGGACAGCTTTTGTCTCATCACGTTTCACCCGGTTGTTCACTGTGCTCACACTCCCAGAAATGACCCCTGACATGTTAACCGCGATTTACACTCCCAGTGTGACCCAATGGTTGAATAATTACCCAGAGTATACAATAGCCAGACATGCTGTGTTGGCCAGAGCTCTTGTTTCAGCCACAGTTCAGCTGTACCAAAGGGTGAAACGGAAGTTGCAGCCAACCCCTAGTCGCTCCCATTACCTGTTCTCCATGGTGGATGTTGGGAAGGTGTTGAATGGCTTACTGCGGATGCACCCCAGCTCCATCACCACACCGGTGAAGCCAAGTGAAAAGGATCAGAAGCATTCGGGAACTCACACATCTTCCATCATTTTACCCGTCATGAAGATCATCATTGATCTTTGGCTACATGAGGCCTTGAGAACGTTTTCTGATTGTCTCCTGACTGAGGAAGATAAGAAAACTTTGGAACAGATACTGGAAGAGGTAGCTCAGAGTAACTTCTGTACTCCCATCTTGGATATTGTGGAAAAGCTGGAGCCTTTGCCCAACATAGCTGAAAACTCCAATCTTCTGGAATACCAGCAAGGCAACATGCTGGCTTCCCTGGAGAGGCACAGTGCACATAATCAAGAAGAGATATCCCACAATAAACCCAAAGACACTGAAGAGAGCATCAACCTAAACTCACAAGTATCAAATTCTCTGAAGTTAAGGAAAATTGGGTCCAAAGCTTCATCTAAACGACATGCTAGAACCACTGACACAGATTCCAACTATTCTAAAATTGAAGATTTGTTGGAAATAGACTCAGAGGATCTGACAGACACAGCCGGGGTCTACACTGGATCTGGAGCATCAAATGTCAATCCAAAAGAAAGGAAAAGTCTTGGTCAAAAGAAACAGAAACGTGCCAAAAGTCACGGCAAGAAACAAAAGAGGTCAGAACTGTTAAAGCCACTGCTCCCGCCCCACTTAATAAGCAAAGGGCAAGCTCTGAGGAGCCTCATCTACAGCAAAGCAGCTGTACGGCCATCTAATAAACAGCAAATGAACTCTCCCAGGTGGAACCCGTACCGGGAGATGAGTGATGACATCCTCGCTCAGCAGCTCAGGCGAATTGTTCAGAAACAAAACCAAAAGAACCAAACCAACTATCAGATCATTTTCTTCACTGAAGCCGTGTACCATTTTGTACGTGTCTACCGAGTGTTGTCGACACCCAGAGGTCATTGTGTTTTACTGGCCCTCGCTCACTACACTGGCCGAAAAGTACTGGTCAGACTGGCAGCCTATCTCACCTTGGCCAAAATCTTTGAGATCAGCAGTAAAGTATCAGGGGCAGAGATGGCCAAACTGGTTAAGCAGGCGAGCTATGAAGCTGCGATTCAGGAAAAGAACATAGTGATCATGGCCCATGGAACACTGAGCAAGGACATTTTCCATGATCTCTGTGATTTGATAACTGAAGGTAGATATCCGGGGCTTTACTCTGCCAGTGAATTGGAGGAATTGGCCAAAGTATTCACCAGTGTAAAGATGCTGCCGTGGAATGTGAAGAAAGAACAAGTGATAGAAAGGTAGGTGATTAATACCCAGCCTGAGGCGTTTTCCCAAAGAGACCACCTCTTATTAAATGATGCCTGGATGTAGGAGCCAATGATGAGGCATTTCCTGATCACCCTGGATTGCCATTAACAACTCAAACCTCACTGTCCTGGTCCCCAACCATTCTTTCCATTCATGTAGTCTGACTGCATGCATACCCATACCCTTCAGGGTCCATGTTCCCTCACCCCCTCTCAGTTCTGATCTTTCTCATATTTGATCCTAGTAAATACTCCTGATAAGAACTCCCCCACCCCTCCCAATTCTCTTCCCTATTGTACAATCCTGGGCTGCAAAATTGCATTGTGAGACAGAGGCAGCACCGCAGTTGACACAGTTGTGTCCCCTGTGTGTACCCAAACAGCGAGGAATGGAACTATCCTGACACTGCACAAATTAATAGACTAACCTGATGCCAAATGGAATGAGAACCCAAATATGTTGTATCAATATATTCAGAGTAAAAGGATAAGGAAGGAATGGGTCAAATCCTAGAGCTCCCTCCCTAACAGCACTCTGGGTGTGCCTACACCTCAGGGACTGCATTTGTTCAAGAAGCTGCTCACCACCACCTTCTGAGAGTAACTAGTCAGCGACACCCACATCCTGTAAAAAGTGAATAAAAAGTCATAGAGTAATCAAGGACTTAGAACATAGAATATTACAAGCAGTGAAACCAATCTAAAGCCCATCTAACCTACACTATTCCAATGTCATCTATATGTTTATCCAATGACCATTTAAATGCCCTTAATGTCGATGAATCCACTACTGTTGCAGGCAGGGCATTCCACACCCTTACTACCCTCTGAGTAAAGAACCTACCTCTGACATCCGTCCTATATCTATCACCCCTCAGTTTAAAGCTATGTCCCCTCTTGCTAGCCATCTCCATCTAAGGAAAAAGGTGCACACAGTCCATCCTGTCTAATCCTCTGATCATCTTGTATGCCTCTATTAAGTCACCTCTTAACCTTCTTCTCTCTAATGAAAACAGTCTCAAGTCCCTCAGCCTTTCCTCATAAGACCTTCCCACCATACCAGGCAACATCCTGGTAAACCTCCTCTGCACCCTTTCCAATGCTTCCACGTCCTTCCTATAATGCGACGACCAGAACTGTACACAATACTCCAAGTGTGGCCGCACCAGAATTTTGTACAGCTGAAACATGATCTCATGCCTCCTAAACTCAATCCCTCTACCAATAAAAGCTAACACACCGTACGCCTTCTTAACAACCTTATCAACCTGGATGCCAACTTTCAGGGATCTGTGCTCATGGACACCGAGATCTCTCTGCTCATCCACACTGCCAAGTAACTTTCCATTAGCCCAGTACTCTGTATTCCAGTTACTCCTTCCAAAGTGAATCACCTCACACTTTTCCACATTAAACTCCATTTGCCACCTCTCAGCCCAGCTCTGCAGCTTATCTATGTCCCTCTGTAACCTGCAACATCCTTCCGCACTGTCCACAACTCCACCGACTTTACTGTCATCCGCAAATTTACTAACCCATCCTTCTACACCCTCGTCCAGGTCATTTATAAAAATGACAAACAGCAGTGGCCCCAAAACAGATCCCTGAGGTACACCACTAGTAACTGAACTCCAGGTTGAATATTTTCCATCAACCACCACCCTCTGTCTTCTATCAGCTAGCCAATTCCTGATCCAAACTGCTAAATCACCCTCAATCCCATGCCTCCGTATCTCTGCAATAGCTTTCCGTGGGGAACCTTATCAGATGCTTTACTGAAATCCATATACACCACATCAACTGCTTTACCCTCATTCAACTCTTTGGTCACCTTCTCAAAGAACTCAATAAGGTTTGTGAGGCATGACCTACCCTTCACAAAACCATCAGCATGGATTTGTTAATGGTCATGTTTAACTAACTCAATTGATTTTTTTGAGCAAGTAACAAGGAGGATTGATGAGAGTAGTGCAGTTGATGTGATCTACATAATTTTAGCAAGACTTTTGACAAAGACAGACTGGGTTTTAAAATGTCCATGGGATCCAGGAGAATGTAGCAAACTGGATACAGTTCGCTCAGTGGCAGGAGACAAAGGGTAATTATTGATGGGTGATTTTGTGACTGGAAGGCTGTTTCCAATAGGGTTCTGCAGGGTGCAGTACTGGGTCTCCTGCTTCTTGTGGCATTTTTTTTACAGCATGGAAACAGGCCCTTCAGCCCAACTTGTCCATGCTGCCTTTTTTTTAAACTCCTAAGCTTATCCCAATTGCCTGCATTTGGCCCATATCCCTCAATACCCACCTTACCCATGTAACTATCTAAATGCTTTTTAAAAGATAAAATTGTATCCACCTCTACTACTACCTCCAGCAGCTTGTTCCAGACACTCACCATCCTCTGGGTGAAAAAAAGTGCTCCTCTGGACACTTTTGTATCTCTCCCCTCTCACCTTAAACCTCTGCCCTCTAGTTTTAGACTCCCCTACCTTTGGGAAAAGATATTGACTATCTAGCTGATCTGTGCCCCTCATTATTTTATAGACCTCTATAAGGTCACCCCTCAGCCTCCTACACTCCAGAGGAAAAACTCCCAGTCTATCCAGCCTCTCTTTATAACTCAATCCATCAAGTCCCGGTTGCCTCCTAGTAAATCTTTTCTGCACTCTTTCTAGTTTAACAATATCCTTTCTATAATAGGGTGACCAGAATTGCACACAGTATTCCAAGTGTGGCCTTACCAATGTCTTATACAACTTCAACAGGACGTCCCAACTCCTGTATTCAATGTTCTGACCAATGAAACCAAGCATGCTGAATGCCTTCTTCACCACTCTGTCCACCTGTGACTCCACTTTCAAGGAGCTATGAACCTGTATCCTTAGATCTTCTTAAAATAAAAGCAAATTACTGCGGATGCTGGAATCTGAAACCAAAAGAGAAAATGCTGGAAAATCTCAGCAGGTCTGGCACATCTTTAAGGAGAGAAAAGAGCTGACGTTCTGAGTCCAGATGACTCTTTGTCAACTTTGTCATCCCTGCAGTGTAATGAAGTTACTGTGAAATTCCACTAGTCGCCACAGTCCAGTGCCTGTTTGGGTCAATGCACCTAACCAGTACGTCTTTCAGAATATGGAAGGAAACCGGAGCACCCAGAGGAAATCCACGCAGACATGGGGAGAATGTGCAAACTCCACATCGACAATGACCCAAGCTGGGAATCGAACCCAGGTCCCTGGTGCTGTGAAGCAGCAATGCTATCCACTGTGCAACCGTGCCGCCCCACATTTACCCTGCTAATCTCCTTACAGTAGGGTCAATTTAGCTTGGCCCATCAACCTAACCAGCACATCTTTGGACTGTGGGAGGAAACTGGAGCACCCGGAGGAAACCCACACTGTCAAAAAAAGAACGTGCAGACTCTGCACAGATAGTGACCTGAGGCTGGAATTGAAACCGGATCCTGGCACTCTGAGGCAGCAGTGCTAACCATTATGCCACTCTGCTGCCCCAGGTACAGGCCGCCAATCTGAAAAACAACCCCCTACAACCACCCTCTGTTTTTTGCCATCAAGCCAATTTTGTATCCATTTAGATACCTCACCCCGGATCCCGTGAGATTTAACCTTATGCAACAACCTACCATGCGGTACCTTGTCAAAGGCCTTGCTAAAGTCTGTGTAGACAATGTCGACTGCACTGCCCTCATCTACCTTCTTGGTTACCCCTTCAAAAAACTCAGTCAAATCCATGAGACATGATCCGTGAGACATAGAGTACTGCGTCCAGTTCTGATCGCCTTACTACCGGAAGGACGTGGAGACTCTGGAGAGAGTGCAGAGGATGTTTACCAGGATGTTGCCTGGTTTGGAAGGACTGGGGTATGAGGAAAGATTGCATAAATTGGGGCTCTTTTCCCTTGAAAGACGGCGACTGAGGGGGGATCTAATAGAGGTATATAAGATTATGAAGGGTATAGATAGAGTAAACAGAGGTAAGCTAATTCATAAGAGCATAAGAAATAGGAGCAGGAGTAGGCCAACTAGCCCTTCGAGCCTGCCCCGCCATTCAATAAGATCATGGCTAATCTGTCTTGGCTCAGTTCCACATTCCCGCCCTCTCCCCATAACCCTTAATCCCCTCTCTTATCAAAAACCCATCAACCTGTGTCTTAAAAATATTTAGCGAGGTAGCCTCCACCACTTCAACGGGCAGAGAATTCCAGAGATTCACCACCCTTTGAGTGAAGAAGTTCCTCCTCAACTCCGTTCTAAACCGCCCCCCCTTTATCTTGAGGCTGTGCCCCCTAGTCCTACTGTCCTTTCTGAGTGGGAAGAGTCTCTCCACCTCTATCCTATCCATCCCATTCATCATCTTATATGTCTGAATGAGATCTCCCCTCATTCTTCTAAACTCTAACGAGTACAAGCCTAATTTATTCAGCCTCTCCTCATAGCTCAACCCCCTCAACTCCGGTATCAGCCTAGTAAACCTCCTCTGCACTCCCTCCAAGGCCAAAATATCCCTGCGTAAGTGCGGCGACCAAAACTGCACACAGTACTCCAGCTGCGGCCTCACCAATGCCCTATACAGCCGCAGCAAGACCTCCCTACTTTTATATTCAATCCCCCTCGCTATGAAGGCCAGCATCCCATTCGCCTTCCTGACCACCTGCTGCACCTGGAAGCTGGGTTTTTGCGACTCATGCACAAGGACCCCGAGGTCCCTCTGCACCGTTGCCTGCTGCAGTTTTTCTCCACGTAAGTAATAGTCCTTCCTACCATTATTCCTACCAAAGTGGACCACCTCGCACTTGCCAACATTAAATTCCAGTGATAGAGACACACAGGACAAGGGGCCATGGGCTTAACATGAGGAGGGAGAGGTATAACACGGATATTAGAGGGAGGTTTTTCACACAGAGGGTAGTGGGGGTATGGAATGCTCTGCCAAGTAAGGTGGTGGAGGCAAACTTCACTAGAGTTGTTTAAGAGTAACTTAAACAGGCACATGATTGGGTTGGGGATGGGTGGATATAGGAGATTGTTTTAAATAAGGGTCATTAGCATTGGGGAGTCCCTGGTGAGGTAAATGGATATGGTACAATAATGATGTTTTTTTTCTCTTTTTCATTCACAGGTTTTAAGTCAGTCCGCCTTGTGTCCAACGAGGGGCATACACGCGATGGGTCGTACTTGGGCTGCTCTTGAATGTTCAAGATTGGCCTGGTGCTTCATGTCGTTAGTGTGTGCCTAAACTGGACCAGATACTGGGCAAGACGACAGCTCAGTGACTATCACTGTTTGCTGTGCAGACACATGGATTTGGGCCGGTGTCTGTGGGAGTTTGCGCATTCTCCCCGTGCTTGCGTGGGTTTTCTCCAGGTGCTCCGGTTTCCTCCCACACCCCAAAGATGTGCTGTTAGGCTGATTGGCAGTAACAAATTGTCCCTCAATTAGTTTCCCTCAATGTGGATGGCCATAAAACATTGGATAAGGGTCATGGGTGGAGGGGGGACTGGTGGTGTTAAGATGGCAGCACGGGCTCGTTGGGCCGAAGGGCCTGTTTCCCAGGCTGATTTTATTCTTTGTTCTTTGATTTTCCACTCACAAAGCAATGCTGACTGTCCTTAATCCATGCATTTCTAAATGCCTTTAGATCCTGTTTCTCAGAATACCTTCTAATAACTTACCCACCACAGATGTGAGTCTCACTGGCCTGTAGTTCCCAGGCTTTTCCCTGCAGCTCTTCTTGAACAAAGGCACAACATTTGCCACCCTCCAATCTTCAGGCACCTCACCTGTGGCTTTAAATGATTCAAATATCTCTGCTAGTGGATCCGCAATTTCCTCCCTAGCCTCCCGCAATGTTCTGGGATACACTTCATCAGGTCTCAGGGATTTATCTACCTTGGTGCGCTTTAAGACTTCCAGCAACTCCTTCTCTGTAATATATACATTTCTCAAGACATCACAATTTATTTCCCCAAGTTCCCTAACATCCATGCTACAGAGGGACATAGATAAGCTGCAGAGCTGGGCTGAGAGGTAGCAAATGGAGTTTAACATGGATAAGTGTGAAGTGATTTACTTTGGAAGGAATAACAGGAATACAGAGTACTGGGCTAACGGTAAGTTACTTGGTAGTGTGGATGAGCAGAGAGATCTCGGTGTCCATGTGCATGTATACTTTAATGCGAGGAGTATTCGCAATAAAGTGGATGAACTTGCAGCGTGGATCAGTACCTGGGACTTTGATGTTGTGGCCATTTCAGAGACATGGATAGAGCAGGGTCAGGAATGGATGTTGCAGGTCCCGGGGTACAAATGCTTTAGTCGGAGTAGAGAAGGAGGTAGAAGGGGGGGTGGGGTAGCATTATTGGTCAAGGACTGTATTACAGTGTCAGAGAGGAAGTTTGAGGACTTGTCTGTTGAGGTAGTATGGGCGGAGATTAGAAATAGGAGAGGAGAGGTCACCCTGTTGGGAGTCTTTTATAGACCTCCAAAAAGTTCTAGAGAGGTTGAGGAAAGGATTGCGGAGACGATCCTGGTTAGGAGTGAAAGTAATAGGGTAATTGTTATGGGGGATTTTAACTTTACTAATATTGATTGGAATCGTTATAGCTCTAGCTCGTTAGAGGGGTCAGTTTTTGTTCAAAGTGTGCAGGAAGGTTTTTTGACTCAGTATGTAGATAGGCCAACTAGAGGTGAGGCTATATTGGATTTGGTGCTGGGAAATGAGCCAGACCAGGTGCTAGACTTGGAAGTTGGTGTGCATTTTGGTGATAGTGACCACAATTCGGTTACGTTCACCTTAGTGATGGATAGGGATAGGCATGAACCTCGGGTCAGTAGTTTTAGCTGGGGGAAGGGTAATTATGAGGCTATTAGGAGAGAATTAGGAAGCATAGGTTGGACTATGAGATTACAGGGACTGGGAACGTCCGAAATGTGGAATTTTTTCAAGGAACAGCTACTGCGGGTCTGCAATAGGTATGTCCCTGTCAGGCAAGGAGGATTTGGTAGGGCTAGGGAACCGTGGTGTACTAAAAAAGTTGATTCGTTGGTTAGGAAGAAAAAGGAGGCTTATGTTCGGATGAGGCTTGAGGGCTCAGGTAGTGCATTAGAAAGCTTTAGATTGGCTAGGAGGGAGTTGAAGAGGGAGTTAAGAAGGGCTAAAAGAGGACATGAGATGACTTTGGCTGATAGGATTAAGGAGAATCCTAAGGCGTTCTATAGGTATGTCAAGAACAGAAGGTTGGTTAGGGCAAGATTAGGGCCAGTTATAGACAGTAGAGGGAAGTTGTGTGTGGAACCGGAAGAGATTGGAGAGGCATTGAACCAATATTTCTCTTCGGTGTTCACGCAGGGGGACATGAATGTGTGGAGGACACTGGGGTGCAGGGGTGTAAAATAGAAAGTATTGCAGTTGAAACCGGGGATGTGCTGGATATTCTAGAGGGCTTGAAAATAGATAAGTCCCCTGGTCCGGATGGGATTTACCCTAGGATTCTCTGGGAGGCTAGAGAGGTGATTGCAGAGCCTCTGGCTCTGATCTTCAGGTCATCGTTGGTCTCTGGTATAGTACCGGAAGATTGGAGGACAGCGAATGTTGTCCCATTGTTTAAGAAGGGGAACAGAGACTTCCCTGGGAATTATAGACCGGTGAGTCTTACTTCTGTTGTGGGCAAGGTTTTAGAAAGAATTATTAGGGATAGGATTTATAGTTATCTGGAGAGTAATGAATTGATTAGAGACAGTCAGCATGGTTTTGTAGCAGGTAGGTCGTGCCTTACTAACCTTATTGAGTTCTTTGAGAAAGTGACCAAAGAGGTGGATGGGGGTAAGGCAGTTGACGTGGTATATATGGATTTTAGTAAGGCGTTTGATAAGGTTCACCATGGTGGGCTTCTGCAGAAAATGCAGATGTATGGGATTGAGGGTAGTCTAGGTACTTGGATCAGGAATTGGCTGGCAGATAGGAGACAGAGGGTGGTGGTTGATGGTAAATATTCGTCAAGGAGTTCAGTTACGAGTGGTGTGCCTCAGGGATCTGTTTTGGGGCCACTGCTGTTTGTAATTTTTATTAATGATCTGGATGAGGGTATAGTTGGGTGGATTAGTAAGTTTGCTGATGACACCAAAGTCGGAGGTGTGGTAGATTGTGAGGAAGGGTGTCATAGTTTGCAGGGTGACTTAGACAGGTTGCAGAGCTGGGCCGCGAGGTGGCGGATGGAGTTTAATGTGGAGAAGTGTGAGGTAATTCATTTCGGTAGGAATAACAGATGTGTTCAGTATAGGGCTAACAGGAGGACTTTGAATAGTGTGGATGAGCAGAGGGATCTAGGTGTATGTGTACATAGATCCCTGAAGGTTGGGAATCAAGTAGATAAGGTAGTTAAGAAGGCATACGGTGTCTTGGCGTTTATTGGTAGGGGGATTGAATTTAGGAGTCGCAGCGTCATGTTGCAACTGTACACAACTCTGGTGCGGCCGCACTTGGAGTACTGTGTGCAGTTCTGGTCCCCACATTACAGGAAGGACGTGGAGGCTTTGGAGAGGGTGCAGAGGAGGTTTACCAGGATGTTGCCTGGTATGGAGGGGAGGTCATATGAGGAGAGACTGAGGGATTTGGGGTTGTTTTCGCTGGAAAGAAGGAGGCTAAGAGGGGATCTTATTGAAACATATAAGATGGTTAGAGGTTTAGATAGGGTGGATAGTGATAGCCTTTTTCCTCGGATGGAGAATGCTAGCACGAGGGGGCATGGCTTTAAATTAAGGGGTGGTAGTTATAGGACGGATGTCAGGGGTAGGTTCTTTACCCAGAGGGTGGTGAGGGATTGGAATGCCCTGCCTGCTGCAGTTGTAAATGCGCCTAGTTTGGGGGCGTTTAAGAGATCTATGGATAGGTTTATGGACGAAAAGGGATTGGTTTAGATTAGTGGGTCAGTGTTTTTTTTTAAAAAACTGGTCGGTGCAACATCGTGGGCCGAAGGGCCTGTTCTGCGCTGTAATGTTCTATGTTCTATGTTCTATGCATAGATCCCTGAAAGTTGGCACCCAAGTCGATAGGGTTGTTAAGAAGGCGTACAGTGTGTTAGCTTTTATTGGTAGAGGGATTGAACTTAGAGCCATGAGGTCATGTTTCAGCTGTACAAAACTCTGGTGTGGCTGCACTTGGAGTATTGTGTACAATTCTGGTCACCGCATTATAGGAAGGATGTGGAAGCATTGGAAAGGGTGCAGAGGAGGTTTACCAGGATGTTGCCTGGTATGGTGGGAAGGTCTTATGAGGAAAGGCTGAGGGACTTGAGGCTGTTTTCATTAGAGAGAAGGTGGTTAAGAAGTGACTTGATAGAGGCATACAAGATGATCAGAGGATTAGGTAGGGTGGACAGTGAGAGCCTTTTTCCTCGGATGGAGATGGCTAACACGAGGGGACATATCTTTAAATTGAGGGTTGATAGATATAGGACAGATGTCAGAGGTAGGTTCTTTACTCAGAGGGTAGTAAGGGCGTGGAATGCCCTGCCTGCAGCAGTTGTGGACTCGCCAACTTTAAGGGCGTTCAAATGGTCGGTGGATAGGCATATGAGTAACATTGGAATAGTTTAGGTTAGAGGGTCATTAGATTGGTTCCACTGGTCGGAGCAACATCGAGGGCCGAAGGGCCTGTACTGCGCTGTAATGTTCTATGACAACTTCCCTGGAACTCGTGTCTATAACACTCTCTACTCCCTCTATGTTGCACAGCATGTCCACCTGCTGCTCCAACCAAACAGTGCAGTCTGTGAGGAGCTGCAATCGGACACACTTCCTGCAGACAAAGTTGTCAGGGAGACTCGATTGCTCCCTAATTTCCCACATCTGACAGGAGGAGCATACCACTGTTCTAACTGCTGTAATTGCCCTTTTGCAATTAAAAGGATAACAGAATCACCTTTCCCTTTATTGAGGTCCTCACAGTGCCTATATTATTGGTTGGAGGAGGAGGGAGGGAGGGAACCACTTGAATTAGTGTTTGGGATTTAACTGTCCCTTGAAAACAGCTCCTCCAAAAACCATTGTCTCGCTCAGGTCCTCTTCCTGGATATGGTGACTGCACCGAAGATGCTCCCCAGAGCCAGTCAGCATCATTGCTCTGCTGTCTTCAGTTGAACTCGGAGGGTGTCTTGCTCGACAAGGCTCACTAAGCAGACTACTATGTAAAGTTGAAGCAGATAGAACATAGAACACTACAGCACAAACAGGCCCTTCGGCCCACGAGTTGCGCCGAACACATCAACACCTACCAATCCATAGACCTATCTATAACCCCCAACCCCATTAAACCCCATATACTCATCCAGAAGTCTTTTAAAAGACCCCAGCGAGTTCGCCTCCACCACCACTGATGGCAGCCGATTCCATTCACTCACCACCCTCTGAGTGAAAAACTTACCCCTAACATCACTTCTGTACTTTCCTCCCCGCACCTTAAATCTGTGTCCTCTCGTAGCGACCATTTCAACCCGGGGAAATAGCCTCTGAGAATCCACCCTATCTATTCCTCTCAACATTTTATAAACTTCTATCAGATTAAAGTTGCAGCATTACCTCCCGACTCCTAAACTCAATCCCTCGATTAATGAAGGCCAGTACACCATACGCCTTCTTGACCACCTCCTCCACCTGCGAGGCCGATTTAAGAGTCCTGTGGACCCGGACCTCAAGATCCTTCTGCTCTTCAACACTACTAAGACTCCTGCCCTTGATAGTGTACTCGTTCATCCCGTTGGTTCTGCCAAAATGGACGACTACACATTTATCCGCGTTGAAGTCCATCTGCCACTTCTCCACCCAGTCCTGCATCCTATTTATGTCCTGCTGCAACTTTTGACATCCTTCCAGACCATCCACAACACCACCGACCTTCGTGTCATCAGCGAACTTACTTACCCGTCCCTCCACTTCCTCATCCAGGTCATTTATGAAAATGACAAACAGCAAGGGTCCTAGAACAGATCCCTGGGGCACTCCACTGGTGACTGACCTCCATTCAGAAAAAGACCCATCCACAACCACTCTCTGCCTTCTGCAGGCAAGCCAGTTCTGGATCCACAAGGCCAAAGGCCCTTGGATCCCATGCCCTCTCACCTTCTCAAGAAGTCTTGCATGGGGGACCTTATCAAACGCCTTGCTGAAGTCCATGTACACCACGTCCATTTAGGATTGCGGGTAATGTCTTGAGATGAATAGAAAGCTGGTTAGCAGATAGGAAGTAAAGAGGGGCATAAGAGAGTCTTTTTCTGATTGGCAGTCAGTGACTAGTGGAGTTCCGCAGGGATCTGTGCTTGGACCCCAACTGTTCACATTATATATTAATGATTTGGAAGAGGGAACTGAATGTATTATCTCCAAATTTGCAGATGATACAAAGTTGGGTGGGAGGGTGAGCTGTGAGGAGGATGCAGAGATGATTCAATGTGATTTGGACAGGCTGAGTGTGTGGGCATCTGCATGGCAGATGCAGTGTAATGTGGATAAATGTGAGGTTATGGTAGCAAAAATAGGAAGGCAGATTATTATTTGAATGGGTGTAAATTGAGAGTGTTTCACAATTTTGATAGAGTTTTTTGAAGGGGTAACCAAGAAGGTAGATGAGGGCAGTGCAGTTGATGTTGTCTACATGGACTTTAGCAAGGCTTTTGACAAGGTACCGCATGGTAGGTTGTTGCATAAGGTTAAATCTCACTGGATCCAGGGTGAGGTATCTAAATGGATACAAAATTGGCTTCTTGACAGAAGCCAGAGGGTGGTTGTAGAGAGTTGTTTTTCAAACTGGAGGTCTGTGACCAGCGGTGTGCCTCAGGGATCAGTGCTGGGCCCACTGTTATTTGTCATTTATATTAATGATTTGGATGAGAATATAGGAGGCATGGTTAGTAAGTTTGCAGATGACACCAAGATTGGTGGCATAGTGGACAGTGAAGAAAGTTATCTCCAATTGCAACGGGATCTTGATCAATTGGGACAATGGGCTGACGAATGGCAGATGGAGTTTAATTTAGATAAATGCGAGGTGATGCATTTTGGTAGATCGAACCAGGGCAGGACTTACTCAGTTAATGGTAGGGCGTTGGGGAGAGTTACAGAACAAAGAGATCTAGGGGTACATGTTCATAGCTCCTTGAAAGTGGAGTCACAGGTGGACAGAGTGGTGAAGAAGGCATTCAGCATGCTTGGTTTCATTGGTCAGAACATTGAATACAGGAGTTGGGACGTCTTGTTGAAGTTGTACAAGACATTGGTAAGGCCACACTTGGAATACTGTGTGCAATCCTGGTCACCCTATTATAGAAAGGATATTATTAAACTCGAAAGAGTGCAGAAAAGATTTACTAGGATGCTACTGGGACTTGTTGGTTTGAGTTATAAGGAGAGGGTCAATAGACTGGGATTTTTTCTCCGGAGCGAAGGAAGTTGAGGGGTGATCTTATCGAGATTTATAAAATAATGAGGGGCACAGTTGGTCAATATCTTTTCCCAAAAGTAGGGGAGTCTAAAACTAGAGGGCATAGGTTTAAGGTGAGAGGGGAGAGATACAAAAGTATCCAGAGGGGCAATTTTTTCACCCAGAGGGTGGTGAGTGTCTGGAACAAGCTGCCAGATGTGTTAGAAGAGGCAGGTATAATTTTGACTTTTTAAAAGCATTTAGATAGTTACATGGGTACGATGGTTATAGAGGGATATGGGTCAAATGCGGGCAATTGGGATTAGCTTAGGAGTTAAAAAAAAGGGCGGCATGGACATGTTGGACTGAAGGGCCTGTTTCCATGCTGTAAACCTCTATGACTCTGTGAGAGAGGTGGATACTCAGCAAGGCCTTGGCACCCATATATTAGTCACTGATGTACAAGGACAAAGGTTTGATGAGTAAGTTTGCGGATGACATAAAGATTGGTGGATTTGCAAATAGCAATGAGGACCATCAGAGGATACAACAGGGTATAGATCGGTTGGAGACTTGGGTGGAGAGATGGCAAATGGAGTTTAATACAGACAAATGTGAGGTAATGCATTTTGAACATAAGAACATAAGAAATAGGAGCAGGAGTAGGCCATCTAGCCCTTCGAGCCTGCCCCGCCATTCAATAAGATCATGGCTGATCTGTCGTGGCTCAGTTCCACATTCCCGCCCTCTCCCCATAACCCTTAATCCCCTCTCTTATCAAAAACCCATCAACCCGCGTCTTAAAAATATTTAGCGAGGCAGCCTCCACTTCAACGGGCAGAGAATTCCAGAGATTCACCACCCTTTGAGTGAAGAAGTTCCTCTTCAAATCCGTTCTAAACCGTCCCCCCTTTATCTTGAGGCTGTGCCCCCTAGTCCTACTGTCCTTTCTGAGTGGGAAGAGTCTCTCCACCTCTATCCTATCCATCCCATTCATCATCTTATATGTCTCAATGAGATCTCCCCTCATTCTTCTAAACTCTAACGAGTACAAGCCTAGTTTATTCAGCCTCTCCTCATAGCTCAACCCCCTGAACTCCGGTATCAGCCTAGTAAACCTCCTCTGCACTCCCTCCATGGCCAAAATATCCCTGCGTAAGTGCGGCGACCAAAACTGCACACAGTACTCCAGCTGCAGCCTCACCAATGCCCTATGCAGCCGCAGCAAGACCTCCCTACTTTTATATTCAATCCCCCTCGCTATGAAGGCCAGCATCCCATTCGCCTTCCTGACCACCTGCTGCACCTGCAGGCTGGGTTTTTGTGACTCATGCACAAGGACCCCGAGGTCCCTCTGCACCGTCGCCTGCTGCAGTTTTTCGCCACGTAAGTAATAGTCCTTCCTACCATTATTCCTACCAAAGTGGACCACCTCGCACTTGCCAACATTAAATTCCATTTGCCAGTTCCTGGCCCATTCGCCCAGCCTATCTAGATCCTTCTGCAGACTCTCCACATTCTCCGCGCAATTTGCCTTTCCACCAATCTTGGTGTCATCAGCAAATTTCAACACCATACACTCGGTTCCCTCCTCCAGATCATATATATAAATGGTAAATAGCTGAGGCCCCAGCACCGACCCCTGGGGCACTCCACTAGTCACCAACCGCCAATCCGAATAGCACCCATTAACCCCCACTCTCTGCCACCTATTTGACAGCCAATCCTCTATCCACGCTAACACCCTACCCCCAACTCCATGTCCCCTGACCTTCTGCAATAACCTTTTGTGAGGTACCTTGTCAAACGCCTTCTGAAAATCAAGAAAGACCACATCCACCGGCTCTCCTCTATCCACCGCCCTAGACACATCCTCATAGAACTCCAATAAATTTGTCAGACACGACTTCCCCTGAACGAAACCGTGCTGCGTCTGCTCTATCAAGCAATTCCCCTCAAGATGCCTCGCTATTTCATCCTTGATGACGGATTCTAACATTTTACCTAGAACAGACGTTAAACTAACCGGCCTATAATTCCCCGCCTTTTGCCTGCCAACCTTCTTAAACAACGGCGTAACATTAGCCGTTTTCCAATCTTCCAACACTTCCCCGGAATCCAGCGACGTTTGGAAAATAACCACCAAGGCATCCACCATCACCTCCGCCATTTCTTTCAGGACCCTCGGATGCATTCCATCCGGCCCTGGGGACTTGTCCACAATCAGTCCCTCCAGTCTGTCGAGCACCGCCTCTCTAGTAACAGTAATGTCATTGCGATCCTCCTGTCCTACCATCTTTCCATCGCTAACACCCGGCAAATTATTCACGTCCTCCTCCGTGAAGACCGAAACAAAAAAGTTATTCAAGACCTCAGCCATTTCCCCATCCCCTACCACTAACTCCCCCCTCTCATCCTCTAAGGGTCCAACGTTCACCCTAGCTGGCCTCTTTTTATATATTTATAAAAACTCTTGCTATCCTTTTTTATATTAAGCGCTAGCCCAGCTTCATAGTTTCTCCTACCCTTCTTTATCAACTTCTTTGTCAATCTTTGTTGACATTTAAACCTCTCCCAATCCTCTTCTCGCCCACTACTCTTAGCTACTCTAAACGCCTCCGCTTTTAATTTAACACTTTCCTTCACCTCCTTCATGGAAGGTCTAATACAGATAGGAAATATACAGTAAATGAGAGAACCCTTAAGAGTATTGATAGGCAGAGGGATCTGGGTGTACAGGTACACAGGTCACTGAAAGTGGCAATGCAGGTGGAGAAGGTAGTCAAGAAGGCATACGGGGCCTTGAGTTTAAAAATTAACTAGTCATGTTGCAGCTTTATAGAACCTTAGTTAGGCCGCACTTGGAATATAGTGTCCAGTTCTGGTCACCACACTACCAGAAGGATGTGGAAGCTTTGGAGAGGGTGCAGAAAAGATTTACCAGGATGTTGCCTGGTATGGAAGGCATTAGCTATGAGGAGAGGTTGGAGAAACTTGGTTTGTTCTCACTGGAATGACGGAGGTTGAAAGGCGACCTGAAAGAAGTCTACAAGGTTATGAGGGGCATGGATAGAGTGGATAGGCAGAAGCTTTTTCCCAGAGTGGAAGAGTCAATTAGTAGGGGGCACAGGTTTAAGGTGCGAGGGGCAAGGTTTAAAGGAGATGTACAATGCAGGTTTTTTTACACAAAGGCTGGTGGGTGCCTGGAACTCGCTGCCGGGGAAGGTAGTGGAAGCGGATACGATAGTGAGTTTTAAGGGCCTTCTCGACAAATACTGAACAGGATGGGAATAGAGGGATATGGTCTCCGGAAAGGTAAGGTGTTTTAGTTCGGTCGGGCAGCATGGTCAGTGGAGGCTTGGATGGCCAAATGGCCTGTTCCTGTGCTGGAATTTTTTCTGTTCTTTGTTCTTTTTGAAAGTAAGCAGGCAGGTACAGCAGGCAGTAAAGAAGGCAAATCGTGTGCCTTCAAAGGAACAAGATCTGAGTATAGGAATTGGGTTGTTTTGCTGCAATTGTACAGGGCACTGGTGAGACCACACCTGGAGTATTGTGTGCGATTTTGATGTCCTTATCTGAGGAAGGATGTCCTTTCATAGAGGGAGTGCAGAGAAGTTTTACCAGGCTGATTCCTGGGATGGCAGCTCTATCATATGAGAAGAGACTAAGTCGGTTAGGATTATATTCATTGGAGTTTAGAAGAGTGAGAGGTGATCTCATAGAAACTTAGAAAATTCTAACAGGGTCAGACAGGGTAGATACAGAAAGAATGTTCCCAATGGTGGGGACCATAGTTTGAGGATAAGGGGTAACCCTTATAGAACTGAGGTGAGGAGAAATTTCTTCACCCAGTGGGTGGTGAATGTGTGGAATTCACTCCGATAGGAAGTAGTTGAGGCCAAATCGTTGTCTGATTTCAAGAAGACATCAGATTTTGCTCTTGGGGTTAAAGGAATCGAGGGATATGGGGGAGGGAGGATCGGGATATTGAATTCAATGATTAGCTATGATTAGAATGAATGGCAGAGCAGGCTCGAAGGGCCAAATAAGAACATAAGAACATAAGAAATAGGAGCAGGAGTAGGCCATCCAGCCCTTCGAGCCTGCCCCGCCATTCAATAAGATCATGGCTGATCTGTCGCTGCTCAGTTCCACTTTCCCGCCCTCTCCCCATAACCCTTAATCCCCTCTCCTATCAAAAACCCATCAACCCGCGTCTTAAAAATATTTAGCGAGGCAGCCTCCACCACTTCAACGGGCAGAGAATTCCAGAGATTCACCACCCTTTGAGTGAAGAAGTTCCTCCTCAACTCCGTTCTAAACCGCCCCCCTTTTATCTTGAGGCTGTGCCCCCTAGTCCTATTGTCTTTTTTGAGCGGGAAGAGTCTTTCCACCTCTATCCTATCCATCCCATTCATCATCTTATACGTCTCAATGAGATCTCCTCTCATTCCTCTAAACTCTAACGAGTACAAGCCCAGTTTATTCAGCCTCTCCTCATAGCTCAACCCCCTCAACTCCGGTATCAGCCTAGTAAACCTCCTCTGCACTCCCTCCAAGGCCAAAATATCTTTGCGCAGGTGCGGCGCCCAAAAATGCACACAGTACTCCAGTTGCGGCCTCACCAATGCCCTATACAGCTGCAGCAAGACCTCCCTACTTTTATATTCAATCCCCTTCGCTATGAAGGCCAGCATCCCATTCGCCTTCCTGACCACCTGCTGCACCTGCAAGCTGGGTTGTTGCGACTCATGCACAAGGATCCCGAGGTCCCTCTGCACCGTCGCCTGCTGCAGTTTTTCGCCTCGTAAGTAATAATCCTTCCTACCATTCTTCCTACCAAAGTGGACCACCTCACACTTGCCAACATTAAATTCCATTTGCCATTTCCTGGCCCATTCGCCCAGCCTATCTAGATCCTTCTGCAGACTCTCCACACCCTCCGCACAATTTGCCGTTCCCCCAATCTTGGTGTCATCAGCAAATTTCAACACTCTACACTCGGTTCCCTCCTCCAGATCATCTATATAAATGGTAAAAAGCTGAGGCCCCAGCACCGACCCCTGGGGCACTCCACTAGTCACCATCCGCCAATCCGAATAGCACCCGTTGACCCCCACTCTCTGCCTCCTATTTGACAACCAATCCTCTATCCACGCTAACACCCTACCCCCAACTCCATGTCCCTCGACCTTCTGCAATAACCTCTTGTGAGGCACTTTGTCAAACGCTTTCTGAAAATCTAGAAAGACCACATCCACCGGCTCTCCTCTATCCACCGCCCTAGACACATCCTCATATAACTCCAGTAAATTTGTCAGACACGACTTCCCTTTAATGAAACCGTGCTGCGTCTGCTCTATCAAGCAAATGGCCTACTCCTGCTTCTAGTTTCTATGTTTACTATATTTTAGTAAAGCGTTTGACAAAGTCCCTATTTTAGTAAAGCGTTTGACAAGGTTCCTCATGGCAGGTTGGTGCAAAAGGTTAAATCTCATGGGATAAAAGGAGAAGTGGCTCGATGGGTAGAGAACCGGCTTGGACACAGGAGACAGAGGGTAGCAGTGGAAGGGTCTTTTTCCAGCTGGAGGTCTGTGACCAATGGTGTTCCGCAGGGCTCTGTACTGGGACCTCTGCTGTTTGTGATATATATAAATGATTTGGAAGAAGGTGTAACTGGTGTGATCGGTAAGTTTGTGGACGACACAAAGATTGCTGGAGTTGCAGATAGCAATGAACGTTGCCAGAGAATACAGCAGGATATAGATAGGCTGGAAAATTGGGTTGAGAAATGGCAGATGGAATTTAATCCAGATAAATGCAAAGTGATGCATTTTGGTAGAACTAATGTAAGGGGGAGCTGTACAATAAATAGCAGAACCATCAGGAGTATAGACACACAGAGGGACCTGGGTGTGCAAGTCCACAGATCCTTGAAGGTGGCAGCACAGGTGGAGGGGGTGGTGAAGAAGGTATATGGCATGCTTGCCTTTATAGGATGGGTCATAGGGTATAAAAGTTGACGTCTGCTGTTACAGCTGTATAGAACGCTGGTTAGGCCACATTTGGAATATTGCGTCCAGTTCTGGTCGCCACATTACCAGGAGGACATGGAGGCTTTGGAGAGAGTGCAGAGAAGGTTTACCAGGATGTTGCCTAGTATGGAGGGTCTTAGCTATGAGGAGAGATTGAGTAAACTGGGGTTGTTCTCCCTGGAAAGACGGAGATTGAGGGTAGACCTAGTAGAAGTGTATAAAATTATGAGGGCTATAGATAGGGTGAATAGTGGGAAGCTTTTTCCCAGGTTGGAGGTGATGATCACGAGGGGTCACAGGTTCAAGGTGAGGGGGGTGAGGTTTAACTCAGATATCAGAGGGACGTATTTTACACAGAGGGTGGTGGGGGCCTGGAATGCGCTGCCAAGTAGGGTGGTGGAGGCGGACACGCTGGGATCGTTTAAGACTTATCTGGATAGTCACATGAACAGACTGGGAATGGAGGGATACAAACGAATGGTCTAGTTGGACCAATGAGTGGCGCAGGCTTGGAAGGCCGAAGGGCCTGTTTCGTGTGTTGTATTGTTCTTTGTTCTTTGTTTCTATGCCTGGAACAATTCTCATAAATTTTGCATGTGCCCTCCCATCATTCTCTAAATAATGGTACACAGTGCTCCAGCCAGGACCTATATTCACAAAGATATAGTCGACATTCCTTGCTGTTGTATTCTGTGTCTATATTAACATAGCCAAAGAATCCATATGTTCTCCCCCTTTCCTTGGCACTGCCCCATCTCTCTGCTGTTCCCTCCTCCATGCTGCCCCTTGCCTGTGCTGACTCTCTCTCTCTCTCTCTCTCCAATTCAGGTTTTTCTTGGCAGTGTTGCAATCCCTCCATGTGGTAGTGTTAATGGATGCTGAGGATCGGATCCCCCCCCTCGGACAGCAGACTGGACTTCCCAGACACTTGGCTCACTTCCTCCGACGTTGTAATTATATCGATGTCTTGCACCCTTGGTCCCATCAAACGTACATCCAGATCGCCGCCGCACACCTTGGTATCAGCAACCTCTCAACACTCAACAGGATTAACGGTCAGTCTGATTTTCAACCTCAATCTCAAGGAGGCCAGATGATGATGTGTGGTGGAGGATGCAGTTACAGCTGTGCACAATTCTGGATAACTGGGTTCTGTTCTGGGCCCCATACCTCAGGAAGGAGATACTGACCTTGGAGGGGGAGCAACTCAGATTCAGCAGAATAGTCCCGATGATAAGGATAGGTTTCAGGGCAGGATTTGAGCATTGAAGATAAGGGAGTGATCAAATCAAGATGTTTGAGATGACTGGGGGATTTCACAGGGTCAATACAGAGAAACTCTTTCCTCTGGATGGGGAAGTCCAGATCAAGGGTCAGAATCTTTAAAATTGGAACTAGGCTGTTCGGGGTCAGGGGTCGGGAAGTATTTGCTTGAACACAGGGAAGTGGAAGTCTGCAACTCTCTTCCCCAAAAGCCTCCTGGATGCTGGGAGTTAATTACTAATGTCAAGGCTGAGATTGATATGTCATTGTTGGGAATGTGTCACAGAGTCAGGCAGATTATTCACTGGTTGAACATACTCCAGGGCTTAATGGCTTTCCCCTATCCCTGTAAACCTATCTTTGGGGCTTCCTTTCTTTCTCTGACCCACAAGACCACTTTCTCTCTAATGCTCCTTCCTGCTCTAACCTACTTTCTCTCCAGGCTCCCCTTATGCCCTCTCTGAACACATCTTGCCCATTAGACTCTCATCCTAATCTTTCAACCCTCTTAATAAACTGCTGGTCAAAGAGCTAATTGGAGAAGGTTTACCAGATTATCACCTGGAATGAGCTTGTATCCATTAGAATTTCGAAGATTAAGAGGCAGCTTGATTGAAACATAAAATCCTAAGGGATCTTGACAAGATGGATAGTGGAGAGCAATGGTGATTGAAGGAAAGATAAAGCTATATAAAAACAAGCTGAATACAGATACAGCTCAATTCTCACTAACTCCACGTTCACATTGAAGGTTCCCAATAGACCTGTGCCCTAACATCTGATAGATGATGGTTCACATGGTTCCTCTTGGTAGGCCCAAGGAGGGTCAAGTGGCCCATGAATACCCACCCCTTAAAGGGACCGCACTACCACATTCCTTTCTCCTTAAGTTCATTTACAATAACACAAACAAAAAACTCTTATTTACGGATATATCACTATATAACTCTATATATAACTAATATACAGATATATAACTATATAATTCATATATACAGAAATATGCGGTCAAAATAGAATTGGTAATGAAAGCGATTCGGCAAAGTTCACAAAGTCAGTCGTACTGGGGACTTCCAGACTCTTGTCGGTGGCACATTCGGTTTCCTCCCACAGTCCAAAGATGGGTGGGTTAAATGGATCCTGGGAATCATAGAGTCATAGAGGTTTACAGCATGGAAACAGGCCCTTCAGCCCAACTTGTCCATGCTGCCCATTTTTTTTAACGACGACGCTAGTCCCAATTGCCCACATTTGGCCCATATCCTTCGATAGCCCTCCGCTCTGTCAGAGAGTCAGTGCAGACTCGATGGGTTGAATGGTCTCCTTCTGCACTGTAGGGATTCTATGTTTTTATAGAATCCAATAGTGACACATTATATGAATGACTGTGTGTCGATAACCATTTCACTGGCGTGAGGTGAGGGAAGGTACAGGATGAATGTTTGTAGCTTATTGCGAGCAGAGGATGATGCAGTGGTGCAGTGTTGTGTATTTCACTGAGTACAATAACAGTTACGGTAACATGATTGGTTTCTTTCCCCCCTCATCAGGCCAATCAGTTGCTCAGATTTGGACGATGATCCAAGAAATCATCAAAGTGATGGCTTTAATTCACCAATCGGCTCTGAATTACGCTAAGCACATGGCCCCGAGTCTGCCACTCATCACTCCACGACACTATCTGGACTTCATTGACATGTTCTGGATTATTTCCTACAACCTGGATCAAATTTTAGGTTTGCAAAATGAAAAGTGAGTTACCTGCACCCACACCCAGGAAGCGATTATGTAATAATCACCACTGAACAGGAAAATGCAGCAGAAACCAGGGCCAGGGAAAAGGCAGGGATCGGGGAATGGATTGGGGATTCAGGGATTGGATTGGGGATTTGGGGAATAGATTGCAGATTTGGGGGATGGATTGAGGATTAGAGAATGGAGTGGGAATTAGGGAATGAATTGGGGAATAAGGGATGGTTTGGGGATTCAGACTCTTCACGCTCAGAAAAGACAATAGGACTAGGGGGCACAGCCTCAAGATAAAAGGGGGGCGGTTTAGAACGGAGTTGAGGAGGAACTTCTTCACTCAAAGGGTGGTGAATCTCTGGAATTCTCTGCCTGTTGAAGTGGTGGGGGCTGCCTCGCTAAATATTTTTAAGACGCGGGTTGATGGGTTTTTGATAGGAGAGGGGATTAAAGGTTATGGGGAGAGGGCGGGAAAGTGGAACTGAGCAGCGACAGATCAGCCATGATCTTATTGAATGGCGGGGCAGGCTCGAAGGGCTGGATGGCCTACTCCTGCTCCTATTTCTTATGTTCTTATGTTCTTATGTTCAGGGAATGGATTGGGGATTTAGGAAATGGATTGGGGATTAGGGAATGGATTGGGGTTGGATTGGGAATTTGGGAATGGATTGGGAACTAGGCAATGGATTGAGGATTCAGGGAATGGATTGGGGATTAGGGAATGGATTGGGGATTAGGGAATGGATTGGGAATATAGGAATGGATTGGGGATTGGGGAATGGATTGGGGATCGGGGAATGAGTTGGGAATCAGGAAATAGACTGAGGATTTGGGAATGGATTGGGAATTAGGAAAATGGATTAAATATTTGAGAATGGATTGAGAATTGGGGAATGGATTGGGGATTTGGGAATGGATTGGGAATTTTGTAGTTCCTTGCAGTATTGGGCAGAACAGGAGCTATACCAAGCTCTGATACAACATGCTTTCTATGGTGCATGTGTAGAAGTTGGTGAGAGTTGTAGCTGACATGCCAAATTTCCTTGGCCTTCTGATAAAGTAGAGTCTTTGGTGGGCTTTCTTAACTATTGTGTTGGAATGGAAGGCCCAGGACAGGTTGTTGGTGATCTGGATGCTTAAAACCTTGAAGCTCTCGGCCCTTCTATTTCGTCCCTATTGACGTAGACAGGGGCATGTTCTCCTTTACACTTCCTGAAGTCGATGACAATCTCCTTCATTTCATTGACATTGAGGGAGAGATTATTGTTGCTGCACCAGTTCACCAGATTCTCTATCTCATTCCTGTACTCTGTTTCGTCATTGTCTGAGACCGACCCACTACAGTGGTGTCGTCAGCAAACTTGAAAATTGAATTGGAGAGGAATTTGGCCACACAGTCATCGGTGTATAAGGAGTATAGTAGGGGGCTGAGAACACAGCCTTGTGGGACACCGATGTTGAGGATGATTGTGAAGGTGGTGTTGTTGCCCATCCTTACTGTGAGTTAGGACATCAAGGATCCAGTCACAGAGGGAGGTGCTGAGCCCAGGCCATGGAGTTTGGAGATGAGTTTCATAGGAATAATGGTGTCGAAGGCTGAGCTGTAGTCAATAAATAGGAGTCTGACATAAGTGTCCTTGTTATCCAGGTGTTCCACGGTTGAGTGGAGGGTCAGGTCGATGGTGTCCGCTGTGGACCTGTTGCAGTGATAGGCAAACTGTATTGGATCCAGGCAGTCCAGGAGGCTGGAATTGATTCATGCCATGACTAACCTTTCGAAGCATTTCATATTGATGGATGTCAGAACCACCGGCCGATAGTCATTAAGGCCACGCTGCTTGGCTTTTTGGTATTGTGATGATGGTTGTGTTTGTGATGCAGATAGTAATCTCAGATTGTTGCAAAGAGAGATTGAAGATGTCTGTGAATAACCCCGCCAGCTGATCCGCGCAGGATCTGAGCGCTTGTAGCCCATCTGGGCTAGTTGTTTTCCGTACATAGACCTTTGAGAACATCTGCAATGGTGACCCAGATACAGGCTCTTCCAGGGTGGAAGGCATGCTCTCACTGATCTCTCACTCAAAACGGGCGTAGGATGCATTTTTGAGCTCATCAGGGAGGGGTGTGTCGGAGCAGGTGGTTTTACATGCCTTCATCTTGTAGCCTGTTACATCTTACAGACTTTGCCACACCCGGCGGGGGTCCATGTGTCCAGCCTGGGGCTTTAGTTTGGTCCGGTACTGTCTTTCGGCATCTTTGATGGATCTCCTTAGATCGCATCTGGATTTCCTGTGCAAGTCAGAGTCGCTTGATTTGAACACCTCAGACCTGGACTTCAGCAAGCAGTGGATTGGGGATTTTTGGAATGGATTGGGACTAAAGCAATGTGCTGCTAGTGACAGAGGAATTACTAAAGAGTGAGAGGGTTAGGGGAACAAGAATGGGAGAATGGAATTGTTGAAGAATGTAGGGTTTAGGGGATGGTGATTAGGGAATGAGATTGGGAGAATGGAGAGCTGGGGGAGCTGCTGGTCTTTGATGAACCTCCCTCACTGAGGGAAGGTGGAAGTGGTGGAGATCCTGAGTTCAAAGGAATGACCTGGGAGTCACTCCGTCCAATAAGAAAAGACTCAGGGAGGTCAAAATGTCATTCAGAGAAAATTAAAGATTTGACTAAATGAAAAAACCCTTCTCTCTGTTGAGGGATTGGATGCTCAAGGGTAGAAATTTAAACAGACTCAAATGGCAAGGTTAAGAGAAACATTTTAATGTAGAATGTTCTAAACTTGTGTAAAGACTGACCAGAAATAGGGGATGAATGGGACCAAAGGATGGAGCTCATCTGATTTCTGACAGAGTTTGATGGGCTGAATGGCTTTATTGTGTTTGGTAAAGTTCTATGAACAAAGTAATGATTGTGAGCATTATATTTTACAGGATGGGACTGGGATTGAGTAAGATCCAAGAGGTTTATAAAGAAGTAGAAGAATTCAAGAAGCAAATAGACCATTTGAAACGCAAACTTGAGGAACTGGCAGATGTAAGAACAAAGTCAGCAGAATCCCAATTCTTCAGATTTTCCCAATCTCCCTCTTTTCCTCTTCTGAAGGCCCAACCCTGGTCATGAGTCTCAGGGTCAAAGAGCACTGAGTCTCCTTGGGTCAAAGGTGAAAAGCATTGACTTTTCCTGGATCACAGGATCAGGAGCAAAGGGCATTCACTGGTGTGAATCTGGACAGATAGAATTAACCCTGGGAGAGCAAGCAATTCCTCGTTAGCTAGTTCCCCTCTCCCTAATCCAACCTAACTCCTCACGTTCCCACCGCACTTTCCCCAGACTGTCCCATCAAAATTTCATCAAGGACTTTATATTTTCATTGAGATTTTTCTAATGCAATCTGACCCAATTACACTGTAACCTCTGCAAGTCCCAGAATCTATTGCTTGGTAACACCAGTGTCCGGGGCGCAAACAATCCACAGTATCGTCTTCGTGCAGCATTTTGCAAGCAGAAACTTCAGAGCCATAGGGTAGAATTCTCCAGCACCGTCCCCCACTCCAACCAGTCACACCCAGAGTCAGTGGAGTTTTAGCACTTGTTTCACCTGTGGGGGGTCCCGCAGTGCTATGTTTGTAAATCCCAGCCACAGTATTTGGAACAATTTTTTATGAAATTGTTGTTTTATCGCTGTTTTCTGCCCACAGTAAATATTTATACCCAGGGTGTTTTCCAGATAACACAGTTATTGCTGAGACGTTTTGACATCATTTTATGTTCCAGAATATTCCAAGATACGGGATGGATTTAGTCCCAGGGAGGTTGCAGTGTGGCCCCTGGGTATGACCCAGCTCCCAGAAGGTGATAGGTTAGTGTCTGAACCCTGACCCCAGGGAAATAGCAGACATTGTCCCTGAGTGAACCTGATTGGATGTGTAGCTCTCTACATTGAACAAAAGAACTCTAGAAATAGGAGCAGGAATGGACCCTACAGCCACAGAGCTTGTTCCACATTCACTACCAACCAGCTGCACTCCACTAAGCCTACACTCCGCGCACCCAACTGAGCCAGCCCCATTTCTCCCCCACACCGCCCCCCCCGCCTTGATAATTATACATATAATTATTTATTAGTGTCTCAAGTAGGCTTACATTAACGCTGCAATGAAGTTACTGTGAAATTCCCCTCCGCCACATCTGGCGCCTGTCTGGGTACACTGAGGGAGAATTTAGCACAGCCAGTGCACCCTAACCTGCACATCTTTGGACTGTGGGAGGAAACCAGAGCGTCCAGAGGAAACCCACGCAGACATGGGGAGAATGTGCAAACTCCACACAGACAGTGACCCAAGCCAGGAATTGAATCCAGATCCCTGGCGCTGTGAGGCAGCTAACCGCTGTGCCACTGTGCTGCCCTGGGCATGAACCATAGTGTAGACTCAGGAGCCTTATGAAAGATAAGATCAAAAAGCTGTAATCATGCCTCGTCTCCTTTCCCTCCCCCCATGCCTGCTCCATACCAAATCATTGCCAACTCTTGCCTGTCAACCATCCCCATTGTCCTTTATAGTTGCCATGACAACTGAATGACAGCACATGCCCCCTCCACCCACCAGTGGCTCCTCATACTCTCCTTGCCAACTCATGGTCTGTTCATGAACTACGCTATATATGGATGGGATGGCTAAGGGTGAGAGGGGTGAGGGCAAGGGAGCCTAAAATGTAATGAATTAACCGGGACAACATTCCAGAGAACTGAGGCATGCCTTTCAACCGACCCATTCCAGCTGACCCCATGACTACCTCCAATCTGTGTCTGGGGGCCTGAACCCATCCTGTGCACCCACATCTTAGCCTTATACTCCAATTCCTTCAGCTAGGATTGTGGATGTGCCTGCATTGAAATACTGTCTGACATCCTGACTTACCTCCTGCAGATGAACAGTCAAATACGCGAGCGTTATAGTAAAGCCAAAGCAGAATTTCTGAATCTTCTGTCGCAGTGTCATGACGAGGAACTCCATATTGCAATTTTGCTACGAGAGCTCGAGGCTGCCCAGAAGAAATTTGAGAAGGAATTTGGCAAGGTAAATGTTCAACTGACATCCAAGCATTCAATTTAATCCATCAATTAAACTCTGATTGTTCTAGATGTTATGCTTCTTAATAACGAGAGTGTCCATCTGATGGGACATGGCTGCAGCTTAGCAGTGGGTCATGTTCTGGTGTTTAAGACAGAAATTGAATTCCACTTCATAGACTTCAGCACAGAATCTAGGCTGACATTCCCACTGCAGTCCTGTGGGAGTGCTGAGCAGTTGAATGTTTTTTAAAGTTTATTTATTAGTCACAAGTAGTTTTACATTAACACTGCAATGAAGTTACTGTGAAAATTCCCTAGTTTTCACACTCTGGCACTTGTTCAGGTACACTGAGGGAGAATTTAGCACGGCCAATGCACCCTGACCAGCATGTCTTTCAGACTGTGGGAGGAAATCGAAGCACCCGAAGGAAACCCACGCAGACACAGGGAGAACATGCAAACTCCGCACAGACAGTGACCCAAGCCGGGAATCGAACCTGGGTCCCTGGTGGTGTGAGGCACCAGTGCTAACCACTGTGCCACCGTGCCTGCCGCCATCATTTGTACAAGATCTGATTTGCCTTTTCAATTGTTGTAACAATCCTGCGGCACTGTTTAAAGAGGAGCAGGAGAGTTCTCTCCAGTGTTCAGATCAATATTCGTCCCTCAATCAGCAATGTAGATTACCTGCTCATTATCATACTGGCAGTTTATTATACATGTATTGGCTGCCGCATTCCCGACATTAGCATACTGACCACCCAGAGATTACTACAGTCCTTCAGTCTAAATGTTTCTAATCCATCTGCCCTAGTCATTTCACCCAATCAGCATCAAATATTTTACTGCCTTTGAAATCTCCTGAGAATGTGAAAGGTATGAGACAGGGGAAGTGATGTCCACGTGGATCAGTAATCCAGGGCAATGCTCCAGAGACCCAGTTTCTGATCTCCTATGGCAGATGGTGCAATTTGAATTCAATAATAATGGGATTAAAAGTCTAATGATGACCATGGCACAAAACCCTGGAAAAGGCTGACTGATAATCTCGCTGGCAAGATCTTGGGAGACTTTTGACCTTGCCCCTCCAGTCAAAAAAAAAATCCCCCTTGACCATCACCCTTTGCTTCTTGCCATTCAGTCAACTCTGGATCCAATTTGCCAAATTTCCTTAGATCCAATAGGCTCTTACCATAGCTATCAGCCTCCCTTATCAAAAGCCTTGCTGAATATAAGTAGACCGCGTCAAATGCATTGCCCTCATCTATACACCTGGTCACCTCTTCTAAAAATCCAATCAACTTGATCAGACATGACCGCCCCTTAACAAATCCTTACTGAGTGTCCTTGATTAACCCCTGCCTCTCCAAATGCAGATTCATTCTGGTTCTCAGAACTGTCCCAATAGTTTCCCCACTGCAGAGGTTAGACTGACTGGCCTAGAGTTTCCTGCTTTATCCCTTCCTCCCTTGGCACCACATCAGCACCTCTCCTGTGGTCAGAGAGGAATGGAAAATGATTTCCTGCCATGCCTCACTCAATAGTCTGGGATACATTTCATCCGGCCCTGGAGATTTATCCACTTTTAAATCTGCCAGACATCTCAGAACCTCCTCTCTGTCTATGTTAATTTCACTAATTGTATCACAGTCCTTCTCTCTGATTTCTGTAGCCACATCATCTTTCTCACTATGAACACTGACGCAAAATATTCATCCTCTGGCTCCACGAATGTGGGCCCTACTCTTTCCCTAGTTTCCTTTAACTCTTAATGTATTTGTAAAACAGCTTTGGATTTTCCTTTATTCTACCTGCCAGAATCCTTTCATGTTCCCTTTTTGCTCTCCTAACTTCCTCTTTACATTCCCTCTTACACATTCTATCCTCCTCTAGGGCTTCTGCTGTTTTGTCCCCTCGATGTCTGTCACAAATCTCCCATTTTCTCTCTATCCAAAGCTGTATACCCTTTGATATTTAGGGTTCACTGAGTTTCTTGATCTCAATCTTTTTCTTTATTGGAACATATTGGCTCTGTACTTTCCCTATTTCCTTCTTAAATGCATCACACTATTTTTGTCACACACTGATGTAGAAGTGTCTACTCTCAGTCCACTCTGATCAAGTCATATCCAATCTTATTAAAATCAGCACACTCCCAGTTTAGAACATTGATTTTAGGTCCATCCTTGTCCTTTTCCGTAACAGTCATCAATCTAACTGAGTTATGATTGCTGTTTGAAAAATGCTCCCCCCCCCCTTATACTTCAACCACTTGTTTGTCTTTATTACCTAAAATGAAGTCCAGAATCATCTCCTGTCTTGTAGGACCTACTACACACTGGCTTAAAAAGTTCTGGATCCTATTTAAAAGTTCTGCTCCCTCTAAACCTTTCACACTATGTCTATCCCAGTTAATGTTGGGAAAGTTCAAATCCTCCACTATCACTACCCTACTACTTCTACACTTCTCTGAAATGTACCTGCGTATCTTTTCTTCTTTATCTCTTAGACTGTCATGAGGCCAAAAGAACATCCGAGCAATGTGATTGTTCCTTTCTGGTTTTTAATTTCTACTCATGTGGCTTCATTTGAAGAGCCTTCTAAGATGTTGGGTGGGATTTTACAGCCTCACTCAGGTGAAACCGGAAATTCCTGCTCGAGGTCGCAAAGATTTCCGTTGTTGGACCTTGGCCACTCCGATTCCCTGGCGGGCGAGGCAGTACATTTCCAGCGGTTATCTCTCTTTACTATCATAATTGATTCCCTGATGAAAATTACATTCCCCCACCCCCCCCACCCCTCTTTTACCTCCTTCCCTGCCTCACCTGAAGATCCTATATCCTGGAATATTTGAGCTGCCAAACTCACCCCTCTAAGAACAAAAGAACAAAGAAAATTACAGCATAGGAACAGGCCCTTCAGTCCTCCAAGCCTGCACCGACCATACTGCCCGACTTAACTAAAACCCCCTACCCTCCCAGGGACCATATCCCTCTCTCCCCATCTCATTCATGTACTTGTCAAGGCGCCCCTTAGAAATCACTATTATATCTGCTTCCACCATCTGCCCCAGCAACGAGTTTCAGGCACCCACCGCCCTCTGTGTAAAAAATCTGCCTTGTACATCTCCTTTAAATCTTGCCCCTCGCACCTTAAACCTGTGCCCCCCTAGTAATTGACTCTTCCACCCTGGGAAAAAGCTTCTGACTATCCACTCTGTCCATGCCTCTCATAATCTTGTAGGCTTCTATCAGGTATCCCCTCAACTTCTGTCGTTCCAGTGAGAACAAACTAAGTTTCTCCAACCTCTCCTCATAGCTAATGCCCTCCATACCAGGCAACATCCTGGTAAATCTTTTCTGTACCCTCTCCAAAGCCTCCACATCCTTCTGGGAGTGTGGCATTCAAAGTGAACACTATATTCCAAGTGCGACCCAGCTGAGGTTCTATAAAGCTGAAACATGACTTGCCAATTTTTAAACTCAGTGCCCCGGCCGATGAAGGCAAGCATGTCGTATACCTTCTTGACTACCTTCTCCTCCTGCATTGTCACTTTCAGTGACCTGTGTACCTGTACACCCAGATCCCTTTGCCTATCAAAACTCTTAAGGTTCTGCCATTTATTGTATATTTCTTATATGTATTAGACCTTCCAAAATTCATTACTTCACATTTGTCCAGATTAAACTCCATCTGCCATCTCAGTGGCAGCAATTACTTCATATCCCCATGTTTTAATTTGGGCCTCAACTCATCTCAGGATCTAAGGGGATTCATCAAAAATGCCAAAAGACAATACCGGACCAAGCTAGAGTCCCAGGCTAGACACACTGACCCCCGCTGACTATGGCAAGGTCAGCAAGACGTAACAGGCTACAAGGTGAAGGCATGAAAAATCACTGGCTCCAACGCACCCCTTTCCAATGAACTCAAAGCATTCTACGCCAGTTTTGAGCAAGAGGTCAGCGAGACCGTGCCCTCCACCCTGGAAACCCTGGATGAGCCTGAATCTGGGGTCACCATTGCAGATGTCAGAGCAACTTTCTTGAAGGTTAACCCACGGGAAGCGACTGGCCCAGATGGGATACCCGGACGTGCACTCAGATCCTGCGCAGATCAGCTGGGGGGATATTCACAGACATCTTCAATCTCTCTTTACAACAATCTGAGGTCCCTATCTGCTTCAAGAAGACAACCATCATCCCGGTACCTAAGAGAAACCAAGCAAGGTGGCCTTAATGACTATCGGCTGATGGCTCTGACAGCCATCATTATGAAGTGCTTCGAAAGGTTAGTCATGGCACAAATCAGTTCCAGCCTCCCGGACTACCTGGATCCACTACAGTTTGCCTACCGCCGAAACAGGTCCACAGCAGGCGCCATCTCCCTGGCCCTGCACTCAACCCTGGAACACCTAAATAACAAGGATATCTATGTCAGACTCCTATTTATTGACTACAGCTCAGTCTTCAACACCGTTATTCCCACGAGACTCATCTCCAAACTCGACACCTCCCTCTGTGACTGGATCTTGAACTTCTCTAACTCGCAGGCCGAGTTAAGATCGGTAAGGATAGGCAACAACACCTCCTCCACGATCACCCTCAGCATCGGTGCCCCACAAGGCCGTGTTCCCAGCCCCCTACAGTACTCCTTATACACCTATGACTGTGTGGCCAAATTCCCCTCCAATTCAATTTTCATGTTTGCTGACGACACCACCGTAGTGAGTTGGATCTCAAACAATACACAGAGTACAGGAATGAGATAGAGAATCTGATGAACTGGTGCAGCAACAATAATCTCTCCCTCAATGTCAACAAAATGAAGGAGATAGTCATTGATTTCAGGAAGCGTAAAGGAGAACATGCCCCTGTCTGTATCAATGGGGGTGACGTGGAAAGGGTCGAGAGCTTCAATTTTTCGGTGTCCAGATCACCAACAAACTGTCCTGGTCCCTTCATGCTGACACTATAGTTAAGAAAGCCCCACCAACGCCTTTACTTTCTCAGAACACAAAGGAAATTTGGCATGTCCGCTACGACTCTCACCAACTTTTACCATAGAAAGCATTCTTTCTGGTTGTATCACAGCTTGGTATGGCACCTGCTCTGCCCAAGACAGCAAGGAACTACAAAAGGTCGTGAATGTAGCCCAATCCATCATGCAAACCAGCCTCCCATCCATTGACTCTGTCTACACTTCCTGCTGTCTCGGCAAAGCAGCCAGCGTAATTAAGGATCCCACACACCCCGGTTCAGCCATGATCTTATTGAATGGCGGGGCAGGCTCGAAGGGCTAGATAGTCCTGCTCCTATTTGTTATGTTCTTATGTTCTTCCATTGGGAAAAAGATACAAAAGTCTGAGATCATGTACCGACCGACTCAAGAACAGTTTCTTCCCTGATGCTGTCAGACTTTTGATTGGATTTATCTGACATAAGTTGATCTTTCTCGACACCCTCGCTATGGCTGTAACACTGCATTCTGCACTCCCTCCTTTCCTTCTCTATGAATGGTATGCTTTATCCGTATAGCGCACAAGAACTAATACTTTTCACTGTATGCCAATACATGTGACAATAATAAATCAAATCATATCAAATTAAATAGTGTTACAGTCATAGCGAGGGTATAGAGAAAGATCAACTTAATGCAAGCTAAGTCCATTCAAAAGTCTGACAGCAGCAGGGAAGAAGCTGTTCTTAGAACATAGAACATTACAGCGCAGTACAGGCCCTCGATGTTGCGTCGACCAGTGGAACCAATCTAAAGCCCATCTAACCTACACTATTCCAATATCATCCGTATGTTTATCCAATGACCATTTAAATGCCCTTAATGTTGGCGAGTCCACTACTGTTGCAGGCAGGACATTCCACGCCCTTACTACTCTCTGAGTAAAGAACCTACCTCTGACACCTGTCCTCTATCTATCACCTCTCAGTTTAAAGCTGTGTCCCCTCTTGAGTCAGTTGGTGCGTGACCTCAGGCTTTTGAATCTTTTTCCCAACAGAAGAAGGTGGAAGAGAGAATGTCCGGGGTGCATGGGATCCTTAATTATGGTGGCTGCTTTGCCAAGGCAGCGGGAAATGTGGACAGAATCAGTGGATGGCAGGCTGGTTTGTGTGATGGATTGGGCTACATTCATGACCTTTTGTCATTTCTTGCAATCTTGGGCAGAACAGGAGCCCATACCAAGCTGTGATACAACCAGAAAGAATGCTTTCTATGGGGCATCTGTAAAAGTTGGTGAGAGTCGTAGCTGACATGCTAAATTTCCTTAGTCTTCTGAGAAAGTAGAGGCGTTGGTGGGGCTTTCTTAACTGTAGTGTCGGCATGGGGGGAGCCAGGACAAACTGTTGGTAATCTGGACACTTAAAAACTTGAAGCTCTCGACCCTTTCTACTTTGTCCCCATTGATGTAGACAGGGGATGTTCTCCTTTACACTTCCTGAAGTTGATGGCAATCTCCTTCATTTTGTTGACATTGAGGGAGAGATTATTGTTGCTGTACTGGTTCACCAGATTATCTCATTCCTGTACTCTGTCTCGTAATTGTTTGAGATCCGGCCCACTACGGTGGTGTCATCACCAAATTGAAAATCAAACTGGAGGGGAATTTGGCCGCACAGTCATAGGTGTGTAAGGAGTATAGTGGGGAGCTGAGAACACAGCCTTGTGGGGCACTGGTGTTGAGCATGATTGTGGAGGAGGTGGTGTTGCCTATTCTTACTGGCTGCTGTCTGTGGATTATGAAGTCTAAGATCCAGCTGCAAAAGGAGGAGTCAAGCCTCAGGCCACAGGGTTTGGAGATGAGTTTCATAGGAATAATGGTGTTGAAGACTGAGTTGTAATCAATAAATAGGAGTTTAACAAAGTGTCTTTGTTATCCTGGTGTTCCAGAGTGTTCAAAATTGTTGTTGTATACTTGAGTCCAGATCATTAATATATATGAAAAAGAGCAATTTTGACAACTTGGGAACCCCATAGTATATTTCCTTCCTGCAGTCCACTTTCATAAGAACATAAGAACATAAGAAATAGGAGCAGGAGTAGGCCATCCAGCCCTTCGAGCCTGCCCCGCCATTCAATAAGATCATGGCTGATCTGTCGCTGCTCAGTTCCACTTTCCCGCCCTCTCCCCATAACCCTTAATCCCCTCTCTTATCAAAAACCCATCAACCCGCTTCTTAAAAATATTTAGCGAGGCAGCCTCCACCACTTCAACGGGCAGAGAATTCCAGAGATTCACCACCCTTTGAGTGAAGAAGTTCCTCCTCAACTCCGTTCTAAACCGCACCCCCCTTTATCTTGAGGCTGTGCCCCCTAGTCCTACTGTCTTTTTTGAGCGGGAAGAGTCTCTCCACCTCTATCCTATCCATCCCATTCATCATCTTATATGTCTCAATGAGATCTCCCCTCATTCTTCTAAACTCTAACGAGTACAAGCCCAGTTTATTCAGCCTCTCCTCATAGCTCAACCCCCTCAACTCCGGTATCAGCCTAGTAAACCTCCTCTGCACTCCCTCCAAGGCCAAAATATCTGCGCAGGTGCCGCTGTCGCTGTCCCTTCGTCTGTCTTGTATCCATCGCTGTCACTGTCCTTTTCATCTTGTGGGTTGCCTGTTTTGCTCAGAGGCCTTGGGATCGCAAGTCCAGGCCCTTGGATCAAGAGTCTGGATCACTATTCCAATAATCTGGCCATAGAACATAGCTCATCATTAACTGCCAACCACAATGTCATTTTGCAATATCTTACTTTCTGTTAAATTCCCATCTTGCAGGCGAGGCCAGTGTATGCGACAGCATTGAAAGCTCTTCGGGCACTGAGTTCAGTGGATCTGGACGAGGTACGGACTTACCGTGCACCCCCCCCTCCCATTGTCATGGTGATGAACACCCTGTGCCTGATGTTTGGAAAGCCAGTTGGTTGGGACAACGTGAAGCAATTAATCAGTCAGCCAAACTTTTACCAGGTGGGTATTTTTATATCTTTTCAATAGTGCGGGTTAAAGGCTGTTTTTTAAATCATTCTCAGTGTGTAGGTATGGCTGGCATTTATCACCTGTGCTGAGTCTCTTTTGAGAAGGCTGTTGTGAGCCGACTTCTTGAACAGAATGGCTGGCTTGGCCATTTCAGAGGGTAGTTCAGGATCACCCACATCACTGTGGCTGTGGAATCACATGTAGGCCAGACTGAGTAAGGACAGCAGATTTCCCTCCCTAAAGGACATTAGTGAACCAAAAGGGTTCTTAAATCAATCCAGTAGCTTCACATTGCTTAGTCACCATTACTGAGGCTAGACTTATTTAATTAATTGAATTGAAATTTTCCATTTGCTGTGGTGGAATTTGAACTCATGGCTGGATTTTTCCCAAAGAATGACTGTGCAGTAATGCAGGAATAATAGAATGACCTGCACCAGTCTCTCAGATCCACTCCGCACCGCAATCTTCCCAAACTTTTTTGGACCCCCCGTCATAGCCCCCCCACCGCACAGCGTCCCCTGTCATAGCAACCCCACCCGCACCCCACCAGCCCGCACAGTGTCCCCTGTCAAAGAACAAAGAGCAAAGAACAAAGAAAATTCCAGCACAGGAACAGGCCCTTCGGCCCCTCCATGCCTACACTGACCATGCTGCCCAACTAAACTAAAACCCCCTATACTTCTGGGGACCATATCCCTCTATTCCCATCCTATTCATGTATTTCTCAAGACACCCCTTAAAAATCACTACCGTATCCGCTTCCACTCCCTCCCCCGGCAGCGAGTTCCAGGTACCCACCACCCTCTGTGTAAAAAATCTGCCTCGTACATCCCCTTTAAACCTTGCCCCTCGCACCTTAAACCTGTGCCCCCCGAGTAATTGACTCTTCCACCTTGGGAAGAAGCTTCTGACTATCCACTCTGTCCATGCCTCTCATAATCTTGTAGACTTCTATCAGGTCTCACCTTAACCTCCATCGCTCCAGTGAGAACAAACCAAGTTTCTCCAACCTCTCCTCATAGCTAATGCCCTCCATGCCAGGCAAATCCTGGTAAATCTTTTCTGTACCCTCTCCAAAGCCTCCACATCCTTCTGGTAGTGTGGGTGACCAAAATTGAACACTATATTCCAAGTGCGGCCTCGCTAAGATTCTATAAAACGTCAGCATGATTTGCCAATTTTTAAACTCAATACCCCGGCCGATGAAGGCAAGCATGCTGTATACCTTCTTGACTACCTTCTCCACCTGCATTGCCATTTTCAGTGACCTGTGTATCTGTACACCCAGATCCCTTTGCCTATCAATACTCCTAAGGGTTCTGCCATTTACTGTATATTTATAT
This sequence comes from Carcharhinus amblyrhynchos, assembly GCF_965287045.1. Classification (NCBI taxonomy): domain Eukaryota; kingdom Metazoa; phylum Chordata; class Chondrichthyes; order Carcharhiniformes; family Carcharhinidae; genus Carcharhinus; species Carcharhinus amblyrhynchos. The sequence continues at coordinate 108,379,028 of NC_137333.1, read as the reverse complement.
ATTGTATATATATTCCTGTCTGTATTATACCTTCCAAAATGCATTACCTCACATTTGTCCAGATTAAACTCCATTTGCCATGTCTCCAGCCAAGTCTCTAACTGATCTATATCCTGCTGTATCCTCTGATGGTCCTTATTGCTATCCGCAAATCCACCAACTTTTGTGTCGTTCGCAAACTTACTAATCAAACCAGTTACGTTTTCCTCCAAATCATTTATATATATGACAAACAGCAAAGGTCCCAGCACTGATCCCTGAGGAACACCACTTGTCACAGCCCTCCATTCAGAAATGCACCCTTCCACAGCTACCCTCTGTCTTCTTTGACTGAGCCAGTTTTGTATCCACCTTACCAGCTCACCTCTGATCGCATGTGACTTCACCTTCTGCACCAGTCTGCCATGAGGGACCTTGTCAAAGGCCTTACTGAAGTCCATGTTGATAACATCCACTGCCCTACCCTCATCAATCATCTTTGTCACTTCTTCGAAAAAAACTCGATCAAGTTTGTGAGACACGGCCTCCTCTTCACAAAACCATGTTGCCTCTCACGAATACATCCACTTATTTCCAAGTGGGAATAAATCCTGTCTCGAAGAATCCTCTCCAATAATTTCCCTACCACTGATGTAAGGCTCACCGGCCTGTAATTACCTGGATTATTCTTGTTATCCTTCTTAAACAAAAGAACAACATTGACTATTCTCCAATCCTCTGGGACCTCCCCTGTAGCCAGTGAGGATACAAAGATTTCTCTCAAGGCCCCAGCAATTTCCTCTCTCGCCTCTCTCAGTATTCTGGAGTAAATCCCATCAGGCCCTGGAGACTTGTCTACATTGATGTTTCTCAAGAACCCCAATACCTCCTTTTTGATCTGAACATGATTCAAACTATCGACACGTCCTTTCCCAGACTCATCATCCACCAAATCCTTCTCTTTGGTGAATACTGACGCAAAGTACTCATTTAATACCTCGCCCATTTCCTCTGGCTATACACATAGATTCCCTCCGCTGTCCTTGAGTGGGTCAACCCTCTCCCTGACTACCCTCTTGCTCTTTTATACACTTTTATACATGTGGATTGAATATAAAAGTAGGGAGGTCTTGCTGCAGCTGTATAGGGCATTGGTGAGGCCGCAGCTGGAGTACTGTGTGCAGTTTTGGGCGCCGCACCTGCGCAAGGATATTTTGGCCCTGGAGGGAGTGCAGAGGAGGTTTACTAGGCTGATACCGGAGTTGAGGGGATTGAGCTATGAGGAGAGGCTGAATAAACTAGGCTTGTACTCGTTAGAGTTTAGAAGAATGAGGGGAGATCTCATTGAGACGTATAAGATGATGAATGGGATGGATAGGATAGAGGTGGAGAGACTCTTCCCGCTCAAAAAAGACAGTAGGACTAGGGGGCACAGCCTCAAGATAAAGGGGGGGCGGTTTAGAACGGAGTTGAGGAGGAACTTCTTCACTCAAAGGGTGGTGAATCTCTGGAATTCTCTGCCCGTTGAAGTGGTGGAGGCTGCCTCGCTAAATATTTTTAAGAAGCGGGTTGATGGGTTCTTGATAAGAGAGGGGATTAAGGGTTATGGGGAGAGGGCGGGAAAGTGGAACTGAGCCACAACAGATCAGCCATGATCTTATTGAATGGCGGGGCAGGCTCGAAGGGCTAGATGGCCTACTCCTGCTCCTATTTCTTATGTTCTTATGTTCTTATGTAAAAAGCCTTGTCATACTTGCAGCCCCCTGCACAGTGCCCCCTGTCATAGCCCTCAACCTCCCCACACTGTGCCCCCTGTCATAGCCACCCCTGTATCGCACCCCCTGTCATAGCCTCACCCCCCCCCCCCCCCCCCACTGGCCTGCACTGTACCCCTCTGTCATAGCCACACCAACCCAGCACAGTGCCCCCTGTCATAGCCCCCCCGCACACTGCCCCCCTGTCATAGCCCCCCCGGCACAGTGCCCCCCTGCACACTGCCCCCCTGTCATAGCCCCCCCCCCGCACAGTGCCCCCCTGCACACTGCCCCCCTGTCATAGCCCCCCCCCGCATAGAACATAGAACATAGAACATTACAGCGCAGAACAGGCCCTTCGGCCCACGATGTTGCGCCGACCAGTTACAAAAACAATGACCCACTAGCCTATACCAATCCCTTTTCGTCCATAAACCTATCCAGAGATCTCTTAAACGCCCCCAAACTAGACGCATTTACAACTGCAGCAGGCAGGGCATTCCAATCCCTCACCACCCTCTGGGTAAAGAACCTACCCCTGACATCCGTCCTGTAGCTACCCCCCCTTAATTTAAAGCCATGCCCCCTCGTGCTAGCTTTCTCCATCCGAGGAAAAAGGCTATCACTGTCCACCCTATCTAAACCTCTAATCATCTTATATGTTTCAATAAGATCCCCTCTTAGCCGCCTTCTTTCCAACGAAAACAACCCTAGATCCCTCAGTCTCTCCTCATAGGACCTCCCCACCATACCAGGCAACATCCTAGTAAACCTCCTCTGCACCCTCTCCAACGCCTCCACATCCTTCTTGTAATGCGGGGACCAGAACTGCACACAGTACTCCAAGTGCGGCCGCACTAGAGTAGTGTACAGTTGCAACATTACACTGCGACTCCTAAATTCAATCCCCCTACCAATAAACGCCAAGACACCGTACGCCTTCTTGACAACCTTATCTACTTGATTCCCAACTTTCAGGGATCTATGTACACACACACCTAGATCCCTCTGTTCATCCACACTATTCAAAGTCCTCCCGTTAGCCCTATACTCGACACATCTGTTGCTCCTACCAAAGTGAATTACCTCACACTTCTCCGCATTAAATTCCATCCGCCACCTCTCGGCCCAGCTCTGCAACCTATCTAAGTCTCCCTGCAGACTATGACACCCTTCCTCACAATCTACCACACCTCCAACTTTGGTGTCATCAGCAAATTTACTAATCCACCCAACTATACCCTCATCCAGATCATTAATAAAAATTACAAACAACAGTGGCCCCAAAACAGATCCCTGAGGCACACCACTCGTAACTGCACTCCATGATGAATATTTACCATCCACCACCACCCTCTGTCTCCTATCTGACAGCCAATTCCTGATCCAACTTCCTAGATTACCCACAATCCCATACATCTGCATTTTCTGCAGAAGCCTTCCATGGTGAACCTTATCGAACGCCTTACTAAAATCCATGTATACCATAGTGCCCCCCTGCACACTGCAGCCCTGTCATAGCGCCCCCCCGCATAGTGCCCCCCCCGCACACTGCCCCCCTGTCATAGCCCCCCCCGCATAGTGCCCCCCTGCACACTGCAGCCCTGTCATAGCCCCCCCCCGCATAGTGCCCCCCCACACAGTGCCCCCCTGTCATAGCCCCCCCCGCATAGTGCCCCCCTGCACACTGCCCCCTGTCATAGCCCCCCCCCGCACAGTCCCCCCCCCACATAGTGCCCCCCCCGCACAGTGCCCCCCTGTCATAGCCCCCCCCGCATAGTGCCCCCCTGCACACTGCCCCCCTGTCATAGCCCCCCCCGCACAGTCCCCCCCCCGCTTAGTGCCCCCCCCCGCACAGTGCCCCCCTGTCATAGCCCCCCCCGCATAGTGCCCCCCCGCACACTGCCCCCCTGTCATAGCCCCCCCTGCATAGTGCCCCCCTGCACACTGCCCCCCTGTCATAGCCACCCCCCACCCCGCACAGTGCCCCCTGTCGTAGCCATCCATCCACAGGCCCCACCAACTTGTCACTACCCAGGCACATTAGAAGTGTCCAGCTGGCATTGCTGGTGCTAGGTGGGCATTGCCAATGGACGCTGCCCAGCCATGCTACCACACAGAAGCTTCATTGGCCTCCAAGCTGTCCAGTGTAACCATTGAGGCAGCTCTACACTGGTGGAGATCAGCAATGATTCTTGCTGTTATTCTGCTGTGTCCAAAGGCCAGAAGATTCTGTGCACTGGGATTTGAACGGGCGATGCATATTTAAATACTGATTAGCCTGGTGACCTTTCAGGGTGCGATCTGGTTTGTGGCAAGAGAAAAAGACCAGGAGGATTCAAGCTCTTTTTCCCCTAGTGTGAAAACCATTTTCAGTCCACACACTATCCTTGGATCCGTGTGATCCGCAGCCAGTGCGGAAAGGTGGGAAAATCGCCCTCCATGTTTCCAGAGTTGGTGCAGTAATGTTAACACTGCCTCAGCTGCAGGAGGCACAGTGCAGAGCTGATCTGGGTCATACCCTCCCTGCATTGCATTGAGATGTAGGGGCTGGGAGAATCCCAAAAGGGGTTCTCACTGGTGCTAACTGTCCAATGGCTCCTTCCTTGTGATTCTCCAGCCCGGCTGTGATTTGTATTTGATCAGACCAGAGAATCACATCTGTGGTTCCCAGGTTGCCCTTAAACTCTTGGACAAAATTCATAATCCGGAGGTGCATCTTGGAAGTACCACAGAAAAAAAATGTTAGTAACTTTTCCAAATTCTTCCTGTGCAGGATTTGGAATTTTATGACAAGGATAATATTCCCGATCAAGTATACAAGGCAATAGGTGATATTATGCAGCAGCCTGAGTTCCAGCCAGAAGTTGTGCGTGAGGCCAGTCGGGCAGTGGAATCCTTCAGTCTATGGATTAAAGCTGTGTACCAGTATGCCAGCATTGTTCGTGAGTATAGTCCATCCTTTGTCAATGAATATCAATCACTTATCGAAGATGCGCAGATAAAACTCGGAATGCTGAGGAAACAAGCCTTTCAGATGAAGGTGAAACTTGTTGAATTGATACGGGAAGACGGGGATGACTACTTATCAGACTCTGACTCTGTGACAGACCTCGCTGACACAGAAGTCCTCAGGATCCTTGAACAAAAGGAGCAGGACCTACTTCGGAAACAGAATGAGAAAAAAGAGCAATATTTAGCTGAGGCAGAGGAATATCAGCGGAAATTGAAACATGCTGAAGATCTGATAAACGCACTAATCCCTCACCAGTTTGAATGGGATGAAGCCTTAAGGCAGTCAAAGGACAGAAAAATCACAGTTTCAGGAGACAGTTTACTGACAGCAGCTGCCATCATTTACTTGGGCCCCTTTGAAGAAAAGATGAGGCAGGAACTCTTAAAAAAATGGAAGACGGCTTGTTTCACTGGTGAGTTGGACATGGAGCCAGAAGATGCTCGACAAGAACTGGTGAACTTGCTGTCAGTGAAGACATCATCCACCTCACAGGAAAAGCTCACATCAGATAGTAGCCATCACCAAACGTCAAAATTCATCCCAACCCGGAGTGACTTCCTGATCCTGGACCTCCTCAGTTCAATGAGAGAGCAGTTAAACTGGAACCAGGCTAAACTTCCAGTCAATGCCACAGCTAGAGTCAGTGCTCTCCTTACACGGAACCTGATCAACTTCCGTTCATTCCCATGGCCGCTCTTTATTGACCCAGATTACCAGTGTGAAATGTGGATGGAAGTCTTACAGCAGAGTGCTGGACTACAGCTGAACAGAGAGGTGCTGGGAGTCCCAGGTACAGTCAACTCAGTATCACTAATCATCCTACTCTGAGCACTGGAGGAACTTTGCGTCACACCATGTGGAAACACGAGGACACTTCATGTGTCCTGGCATGTGTGTAGGAAATGTCTCCAGCAGTTTGAGCTGGAGCTTGAGATGCAGATGGAATCATTGTGCAGCATTAGGGAGGATGATGGGTTCCAGGAAGCTGTGAGAGGTCCAGGTAGCAGGTGGGTCACAGAAAGAAGTCTCACAATACCAGGTTAAAGTACAACAGGTGTATTTGGAATCACGAGCTTTTGGAGTGCTGCTGCTTCATCAGGTGAGTGAATAGTTGGGTTCACAAACAGGGCATATACAGACAGAAGAAATTGCAAGATAATGAACATAGAACAGTACAGCACAGTACAGGCCCTTCGGCCCTCAATGTTGTGCTGAGCTATGTCCAAACTCAAGATCAAGCTATCCCACTCCCTATCATTCTGGAGTGCTCCATGTGTCTATCCAATAACCACTTGAAAGTTCCTAAAGCGTCCGACTCCACTATCGCAGCAATAATGATTGGAATGCGACTCTAAACAGGTAATCAACTCTTTACAGGTAGTGTCTGCATGGTCTTGCTGATATACCACGCCTCGGGACATCCTTTCCTGTAGCGTAGGGATATTATGAACCTTGTCAAAAAGAAAAAGGAAGCATTCGTAAGGCTGAGGACAGATGAAGCCCTTGAAAAATATAAAGAACGCAAGAAGGGACTTAAGGAAGGAGTTAGGAAGGCTAAAAGAGATCATGAAAAATCCTTGGCAAACAGGATTAAGGAAAATTCGAAGGCATTCTACACATGTGTAAAGAGCAATAGGGTAGCCAGGGAAAGGATTGGTCCACTCAAGGATAGTGGAGGGAATCTATGCAGAGAACCAGAGGAAATGGGCGAGATACTAAATGAATACTTTGCCTCAGTATTCACCAAAGAGAGGGACTTGATGGATGAGGAGCCTAGGGTAGGATGTGTAAATATTCTGGGTCATGTTGATATCAAAAAGGAGAAGGTGTTGGGTGTCTTAAAAAATATTAAAGTAGATAAGTCCCCAGGGCCTGATGGGATATACCCCAGAATACTGAGAGAGGCAAGAGAGGAAATTGCTGGGGTCTCGAGAGAAATCTTTGTATCCTCACTGGCCACAGGGGAGGTCCCAGAGGATTGGAGAATAGCCAATGTTGTTCCTTTGTTTAAGAAGGGCAGCAGAGATGATCCAGGAAATTACAGGCCAGTGAATCTTGCGTCAGTGTTAGGGAAATTATTGGAAAAGATTGTGAGGGACAGGGTTTCCTCACATTTGGAAACAAATGGATTTATTAGTGATAGCATTGTTTTGTGAAGGAGAGGTCCTGCCTCACTAACTTGATCGAGTTTCTGGAGGAAATGACGAAGATGATAGATGGGGGAAAGGCAGTGAATGCTGGATACATGGACTTCAGTAAATTCTTCGACAAGGTACCTCATGGGAGACTGGTTTTTGGAGTGGGAGGAGGGGGGTGGTCGGTAGTGATGGTGGGGAGGGGTGGGATTTGATGGAACTGGACAAAATTATGATTGGTTTAGATGAGGCAAAGAAAGAGACACTGTTTGCATTAGCAGTCCAATGCAGAAGGCAGCTCACCACCACCTTCACAAGGATAATGAGGGATGGACAATAAACAGCCTCAATACTGAATCACCCCCAATCTCAGCGCAAATGGCTGCTCTTAACTCTGACTACCTGGTTTATGTCTGTTCAGCTGATCTTTTCCCTACCCAGCGAGTGTGGCAAAGGCTGATGGAGGAGTTAACCAGAGTGGTTTCACTGATCTTTTCCATCTGTACTCACTGCTGAGTGTGAGGAGAGCCGTGCATGAGTAGGAAGATTAGTCAGGCTTTCATTTAATCACACACCCATTATTATTATTCCCAGAACTCAACAAATTCTGCAATCCATCTACTCCAATCAAAAGTAAATACGTTTCATTTTAACATGAGCTTGATGGGTTTGCTAATTAGATTAATAGAAAAGGGTTTCATTATGAAGATCATTTATTATAATTTTGCTGCACTGGTGATTAAAGTTGTTTTATTATAATTGGGTTCCATTTCTGGGAAGGTTTATTGTAATAAAGGATACATCCACATTTTGCAGAGACATCACTTTATGAGGAATTAGAACCATAGAACCCTACAGCGCAGAAAGAGGCCCTTCGGCCCATCGAGTCTGCACCAAACACAATCCCACCCAGGCCCTACCCCCATATCCCTACGTATTATACCCACTAATCCCTCTAACCTACACATCCCTGGACACTAAGGGGAAATTTCTTAGCACGGCCAATCAACCTAACCTGCACATTTTTGGACTGTGGGAGGAAACCGGAGCGCCCGGAGGAAACCCACACAGACACGAGGAGAATGTGCAAACTCCACACAGACAGTGACCCGAGCTGGGAATTGTTATAGATTGTTATATATCCACATAATGAGTTGTGTTACAATGTAGTTTCTTATGAAAAAGATTATGCTGTTGGGTGTGACTAATAAAACTGGGGTCGTTTTATTGTTAATTTAGACAAAAGCCTTTTTTCTGAGGAGGCAGAGGTCTCCAGCCCTGACATCACGATGGAATCAATGACATCCAAAATCTCAGGTGACATTCTGGGTGAAATGAATCCCACGGAGGATGAACAGATGGACTGGGTTCTTGAACCAGCAACAGAGGAACCACCCAATAATCTTTGGATCCATTGCATCACCACAGAGAACCTGGACCGTATTCTGCTGACTGCAGCTTGTAAAGGTGAGGAACATAGAACATAGAACATTACAGCGCAGAACAGGCCCTTCGGCCCACGATGTTGCGCCGACCAGCTTTTAAAAAAAAACACTAACCCACTAATCTAAACCAATCCCATTTCGTCCATAAACCTATCCACGGATCTCTTAAACGTCCCCAAACTAGGCGCATTTACAACTGCAGCTGGCAGGGCATTCCAGTCCCTCACCACCCTCTGGGTAAAGAACCTACCCCTGACATCAGTCCTATAACTACCCCCCCTTAATTTAAAGCCGTGCCCCCTCGTGCTAGCTTTCTCCATCCTAGGAAAAAGGCTATCACTATCCACCCTGTCTAAACCTCTAATCATCTTATATGTTTCAATAAGGTCCCCTCGTAGCCGCCTTCTTTCCAGCGAAAACAACCCCAAATCTCTCAGTCTCTCCTCATACGATCTCCCCTCCATACCAGGCAACATCCTGGTAAACCTCCTCTGCACCCTCTCCAAAGCCTCCACATCCTTCCTGTAATGTGGGGACCAGAACTGCACACAATACTCCAAGTGCGGCCGCACCAGAGTTGTGTACAGTTGCATCATGACGCTGCGACTCCTAAATTCAATCCCCCTACCAATAAACGCCAAGACACCGTATGCCTTCTTAACAACCTTATCTACTTGATTCCCAACTTTCAGGGATCTATGTACACATACACCTAGATCCCTCTGCTCCTCCACACTATTCAAAGTCCTCCCGTTAGCCCTATACTCAACACATCTGTTATTCCTACCGAAATGAATTACCTCACACTTCTCCACATTAAACTCCATCCGCCACCTCGCGGCCCAGCTCTGCAACCTTTCTAAGTCACCCTGCAAACTATGACACCCTTCCTCACAATCTACCACACCTCCGACTTTGGTGTCATCAGCAAACTTACTAATCCACCCAACTATACCCTCATCCAGATCATTAATAAAAATTACAAACAGCAGTGGCCCCAAAACAGATCCCTGAGGCACACCACTCGTAACCGAACTCCATGACGAATATTTACCATCAACCACCACCCTCTGTCTCCTATCTGCTAGCCAATTCCTGATCCAATTACCTAGATCACCCCCAATCCCATACATCTGCATTTTCTGCAGAAGCCTACCATGGTGAACCTTATCAAACGCCTTACTAAAATCCATATACACCACGTCAACTGCCTTACCCCTATCCACCTCTTTGGTCACTTTCTCAAAGAACTCGATAAGGTTAGTAAGGCACGACCTACCCGCTACAAAACCATGCTGACTGTCTCTAATCAATTCATTACTCTCCAAATAACTATAAATCCTGTCTCTAATAATCCTTTCCAAAACCTTATCCACCACAGAAGTAAGACTCACCGGTCTATAATTCCCAGGGAAGTCTCTGCTCCCCTTCTTAAACAATGGGACAACATTTGCTGTCCTCCAATCTTCCGGTACTATACCAGAGACCAACGACGACCTGAAGATCAGAGCCAGAGGCTCCGCAATCACCTCTCTTGCCTCCCAGAGAATCCTAGGGTAAATCCCATCCAGACCAGGGGACTTATCTATTTTCAAACCCTCTAGAATATCCAGCACATCCCCCGTATCAACTGCAATACTATCTATTTTACACCCCTGCACCCCAGTGTCCTCCTCAGCTACATTCATGTCCCCTTGCGTGAACACCGAAGAGAAATATTGGTTCAACGCCTCTCCAATCTCCTCCGGTTCCACACACAACTTCCCTCTACTGTCTGTAACTGGCCCTCATCTTGCCCTAACCAACCTTCTGTTCTTGACATACCTGTAAAACGCCTTAGGGTTCTCCTTAATCCTATCAGCCAAAGTCATCTCATGTCCTCTTTTAGCCCTTCTTAACTCCCTCTTCAACTCCCTCCTAGCCAATCTAAAACTTTCTAATGCACTACCTGCAGGCAACACAAACTCTGCCTTCAATCTCAGTCCACCAAAGCTCCAAATGCTTCAAGGCAGAGCTGATAGAGAGATGTATTACAGAATGTGATGTAAAATTTCTTCAATAACCTTCCCTCCTTCGGAAGGTCAGGAATGGGGATGTTGACTGATGATTGCACAATGTTTTGAAATGGAGGGCATTTAGGGATGGGTAATGAATGCTGGCCCAGCCAGCGATACCCACATCCCGTAAACAAATACTTTTAAAAATGCTCAGCACCATTCACAACTCCTCAGATACTGAAGCTGTCCATCTCTAGAAGCAGCCAGACCTGGACAACATGCAGGTTTTGGCCTGAAACAGGAATATGCTGATGGACCAGCAGGATGATGATAAGGTCACCCCCATGGTATATAGGAACATAGAAATTAGGAGCAGAAGTCAGCAAGTTCAGCTCTTTGAGCCTGCTCTGCCATTCAATTAGATCATGGCTGATCTCTCCCTGGTCTCAGATCCACCTCCCCACCTGTTCCCCATATTCCTCTTTTCCTTTTTTATTAGAACATAGAACACTACAGCACAAACAGGCCCTTCGGCCCACGAGTTGCGCCGATCACATCAACACCTACCAATCCATAGACCTATCTATAACCCCCAATCCCACTAAATCCCATATACTCATCCAGGAGTCTTTTAAAAGACCCCAGCGAGTTCGCCTCCACCACCACTGACGGCAGCCGATTCCATTCACTCACCACCCTCTGAGTGAAAAACTTACCCCTAACATCACTTCTGTACTTGCCTCCCCGCATCTTAAATCTGTGTCCTCTCGTAGCGACCATTTCAACCCGGGGAAATAGCCTCTGAGAATCCACCCTATCTATTCCTCTCAACATTTTATAAACCTCTATCAGGTCGCCTCTCAACCTTCATCTCTCCAGGGAGAAGAGTCCCAGCTCCCTCAACCTAACTTCATAAGGCATGCCTCCCAGTCCAGGCAACATCCTTGTAAATCTCCTCTGTACCCTTTCAATAGCTTCTACATCCTTCCTATAGTGAGGCGACCAGAACTGCGCACAGTACTCCAAATGAGGCCTGACAAGGGTCTTATAAAGTTGCAGCATTATCTCCCGACTCCTAAACTCAATCCCTCGATCCCTCATATTAGAAATATATCTATCTCCTTCTTTAAACCATTTAATGATTCAAACTCCACTGCGCTATGGGGCAGCGAGTTCCCCACATTCTCCACCCTCTGTGAGAAGTAGTTCCTCCCCATCTCAGTTTTAAATCTACCGCCTCTCAACCTATCCCTGTCACCTCTTGTTCAGATTGCCCCATAAGAGGAAACATTTGATTTACATTTACTTTATCAATCCCTTTGAAAATTTTATACCCCTCGATCAGATCCCCTCTCATCCTTCTAAACTCCAGTGAGTACAATCCCAAACTGTTTAATCTCTCCTCATCAACCCTTTCATCCCCGGAATCAATCTGGTGAACCTCCTCTGAACTGCCTCCAGTGCCACCACATCTTTCCTCAAATAAAGAGACCAAAACTGGATACAATACTCCAGATGTGGTCTCACCAACACGCTGTGCGATTGCAACAACACTTCCCTACTTTGATACTTCAGTCCATTTGCAATAAATGCTAACATCCCATTTGCCTTTTCTTATTACATGCTGCACCTGCATATCGACTTTCTGCAATGCATGAACACAAACACCCAGATCCCTCTGCCCAAAATAAGGATACCCAGATCCTTCAGCTCAGAACAAGGACACCCAGATCCCTCTGCCCTGATGCATTTTGAATCTACTTTCCATTTAGCTAATAATTTGCCTTCCTATTTTTTCAGCCAAAATGGACAACCTCACACTTATCCACATTAAACACCATCTGCCATGGATAAATGCTGAGAGGATGTTTCCCTTCATAGGAGAGTCTAGGACAAGAGGGCAGAGTCTCAGAATAAAGGGGTGTCAATTTAAGAACATAAGAAATAGGAGCAGGAGCCAGCCAGCTAACCCTTCGAGCCTGCCCTGCCATTCAGTAAGATCATGGCTGATCTGATAGTGGTTCAGTTCCACTTACCCACCTGCTCCCCATAACCCTTAATTCCCTTGTCTATCAGAAATCTATCTACCCGTGACTTAAAACACATTTAACGAGGTAGCTTCCGCCACTTCAATAGGCAGAGAATTCCAGACATTCACTACCCTCTGAGAGAAGAAGTTCCTCCTCAACTCTGTTTTAAATTGATTCCCCTTTATTTTGAGGCTGTGTCGTCTAGTTCTTGTTTCCTTTCTAAGTGGAAAGAATCTCTCTACCTCTACCCTATTTAGCCCCTTCATTATCTTATATGTCTCTATAAGATCCCCCCTCAGCCTTCTAAACTCCAACGAGTACAAGCCCAATCTACTCAATCTTTCCTCATAAGCTAACCTCCTCATCTCCGATATCAGCCTGGTGAACCTTCTCTGTACTCGCTCCAAGGCCAATATATCCTTGCACAAGTGCGGCGACCAAAACTGCACACAGTACTCCAGTTGAGGCCTCACCAGTGCCCTGTACAGTTGCAGCAAGACCTCCCTGCTTTTATATTCTATCCCCCTCGCGATAAAGGCCAACATTCCATTCGCCTTCTCGATCACCTGCTGTACCTGCAGACTGGGTTTTTGCAATTCGTGCACAAGGACCCCCAGGTTCCTCTGCACAGTATCATGTTGTAATTTTTACTACTATTTCTTCCAAAGTGGATAACCTCACATTTGCCAACGTTATACTCCATCTGCTGGGTCCTCGCCCACTCGCTCAGCCTATCCAGATCTCTCTGCAGACTTCCCGCATCCTCCACGCAATTCGCTTTCCCACTCATCTTCGTGTCACCAGCAAACTTTGTTACCCTATACCAGGTTCCCTCCTCCAGATCGTCTGTGTAAATGGTAAACAGTTGAGGCCCCAACACCAATCCCTGCTGCACGCCACTAGTCACCAACTGCCAACCAGAAAAGCACCCATTTCCAACTCTCTGCTTTCTGTTAGATAGCCAATCCTCAATCCACACTAACACTTTACCCTCAACTCCATGCACCCTAACCTTCTGCAGCAACCTTTTGTGAGGCACCTTATCAAACACCTTCTGGAAATCTAAAAACACCACATCCACTGGTACCCCTCTGTCAATTGCACTCGTTACATCTTCATAAAAATCCAGTAAATTCGTCAAACACAACTTTCCCTTCATGAATCCGTGCTGCGTCTGCTTGATTGAGCTGTTCTTTTCTAGGTGTCCTGCTATTTCTTCTTTAATGATAGATTCCAGCATTTTCCCAACTACAGATGTTAAGCTAACCGGCCTGTAGTTACCCGCCTTTTGTCTACTTCCTTTTTTAAGCAGCAGCGTAACAGTAGCTGTTTTCCAATCAGCCGGCACTTCCCCAGAGTCCAGCGAATTTTGATAAATTACTACTAACGCATCTGCTATTACTTCTGCTATTTCTTTTAGTACCTTGGGATGCATTCCCGCCGGGCCTGGGGTCTTGTCTACCTTTAGTCCCATTAGTCTACCAAGCACTACCTCTTTAGTAATAGTAATCGTTTTAGGGACCTCACCCCCTACAGTCCCGTGACCATTAATACTTGGTAAGCTATTTGTATCCTTTACCGTGAAGACTGACACAAAAAACTTGTTTAAGGCCTTAGCCATTTCCTCATTTCCCACTATTAAATCCCCCTTCTCGTCTTCTAAGGGTCCAACATTTACTTTATTTTTTTTTCCTTTTTATATCTTTGTAAAAACTTTTACTATCAGCTTTTATATTTTGTGCCAGTTTAGTTTCATAATCTATCTTTCCTTTCTTTACCGCTTTCTTAGTCATTCTTTGTTGTTTTTTAAAGCTTTCCCAATCTTCTAATTCCCCACTATTTTTGGCTACTCTGTATGCATTGGTTTTTAATTTAATATTCTCTTTTATTTCCTTTGTTATCCACGGCTGGTTAACCCTTTGCTTACATTCCTTCTTTATCACCGGAATACATTTTTGCTGAGTACTGAGAAAAATCTCCTTAAAAATCCTTCACTGTTCCTCAGCCGTCCTACCAACTAGTCTGCACTCCCAGTCTACATTAGCCAATCCTGCCCTCATCCTATTGTACTCCCCTCTCTTCAAGCAGAGGACACTAGTTTGGAACCCTAACATAACACTGAGATGAGGAGGGATTCCTTCTCTCAGAGGGTTGAGAGTCTTTGGAACTTCTTGTCACAGAGAGCTGGGGGGACAGAGTCCTTGTATAGATTTAAGGTTGAGATTGATAGATTTTTGATCAGTAAGGGAATCAAGGGTTATAGGAAAAGAGCAGAAGAGTGGATGTGAGGAATGTCGGATCAGTCATGATCCTATTAAATGGTGGAACAGACTGAAGGGGCTGAATGGCCCACTCCTGTTCTTCTTATGGTCTTATGGCCACACTAATGCCAGGCAATGATCCATTCCAACACGAGAGAATCTAATCATTGCCCATTGACATTCAATGGCATTGCCATCGCTGAATCCAACATGGTTAAGTTGACCAGAAACTAAACTGGACCCAGCCATATAAATAATGTGGCTACTAGTATCAAAGGCTGGAATCTCAATGGTGAGTAACTCACCTCCTGACTCCCTAAAGTCCACCATCGACAAGGTACAGGTCAGGAGTGTGATGGTACACTCTCCACTTGCCTGGATGGGTGCAGCTCCAACAACACTTAAGAAGCTTAACATCATCCAGGACAAAGCAACTCCACTTTATTGGCACCCATTCACTACCTTAAACATTCACTCCCACTCATGTACAATGGAAGCTGTGAGTACCATCTGCAAGATACAGCAACTCACCAAATCTGTTTAGGCAACACCTTCCAAACCCACAACCCTTGCCATCTCGAGGGACAGGGGCAGCATACCTGGGATCATCACCACCTGCAAGGTCCCCTCCAAGCCACTCATCATCCTGACTTGGAAATATATCAACATTCCTTCACTGAAGCAGGGTCAAAATCCTGGAACTGCCTAACAGCACTGTGAGTGTACCTACACCCACATGGACTGCAGCCATTCAAGAAGTTAGCTCACCACCACCTTCTCAAGGGACAGTTAAGCATGGGGAACAAATGCTGGTCTAATCAGCGATGCTCACATCATGTAAATGAATTTAAAAAGCAAATGAAACAGGTTGAGCAAGGTTGAGGTTTGGTCTGGAATGACTGATTTACTCTCTCTTTGTGTAAATAATGGGTTTTTAAATGTCTTTCAGGAATTGCAGTCTTGGTGACTCATATTGAACAAGGGCCTCTCACTCCAGTTCTAAAGAAGCTGCTGAGAGTTCAGGCATCGTGGTGTGACCAAGGCCCCTGGGACTTTTCCTTTGGAAACCAGCAGTTTGAGGTCAAGCCAACATTCCACCTCTACCTGAGCACCACACTGCCTCTCAGGATAATTGCATCAGGTAAATCCCACTCCAATCCTCCTCTCAGAACATAAGAACATAAGAAATAGGAGCAGGAGTAGGCATCTAGCCCCTCGAGTCTGCCCCTCCATTCAATAAGATCATGGCTGATCTGATAATGGATCAGTTCCACTTACCACCTGCTCCCCATAACCCTTAATTCCCTTGTCTATCAGAAATCTACCTACCTGTGACTTAAACATATTCAACAAGGTAGCCTCCTCCATTTCAATGTGCAGAGAATTCCAGAGATTCACCACCCTCTGAGAGAAGAAGTGCCTCCTCAACTCTGTTCTAAATTGCCCCTCCTTTATTTTGAGGCTGTGCGCTCTAGTTCTGGTTTCCTTTCTAAGTGGAGAGAATCTCTACCTCTACCCTGTCTAGCCCCTTCATTGTCTTATATGTCTCTATAAGATCCCCCCTCAGCCTTCTAAACTCCAGCGAGTACAGGCCCAATCTACTCAATCTCTCCTCATAAGCTAACCTCCTCATCTCCGATATCAGCCTGGTGAACCTTCTCTGTACTCGCTCCAAGGCCAGTGTATTTTTTCGCAAATAAGGGGACCAAAATTGCACACAGTACTCCAGCTGCGGCCTCACCAATGTCCTGTACAGTTGCAGCAAGACCTCCCTGCTTTTATATTCTATCCCCCTCGCTATAAAGAACATAAGAACATAAGAAATAGGAGCAGGAGTAGGCCATCTAGCCCTTCGAGCCTGCCCCGCCATTCAATAAGATCATGGCTGATCTGTTGTGGCTCAGTTCCACTTTCCCGCCCTCTCCCCATAACCCTTAATCCCCTCTCTTATCAAGAACCCATCAACCCGCTTCTTAAAAATATTTAGCGAGGCAGCCTCCACCACTTCAACGGGCAGAGAATTCCAGAGATTCACCACCCTTTGAGTGAAGAAGTTCCTCCTCAACTCCGTTCCAAACCGCCTCCCCTTTATCTTGAGGCTGTGCCCCCTAGTCCTGCTGTCTTTTTTGAGCGGGAAGAGTCTCTCCACCTCTATCCTATCCATCCCATTCATCATCTTATACGTCTCAATGAGATCTCCCCTCATTCTTCTAAACTCTTGCCGCCTTGATCACCTGCTGCACCTGCAGACTGGGTTTTTGCAATTCATGCACAAGGACCCCCAGGTCCCTCTGCACAGTAGCATGCTGCAGCTTTTCACCATTTAAATAATATTCCACCCTACTATTATTTCTTCCAACCTCACATTTGCCAACGTTATTCTCCATCTGCCAGGTCCTCGCCCACTCACTCAGCCTATCCAGATCCCTCTGCAGACTTTCCGCGTCCTCCACGCAATTCGCTTTCCCACTCATCTTCATGTCATCCGCAAACTTTGTTACCCTACCCTCAGCCCCCTCCTCCAAATCGTATATGTAAATGGTAAATAGCTGAGGCCCCAGCACCGATCCCTGCGGTACGCCACTAGACACCAACCGCCAACCAGAATAGCACCCATTGATACCAACTCTCTGCTTCCTATTAGACAGCCAATCCTCTATCCACGCTAACACCTTACCCCCAACTCCATGCACCCTAACCTTCTGCAGCAACCTTTTTATGAGGTACCTTATCAAACACCTTCTGGAAATCTAAAAACACCACATCCACCGGTTCCCCTCTGTCTACCGCACTAGTCACATCCTCATAGAAATCCAGTAAATTCGTCAAACACGACTTTCCCTTCATGAATCAATGCTGCATCTGCTTGATCGAACTGTTCCTTTCCAGGTGTCCTGCTATTTCTTCTTTAATGATAGATTCCAGCATTTTTCCAACTACAGACGTTAAGCTAACCAGCCTATAATTCCCTGCCTTTTGTCTGCTACCTTTTTTGAACAGCAGCGTAACATTAGCTGTTTTCCAATCCGCCGGCACTTCCCCAGAGTCCAGCGAATTTTGATAAATTACTAACACATCTGCTATTACTTCTGCCATTTCTTTCAGAACCCTGGGATTCTCTCTGTGAGCCTCTCCTCACACATTCAGATGACAGAATGTCACTCATCTTCCTCCAGCTGCCCACTTAGGCTGCATTGGGCAGACATTCACATTTGATTTGATTGGATTGGATTTATTATCGTCACATGTATTAGTATATAGTGAAAAGTATTGTTTCTTGCACGCTATACAATCATAGCAGACCATATAGGGATGGTGATGGCCTAATGGTATTATCACTAGACTATTAATCCAGAAACTCAAATAATGTTCTGGGGACTCGTGTTCGAATCCCATCATGGCAGATGGTGGAATTTGAATTCAATTAAAAATATCTGGAATTAACAATTTACTGATGACCATGAAACAAATGCCAATTGTTGGAAAAACTCATCTTGTTTCTAATATTCTTTAGGGAAGGAAATCTGCCATTCTTACCTGGTCTGGCCTACATGAAGCTCCAGAGCCACAGCAATCAGTTGACTCTTAACTGCCCCCGGGCAACTACGGATGGGCCATAAATGCTGGCCAGCCAGCAACACTCATGTCCCATGAATGAATAAAAAAAACTTAAAAGAAGTGTAAGAGGAATTTTCTGAAGAGTGTTCCCCTTGGGGTGCCCTATATTTGTTGAACCTCACTCAACCAATACATACATTGCAAAAGACAGCATCCATTTAAATAATGAAAAGGAATTGATTTGCTAATGCATGCATCAGGAGAGAGAGACACAGCCATTGAGGGTTGACTGTGCTCTCTGACCAAATATCTCCAGGTAAAATTATATTATGCAATATCCTGCCTAGTCTCGTCAATCAGACTGGAGAGACCAATCACAATATTCAACATTATTACCTTAGCCAATAACATTCCACCTGTCAACAGGAATAGGAGCTTATTAGCTTATTGCCCATGTAGGTTCTTCCCCCTTTACCAAGGAAATCTAACCCACATCATTATCAGTAACCAAGGCCATTATTAACATCTGTGATTTTTAATTGGTCTTTCGCTGGAACCCGGGTCTCCTTTATCAGTTTGAGAGATTGCTCCAACCTCACTACTCATGAATAAATTTACTCCCTTACATACCAGGCCTGTCATTAAACTTGCCTTTCGCGTATCCAAAATCAGACAACAGAAGCTGCCTTTTGGTGTTCTATTGTATTCAAGAAGTTGGTCTTTTTATCATTGTGTTTCCCATCATGCTGCATTCAGAACGAAGTTGGCCAAGGGGCACAAGACAGGGTTAAAAAAACAGCTTAAGCTTATAATACTTGGTTAATTGGTGGTTATATAGTTTATAATACCTTTGCAATTTATAATACCTTTGCATACATTGTTCCAGGCACATTGTGAATTCTTACGATATATATAAGGCACTTTACAATTACCTTTACCTAGTTTATTTATTATAGTAAAATTAAAATAAAGGGCCTCACACTAAGAATTCTATACTACCCCCCATCAGGAAGGAAACGAGAGAGTGCAGTGTAGTAAGTGCAGAGAGTGTAGTGTTACAGTCATAGCTAGGGTATAGAGAAAGATCAACTTAATGCAAGGTAGGTCCATTCAAAAGTCTGATGGCAGCAGGGAAGAAGCTGTTCTTGAGTCAGTTGGTACATATCCTCAGACTTTTGTATCTTTTCCCTGACAAAAGAAGATGGAAGAGAGAATGTCCAGGGTACATGGGGACTTTAATTACGCTGGCTGCTTTGTTGAAGCAGCGGCAAGTGTAGATAAAGTCAATGAATGGGAGGCTGGTTTGAGTGATGGACAGGGCTTTGTTTATGACCTTTTGTAATTTCTTGCGGTCTTGGGCAGAGCAGGAGCCCATAGCAAGCTGTGATACAACCAGAAAGAATGCTTTCTGTGGTGTATCTGTAAAAGTTGGTGAGAGTCTTAGCGGACATGCCAAATTTCCTTTGTCTGCTGAGAAAGAAGAGGCATTGGTGGGGCTTTCTGAACTATTGCATCAGCGTGGTGGACCAGGACAGGTTGTTGATGATCTGGACACCTAAAAACCTGAAGCTTTCGACCATTTCTGTTTTGTCCCCATTGATGTAGACAGGGGCATGTTCTCCTTTACACTTCCTGAAGTTGATGACAATCTCCTTCATTTTGTTGACATTGAGGGAGAGATTATTGTTGCTGCACCAGTTCACCAGATTCTCTATCTCATTCCTATACTCTGTCTCATCATTGTTTGAGATCTGACCCACTATGGCGGTGTCATCAACAAACTTGAAAATCGAATTGGAGGGGAATTTGGCCACACAGTCATAGGTGTATAAGGAGTATAGTAGGGGGCTGAGAACACAGCATTGTGGGGCACCGGTGTTGAGGATGATCATGTTGTCCATCCTTACTGATTTAGGTCGGTGAGTTCGAAAGTTCAGGATCCAGTCGCAGAGGGGGGTGTCGAGGCCCAGGC
Source organism: Carcharhinus amblyrhynchos (assembly GCF_965287045.1). Lineage (NCBI taxonomy): Eukaryota > Metazoa > Chordata > Chondrichthyes > Carcharhiniformes > Carcharhinidae > Carcharhinus > Carcharhinus amblyrhynchos. Next base: position 108,358,881 of record NC_137333.1, on the reverse strand, counting down.
CATGGAGTTTGCAGATGAGTTTTGTGGGAATAATGGTGTTGAAGGCTGAGCTGTAATCAATAAATAGGAGCCTGACATAGGTGCCCTTGTTATCCAGGTGTTCCAGGGTTGAGTGTGTTCTGCTGTGGACCTGTTGCAGTGATAGGTGAACTATTGGATCCAGGCAATCTGAGGCTAGAATTGATTCATGTCTTTCGTAACGTATAACGATAGATTTACTCCGTATCCAGTGCTGGATGTGGTGGTGGGGGGGGGGGTTTGTTATTCATGAACGTCAGTAACTGTCTGATCACATGTTTCTTTGGTCCAGTATTAATGAACCACTTATGATTCTACTGTGCTCTAGTTAGGATCAGCTACCAAACACACGCTATAACAGAAGCCAGGACCAAGGGTGTTAAAGTATTGTGTTCAATTCCAGGCAGCACACACTTGTGGAAGATGTGAAAGGCTTGGCAAGGAGGCAGAGCAGGTGTACGCGAATGATTCCAAATGTGTGGGAGATAGATTCTTACAGCAAGAGGAGGTCTTTCAGCCATCAGAGCTGTGCAATTCATTCTCACATCCCATCTTCTTCCTTCCACTTGCTGAAAATCCATTATTGTCAAGAAGACGTCCAGTTATCATTTTGAAACTTCCGGTGGAATCTTTGATTTGATTTTGATTTGATTTATTATTGTCACATGTATTAACATACAGTTAGAAGTATTGTTTCTTGTGCACAAGACAAACAAAACATAACCTTCATGGAGAAGAAAATGAGAATGCAGAATGTAGAGTTACTGTCATAGTGAGGGTATAGAGAAAGATCAACTTAATGCAAGATAAGTCCCTTCAAAAGTCTGACAGCAGCAGGGAAGAAGCTGTTCCTGAGTCAGTTGGTAGGTGACCTCAGACTTTTATATCTTTTCCTGAAGGAAGAAGGTGGAAGAGAGAATGTCCGGGGTTCGTGGGGGTTCTTAATTATGCTGGCTGCTTTGCTGAGGCAGTGGGAAGTGTAGACGGAGTCAATGGATGGGAGGCTGGTTTGTGTGATAGATTGGGCTACATTCATGACCTTTTGTAGTTCCTTGTGGTCTTGGGCAGAGCAGAAGCCCATACCAAGGTGTGATACAACCAGAAAGAATGCTTCCTATGGTGCATCTGTAAAAGTTGGTGAAAGCAGAAGCTGACATGCTAAATTTCCTCAGTCTTCTGAGAAAGTAAAAGCGTTGGTGGAGCTTTCTTAACTATAGTGTCAGCATGAAGGGACCAGGACAGGTTGTTGGTGATATGGGCACCTAAAAACTTGAAGCTCTCAACCCTTTTTACTTTGTCTTCATTGATATAGACAGGGGCATGTTCTCCTTTACACTTCCTGAAATCAATGACTATCTCCTTCATTTTGTTAACATTGAGGGAGAGATTATTGTCATCGCACCAGTTCACCAGATTCTCTATCTCATTGCTGTACTCTGTCTCATCATTGTTTGAGATCTGACCCACTACGGTGGTGTCGTCAGCAAACTTCAGTTTGGATTTGGAGGGGAATTTGTCCGCACGGTGATAGGTGTATAAGGAGTATAGTAGGGGGCTGAGAACACAGCCTTGTGGGGCACCGGTTTCAACCATCAATTCAGGCAGCGGCTTCTAGACCTTAATAAGCCTCTGGGTCGCTCATTTCTCCATATTTCCGCTTCAGCTTCTTTGCCAATTATTTGACATCTCTGTCCTCTGGTTACTGCTCCATGTGACCCAGGATTCACTTTCTCCTCATCTGTTCTATCAAAACCCTTGGTTATTCCCTCATGGCAGGTTGGTGCAAAAGGTTAAATCTCATGGGATAAAAGGAGAAGTGGCTCGATGGATAGAGAACCGGCTTGGACACAGAAGACAGAGGGTAGCAGTGGAAGGGTCTTTTTCCAGCTGGAGGTCTGTGACCAGTGGTGTTCCGCAGGGCTCTGTACTGGGACCTCTGCTGTTTGTGATATATATAAATGATCTGGAAGAAGGTGTAACTGGAGTGATCAGTAAGTTTGTGGATGACACAAAGGTGGCTGGACTTGCAGATAGCTATGAACATTGTCAGAGAATACAGCAGGATATAGATAGGCTGGAAAATTGGGTTGAGAAATGGCAGATGGAATTTAATCCAGATAAATGCTAAGTGATGCATTTTGGTAGAACTAATGTAGGGGGGAGCTATACAATAAATGGCAGAACCATCAGGAGTATAAACACACAGAGGGACTTGGGGGTGCAAGTCCACAGATCCTTAAAGGTGGCAGCACAGGTGGAGGAGGTGGTGAAGAAGGCATATGGCATGCTTGCCTTTATAAGAACATAAGAACATAAGAACATAAGAAATAGGAGCAGGAGTAGGCCATCTGGCCCTTCGAGCCTGCCCCGCCATTCAATAAGATCATGGCTGATCTGTCGTGGCTCAGTTCCACTTTCCCGCCCTCTCCCCATAACCCTTAATCCCCTCTCTTATCAAAAACCCATCAACCCGCTTCTTAAAAATATTTAGCGAGGCAGCCTCCACCACTTCAACGGGCAGAGAATTCCAGAGATTCACCACCCTTTGAGTGAAGAAGTTCCTCCTCAACTCCGTTCTGAACCGCCCCCCCTTTATCTTGAGGCTGTGCCCCCTAGTCCTACTATCTTTTTTGAGCGGGAAGAGTCTTTCCACCTCTATCCTATCCATCCCATTCATCATCTTATACGTCTCAATGAGATCTCCCCTCATTCTTCTAAACTCTAACGAGTACAAGCCTAGTTTATTCAGCCTCTCCTCATAGCTCAACCCCCTCAACTCCGGTATCAGCCTAGTAAACCTCCTCTGCACTCCCTCCAGGGCCAAAATATCCTTGCGCAGGTGCGGCGCCCAAAACTGCACACAGTACTCCAGCTTTATAGGACGGGGTATAGACGATAAAAGCTGGAGTCTGATGTTACAGCTGTATAGAACATTGGTTAGGCCACATTTGGAGTACGGCGTCCATTTCTGGTCGCCGTACTACCAGAAGGAGTGGAGGCTTTAGAGAGAGTACAGAGAAGGTTTACCAGGATGTTGCCTGGTATGGAGGGTCTTAGCTATGAGAAGAGATTGGGTAAACTGGGGTTGTTCTCCCTGGAAAGATGGAGATTGAGGGGAGACCTAGTAGAGGTGTATAAAATTATGAAGGGTATAGATAGGGTGAATAGTGGGAAGCTTTTTCCCGGTCAGAGGTGACAAACACGAGGGGTCACAGGTTCAAGGTGAGGGGGGTGAGGTTTAACTCAGATATCAGAGGGACGTATTTTACACAGAGGGTGGTGGGGGCCTGAAATGCACTGGGTGGTGGAGGCGGACACACTGGGATCGGTTAAGACTTACCTGGATAGTCACAAGAGCAGACTGGGAATGGAGGGATATCAATGGATGGTCTAGTTGGACCATTGAGCGGCGCAGGCTTGGAAGGCCGAAGGGCCTGTTTCCTGTGCTGTACTGTTCTTTGTTCTTTGTTGTTTGTATTTTACAGCTTGGCAGCCGCTCTTAGCCACTGTTTCCCATCGCGGGTCTCTCAAAGGAAATGGAATTGCTATTGACATTTCCATTCTCTTGATGTTTCCAGAACTCGATCCCTCCATCCTGAAGCAGGTAAGAGTGTCTGAATTCACAATCAGCCAATCAGGATTGCAGGAACTGTTCTTCAAGGAGGTGCTGTATTTTGAGAGGCACAACATGCCGTATGAGATCCAGACAAAGCACATGGACATCCTGTACCTACAACACGAGCTGCAAGTTACACAGGTAAGGCTGGGAGAAAAACAGCTCACTGACACACTGGAAAAACTTTCACCATCACTCTGAGGGAGTGCGGCACTGTCAGAGGGTCAGTGCTGAGGGAGTGCGGCACTGTCAGAGGGTCAGTGCTGAGGGAGTGCCGCACTGTCAGAGGGTCAGTGCTGAGGGAGTGCCGCACTGTCAGAGGGTCAGTGCTGAGGGAGTGCGGCACTGTCAGAGGGTCAGTGCTGAGGGAGTGCCGCACTGTCAGAGGGTCAGTGCTGAGGGAGCGCCGCACTGTCAGAGGGTCAGTGCTGAGGGAGCGCCGCACTGTCAGAGGGTCAGTGCTGAGGGAGTGCCGCACTGTCAGAGGGTCAGTGCTGAGGGAGTGCCGCACTGTCAGAGGGTCAGTGCTGAGGGAGTGCCGCACTGTCAGAGGGTCAGTGCTGAGGGAGCGCCGCACTGTCAGAGGGTCAGTTTTGAGGGAGTGCCGCACTGTCAGGGGGTCAGTACTGAGGGAGTGCCGCACTGTCAGAGGGTCAGTACTGAGGGAGTGCCGCACTGTCAGAGGGTCAGTACTGAGGGAGTGCCGCACTGTCAGAGGGTCAGTTTTGAGGGAGTGCCGCACTGTCAGGGGGTCAGTACTGAGGGAGTGCCGCACTGTCAGAGGGTCAGTACTGAGGGAGTGCCGCACTGTCAGAGATTTAACCTTATGCAACAACCTACCATGCGGTACCTTGTCAAAGGCCTTGCTAAAGTCCATGTAGACAACATCAACTGCACTGCCCTCATCTACCTTCTTGGTTACCCCTTCAAAAAACACAATCAAATTTGTGAGACATGATTTTCCACTCACAAAGCCATGCTGACTACCTGTAATCAGCCCTTGGTTCTCTAAATCCCTGTCAATTCTGTTTCTCAGAATACCTTCTGCTAACTTTGCCACCACAGATGTGAGGATAAATGTCCTGTAGTCCCCAGGCTTTTCCCTGCAGCCCCTCTAAAACAAAGGCACATTTGCCACCCTCCAGTCTTCAGGCACTTCATCTGTGGCTGTTGATGATTCAAACATCTCTGCTTGGGGACTCGCAATTTCCTCCCTAACCTCTCACAGTGTCCCCGGATGCATTTCATCAGGTCCTGAGGATTTATCTGCCTTGATGCGCTTTAAGACTTCCAGCACCTCCTTCTCTGTAATATGTACACTCCTCAAGACATCACTATTTATTTCCCCAAGCTCTCTAACATCCATACTTTTCTCCACAGTAAATACTGATGTGAAGTATCCATTTAGGATCTCACCCATCTCTTATGGATTGGCACACAGATGATTTTGTTGATCCTTAAGAGGTCCTACTCTCTCCCTTTATGTATTTATAGAATCTTCTTGGATTCTCCTTTGCTTTATCTGCCAAAGCAATCTCATGTCTCTTTTTGCCCTCCTGATTTCTCTCTTAATTCTACTCATGCACCCTCTATGGTCTTCAAGGAATCTACTTGATTCCAGCTGCTATGCATGTCTTCCTTCTTCTTCTTGACCAGGGCCTCAATATTCTGAATCATCCAGGGTTCCCTACTTCTACCAGCCTTGCCCTTCACTCTGAGAGGAATGTGCTTACCCTGAACACTGGTTAACACACTTTTCAAAGCCTCCCACTTACCAGACATCCCTTTGCGTTCCCACAGATTCCCCCAATCAACTTTTGGAAGTTCCTGCCTGATACCATCAAAATTGGCCTTGCCCCAATTTAGAATTTTAACTTTTGGGCCAGACCTATCATTCTCCATAGCTATCTTAAAACTAATGGAATTATGGTCACTGGTCCCAAAGTGATCCCTCACTGACACTTCTGTCACCTGCTCTTCCTTATTTCCCAAGAGGAGGTCAAGTTTTGCCCCCTGTCTAGTCAGGCCATCCACACACTGAATGAGAAATTCCTCCTGAATACACTCAACAAATTTCCCTCTATCCACCCCTCTAATACTATGGCTGTCCCAGTCAATGTTGGGAAAGTTAAAATCTCCAACTATTACCACTCTATTTTTCTTGGAGCTATCTGTAATCTCCTTACATATTTGCTCCTCAATTTCCCGCTGACTGTTTAGGGGCCTATAGTACAACCCTATCAAAGTGATTTCCCCTTCTTATTTCTCAGTTCTACCCATATAGACTCAGTGGGCAAACCCTCAGATATATCCCCTCTCAGTACGGCCATGATGCTTTCGCTGATCAAAAATGCAACTCCCCTCCTCTCTTACCTCCTGCTCTATCTTCCCTATAGCATCTGTACCCTGGAACATTGAGCTGCCAGTCCTGTCCTTCCCTTAGTCATGTTTCAGTAATTGCTATAATATCCCAGTCCCATGTAACCATCAATGCCCTGAGTTCATCTGCCTTGCCTGTCAGGCCTCTTGCGTTGAAATAAATGCAGTTTAATCTGGACTTCCCTTGCTCTCTATCTTGCTTTTGCCTGATCTGTCTGGTGCTAGGATTACTGACACTGCCTTTACTACTTAATGTGCTCTCTTTAACTTCTGTGCTGTCCTCAACCTTCTCTTCTGTCTCCCTTCTGCTTTGGGTCCCACCCCTTGCCAAACTAGTTTAAACCCTCCCGATTGGCTCTCATAAATCTTCCCGCCAGGATGTTAGTCCCCCTCCAGTTCAGGTGTAACCCGTCCCTCTTGAACAGGTCATCCCTTCTCTAGAAGAGATCCCAATGGACCAAAAATCTAAATCCCTGCCCCCTGTACCAGCTGTCAAGCCACGCAGTCATCTGCCTAATCTTTCTATTCCTTTCTGGCAGTAGCCCAGAAATTACTACCTTCGAGATCCCGCACTTTAGCCTTTTGCTTAACTCTCTATATTCACACTTCGGGACCTCATCCCCTTTCCTACCTATGTCGTTGGTACCAATATGTACAACGACCCCTGGCTGCTCACCCTCCCCCTTAAGAACGTATTGCCCATCCCTCGTTGCCCTTGAGAAGATGATGGTGAGCTGCCTTCTTGAATCGCTGCAGTCCCTGAGGTGTTGGTGTTAAGAAGGTTATTCTGGTGTGTGGTCACTGACATGAACCATATCACAAAGAGAGAAAACTGGAAAGAGAATTCCGCTCTGTTTTTAATCATGTCCCTGCTTCTGTTCCATTAGGAAGAGCTGATGGACAAAGTAATCCAGACAGCTACGAGTCTTCTCAATGATAGCAGCATTCAGGGAGCAGCCTTACAGAGCCAGGAAGTGAAAGAGAAGATCCGCAGTAATCTCAATGCCTTGGACACTGACAAGAAGAATGCCAGTGCAGAGGCTGAGGACCCCTATGTGACCATCTCACACATTGGCTCTGAAATGTACTGGGCACTCGTCCACATCTCCCGACTCGATCCCCTCTATTACTTCTCAAAAACTTATTTTATGAAGGTGGTGAGGCAAGTCTTGGCGAGTCGGAAATTGGGAGTTCGTCCGTCTGGATCTGGGACCTCCACAGATCACTTCATGGACATGATGCATTACCTCATTTCCAAGGTTTATAATTATTTCCGCTGGTGTCTCTTTGTGACACATGCTCGATTGTACAGGTTTTTGGTTACTGTTGGTTACATGAAGCTGATGAAAGCAATCACTCAGATTGAATGGGAGCTCTTTCTGCGAGGAACCAGTGATCTAAGGTACGATGTATTGGATAAGGATCTCTGTGTCCTGAGACCGGCTTGGGTGAGTGAGGAGATCTGGAAGAGCTGTGCCATACTGGAACTGTTACCAGCGTTTCGGAACATAAGAATCTCCCTGGTCAAACAAGGCAGCCAATGGAGAGAGTATTTTGGCCTTTCATCAACTGTGATTGGTGCAGCTCCCAGTTCTGCGTTTTCACACCTTACCACATTTCAGAAGGCCATTTTGTGGAAACTCTTCCAACCGCACAAACTGAGTGTGATCATGAACGCTATTGTCAGCTGTGAACTGGGGGGAACCCTGATCAGAGGCCTACACCTAACACTCACTTCCCTCTTCAACTACAGCTGGCAGAATGCGCCCATTATGTTCCTCATCCCAACTAATTCAATCACTCTCTCAACACATCCCATCTACTGGATTGAACAGATGGCCAGAGAACACAGGGTGAGTGGCTGAGTCATCCTGCTGGCTGTGTTCGACCTGCACTGCTGCAGGAATACCACACTAGCTGAGAACCACATTTGCCAGAGTTGGAGCTTGGTCTTTCCCGTTGTTTAGGTGACCGGGAGGTTGTGCCTAACTGTGTGGAGGGTGGGAGTTACCAATATAACACTGAACAACTGAATGTTTTCCTGCATGTGTCACCCTGACTAGAAGAGGCACACAGAGAGTGGTAGGCACTGGCTCATTCACTCATCGTTCCTCTTCTATCATCAATGCTTCAATTCATTGGTTCAGATTTTTGTACAATATTCATTCTTGAAACAACAGTTTTGCTGGTTAGGCCAACATTATTGTCCATCCCTAATTGCCATCAAGCTGGTGGTGGTGAGCTGCCTTCTTGAACACACTTTTTATGGTGTAGGTACACCCATAGTGCTATTAGAGTGGGAATTTCAGGATTTTGACCCAGCGACAGGGAAGGAACAGCGATATATTTCCGATTCAGGATGGTGAGTGGCTCGGAGGGGAACATCCATGCGGTGGTGTTCCCAGGTATCCGCTGCTTTTGTCCTTCTAGATGGAAGTGGTCCCAGGTTTCACAGGTACTGTCTAAGGAGCCTCGGTGAGTCCTGGCACTGCATCTTGTAGATGGCTGTCACTGCGGGTGGGTGGTGCAGGGAGTGAGTGTTGAAGGGGTGGATGGGACAATCAAAGAACGGGTGCTTTTTGCTGAATGCTGACAGCTCCAGAGCTGCTGCTGAGGCTGGGAGAAACTTTTCAATCTGGATAGTCATTAACGTCTGACTGAACACTCTGTGTTTCAGAGCAACATCCACATCATCTCTTTCGGATCACATGATGAAACGGAGAAGATTCTCTGTGAATTAAAGATAACAATGAGCAAAGGGAAATGGCTGGTGCTGAATAACTGTCACTTACTGGAACACTGGGACAGCCAGTTGCTCACTTTGCTGCTGCAGTTAATCAGGGCCTATAAAGGTGAGTTCAACATCAGAAAATCAATCCCAAAAATCCAGAAAAACACTCAGAGAAGTTCCCTCGGCATCATTCAAACACGGGTACAACACGGGGTTAGATACAGAGTAAAGCTCCTTCTACACTGTCCCCATCAAACACTCCCAGGACAGGTACAGCACGGGGTTAGATACAGAGTAAAGCTCCCTCTACACTGTCCCCATCAAACACTCCCAGGACAGGGACAGCACGGGGTTAGATACAGAGTAAAGCTCCCTCTACACTGTCCCCATCAAACACTCCCAGGACAGGTACAGCACGGGGTTAGATACAGAGTAAAGCTCCCTCTACACTGTCCCCGCATCAAACACTCCCAGGACAGGTACAGCACGGGGTTAGATACAGAGTAAAGCTCCCTCTACACTGTCCCCATCAAACACTCCCAGGACAGGTACAGCACGGGGTTAGATACAGAGTAAAGCTCCCTCTACACTGTCCCCATCAAACACTCCCAGGACAGGTACAGCACGGGGTTAGATACAGAGTAAAGCTCCCTCTACACTGTCCTCATCAAACACTCCCAGGACAGGTACAGCACGGGGTTAGATACAGAGTAAAGCTCCCTCTATACTGTCCCCCCATCAAACACTCCCAGGACAGGTACAGCACGGGGTTAGATACAGAGTAAAGCTCCCTCTACACTGTCCCCCCATCAAACACTCCCAGGACAGGTACAGCACGGGGTTAGATACAGAGTAAAGCTCCCTCTACACTGTCCCCCCATCAAACACTCCCAGGACAGGTACAGCACGGGGTTAGATACAGAGTAAAGCTCCCTCTACACTGTCCCCCATCAAACACTCCCAGGACAGGTACAGCACGGGGTTAGATACAGAGTAAAGCTCCCTCTACACTGTCCCCCATCAAACACTCCCAGGACAGGGACAGCACGGGGTTAGATACAGAGTAAAGCTCCCTCTACACTGTCCCCCCATCAAACATTCCCAGGACAATTTTAGTCACTAACCATTGATGGACACGGGCAGAATTCAGAGAATTAACAAATCACAGAATCACAGATTATTTACAGAGGGGGGATATTCAGCCCATTCTGTATTTCTCACCTCCTGTCACTCCTATATTCCAGACCCTCAGCACATCAATCCTTACCCGATCCCAGATCCTTACCCGATCCCAAATTCTTACCAGATTCTGGATCCTCAGCAGATTCCAGATCCTTGTGAGATTCCAGATCTTCACCAGATTCCAGATTCTCACAGATTCTGGATCCTGGTCAGATTCTGGATCCTCACCAGATTCCGAGTCCTCTCCTGATTCTGAGTCCTTATCACTTTATATAAAGTCACTTTCCTCGTCACTGTTGTATATTTTGTTGATTATTTAAATCTGTGCCCTCTGGTTTGCCAGGCACCTGATTGAATATTTTCCTCCCAGATTACATTCCATCCAAATCTGCTGCTTCCGATGTGTCAACCGAACATTACCTGTGCAACCTTCCTGAAGAGGATGATGGATCCATGGTGACGGAGTCTGGCTACAGAATCCATCCGAATTTCCGCCTGTGGCTGATTTGCAGCCAGAATTCCTACAGCTCACTGCCAGGTGTGTCCGCTCTGCCCTCCCTCACTGCCAGGTGTGTCTGCTCTGCCCTCCCTCACTGCCAGGTGTGTCTGCTCTGCCCTCCCTCACTGCCAGGTGTGTCTGCTCTGCCCTCCCTCACTGCCAGATGTGCCTGCTCTGCCCTCCCTCACTGCCAGATGTGCCTGCTCTGCCCTCCCTCACTGCCTTCCCTCCTGTGCCAGGCTCTTCAATTTCTAGTAAGTTCCTTCACTTTTCAACCCGTGCAACACTGATATTCGCTCTATTCCTCTTTGAAATCTCCCCTTTGTTTTATCCAGCCCATTCTCGCTGCCTTTGTCCTAATTACATTTAATACATTTCTTTCTTTGTTCACTCTCTTCAGCACCTGTTATTTTTCCTGTCCTGTTGACCCTTCCCATGCTGCTCCACACCCAACTTTCAAAGTTATTTGGCAAGTTGGTCTTCTCTTTGGGAGTCAGTTTAACCCAGTTTGCTGGATGGCTGTTCGTGATGCAGAACAACATCAACAACATGAGTTCAATTCCCATACCCATCTCCTCAACCTTGCCCCTAGCCTGAAGTGTGGTGATCCTCACATTAAAGCACCAAAAGTCACAATCTATTGGCAGCAGGGACTATGGTGACTTTACTTCTGTTTCCATAAAATCCCAGTGTAACATCCATAAAAGACAGCAGTGAGTGGCTCAGGTATCTTCCAACAGAGACCACAGGATACAGATAAAAGAACATAGGGCACAGGGCAGCGTATTGGAAATGTACCATGTGATAAAAGAGGAGGGAGGAGGCAAGGGAGGAGGGATCTGAGGTCAGCATCTCCCTGAGTCCCAGTCAATTGCAGTTAGTAACTAGCACCAGGCTCTGAGGCATGTCTGGTCCCCTCACTGGGTCTCTCAGTGAGCCGCAAGAATAGATTCAGAGCATTTGGGGAATAGACGGGAGAAATCAACACTTGGATTTTGCTGCCAGCTGCTTGATGCGTTTCCTGATCTTCTCAGAATCACAGATTGGTTGCAGCACAAAGGAAGCCATTCAGCCCATCAGGTCTGTGTCAGCTGTCTGCAAAATCATCCAGTTCATGCCCTCTCCCCTTAGCTCCATAAATCTCATATCTCCAAATAATGATCCATTTCCCTTTTGAATGCCTCGATTGGCCACACCTCCAGCACATTCCCAGGAAAAGAAGCAAGAGTAGGCCATTCATCCCCTGGAGCCTGCTCCACCATTTACTAAGATCATGGCTGATCTGATGATAACTTCACATCTGTATTCCACCTGCCCCCGGTAACCTATCAACCCCTTGCTCACCATCAATCTAACCATCTCTTCCTGAAAATATTCAAAGACTCTGCTTCTGCCATCTCTTCAGGAGGAGTTCTATAGATTCACCACCCTCTGACAGAAAGAATTTTGTCTCATCTATGGTTTAAATATGCTGCCGTCTAATTTTTAAACAGTGACCCATAGTTCCAGATTCTTCCACAAGAGGAAACATCCTCTCCACGTCCACCCTGTCAATACCCCTCAAGGCCAATATTAGTTTAGTAACCTTCTCTGAATTGCTTCTAATGCATTTACGTCCTTCCTTAAATAAGGTACAATGCTCTGTACAACTGAAGCAAACTTCCCTACTTCTATATTCAATTCCTCTCACAATAAATTTTTATATTCTAATAGCTTTCCCAGTTACTTTCTGGATGCTAGTCTTCTGTGATTTATGCACTAAGACATTCAGATCCCTCTGCATCTGGGTGTACAGATACACAAGTCACTGAAAGTGCAACACAGGTGGAGAAGGTAGTCGAGAAGGTATACGGCATGCTTGCCTTCATCGGTCAGGGCATTGAGTTTAAAAATTAGCAAGTAGAATCTTAGTTAGGCCGCACTTGGAAATTGGTGTTCAATTCTGGTCACCACACTACCAGAAGGATGTGGAGGCTTTGGAGAGGGTACAGAAAAGATTTACCAGGATGTTGCCTGGTATGGAGGGCATTAGCTACGCGGAGAAGTTGGAGAAACTTGATTTGTTCTCACTGGAACGACAGAGGTTGAGGGGTGACCTGATAGAAATCTACAAGATTATGAGGGACATGGACAGAGTGGATAGTCAGAAGCTTTTCCCCAGGGTGGAAGAGTCAATTACTCGGGGACACAGGTTTAAGGTGCAAGGGGCAAGGTTTAAAGGAGATGTACGAGGCAAGCTTTTTACACAGAGGGTGGTGGGTACCTGGAACTCACTGCTGGGGGAAGTGGATTGGATAGTGAACTTTAAGGAGCGTCTGGACAAACACATGAATAGGATGGGAATAGAGGGATACGATCCACGTAAGGGTAGGGGTTTAGTTCAGTCGGGCAGCATCAAGCCTGCACCAACTCTCTGAAGAGTATCTTACCCAGACCCACCCCCACCACAGTAACCCCGTGCATTAACCATGACCAATCCACCGAACCTGCTCATTTTTCGAGATTGGGAGGAAACTGGAGCATCCAGAGGAAATCCCTGCAGACATGAGGAGAATGTGCAAACTCCACACAGTCACCCAAGGCTGGAATTGAACCCTAGTTCCTGGCACTGTGTGGCAGCTGTGTTAACCACTGTGCCACTGTGTCATCCAACCTTCCTCCAGTCCAAAAAAATCCACTGACTATTACTCTCTCCTTCCTGTTATTCAGCCAATTTTGCATCCATGCTACTGTTGTCCCATTATTCCCTGAGCTGTAACTTTTCTCACAAGTTTGCTGTGTGGCACTGTATCGAATGCCTTTTGGAAATCCATGCACACCACATCAACAGCATTACCCTCATCGACCCTCTCTGTTACCTCCTCAAAGAATTCCAACAAGTTAAACACTATTTCTTCTTCAGAAATTCATGCAGGATCTTCCATGCGACTACAAGTTCTATCCCAAATATTCCTCCTTTTAGCAGCTTTACACAATTTATTTGCCTATTGATGCCTGTAGCTGGCAGTTTCTTTTGCCCCCTCTTGTCTTTTGTGTCATTTCCGTCATACCTGGGTCTGAACTTGTGACCCCAGGCACTGACCACATCTGATGATTTGTTGCAGGAATATTGAGGCGATATGTGACAAAGCTGGTGATCGAGACGCCATCAATGCTACAATTCACCTTGAAACGTTCATACACTCAGGCCCAGATGAAACAGGGAGACTCAGTAAGGGCCGAGCGTCTAGTTCTCCTCACAGCCCTGCACTCAATCCTACTGCACCGACAGCACTACAGGAACTGGGTGCAGGCACACTTGTATCACTGGTAAGTCACTCATAGAGACCTCGTAAAGTCATAGAGGTTTACAGCATGGAAACAGGCCCTTCGGCCCAACTTGTCCATGCCACCCTTATTTTTCTTTTTTAAACCCCTAAGCTAATCCCAATTGCCTGCATTTGGCCCATATCCCTCTACACCCATCGTACCCATGTAACTGTCTAAATGCTTTTTAAAAGACAAAATTGTATCCGCCTCTACTACTACCTCTGGCAGCTTGTTCCAGACACTCACCACCCTCTGTGTGAAAAAATTGTGAAAAACCCTCTGGACACTTTTGTATCTCTCCCCTTTCACCTTAAACCTATGCCTCTAGTTTTAGACTCGCCTACCTTTGGGAAAAGATATTGACTATCTACTTTGTCTATGCCCCTCATTATTTTATAGACCTCTATAAGATCATCCCTCAATCTTCTATGCTCCAGAGAAAAAAGTCTCAGTCTATTCTGCCTCTCTTTATAACTCAATCCATCAAGTCCTGGTAGCATCCTAGTAAATCTTTTCTGCACTTTCTAGTTTAATAATATCCTTTCTATAATAGGGTGACCAGGATTGCACACAGTATTCCAAGTGTGGCCTTATCAATGTCTTGTACAACTTCAACAAGACGTCCCAACCCCTATATTCAATGTTCTGACCAATGAAACCAAGCATGCTGAATGCCTTCTTCACCACTCTGTCCACCTGTGACTCCACTTTCAAAGAGCTATGAACATGTACCCCAAGATCTACTTGTTCTGTAACTCTCCCCAGTACCCTACCATTAACTGAGTAAGTCCTGCCCTGGTTCAATCTACCAAAACGCATCACATCGCATTTATCTAAATTAAACTCCATCTGCCATTCGTCAGCCCACTGGCCCAATTGATCAAGATCCCATTGCAATTGGAGATAACCTTCTCACTGTCCACCATGCCACCAACCTTGGTGTCATCTGCAAACTTACTAACCATGCCTCCTATATTCTCATCCAAATTATTAATATAAATGACAAATAACAGTGGACCCAGCACTGATCCCTGAGGCACACCGCTGGTCACAGGCCTCCAGTTTGAAAAATAACTCTCTACAACCACCCTCTGGCTTCTGTCAAAAAGCCAATTTTGTATCCATTTAGATACCTCACCCTGGATCCCATGAGATTTAACCTTGTGCAACAAAAAACTCAATTAAATTTGTGAGACATGATTTTCCACTCACAAAGCCATGCTGACTGTCCCTAATCAGTCCTTGTCTCTCTAAATGTCTGTAGATCCTGTCTCTCAAAATATCTTCCAACAATTTACCCAGCACAGATGTGAGGCTCACTGGCCTGTAGTTCTCAGGCTTTTCCCTGCAGCCCTTTTTAAAGAAAGGCACAACATTTGCCACCCTCCAATCTTCAGGCACCTCACCGTGA
Organism: Carcharhinus amblyrhynchos; assembly: GCF_965287045.1. Lineage (NCBI taxonomy): Eukaryota > Metazoa > Chordata > Chondrichthyes > Carcharhiniformes > Carcharhinidae > Carcharhinus > Carcharhinus amblyrhynchos. The sequence continues at coordinate 108,343,736 of NC_137333.1, read as the reverse complement.
CTATCGATGATTCAAATATCTCGGCTAGGGGACCCGCACTTTCCTCCCTAGCTTCCTACATCGTCCTGAGATATCATCAGGTCCTGCAGATTTATCTACCTTGATGCACTTTAAGACTTGCAACACCTCCTTCTCTGTAATATGTACGCTCCTCAAGACATCACTAATTATTTCCCCATGTTCCCTAACATCCATGCTTTTCTCAACAGTAAATACTGATGAGAAATATTCATTTAGGATCTCACCCATCTCTTGTGGATCCGCACATAGATGACCGTGTTGATCCTTAAGAGGCCCTACTCTCTCCCTTGTTACTCTTTTGCCTCTTATGTATTTGTAGAAGGTCTTTGGATTCTCTTTTGCCTTATCTGCCAAAACAATCTTATGTCCCCTTTTTGCCTTCCTGATTTCTCTTTTAACTCTACTCCTACACCCTCTATACTCTTCAAGAGATTCACTTGATTCTAGCTGCCTATGCATGTCATGTGCCTCTTTCTTCTTCTTGACCAGGGCCTCAATATCCCAAGTCATCCAGGGTTCCCAACTTCTGCCAGCCTTGCCCTGCATTCTAAGAGGAATGTATTTACCCTGATTAACACACTTCTGAAAGCATGCCACTTACCAGACGTCCCTTTTCCTTCCCACAGACTCCCCCAATTATCCTTTGAAAGTTCCCGCCTAATACCATCAAAATTGGCCCAATTTAGAATATTAACTTTTGGGCCAGACCTATCATTCTCCATAGCTATCTTAAAACTAATAGAACTATGGTCACTGGTCCTCACTAACAGCTGAGATCATTCACAATCTCTTGGCTCCAACTCAATCACAAACAGACCCACTCCTTCAATCCCCATTCCTCACCTGGTGTAGGAGGAACCACAAAGTCTGACAGAAGTGATACCGGAAGGCAACCTATCAAAGGGCATAAGGAAATGTACAGCTCAGCTGCTGTCCTGATGGGCTGAATGGCCACACTGTAAGCATCTGTAATTCTGTACTTTCCACCACAGGACACAGGCTGATTTATTTGCTGCTCTCGACATTCAGGTGAAACTACAAACAACCTGGGATGACTCGGAATCCCTGCTCGAATTTCTAGTTGGTAAGGATGAACAACAAATAACTAATGTACTTCATGTAAGTGTTAATGAAGAGGCTTTAGCGATTGGTGCAATGTATCTTAGATGGTACACAATGCTGCTAATCTTCATCAGTGGTAGAGGGTGTGAATATTTATTGAGTGGAAAATGCATCAGGGGAACTACAAAGTCTGATGGAAGTGATAGAAGTGTCGACTAAATGGATTATGACCAAGACTGTGGTCAAATCTGTAGGTGGCGAACCCTCGGTAGCTCAAAAAGACATTGGAATCTGGATCCAATCCTAATGTCAATTGAAATAAAACATCCCAGTGTGCTTCCAGGAGTAATCATCAAACCAAATATGAAACTGGGTCTCAAAAAAGATTAGAATGTGTGACCAAGACATAGAAACATACATAGAACATAGAACAGTACAACACAGTACAGGCCCTTCGACCCTCAATGTTGTGCTGAGCTAGGTCCAAACCCAAGGTCAAGCTATCCCACTCCCTATCATTCTGGTGTGCTCCATGTGCCTATCCAATAACCGCTTGAAAGTTCCTAAAGTGTCTGACTCCACTATCACAGCAGGCAGTGCATTCCACACCCCAACCACTCTCTGAGTAAAGAATCTACCTCGGACATCCCTCCTATATCTCCCACCATCAACCTTATAGTTATGCCCCCTAGTAACAGCTACATCCACCCGAGGAAATAGTCTCTGCACGTCTACTCTATCCATCCCCCTCATCATCTTATAAACCTCTATTAAGTCGCCTCTCATCCTCCTCCGCTCCAAAGAGAAAAGCCCCAGCTCCCTCAACCTTTCCTCATAAGACCTACCCTCCAAACCAGGCAGCATCCTGGTAAATCTCCTCTGCACTCTCTCCAATGCTTCCACATCCTTCTTATAGTGAGGTGACCAGAACTGAACACACTATTCCAAATGTGGTTTCACCAACGTCCGGTATAGTAACCCCACGGCTCTTAAACTCAAACCCCCTGTTAATAAACACTAACACTCTATAAACCTTCTTCACGGCTCTATCCACTTGAGTGGCAACCTTCAGAGATCTGTGGATATGAACCCCAAGATCTCTCTGCTCCTCCACATTCCTCAGAATCCTGCCGTTGACCCTGTAATCCACATTCAAATTTGTCCTACCAAAATGAATCACCTCGCACTTATCAGGGTTAACTCCATCTGCCACTTTTCGGCCCAGCTCTGCATCCTATCAATGTCTCTTTGCAGCCTACAAGAGCCCTCCACCTCATCCATTACTCCACCAATCTTGGTATCATCAGCAAATTTACTAACCCACCCTTCAGCCCCCTCTTCCAAGTCATTGATAAAAATCACAAATAGCAGAGAACCCAGCACTGATCCCTGTGGTACACCGCTGGTAACTGGCCTCCAGTCTGAAAATTTTCCATCCACCACCACCCTCTGTCTTCTATGAGACAGCCAGTTACTTATCCAATCGGCCAAATTTCCTTCTATTCCACACCTCCTTACCTTCTTCATGAGCCTACGATGTGGAACCTTATCAAATGCCTTACTAAAATCCATGTATACAACATCAACTGTTCTACCTTCATCTACACACTTAGTTACCTTTTCAAAGAATTCAATCAAACCTTCCCTCTCACGAATCCGTGCTGACTATCCCGGATTAAACTGCATCTTTCCAAATGGTCATAAATCCTATTTCTCAGGACCCTTTCCATTAACTTACTGAGGATGTATTTTAGTCAGGGAGAACGAGGCAATAATGGATAGGAACCACAGTCAAGTGGAGATCCCAGAGCCTGGGGGGGAATGGGTGGGTTACTGTTAGGAAGGGGAAAAAGAAGAGGAGTCATGGTACTAAGACCACCCCAGCGGTAGTCCCCCAAAATATCAAGGGCAAGGCAACAACTGGGGTAGAAAGGGTAAGAGAGGAAGGCCAGAATGCCTCAGAGGGAAGGAAGGAGGCTAAAAGTGAGATAGTGGTGGGGAATGGGAGGGTTAAAGGAATTGATAGGTGGTTCTGTGGGCAAAAGCGGGACTCCAGGATGGTAGTCTGCCTCCCTGGAGCAGGGGTACAGGATGTGTCGGAGAGGGTAGAGGGAATCTTGAAGGGCCAAGGGACCCAGGCTGCTGTACATATAGGAGAGAAGAACGTAGGAAGGAAGAGCAGGGGGGATGGCAATTCAGGGAGTTGGGGGCCAGGCTGAAGTGCAGGGCCTCCAGGGTGGCATTCTCTGGGCTGCTGCCAGTGCCTAGTAACAGTGGGGCTAGGAATAATGAGATCCTACAGCTGAATGCGTGGCTGAAGGATTGGTGCAAGACAGAGGGTTTTACATTTGTAGACCATTGGAAAGCACTTGTGAGGGAAGGACACCTGTACAGGAGAGATGGGGAACATTTAAATGGGAAGAGCACAAATATATTAGCTGGGAGGTTAGCTGGAGTGTTTCAGCAGGGTTTAAACTAATATGGAGGGGGGGTGGGGATGAGACAGATAGCTCAGTAGGCACTGGGATTGGGAGCGAGTTGGGTGACAGGGTAAGTCTAGATGATAGGAAAATCTCCCAGGAGAAGGAGGATCCGAGTGGGCCTGAGGGTCTTCAGTGCATCTGTTTTAATGCAAGGAGTGTGATGGGTAAGACGGATGAACTTAAGGCCTTAATGTTCGCGAGGAATTTAGATGTGGTGGCAGTGTCGGAGAAGTGGTTAAAGGAAGGGCAGGACTGGCGCTAAATATTCCTGGGTCTAAGTGTTTTAGGCATGACAGGGGAGGGTCGAAAAGAGGAGGGGGAGTGGCGCTGTTAGTTAGGGAGCAGATCACAGCGGTGCAGAGGGAGGATAATGTAGAGGAGTTAGGAATTGAGTCTCTGTGGGTGGAGTTGAGGAATAGGATGGGAGCAATTACTATGCTAGGGGTGTACTACAGGCCGCCTGACAGCCCGTGGGCAGTGGAAGAGGGTAAATGTAGAGACATTTTGGATAAGTGTAGGAAGAATAGGGTTGTTGTAGTGGGAGATTTTAATCTCCCTGGGGTGGATTGGAAGGTGCCTAGAGCTGGGGGGGTTTGGACGGGGAGGAATTTGTAAGATGTGTCCTGGAAGGGTCTTTGGAGCAGTGTGTAGATAGCCCGACTAGAGAGGGGGCTATACTGGATTTAGTTCTGGGCACTGAGCCGGGTCAGGTGGTTGAGGTTGCGGTAGGCGAACATGTGGCTAATAGTGACCACAACTCTGTCTACTTTAGGATAATAATGGAAAAAGACGAGTGCTGTCCTAAGGGGAGGGGGTTAAATTGGGGGAGGGCTAGATACAGCCGGGTTAGGCAGGAGCTTAGGGATACAGACTGGGATAGGCTGTTGGAAGGCAAGACCACGTTCGGCAAGTGGGAGTCTTTCAAGGGAAAACTGAAAAGGTGCAGGAAAGACATGTGCCGGTTAGGAGGAAGGATGGGAAAGGTAGGATTAGAGAGCCATGGATTACTAGAGATATTGACCTGGTCAGGGAGAAACGAGGTGCGTATGTTAGGTCTAAGCAACTGGGAACGGAGAGAGTATTGGAGGAATACAGAGAGAGTAGGAGGGAGCTCAAACGGGGAGTTAGGAGGGCAAAAAGGGGGCATGAAATGGCTTTGGCAGGTAGGATTAAGGTAAATCCAAAGGTGTTTTACTCCTATGTCAGGAACAAAAGGGTGGTTAGAGGAAAAATCGGTCCTCTCAGGGACAGAGGAGGGGAACTGTGCTTAGACTCTGAGGGAATGGGGGAGATCCTGAATGAATACTTTGCATTGGTATTCATGAAGGAGAGGGGCTTGATGTCCAGTACTGTCTTGTAGACCAGTTGAAGGAACTATCCATTATGAGGAAGGAAGTATTAGGGTTTTTAGGTAGCATTAAAACTGATAAATCTCCAGGGCCTGATGGCATTTATCCTAGGCTGCTTAGGGAGGCGAGAGATGAAATTGCTGGGCCTCTGACGCAAATCTTTGTCTCTTCTTTGGACACAGGTGAGGTCCCAGAGGATTGGAGGATAGCGAACGTGGTACCATTGTTTAAGAAGGGTAGGAGGGAGAACCCTGGTAATTATAGGCCGGTGAGTTTGACATCAGTGGTAGGCAAGTTGTTGGAGAGGATTCTTAGGGATAGGATGTATACGCATTTAGAGCATTGCGATCTGATTAGGGATACGCAGCATGGCTTTGTAAAGGGGAAGTCTTGCCTTACGAATCTGGTAGAATGTTTTCAGGAGGAGACAAAAACGGTCGACGAAGGACGTGCCGTTGATGTCGTCTATATGGATTTCAGTAAGGCATTTGACAAAGTCCCTCATGGTAGGTTGGTTGAAAAGGTTAAGGCTCATGGAATACAGGGACAGGTATCAAGATGGATTGAGAACTGGCTTGGTAACAGGAGACAGAGAGTGGTAGTGGAAGGGTCTTTTTCTAGCTGGAGGTCTGTCACCAGTGGTGTGCTGCAGGGCTCAGTACTGGGACCTCTTCTATTTGTAATATACATAAATGACTTGGAAGAGGGAGTAAGTGGTGTGATCAGCAAGTTTGCAGATGACACTAAGATGGCTGGATTGGCGGGCAGTGAGGAGCAGTGTCAGGCAACACAACGGGATATAGATAGGCTGGTATATTGGGCAGATATATGGCAGATGGAATTTAATCCTGATAAATGTGAGGTGATGCATTTTGGGAGAAATAATGTAGAGGGGAGTTATATGATAAAGGGTAGACTTATTAAGAGTATAGAAATGCAGAGGGACCTGGGGGTGCAAGTGCACAAGTCTTTAAAGGTGACTGTACAGGTGGAGAAGGTTGTGAAGAAAGCTTATGGTATGTTAGCATTTATAGGAAGGGGTATAGAGTATAAGAGCTGGAGTCTAATGTTGCAGTTATACAGAATGTTGGTTAGGTCGCATTTGGAGTACTGCGTCCAGTTCTGGTCGCCTTACTACCGGAAAGATGTGGAGACCCTGGAGAGAGTGCAGAGGAGGTTTACCAGGATGCTGCCTGGTATGGAAGGACTGGGTTATGAGGAAAGATTGGGCAAATTGGGGCTGTTTTCCCTAGAAAGACGGAGACTGAGGGGAGATCTAATAGAGGTGTATAAGATTATGAAGGGTATAGATAGAGTAAACAGTGGTAAGCTTTTTCCTAGATTGGAAACGCACATTACGAGGGGCCATGGGCTTAAGGTGAGGCGGGGCAAGGTATAATTCGGATGTTAGAGGGAAGTTTTTCACACAGAGGGTAGTGGGGGTATGGAATGCTCTGTCAAGCAAGGTGGTGGAGGCAGGCACGCTGGAGTTATTTAAGAGTTACTTAGACAGGCACATGAGCGGGATGGCGATGGAGGGATACAGGAGACTGTTTTAAATAAAGTTCAGGAGCTTTGGGACGTTCCTGGGAATCTTTTGATTCCTATGGACCTTCCAACATATTTTCTTGCTCACTTGTTTTACTTTTGAGCTTCTGGGGATTCCCTTGAATGTTTGTATAAGGATGTGCATGTTATTGATGTTTCTCTCTTTTAATCCACAGGTGCTCCGGTCCGCCTTGTTGTCCAACAAGGGGCATACACGCGATGGGTCGTACAAGGACTACTCTTGGATGTTTTGAGAGTAGCCTAGTGCTTCACATCGTTAGTGTGTGCTTAAACTGGACCAGATGCTGGGCAACACGACAGCTCAGTGACTATCACTGTTTGCTGTGCAGAGACATGGATTTGGGCCAGTGTCTGTGGGAGTTTGCGCATTCTCCCCGTGCTTGCGTGGGTTTTCTCTGGGTGCTCCGGTTTCCTCCCACACCCCAAAGATGTGTTATTAGGCTGACTGGTGTAACAAATTGTCCCTAAATTAGTTTCCCTCAATGTGGAATGCCATAAGCATAGATAAGGGCATGGGTGGAGGGGGAACTCAGAATATTAAAATGGCGGCGCAGGCTCATTGGGCCGAAGGGCCTGTTTCCTGTGCTGTGTTGTTCTTTGTTCTTTGACCACTGAAGTAAGACTAACTGGCCTATAATTACCAGGATCATTCCTATTTCCTTTCTTGAAGAGAGGAACAACATTTTGTCACTCTCCAGTCCTCTGGCACAATCCCTGTGGACAGTGAGGACCCAAAGATCAAAGCTAAAGGCTCTGCAGTCTCATCCCTTGCCTCCCAAAGTATCCTAGGATGTATCCCATCTGGCCCAGGGGACTTATTGACCTCAGGTTTTTCAAAATTGCTAATACATCTTCCCTCAGAACATCTACCTCCTCCATCCTATCAGCCTGTATCACACTCTCATCCTCAAAAACATGGCCCCTCTCCTTAGTGAGCACTGAAGAAAAGTATTCATTTAATGCCCCACCTATCTGTTCTGACTCCATGCACAAGTTCCCACTACTATCCTTAACTGACCGTAACCTCACCCTGATCATTCTTTTATTTCTCATGTAAGAGTAAAAAGCCTTGAGGTTTTCTTTTATCTGACCCAGCAAGGACTTCTCATGCCCCCTCCTAGCTCTCCTAAACCCTTTTTAACTCATTCCTGGCTATCTTGTAACCCTCAGGCGACCCAACTGAACCTTGTTTTCTCATCCTTACATACGCTTCCTTTTTTCTCTTGACAAGACGTTCAACCTCCTTTGTGAACCATGGTTCCCTCACTCGGCCATTTCCTCCCTGCCTGCCAGGAACGTACCTATCAAGGACACGCAGTATTTGTTACTTGAAAAAGCTCCACTTTTCGTTTGCGCCCGTACCTGACAGTTTCTGTCTCCATCTTATGCTCCTTAATTCTTGCCTAATCACATCATAATTACCCCTGTCCCAATTGTAAACCTTGCCCTGCCGTGTGACCCTATCCCTCTCCATTGCAATAATGATGGACACTGAATTGTGGTCACTATCTCCAAAGTGCTCCCCCACAAACAAATCTAACACTTGGCCCGGTTCATTACCCAGGACCAAGTCCAATGTGGCCCCACCTCTTGTCGGCTTATCCACATATTGTGTCAGGAAACCTCCTGCACATACTGTACAAAAAGTGTCCCATCCGAACTATTTGACCTATAAAGGTTCCAATTAATATTTGGAAAGTTAAAATCACCCATGATAACTACCCTGTGACCTCCACACCTATCCATAATCTGCTTTGCCATTTCCCCCTCCATCTCTATTACTATTTGGGGACCTATAGAAAACTCCTAACAATGTGACCAATCCTTTCCTTTTTCTGACTTCAGCCCATATTACCTCAGTAGGCAGATCTCCCTCAAAATACCTTTCAGCAGCCGTTAAACTATCCTTGATTAACAATGCTACTGCTCCACCTCTTTTACTGCCTTCCTTACTTGGAACTGTCAGCAATCATTCCTGCCCTATTTTAACCATGTCTCCGTAATGGCCACAACATCATAATTCCAAGTACCATTCCATGCTCCAAGTTCACCTACCTTATTCCTGATGCTCCTTGCATTGAAGTAGATACACTTCAACTCACCATCCTGGCTGCCTGTACACTCCTGCGACCTTGATACCTTCCTCAGTACCTCACGACCCTTAACACTGGCTTTTGGACTACAGCTCATTCTCCCATCCCCCTGACAAATTAGTTTAAACCACCCCACCCCGCCCCCCCCCCCCCCGGTCAAAACCCGGTCAATGAGAGATTTAAAGGAAGGTCCAGAAGCTGTAGCGAGAGAGAGGTGGAGAGGTTTAGAAAGGGAATCCCAGACTGCTGCCTAGGCTGCTGGAGTCACAGCTGAGTGATGCAGCGATAGACATTGGGCTGTTTGAGAGAATGGATTTACATTTATATTGAAAATTTCATAACTGGCACAGTGGTTAGCACTGCTGCCTCAGTGCTAGTGACTCCGGTTCAATTCCCAGCTTGGGTCACCGTCTGTGTGGAATCTGCACATCCTCCTCATGTTTGCATGGGTTTTCTCTGGGTGTTTCAGTTTCCTCCCACAGTCCAAAGATGTGTAGTGAAGGTGGATTGGCCATGCTAAATATGTGGGGTTACGGGAATAGGGCAGGGGTGGTGGGTGGGAAGATGCTCTTTCACAGGGTCGGTGCAGACTCGATGGGCTGAATAGCCTCCTTCTGCACTTTAGGGGTTCCGTGGTTCCACCTCAGGGTCTCTCAATATGCTTTTGCAAAAGTGTAGTCACTATTGTGATGTGACCTAGTCCCTTTTTTAATTCTTGTGGTTATGAAATCTGATGATGAACTCACAATCAGCAGGTATAGTGAATGGCTGGTTAATGTGGAAGGAACAAAGAAATTGGTATGATTCTCCTTAAAGCTGAGAAGATTAGGAGGTTTAATAGATATGATGTTCTTATTTAAATGTATATTGTTGTGTTCAAAATTAATCAGTGAGCAATTTCCCATAGAAAGGGTCTGTAGCCCCCCCACCCCAGACAGACTTGAGCCTGTCCACAAGGCACAAGTCAGGAGTGTGATGGAATAATCCCCACTTGCCTGGATGGGTGCAGCTCCAACAACACTCAAAAAGGTTGACACTATCCAGGACAGAACAGTCCCAGCTGATTGCTACCCTCCCTCCACCACCAACACTCAGTAGCAGCAGTGTGGACCATCCAAAAGATGCACTGCAGCAATTCAACAAGGCTCCTTACACAGCACCTTCCAAACCCACAACCACTTCCATCTAGAAGGACAAGGGCAGTAGATACCTGGGAACACCATCTCTTGGAGGTCCTCCTCTGAGCCACTCACCAGACTTGGAAATATATTGCTGTTCCTTCATTATCGCTGGGTCAAAATCCTGTAATTCCTTCCCTGACAGCACTGTGGGTGTACCTACACCACATGGACTGCAGCGGGTTCAAGAAGGTAGTTCACCCCCACCTTCTCAAGGGCAATAAATGTTGGCCTAACCAGCAACACCTTCATCCCAAGAATAAATAGATTTTTTAAAAAGATTTTAAGATAATTGACAAAAAGCAATGGAAAAATGAGGAGAGAGGATTGTTTGCAGAGCGAGTGACTGTAAACAGGATCTTGGTCATAGAGGTTTACAGCATGGAAACAGGCCCTTCAGCCCAACTTGTCAGTGCTGCCCTTTTTTAACCCCTAAGCTAATCCCAATTGCCTGCATTTGGCCCATATCCCTCTATACCCATTGTACCCATGTAACTATCTAAATGTTTTTTAAAAGATAAAATTGTACCAGCCTCTACTACTACCTTTGGCAGCTTGTTCCAGACACTCTCCACCCTCTGGCTGAAAAAATTGTCCCTCTGGACACTTTTGTATCTCTCCCCTCTCACCTTAAACCTATCCCTCTAGTTTTAGACTCCCCTACCTTTGGGAAAAGATATTGACTATCTAGCTGATCTGTGCCCCTCATTGTTTTATAGACCTCTATAAGATCACCCCTCAGCCTCCTACGCTCCAGAGAAAAAAGTCCCAGTCTATCCAGTCTCTCCTTATAACTCAATCCATCAAGTCCCGGTAGCATCCTAGTAAATCCTTTCTGCACTCTTTCTAATTTAATAATATCCTTTCTATAATAGGGTGACCAGAACTGTACACAGTATTCCAAGTGTGGCCTTACCAATGTCTTGTACAACTTCAACAAGATGTCCCAACTCCTGTATTCAGTGTTCTGACCAATGAAACCAAGCATGCTGAATGCCTTCTTCACCACTCTGTCCACCTGTGACTCCACTTCCAAGGAGCTATGAACATGTACTTCTAGATCTCTTTGTTCTGTAACTCTCCCCAGTGCCCTACCAGGAATTTGGATTCCGTCGTAAGTTTCAGCAGGGAATTTGATAAAAACTTGTGAACATTATGAGAAAGGCTGAGAGGAGTGGGAGTAATTACATCGAACATAGAACATTACAGCGCAGTACAGGCCCTTCAGCCCTCGATGTTGCGCCGACCAGTGGAACCAATCTAATGACCCTCTAACCTAAACTATTCCAATATTATCCATATGCCTATCCACTGACCATTTGAACGCCCTTAAAGTTGGCGAGTCCACAACTGCTACAGGCAGGGCATTCCACGCCCTTACTACCCTCTGAGTAAAGAACCTACCTCTGACATCCGTCCTATAATTACCACCCCTTAATTTAAAGCTATGTCCCCTTGTGTTAGCCATCACCATCCGAGGTAAAAGGCTCTCACTGTCCACCCTATCCAATCCTTTGATCATCTTGTATGCCTCAATCAGGTCACCTCGTAACCTTCTTCTCTCCAATGAAAATAACCTCAAGTCCCTCAGCCTTTCCTCATTGGATTCCTAATTGGACAGTTCATTCAGCGAGCTAGCATAGGCATGATGGGCCAAATAGCTTCCTCCTTTTGCATGTCCTAATAAATAGAGACCTACGTTTATGTAGCACCTTTCATGACTTCAGGATGTTGCAAAGTGCTATACAATCAATGGCAAATTTGTGAAGTGTAGTCACTATTGTAATGTAGGAAATGCAACAACTAATCTGCATACCACAAGAACATCATGCCAGCCAGATAGTCTGTGCAGTGACATTGGGATAAAAATTGTCCCGGGAACAGGGAAACCTGGCCCTGCTCTATTCTGTTTTGTGTGCACAAGTTTCTGAGTTGATTGACTCACTGCGCTGAGATGTAATTTCTTCCGTTTGCTCCCCAGGGGCATCTGTGTATCACGGTCACATTGTGGATAAAGGGGATGAGGCAGTCCTGAACAGCATTATCAACCACTGTCTGAGAACCACTCAACCTTTCACCAGCAAAGGAATTCGCAGTCTCATCACATCGTTCATCAGCTCCAGAGGTAACCTGTTCTCCAAATATTCATCCCATTCCCTCCAAATCTCCCTGGGAAGAATCCCCACATTCCGTGTTCACTTTGGGAAGATAGAGGTGGGACTTTGCAAAATGATTGGTAGAATCAGAGGGCATTCAGAATAGTGTGAGACATGAATCACATGTAGGTCCATTCTGACTCAGGAGGTTAAGTGTCCTTAGATAAAAAGCAAAATGGAATCTGAAACAAAAACAGAAAATGCTGGAAAATCTCAGCAAGTCTGACAGCATCTGTGGAGAGAGAATAGAGCCAACGTTTCGAGTCTGGATGACCTTTTGTCAGAGCTGAAAGCAAGGAGAATCAGCAAAGATTGATATTATTGAGGCAGAGGGTCGGTGGGGGGAGGGTTGCGGAATGAGACAAAGGAAATGTAAAAGAGGGTACAGAAGGCTGAGCTGTGCTAAAAGTGCCCATTAAGAGATCAGAATGTGAGAATGGCAGAACAGAGGAACAGATTGTTAAAGGACTGCCTGAGGAACATGACAGTTGCCCTGAATGGGGTGAGGGGGGGAACTGGAATGGAGAAATGGAAAAATTCTATCACTCTTCTTTCTCAATTCCATTTTTCCACTTCTCCATTCCAGCTCTCCTTTTCATCCTCCCACTGCCCCACCCCACCAACCCCCAACCATCCCGCCCCGTACCTCTGTTCTGCCATTCTCACATTCTGATCAGCGGCTCAGCCTTCTGTATCCACATTGACATTCCGTTTGTCCCATTCCAGTGCCCCCCCTCACCTCAATAGTATCAACCTCTGCTGATTCTCCTTGCTTTCAGCTCTGACAAAAGGTCATCCAGACTTGAAACATTGGCTCTATTCTCTCCTCACAGATGCTGCCAGACTCACTGAGATTTTCCAGCATTTTCTGTTTGTTTCCCCACGTCAGCATTAATACAATGATGATGGGAAGAGTGCGCAGTTTGACTAACCCCACTACTTCACAGGTCACACTCTTTAAAAATTTGATTCATTCACCAAAATGGCCAACTGTTTACCTTTGTTACTGTTACCCAGAATAAAAGAAACTTTAACCAGGGCCTCTTTCAGTACTCACGGCTAAGGGCCGTGTGCTGGTCAGTGAGATTAGATAGATTAGGTAGTTCTCATGTGTCAGTCAAACTTGAGGGCTGAAGAGCCTCTTCTGCGATGTGTGATTCTGAGACACAGCAAACCTCCAAGCTGCTAAGAGACTGCTGTCTGCTTTTCACAAACGGTGCGTCCATTTCCTTCTCAAAGCAAAACAAAAAACAACTTCTCAATTGAAACAGAAAGTGCTGGAAAAACTCAGCACATCAGGCAGTGTCTGTGAAGAGAGAGAGAGAGAAACAAAGTTAATATTTTCAGTTATAACCTCTCTTCAGAGCTCAAGGGACTGCAGCAGTTCAAGAACATTCATCACCATCTTCTGAAGGGCAGTTAGGGATGGGTAATAAATGCTGGCCCACCACCGATGTCCCATGTCCCACGAGTGAATAAAAACAATTTCCAGGAACCACAGTATTTTGCTTTTGCAAACTTTTAAACAGTTTTCCAGGCCTGGTTATTTACCAGAGCCATAAACTACCATGTGACCCCCCCCTCCCCCTCACACAGTCCATGAGGGGTCAAGCGATTTTTAGCATCTTTAAAACTGCTTAGTTACCTCATCTTGTAAATGGATGTTTTTTCCAAGAGAAACAATCCGAGTTCTTGCATTAGCCCCTAAAGAAACAGTCTGCCCCCATCGCCGATTTCCCAGAGGTGGCCCACCATTGGCTAGCAGTGAGATCTTCCCGTCCTGCCAATGCCTGCGGAGTTTTGTGTATCCCGCACTCTCCGCCACCAGGAACACACTGGGGTTTGGGGGTGGAGGTCACCATCGGTGCTGCCAGTGAGAACAGTCATGAAATTTCAGCTTTTAAAATGCAAATTCTTCCAGAATGTTCTTACTCACAGAATACTGCAGTGCAGAAAGTGGTCCTTCAGCCTATCAAGTCCACACTGCTGCATGAAAAACCCTGACCCGCCCACCCAATCCCACTCTACCAGCCCCTGGCCCAGAGCCCTGAATGTTATGCCAAATACTCATCCAGGTACTTTTTAAAGGATGTGAGGCATCCCGCTTCCATCACCCTCCCAGGCAGCGCATTCCAGACCCTCACCACCCTATGGGTAAAAAAGCTTTTTCTCACATCCCCCCCCTCAACCTCCCCCCCCTCACTTTTAACTTATGCCCCCTCGTAACTGACCCTTCAACTAAGGGGAACAGCTGCTCCTTATCCACTCTGTCCGTGTCTCTCATAATCTTGTACACCTCAATCAGGTCACCCCTCAGTCTTCTCTGCTCCAATGAAAATAACCCAACCTCTGTTTACAATTTAACTGCTCCATCCCAGGCAGCATCCTGGTGAATCTCCTCCGCACCCCCTCCAGTGCAATCACATCCTCCCGGTAATGTGGTGACCAGAACTGCACACAGTATTCCAGCTGTGGCCTCACCAAACTTCTATACAACTCCAACTGACTTCCCTGATTTTGTAATCTATACCCCGATTGATAAAGGCGAGTGTGCCGTATGCCCTTTTCACCACCCTATTAACCTGCCTTTCCACCTTCAGAGATCTGTGGACAAACACGCCAAGATCCCTTTGTTCTTCCGAACTTCCCAGTGTCAGACCTTTCATAGAATATTTCCTTATCAAATTACTCCTTCCAAAATGCATCACCTGTCACTTTTCAGAGTTAAATTCCATCTGCCACTCACCCACCCATTTGACCATCTTGTCAATGTCTTGCTGTAACCCAAGACACTCAACCTCACTGTTAACCACCCGGCCAATCTTTGTGTCATCGGCAAATTTACCAATTCTACCCCCCACACAGTCATCAATGTCATTTATATAAATGACGAACAATAGGGGGCACGGCATGGACCCCTGTGGTACGTCACTGGTCCCTGGCCCCCGGTCACTGAAGTCCTTGAAGATGAGCTATTTCTGTGACTGAGTTCATGACAACACGAACAAATTAGTAATTTTTACAAAAATACAGTAGAAACAGGAGGGGGATATTCTGCCCTCAAGTCTGATCCACCATTCATTAAGACACTGACTGATCTGGAACATAACTCCAATTCCTTCACCCCTTCACTGAACAAGAATCTACCCATTTCAGGTATAAAATTTACAATTACTCAGCAGCACCCGCTGTTAGGGTGGAGAATTCCAAACCTTTGTGTAATTTCATTCCAAAAAAAGACTCAAATTTTCAGACTTTGTCCCATATCCTAGTCTGTCCAATGAACAGAAACCGCTTCTCTCTCTGTACCCTACCTTATCCCCTTATTCATAAACTTTTAAAAAATTTCAATCAAATCATCCTTTTAACAAATACATTTGCAGGAATGTAACCCTAATCTGTGTAATCTCTTTGAACTGTTTTACCTTCAGAGATGGAATCATCCCAGGATTGTACAGAATGTGGGGTCAGAGTGTAGGGCGAGGAAGCTCACTGGCTTCACAGCCATTTTCCATGTCTGATGTAACAGCACTTCCAGAGTGTTGGTGAGGACATTCAGCCAGCTGGAGGGGCAGGGCTTAAACAAATCGGCAATGCTGCAATCTGAGACCGGGACACCATTTTTAAAGAGCTCAAACTCAAAATTTAATTAAAGGACTCAACCCCCCGACGATGGATATTGCCCCCCCCATGGACATTGTGGCTCCTCCCACAGAAGGGACCCCCAGACCAGTGCCCCCTGGCATTTCCCCCAGCATTGCCCCCTAGCAGTACGCCAGATTTTTAGGTCCGCGTGTTATTTTCCAGGATTGGGTCAATCTGTGTCAGGCACCGCGAGATTGGAAAATCACTTCCTTAGATCTTGGTGTACAGCGATACTTTCAAAATTTGCCAATGATATCAAACTTGGAATTATTGTAAACTGTGAAGAGGACAGTATACAAATTGAAAAGGACATTGACAGGCTGGTGGAATAGACAGATAAGTAGCAGATAAAATTCAATGCTGAGAAGAGTGAAGTGATTCATTCTGGGAGGAAAAACATGGAGAGAAAAATAAAGATAGAACTCTAAAGGGTTAAAGGACAAAGATGTCTGGGTGTATAAGTGCCTTGATCACTGAAGATGGCAGGACAGGCTGAGAGAGAAGTTAATAAAACATATAGTAAACAGTGTTTTATTAATAGGGGCATAGAGTATGCCCCTAATGTTGGCAAGTGCGAGGTGATCCACTTTGGTAGGAAGAATGGTAGGAAGGACTATTACTTACGGGGCGAAAAACTGCAGCAGGCGACGGTGCAGAGGGACCTCGGGGTCCTTGTGCATGAGTCGCAAAAACCCAGCCTGCAGGTGCAGCAGGTGGTCAGGAAGGCGAATGGGATGCTGGCCTTCATAGTGAGGGGGATTGAATATAAAAGTAGGGAGGTCTTGCTGCAGCTGTATAGGGCACTGGTGAGGCCACAGCTGGAGTACTGTGTGCAGTTTTGGTTGCTGCACTTACGCAAGGATATTTTGGCCTTGGAGGGAGTGCAGAGGAGGTTTACTAGGCTGATACCGGAGTTGAGGGGCTTGAGCAATGAGGAGAGGCTGAATAAACTAGGCTTGTACTCGTTAGAGTTTAGAAGAATGAGGGGAGATCTCATTGAGACGTATAAGATGATGAATGGGATGGATAGGATAGAGGTGGAGAGACTCTTCCCGCTCAGAAAGGACAGTAGGACTAGGGGGCACAGCCTCAAGATAAGGGGGGTGCGGTTTAAAACGGAGTTGAGGAGGAACTTCTTCACTCAAAGGGTGGTGAATCTCTGGAATTCTCTGCCCGTTGAAGTGGTGGAGGCTGCCTCGCTAAATATTTTTAAGACGCGGGTTGATGGGTTTTTGATAAGCGAGGGGATTAAGGGTTATGGGGAGAGGGCGGGAAAGTGGAACTGAGACATGACAGATCAGCCATGATCTTATTGAATGGCAGGGCAGGCTCGAGGGGCTAGATAGAACATAGAACATTAGAACATAGAACATAGAACATTACAGCGCAGAACAGGCCCTTCGGCCCACGATGTTGCGCCGACCAGCTTTTTAAAAAAAAAACACTAACCCACTAATCTAAACCAATCCCATTTCGTCCATAAATGGCCTACTCCTGCTCCTATTTCTTATGTTCTTATGAGTACAAGAGCAAGGAGGTTGTGCAGAAGTTACACAGACACTAGTTAGACCTCAGCTGGAATATTGTGCACAGTTCTGGGTGCCACATTACAAGAAGGATGTGAAAGCATTGGAGAGAGTGCAGAAGAGTTTTACAAGGATGAGAAACTTCAGTTATAAGGATAGGTTGCAGAGGTTGGGGCTGTCCTCCATGGAGAGAGGAAGCTTAAGGGGAGATTCAATGGAGGCTGGACAGAGTCGGTAAGGAGAAACTGTTCCCACTGTTCTTTGTTCACGAAGGGTAGCAAGAATACCCTGGGGAGTGGGTACAGAGGAGATGTCAGGGGTAAGTTTTTCACTCAGAGGGTGGTGGGTGCATGGAATGGGCTGCAGGTGGTGGTGGATTCAATAGGGTCTTTTAAGAGACCTCTGGGTGAGTACATGGGACTTAATAGAATTGAGGGTTATAGGTAAGCCTAGTAGGTAGGGACATGTTCGGCGCAACTTGTGGGCTGAAGGGCCTGTTTGTGCTGTAGTTTTTCTATGTTCTAATAATCCAGGTAATTACAGGCCGGTGAGCCTTACATCAGTGGTAGGGAAATTATTGGAAAGGATTCTTCAAGACAGGACTTTTTCCCACTTGGAAATCAGTGGATATATTAGTGAGAGGCAACATGGTTTGTGAAGGGGAGGTTGTGTCTCGTGAACTTATTTTTCGAGGAAGTGACGAAGATGATTGATGAGGGTAGGGCAGTGGATGTTGTCTACATGGACTTCAGTAAGGCCTTTGACAAGGTTTCTCAAGGCAGACTGGTGCAGAAGGTGAAGTCACATGGGATCAGAGGTGAGCTGGTAAGGTGGATACAAAACTGGCTCAGTCAAAGAAGACAGAGGGTAGCTGTGGAAGGGTGTGTTTCTGAATGGAGGGCTGTGACAAGTGGTGTTCCTCAGGGATCAGTGCTGGGACCTTTGCTGTTTGTAATATATATAAATGATGTGAAGGAAAATGTAACTGGATTGATTAGTAAGCTTGCGAACGACACAAAGATTGGTGGATAATGTTGAGCACCATCAGAGGATACAGCAGGATATAGATCAATTGGAGACTTGGGCGGAGGGATGGCAGATGGCGTTTAACCTGGACAGATGTGAGGCAAGCATTGTGGAAGATCTAATACAGATGGGAAATATACAGTAAATGGCAGAATCCTTAGGAGTATTGATAGGCAGAGGGATCTGGGTGTACAGATACACAGGTCACTGAAAGTGGCAATGCAGGTGGAAAAGGTAGTCAAGAAGGCTTACGGCATGCTTGCCTTCATCGGCCAGGGTAGAACATAGAAAACCTGCAGCACAAAAAGGCCTTTTGGCCCACAAGTTGGGCCAAACATGTTCCTACCTACTAGGCTCACCCATAACCCTCTATCTTATTAAGTCCCATATACCATAGAACCATAGAAAATTACAGCTCAGAAACAGGCCTTTTGGCCCTTCTTGTCTGTGCTGAACCATTTTTTGCCTAGTCCCACTGACCTGCACTTGAACCATATCCCTCCACACCCCTCTCATCCATGAACCCGTCCAAGTTTTTCTTAAATGTTAAAAGTGAGCCCACATTTACCACTTTATCCGGCAGCTCATTCCACACTCCCACCCCCTAATATTCCCTTTCAACTTTTCTCCTTTCACCCTTAACCCATGCCCTCTGGTTTTTTTCTCCCCTAGCCTCAGTGGAAAAAGCCTGCTTGCATTCACTCTATCTATACCCATCAAAATCTTATACACCTCTATCAAATCTCCCCTCATTCTTCTACGCTCCAGGGAATAAAGTCCTAACCTATTCAATCTCTCTCTGTAACTCAGCTTCTCAAGTCCAGAATGTTTCCTGTTGTGGAGGGCATTAGCTATGAGGAGAGGTTCTGGGAGGCAAAACATGAAGAGAAAAGTAAAGATAGAACTCTAAAGGCGTTAGGGGACAAAGATGTCTGGGTGTATAAGTGCATTGATCACTGAAGATGGCAGGACAGGCTGAGAGAGAAGTTAATAAAACACTAATTAGTGCTCAGCTGGAATATTGTGCACAGTTCTGGGCGCCACACTACAGGTAGGATGTGAAAGCATTGGAGAGAGTTTGTTCTCACTGGAACGATGGAGGTTGAGGGGTGACCTGATAGAAGTCTACAAGATTATGAGAGGCATGGACAGAGTGGATAGTCAGAAGCTTTTTCCCAGGGTAGAAGAGTCAATTATTAGAACAAAGAACAGAACAAAGAACAAAATCAGCCCGGGAAACAGGCCCTTTGGCCCAACGAGCCCGCGCCGCCATCTCAACACCACCAGTCCCCCTCTCCCCCCACAACCCCTGTCTAATGTTTTATGGCCATCCAGATTGAGGGAAACTAATTGAGGGACAATTTATTCCTGCCAATCAGCCTAACAGCACATCTTTGGGGTGTGGGAGGAAACTGGAGCACCCAGAGAAAACCCACGCAAGCACGGAGAGAATGCACAAACTCCCACAGACACCGGCCCAAATCCATGTGTCTGCACAGCAAACAGTGATAGTCACTGAGCTGTCGTCTTGCCCAGCATCTGGTCCAGTTTAAGCACACACTAACGACATGAAGCACCAGGCCAATCTCGAACAAGCAAGAGCAGCCCCAGTACGATCCATCGCGTGTATGCCCCTCGTTGGACACGAGGCCGGCCAACTTAAAACCTGTGAATGAAAAGGGAAAAAAAAATTATTATACCATATCCATTTACATTACCAGGGACGCCCCAATGCAAATGACCCTTATTTAAAACAATCTCCTATATCCACCCATCCCCAACCCACTCACGTGCCTGTCTAAGTTACTCTTAAACAACTCAAGCGTGTTTGCCTCCACCACCTTACTTGGCAGAGCATTCCATACCCCCACTACCCTCTGTGTGGAAAAACCTCCCTCTAATATCCGTGTTATACCTCTCCCCCCTCACCTTAAGCCCATGGCCCCTTGTCCTATGTGTCTCTACCATAGGAAATAGCTTACCTCTGTTTACTTTATCTATACCCTTCATAATCTTATATACCTCTATTAGATCCCCTCTCAGTCACCATCTTTCAAGGGAAAACAGCCCCAATTTATTCAATCTTTCCTCATACTCTAGTCCTTCCATATCAGGCAACATCCTGGTAAACCTCCTCTGCACTCTCTCCAGAGTCTCCACGTCCTTCCGGTAGTAAGGCGACCAGAACTGGACGCAGTACTCCAAATGCGGCCTAACCAACGTTCTGTACAACTGCAACATTAGACTCCAGCTCTTTTATTCTATACCCCTTCCTATAAAGGCTAATATACCATAGGCTTTCTTCACCACACTCTCCACTTGCACTGCCATCTTCAAAGACTTGTGCACTTGCACCCCCAGGTCTCGCTGCGATTCTATACTCCTTATGGGCTTACCCTTTATCATATAACTCCCCCCTACATTATTCTGGCCAAAATGCATCACCTCACATTTATCTGGATTAAACTCCATTTGCCATGTATCTGCCCAATATACCAGCCTATCAATATCCCGTTGTATTGCCAGACACTGCTCCTCACTGCCTGTCAGTCCAGCCATCTTGGTGTCATCAGCAAATTTGCTGATCACACCACCTACTCCCTCTTCCAAATCATTTATATACACTACAAAGAGAAGAGGTCCCAGTACTGAGCCCTGTGGCACACCACTAGTGACAGACCTCCAGCTAGAAAAGGACCCCTTCACTACTCCTCTCTGACTCCTCTTTGCAAGCCAGTTCTCTACCCATCTAGATACCTGGCCACATATCCCATGAGCTTTAATCTTCTCTACCAACCTACCATGAGGGACTTTGTCAAACGCCTTACTGAAATCCATATAGACGACATCAACGGCTCGTCCTTCGTCGACCGTTTTTGTCACCTCCTCTAAAAATTCTACCAGATTCATAAGGCAAGACTTCCCCTTTACAAAGCCATGCTGTGTATCCTTAATCAGATCGCAACGCTCCAAGTGCTCATACATCCTATCCCTAAGAATCCTCTCCATCAACTTGCCTACCACTGATGTTAAACTCACCGGCCTATAGTTACCCGGGCTATCCCTCCTACCCTTTTTAAACAACGGTACCACATTCGCTATCCTCCAGTCCACTGGGACCTCACCTGTGTCCAAAGAAGAGACAAAGATTTGCGTCAGAGGCCCAGCAATATCATCTCTTGCCTCCCTGAGCAGCCTAGGATAAATGCCATCGGGCCCGAGAGCTTTATCAGTTTTAATGCTACCTAAAAGCCCTAACACTTCCTCCCTCGTAATCGATAGTTCCTTCAATTGGTCTACAGCTCCCTCGATGACCGTACCAGACATCAAGCCCCTCTCCTTTGTGAATACCGACGCAAAGTATTCATTCAGGATCTCCCCCATTCCCTCTGCCTCTAAGCACAATTCCCCACGTCTGTCCCTGAGGGGAATGTTTTTCATACAGCGAGCCCCCAGATTGTTTGCAGTTCTGCCTGAGTGTGGTGGAGGCAACTTCAATCGAGGCATTCAAAAGGGAATCTGAAAAAGCAGATTGTGCAGGGTCATGGGGAGAAGGCAAGAGAGTGGCAGGAACTAAACTGCACCTTCAGAGAGCCAGTGCAGACACAATGGACCTCCAGCCTCTGGAGCAGCAACAATCCTGCAGTCTCTCTGCAGTCATTCTCTACTGTCATGTCATTGCCCCTGCCTCCCCCACCAATTGAGTCTGTTCTAAATGGCGGAGGTGATAGTGGATGCCTTGATGATTATTTTCCAAACGTCGCTGGATTCTGGGGAAGTGCCGGAAGATTGGAAAATGGCTAATGTTACGCCGTTGTTTAAGAAGGGTGGCAGGCAAAAGGCAGGGAATTATAGGCCAGTTAGTTTAACGTCTATTGTAGGAAAAATGCTCAAATCCGTGATCAAGGAGAAAATAGTAAGGCATCTTAAGGAGAATTGTTTGGTAGAGCAAACGCAGCACGGTTTCGGTAAGGGGAAGTCGTGTCTGACGAATTTATTGGAGTTCTATGAGGATGTGTCTAGGGCGGTGGATAGAGGAGAGCCGGTGGATGTGGTCTTTCTTGATTTTCAGAAGGCGTTTGATAAGGTGCCTCACAAGAGGTTATTACAGAAGGTCAGGGGGCATGGAGTTGGGGGTAGGGTGTTAGCGTGGATAGGGGATTGGCTGTCAAATAGGAGGCAGAGAGTGGGGGTCAATGGGTGCTATTCGGATTGGCGGGTGGTGACTAGTGGAGTGCCCCAGGGGTCGGTGCTGGGGCTTCAGCTATTTACCATTTATATAGATGATCTGGAGGAGGGAACCGAGTGTAGGGTGTCGAAATTTGCTGATGACACCAAGATTGGTGGAACGGCAAATTGCGCAGAGGGTGTGGAGAGTCTGCAGAAGGATCTAGATAGGCTGGGCGAATGGGCCAGGAACTGGCAAATGGAATTTATTGTTGGCAAGTGTGAAGTTGTCCACTTTGGTAGGAATAATGGTAGGAAGGACAATTACTTACGTGGCGAAAAACTGCAGCATGCGACGGTGCAGAGGGACCTCGGGGTCCTTGTGCATGAGTCGCAAAAACCCAGCCTGCAGGTGCAGCAGGTGGTCAGGAAGGCGAATGGGATGTTGGCCTTCATAGCGAGGGGGATTGAATATAAAAGTAGGGAGGTCTTGCTGCAGCTGTATAGGGCACTGGTGAGGCCGCAGCTGGAGTACTGTGTGCAGTTTTGGTTGCTGCACTTACGCAAGGATATTTTGGCCTTGGAGGGAGTGCAGAGGAGGTTTACTAGGCTGATACCAGATTTGAGGGGGTTGAACTATGAGGAGAGGCTGAATAAACTAGGCTTGTACTCGTTAGAGTTTAGAAGAATGAGGGGAGATCTCATTGAGACATATAAGATGATGAATGGGATGGATAGGATAGAGGTGGAGAGGCTCTTCCCGCTCAGAAAGGACAGTAGGACTAGGGGGCACAGCCTCAAGATAAGGGGGGTGCGGTTTAAAACGGAGTTGAGGAGGAACTTCTTCACTCAAAGGGTGGTGAATCTCTGGAATTCTCTGCCCGTTGAAGTGGTGGAGGCTGCCTCGCTAAATATATTTAAGATGCGGGTTGATAGGTTTTTGATAAGCGAGGGGATTAAGGGTTATGGGGAGAGGGCGGGAATGTGGAACTGAGCCCGGCAGATCAGCCATGATCTTATTGAATGGCGGGGCAGGCTCGAAGGGCTAGATGGCCTACTCCTGCTCCTATTTCTTATGTTCTTATGTTCTTAAATGCTGAGATGAGGAGTTTTTGTGAGAATGGAATGGGAGGTGATGTTTTCACTGCTTCCTCTTCTTCCCAGGGACACCTTTGATGGATCTAACACACCAGGACGTTGAGAAACGGATTGACTTAATGCCCAACTCGATTGAATCGACCACAATTGGAGTTTGCAATGGTTTTGAGAAGCAGCTGTTTGAACAGAGCAGTGAATTTATCAGTGAGTGCCTCTTACAGACCCAGATGCTATTTACCCCTTGGCAGAGGGACAGCAGCCACAATGATTCATTACGAGCTCTTGTGAGTGACTGTATTAGGGTTCTGCAGCAACTGCAGCGTTCAGTGGCAGCGATGCATCAAGATACAGACACAAAGGGGAGGTGGCTGAACGCAGAGTCAATGAGAAACTTCCTCCTGCAGGAGAGGTCTGACTTCCAGCTTCTCATTGAACATCTGCTGTGTGACCTGGACAATACGCTTCAGGTACTGAAAGGAAGCAAAGCTCGCAACCTGGAGTCAGACAACATTATCCAAGCCCTGGAGAGTGGGTGTCTCCCTCAGTCCTGGCAGGCGCTGACTCGAGTTTCCCCCACCATTCCACAGTGGATGCAGATCTTGAAGATGAGATTGCAGCTACTGAACGATTA
Organism: Carcharhinus amblyrhynchos; assembly: GCF_965287045.1. Classification (NCBI taxonomy): domain Eukaryota; kingdom Metazoa; phylum Chordata; class Chondrichthyes; order Carcharhiniformes; family Carcharhinidae; genus Carcharhinus; species Carcharhinus amblyrhynchos. The sequence goes on along the minus strand of NC_137333.1, from coordinate 108,319,732 downwards.
CCTAAACAGTGCAGACACTCCAGCCTCCTACAACCTGGCTGTATTTCAGCGCCCACGGATGCTGTTTGTGATCCTGCTACAGCAGAAAGCCCAGATGGAGCATCTCAGTCTGAACAGATACAGCATACATACTCAGGTACGTCACTATAACAGAGCAACTTTCCTTCAGGAAAAAGGATCAGGACCTCTCCTCCCCACAGCCTCCTCTCTCTTCTCTTCACCAATCCCATTGCTCAGAAAGGAAGTTGAACTAATGGCCCTGTTATTTCCTGGTTCTGATCCTGGTTGGTTAGTGGGACAATTCAGGCTTCACTCCAGTCGCTTGGAACAACTCCTGACTTCAGTAAGCTGAATAAACCAACAAGGGGCTCCCAGTGCAGCACCACCCCCCATCCCCAGGGATGATATGATCCAGGATTTTATCCACTTCAGTGTTTATGTTCCAATGCATTCCATTTCTACATCGAACCCAGTGTGTCTCTGTGCCTCTCACTAATCTTCCTCACAAGAAAGTAATTGATGAATGAACCCTGGATGGAGATGAGGAGAATGTTTCTATTCAGTGGGTTATTGCGATCTTAAATGTTCCGCCTGAAAGGCAGGGGAAGGAGATTCAATTCTAACTTCCACAAGGGAACTGAATAAATAGCTGAAACAGGAAAAAATGCAAGACTTTTGGGAAAACGCTCTGGCAGAACCCTTAAGAGTATTGATAGGCAGAGGGATCTGGGTGTACAGGTACACAGGTCACTGAAAGTGGCAATGCAGGTGGAGAAGGTAGTCAAGAAGGCATACGGCATGCTTGCCTTTATCGGCCAGGGTATTGAGTTTAAAAATTGGCAAGTCATGTTGCTGCTTTATAGAACCTTAATTAGGCTGCTCTTGGATTATAGTGTTCAATTCTGGTCACCACACTACCAGAAGGATGTGGAGGCTTTGGAGAGGGAACAGAAAAGATTTACCAGGATGTTGCCTGGTATGGAGGGCATTAGCTATGAGGAGAGGTTGGAGAAACTTGGTTTGTTCTCACTGGAGCGATGGAGGTTGAGGGGAGACCTGATAGAAGCCTACAAGATTATGAGAGGCACGGACAGAGTGGATAGTCAGAAGCTTTTTCCCAGGGTGGAAGAGTCAATTACTCGGGGGCACAGGTTTAAGGTGTGAGGGGCAAGGTTTAAAGGAGATGTACGAGGCAGATTTTTTACACAGAGAATGGAGGGTGCCTGGAACTCGCTGCCGGGGGAGGGAGTGGAAGCAGATACGATAGTGAGTTTTAAGGGGCATCTTGACAAATACATGATTGAGATGGGAATAGAGGTCCCCAGAAGGATAGGGGATTTTAGTTCAATTGGGCAGCACACTCGGTGCAGGCGTGGAGGGCCGAAGGGCCTGTTCCTGTGCTGGAATTTTCTTTGTTCTTTGAAAGAGTTTGGGGGAGTGAGATTAATTGGATAGATCTTTCAAACAGCTGGCACATCTATGATGGGCTGAATGGCCTCCTTCACAATTCTATTAATATGTTAATTCTCATTTTTCTCCATCAAATTCACCTGATTTTCTCTCTGCCAAGTTCATGAACCTGCGTTTGAACATTCTGGAGAGTTCTCTTCATTTACACGCTGCCATTGGATCAATGTCCCAATGCTTGTTCGAATCCATTCGCCTTTACACTGAGCTCTGTCTGGATCTCATTGCCAACAGCTGACAGTCTCTCTGAAAGAACCAATCATTTCCTTTGTTGTGATGATTTACAGCAATCTGTTTAATATATTCTAGGTGCTGAGCAGTTTGATTCCTCCCACCAGTCCTCCAGAGAGTGGCATCTACATCACAGGCCTCCAGTTACACAACGCTCTGTGGGACACCAGACATGGGCTCCTGCAGGACACGCTGTCCATCAAACCCTGCAGCATGCCAGCAGTGTGGCTTAGAGCAGAGGCTGGTGAGGCACACAGTGCCCAGCCAACATACCCAGTGTACCAGTGTCCAGTCTACCAGGGCACTGAGAAGGTGGATGTAGATTTGAAGGACAGTAACATTATTACTCACATTCCCCTCGAGTCCAGATTGGATCCCTTGGTGTGTACACAGAGACGGGTACACCTCGCCAGCATCGTGTAGGGTACCAGCTATTACCCAGCACCAACTTATAGTACAACAAAAGAATAAATATATTTCAATTTCATAAAGTCATGCAGAAAGAGATTCTGATATTGTGTATTTTATTACAGTGACAGGCACTGCCATCAGGATTCATAAACCTCTTTCCACCCAGGCACAGGAGCTGAAAAGGGCAAAGAGGATATCTCAGGCATCATGTCTACACATTGCAAGAACAAATCATGCCCTCCAGAATCTGGAACACCCAAAAGACGATGACTCTGCTTAACATCTTTACACAAAAGATTGAATTTGCAGCAGTATAGCTACCATCCCCTGAAGACTGAGCTCAATCCACAGTGCGGCGCTCCCTCAGCGCTGACCCTCTGACAGTGCGGCACTCCCTCAGCGCTGACCCTCTGACAGTGCGGCGCTCCCTCAGCACTGACCCTCTGACAGTGCGGCGCTCCCTCAGCGCTGACCCTCTGACAGTGCAGCGCTCCCTCAGCGCTGACCCTCTGACAGTGCGGCACTCCCTCAGTACTGACCCTCTGACAGTGCGGCGCTCCCTCAGCGCTGACCCTCTGACAGTGCGGCACTCCCTCAGCGCTGACCCTCTGACAGTGCGGCGCTCCCTCAGCGCTGACCCTCTGACAGTGCGGCGCTCCCTCAGCACTGACCCTCTGACAGTGCGGCGCTCCCTCAGCGCTGACCCTCTGACAGTGCGGCGCTCCCTCAGCGCTGACCCTCTGACAGTGCGGCGCTCCCTCAGCGCTGACCCTCTGACAGTGCGACGCTCCCTCAGCACTGACCCTCTGACAGTGCGGCACTCCCTCAGCACTGACCCTCTGACAGTGCGGCGCTCCCTCAGCGCTGACCCTCTGACAGTGCGGCACTCCCTCAGCACTGACCCTCTGACAGTGCGGCACTCTCCAAGCCCTCCTGCACTCTCCATTGAACCGGGGTTGATCCCCTGGTTTGATGGTAATGGTTGAGTGGGGGATATACCGGGCCATGAGGTTACAGACTGTGCTGAGTACAATTCCACTGCTGTTGATGGCCCACAGCACCTCCTGGATGCCCAGTCTGGAGTTGTTAGATCGGTTCGATGTCTGTCTCATTTAGCACGGTGATAGTGACACACAACACGAGGGAGGATATTCCGTGAAGGTGAGACTTTGTCTCCACATAGACTGTGACATAGTCACACTTCCCAGTACTGTCACGGACAGACACAGCTACAGCCGGCAGGTTGATAAGAATGAGGTTAAGTTTGTTATTTCCTCTTGTTGGTTCCTTCACCACCTGCTGCAGACCCAATCTAGCAGTTCTATCCTTTAGGATCAATAGTGCAGCTGCTGAGCCACTCCTGGTGGTGGACACTGAAATCCCCCATCCAGAATCCATTCTGCGCTCTTGCCACCCTCAGTGCTTCCTCCAAGTCTTGTTCAACATGGAGGGTTACTGATTCATCAACTGAAGGAGGACGGTACTCGGTAACCAGTAAGAGGTTTCCTTGCCCAGGTTTAACCTGGGGCCAACAGACTTCATGGGGTCCAGAGCCGATGCTAAGGACTCCCAGGGAACTCCTTCCTGACTGTATACCACCGTACTGCCACCTCTGCTGGTGGGATATCCAGGGATGGGAATGGTGGTGTTTGGGGGGAGTTATCTGTGAGGTATGACTCCGTGGGAATGACTATATCAGGCTGTTGACTAATCTGAGAGACAGCACTCCCAGTTTTGGCACCAGTCCCCGGGTGTTAGTAAGGAGGACTTTGCAGGGTCGACAGGGCTGTTTGTTTTGCCGTTGTCTTTTCTGGTGCCGAGCTCCAGGTGGTCCGTCCAGTTTCATTTCTTTGTTGAGATTTTGTAGCGATTGATAAAACTGAGTGTCTCACTCGACTGTTTCACAGGGCAGGTAAGAGTCACCCACATTTCTGTGGCTCTGGAATCACGTGGGTCAGACTGGGTAAGGACAGTTCCTAAAGGGAACCAGATGGGTTTTTCTCCAGTATAATTCCAGTGACCCACTAAGAAGCTTGTATCAAAATAAACTCTGTTTAAGAACACAGTGAGAATCCAACAAAAAGAATTAGCGTAACTTTTACCAATTAAAATACTTAAACATGGCAAACTATAATCCTTAACAGCTATTGTGACAATTCAGCAGAATCTGCCATTTAGATGAATCCTTTCTTTAGAACAAGTTAGCACAGAAAGCAGACAGGCTTCTGGAGATGCTCCCACAGCACTCACCTGTGTTCTCCTATTCACACATTCTGCTATCTTAACTTTGCCAGTATTAACACTTCTCAGAACTGAGGTGAGGAGAAATTCCTTCACCCAGAGGGTGGGGAATGTGTGGAATTCACTCCCACAGAAAGTAGTTGAGGCCAAAACATTGTATGATTTCAAGAAGAAATTAGATACCACTCTTGGGGCGAAAGGGATCGAGGGATATGGGAGGGATCAGGACATTGAATTTGATGATCAGCTATGGTCAAAATGAAATGGCAGAGCAGGCACAAAGGGCCGAATGGCCTCCTCCTACTTTGCGTTTATGTATCAACCCCTAATGGCACCATTAACAGCTCCTTTGTCTCATGTCCACGACATCTTTGTTAATTTCTCCTTCACCCTGACTATCACCAATTTTCCACTCTCTGCCCCACTTGCTTCTTTAAATATATAATTCTTCAGCTTTCTATCCTCTTTCAGTTCTGGAGGAAGGACAATGGACTCGAAAAATTTACTCTGCTTCAAGCCTTGGAGTCATAGAGGTTTACAGTATGGAAACAGGCCCTTCAGCCCAACTTGTCCATGCCACCACTTTTTTTAAGCTAGTCCCATTTGCCTGCATTTGGCCCATATCCCTTTATACCCATCTTACCCGTGTAACTGTTTAAATGCTTTTTAAAAGGTAAAATTGTACCCATAAGACATAGAAGCAGAATTAAGCCACTCGGCCCAGCGAGTCTGCTCCACCCTTCAATCATGGCTGATAACCCACCTCTACTACTGCCTCTGGCAGCTTGTTCCAGACACTCACCACCCTCTGTGTGAAAAGATTGCCCCTCTGGACACTTTTGTATCTCTCCCCTCTCACCTTAAACCTCTGCCCTCTAGTTTTAGACTCCCCTGCCTTTGGGAAAAAATATTGACTCTCTAGCTGATCTGTACCCCTCATTATTTTATAGACCTCTATAAGATCACCTCTCAGCCTCCTACACTCCAGAGAAAAAAGTCTCAGTCTATCCAGCCTCTCCTTATAACGCAATCCATCAAGTCCTGGTAGCATCCTAGTAAATCTTTTGTGCATTCTTTCTAGTTTAATAATATCAAATTTTGCCCCCTCTCTAATCGGGCCATCCAGATACTGAATGAGAAATTCCTCCTGAATACACTCAACAAATTTCTCTCCATCCAACCCTCAACAAGTTTCTCTCTCACAGATTCTGCCTGACTCGTTGAGTTTATTCAGCATTTTCTGTTTTTATTTAAAATTCTCAAGCTTGTTTTCAATTCTAGCATGGCTGAAGTCACAAGGCGTTTGTGTGACTGGGAGGTTGTTTTCAGTGGGATTTCACAGGGCTCAGTTGTACTTTTCATGCTGCTGATATACCAATCATTTAGATTCACATGTAGAGGATGTGGTTAAGATCTGAAAATCAGTCCCTTCTGTAATTGGCTCCAGTCCCACGATGCTCTAAAACTTCTGCCTTTCCCCTCTTCAAGCCCACCCTCAGTGTGAGGATAAGAAACTGGACTCCCACTTTCACATTCTGAACTTAAACAACGGTTAAATATGGGCATGAGGACAGATTCAGCCTCGTAGACTGGGCAGAAAGACTCCAAGCTAGGATAGTTGATAAACAGTGGCAGATGTTTAAGGAGACAGTCAATTCTTCCCAACTCAAATAGATTCCAGAGAGGAAGGTGAGAGCCATAGCAGAAATTTAGCAATTCCACTACGACTCTCACCAACCTTTACAAAAGCACCATAGAAAGCATTCTTTTTGGTTGTATCACAGCTTGGTATGGGCTCCTGCTCTGCCCAATACGGCAAAAAATTATATAGGGTCAAGAATGAAGCCCAGTCCATCGCTCAAACCAGCCTCCCACCCATTGACTCTGTCTGCACATTCCACTGCCTCGGAAAAGCAGCCAGCATAATCAAGGACCCCACACACCCCAGACATTCTTTCTTCCACCTTCTTTCGTCAGGAAAAGGATACAAAAGTCTGAGGACACATACCGACAGACTCAAAAACAGCTTCTTCCCTGCTGCCATCACCTCTTATTAAGTTGATCTTTCTCTGCACCCTAGCTTTGACTATAACACTACATTCTGCACTCTCTCCTTCCCTTCTCTATGAACGGTATGCTCTGCCTGTATAGCGTGCAAGATACAATACTTTTCACTAACACATGACAATAAATCAAATCAAAAATCAAGCAAGATTATAAGGAGAAAAAGCATCTGTGGCTCAGCAAGGAAGTGAAGGATAACAAAAAAAAACAGGCAAAGTGTATTTCAAAGGCCAGTGGCAGGCTGGAAGATTGGGAAGCTCTTAAAGATCAAAGGATCACTAAAATAGTAATAGAGCAAAGATAAATTATGAAAGAAAACTAGTGCAAAATATAAAAACGGACAGCAAAAGGTTCCATAATTATATAAAGATGAAGAGAGCAATTAAAGTGAATGTTGGTCCCTTGGATGTTAAGGCTGTGAGGAATACAGAAAAGGCTGAGATACTAAATCAAGATTTTCACTCAGTTTCCACAATAGAGGACACAAGTATTAGCCAAAAGTAACAGAAAATGTAGAGGTTATGGAAAAGGAGGATGATGGATATGCAGTTGGACTGGAAAAATCAGGTAGGTACTGGGTCCCAAGTAAAGGAATGTCTAAGAGATGTCTTTTTTGGAGCAGCTTGTGATAGAGTCTATTAGGGAACAAGCTATTCTGGATTGGGTGATGTGTAATGAGGCAGACTTGATTAGGGAGCTTAAGGTTAAGGAACCCTTAGGAAGCAGTGACCACAATATGATAGAATTTATCCTGCCGTTTGATGGGGGGGGAAGCTGGCATCAGGTGTAACAGTATTACAATTAAATAAAGATAACTATAAAGACATGCGGGAGGAGCTGGCCAGAGTTGTTTGGCAAGGGAGCCTAACAGGGAAAACAGTGGAACAGCAATGGCAGGAGTTTTTGGGGTTATTCGGGAGATACAACAGAAATTCATCCCAAGGAGGAGGAAACATGCAAAGAGGAGGACGAGGCATCCATGGCTGATGAGGGAAATCAAGATGTGGAGATGCCGGCGTTGGACTGGGGTAAACACCACACGATGTGTGTGGAACTTGGCTATCGGTCTCTGCTCAGCGACTCTGCGCTGTCGTGTGTGGTGAAGGCAGCCTTGGAGAACGTTTACCTGAAGATCAGAGACCGAATGCCAGTGACTGCTGAAGTGTTCGCCCACAGGAAGGGAACAGTCTTGCCTGGTGATTGTCGAGCGATGTTCATTCATCTGTTGTCGTAGCGTCTGCATGGTCTCCCCAATGTACCATGCTTCAGGACATCCTTTCCTGTAGCGTATCAGGTAGACAACGTTGGCTGAATTGTAAGAGTATGTACCGTGTACCTGGTGGATGGTATTCTCACGTGAGATGATGGCATCCGTGTCGAGGATCCGACATGTTTTGCAGAGGTTGCTGTGGCAGGGTTGTGTGGTATTGTGGTCACTGTTCTCCTGAAGGCTGGGTAGTTTGCTGCGGACAATGGTCTGTTTGAGGTTGTGCCGTTGTTTGAAGGCAAGAAGTGGGGGGCTCTTGGGTTCATGTCACACTATCTGTAACTCCCATGACTTGCCTGAACTTGTAAAATCTCACTTACTGTCCTGTCTGGAGACAATACACATCTCTTTAACCTGTGCTTAACGCTCTCTCCACTCACATTGTCTGCATCTTTAAGACTTGAATAGCAGGTTAGCTGTAAAGACTTGCATTCTAATCAGTAATCTGTAAACCGTGTGTGCCTTTATATGCCGTTTGTGATCAGAACTCTTCACTCACCTGATGAAGGAGCAGTGTTCCGAAAGCTAGTGGCATTTACTATCAAATAAACCCGTTGAACTTTAACCTGGTGTTGTGAGACTTCTTACTGAGGGAAATCAAGGACAGCATAAAAGCAAAAGAAAAAGCATACAAAGTAGTAAGGATTAGTGGGAAGCCAGAGGATTGGGAAACCTTTAAAAGCGAGCAGAGGACAACTAAAAAAGCAAGCTAGCTAGTAAAATAAAATAATATAGTATAAAAGAAGATAGGAAGAGTTTTTTCCAATATATAAAAGGTAAGAGAGAGGTAAAAATAGCTATTGGACCACTGGAAAATGAGGCTGGAGTAGTAACAATAGGAAACAAAGCAATGGCAGAGGAACTGAATAGTTACTTTGCATCAGTCTTCACAGTGGAAGACACCAGTGGGGTGTCAGAGCTCCAGAAGAATCAAGGGGCACAGGTGAGGGCAGTGGCCATCACTAAGGAGAAGGTTCTGGGGAAACTGAAAGGGCTGAAGGTGGATAAATCACCTGGACCGGATGGAATATGCCCCGGTGTTCTAAAAGAGATAGCTGAGGAAATTGTGAACGGATTGGTGGTGATCTTTCAGGAATCACTGGAGGCAGGGAGGATCCCAGACGACTGGAAAGTAGTGAATGTAACATTGCTGTTTAAGAAGGGACGGAGGCAGCAGATGAGAAATGATAGGCCGGTTATCCTGACTTCAGTCATTGACAAGATTTTAGAGTCCATTATTAAAGATAAGATCACAGAGTACTTAGAAGTGCACGATAAAGTAGAACTGAGTCAGCATGGCTTTGTCAAGGGGAGGTCATATCTGACAAATCTGTTAGAGTTCTTTGACGAGATAACACACATTTAGATAAAGGAGCACCAGTAGACATGATTTATTTAGATGTCCAAAAGATCTTTGACAAGGTGCTGCACAGGAGACTGTTAAATAAGAGCCCAAGGTGTTAAGGGTAAGATCCTGGCATGGCTGGAGGAGTGGCTGACTGGCAGAAGGCAGAGAGTGGGGATAAAGGGGTCTTTCTCAGGATGGCAGCGGTGACCAGTGGTGTACCTCAGGGGTCAGTGCTGGGACCACAACTTTTCACAATATACATTAACGATTTGGAGGAAGGAACTGAAGGCACTTGTTACTAGGTTTGCAGATGATACAAAGACATATAGAGGGACAAGTAATATTGAGGAAACGGAGGCTGCAGAAGGACTGGGACAGGTTAGGAGAGTGGGTAAAGAAGTAGCAGATGAAATACAATGTGGAAAAGTGTGAGGTTACGCACTTTGGAAGGAGGAATGGAGGCATAGACTATTTTCGAAATGGGAAAGTGCTTAGGAAATCAGAAACACACAGGGACTTTGGCATCATTGTTCAAGATTCTCTTAAGGTTAATGTGCAGGTTCAGTCAGCAGTTAGGAAGGCAAATGCAATGTTATCATTCATGTCGAGAGGGCTAGAATACAAGCGCAGGGATGTACCTCTGAGACTGTATAAGGCTCTGGTCAAACCCCATTTGGAGTCTTGTGAGCAGTTTGGGTCCTGTAGCTAAGGAAGGCTGTGCTGACCTTGGAAAGGGTCCAGAGGAGGTTCACAAGAATGATCCCTGGAATGAAGAGCGTCTCATATGAGAAACGGTTGAGGACTCTGGGTCTGTACTCTATGGAGTTTAGAAGGATGAGGGGAGCTCTTATTGAAACTTACAGGATACGGAGAGCCCTGGATAGAGTGGACGTGGAAAGAATGTTTCCACTATTTGGAAAAACTAGAACCAGAGAGGGCACAACCTCAGGCTAAAGGGAGGATCCTTTAATACAGAGATGAGGAGGAATTTCTTCAGCCAGAGAGTGATGAATCTATGGAACTCTTTGCCGCAGAAGGCTGTGGCGGCCAGGTCATTGAGTGTCTTTAAGGCATGGCTAGGTTTTTGATTATTAAAGGGATCAGGGGTTTGGGGAAGAGGCAGGAGAATGGGGATGAGAAAAATATCAGCCATAATTGAATAGTGGAGCAGACTCTATGGGCTGAGTGGCCTAATTCTGCTTCTATATCTTATGGTCCAATACCAGGCTTCTTACTATGCCCACCCCAGTCCAACGCTGGTATCTCCACATCATGGCTTACCTGGTCTGGCCTACATGTGACTTGAGAGCCACAGCAATGTGGTTGATTCTCAACTGCTCTCTGTAATAGCTGAGACACACAGTTCAAAGGTAACTAGGGATGGACAATAAATGCTGTCCAGCCAATAATGTCCATGCCCCACAAATGAACTAGGGAAATAGTACTCAACAAACTACTGGGATGGAAGGCAGACAAGTCTCCAGGGCCCGATGGAAGTGGCAGCAGAATGGTGGATCCATTCCCTGGATGGGGGAATGGTTCTGATAGATTACATTAGCATTTTTCCAATGCCCTTATTAAAGAAGGGAGGGAGGCAAAAAGTAGGAAACTACAGACCAGTTAGTTAAACATCTGTTGTTGTGAAATTGTTAGAATCATTTAACATCTACTAATGGGACATTTGGAAAGTCAAAATGCAATCCATCAGTCAGCCTGATTTTATGAAGAGCAAATCATGTTTGACTAATTTACTAATTTTTCTGTAATAAGCTAAGTGCATAATGGGGACCCTGTAGATGTACATAAGAACATAAGAAATAGGAGCAGGAGTAGGCCATCTAGCCCTTCGAGCCTGCCCCGCCATTCAATAAGATCATGGCTGATCTGAAGTGGATCGGTTCCACTTTCTTGCTTTCTCCCCATAACCCTTAATTCCCTCGTCTGTCAAAAACCTATCTACCCGTGACTTAAATATATTTAGCGAGGTAGCCTCCACCACTTCAATGGGCAGAGGATTCCAGAGATTCACCACCCTTTGAGTGAAGAAGTTCCTCCTCAACTCCAATCTAAACTGCACTCCGACCCCTTATCTTGAGGCTGTGCCCTCTAGCCCTGCTGTCCTTTCTAAGCAGGAAGGATCTCTCTACCTCTACCCTATCCATCCCTTTCATTATCGTATACGTCTCTATAAGATCCCCCCTCATTCTTCTAAACTCAGAGTACAGACCCAGTCTATTTAGTCTCTCTTCATAGTCCAACCCCCTCATCTCCGGTATCAGCCTAGTGAACCTCCTCTGCACTCCCTCCAAGGCCAATATATCCTTGCGCAAGTGCAGCGACCAAAACTGCACACAGTACTCCAGCTGTGGCCTCACCAGTACCCTGTACAGCTGCAGCAAGACCTCCCTACTTTTATATTCAATCCCCCTCGCTATAAAGGCCAGCATCCCATTCACCTTCTTGATCACCTGCTGCACCTGCAGACTGGGTTTTTGTGACTCATGCACAAGGACCCCCAGGTCCCTCTGCACTGTAGCATGCTGCAGCTTTTCACCTTTTAAACAGTAATCCCTCCTATTATTATTCCTGCCAAAGTGGATAACCTCACACTTGCTAACATTGTACTCCATCTTCCAGGTCCTCGCCCACTCGCTCAGCCTATCCAGATCCCTCTGCAGACTTTCCACACCCTCTGCACAATTTGCTTTTCCACTCATCTTCGTGTCATCAGCAAATTTTGTCACCCTACACTCAGCCCCCTCCTCCAGATCATCTACATAAATGGTAAATAGTTGAGGCCCCAGCACCAGTCCCTGCGGCACTCCACTAGTCACCAACCGCCAACCAGAATAGCACCCATTGATACCAACTCTCTGCCTCCTATTAGACAACCAAGCCTCTATCCACGCTAACACCTTACCCCCAACTCCGTGCACCCTAACCTTCTGTAGCAACCTTTTATGAGGCACCTTATCAAACACCTTTTGAAAATCGAGAAACACCACATCCACCAGTTCCCCTCCGTCTACCGCACTAGACACATCCTCATAGAAATCCAATAAATTCGTCAAACACGACTTCCCCTTGACAAATCTGTGCTGTCTCTGCTCGATCAAACTGTTCTTTTCTAGGTGCCTCGCTATTTCTTCTTTGACGACGGAGTCAAGCATTTTTCCAACTACAGACGTTAAACTAACCAGCCTATAATTCTCTGCCTTTTGTCTGCTACCTTTTTTAAACAGCGGCAAACATTAGCCGTTTTCCAATCTTCCGGCACTTCCCCGGAATCCAGCAAATTTTGGTAAATAATCACTAAGGCATCCACCATCACCTCTGCCATTTCTTTCAGAACCCTGGGATGGGTGTAGTATAACTGACTCCAATAAGATGTTTAATAAGATGCCACACAAGGTAAGATCACATGGGGTTAGGGGTTGCTTATTAGTTTGGATAAAAGATTAGCTAACCAACAGAAAGCAGTGAGTTGGATAAATGGGTCATTCTCTGGTTGGCAAGATGTAACTAGTGGGGTGCCACAGGGTTTAGTCCTCAGTCCCAGCTATTTACAAATAATATTAATGACTTAGATGCAGGGATAGATTGCAATATAGCATGATGGGGAGACGATGGCCTGGTGATATTATCGCTAGACTATGAATCCAGAAACTCAGCTCATGTTCTGGGGGCCCGAATCCCACCATGGCAGATGTTGGAATTTGAATTCAATAAAAAATATCTGGAATTAAAAGTCTAATGAGGACCACGAAACCAGTCGATTGTTGGAAAAACCCATCTGGTTCACTAACATCCTTTAGGAAAGGAAATCTGCTGTCCTTACGCAGTCTGGCCTACACGCGACTCTAGAACCACAACAATCTGGTTGACTCTCAATTGCCCTCTGACCAAGGGCAACTAGGGATGGGCAATAAATTCTGGCCAGTCTGTGATGGCCATGTCCCACGACTGAAAAAGCCAAATTTGCAGATGGCACTAAAATTGTGAACAGTAAGTTCCAATGAAGAAGAAAGAAATTTACCAATGGTCCGGTCAAAATGTGTCAGATGGAGTTTAACCTGGATAACTGTGAGATTATCCATACTGATCCAAAAAATGGAAAGGCAACACCTAAATAGAGACAGAGTTTGGGATGCTTCGATGGAGAGGGATCTGGGTGCCATCATGCGTGAGTTACAGGAAACTTATATGCAGATACAGCTAAAGGGTAGAGCATAAAGGTAGTGAAGTGTTGCCCCAACTATACAAGGTATTGGTCAGACAACAGCTGGTGTACTGTGCACAGTTTTAGTCCCCTTGAGGAAGGATGTGGTGGCATTATAGGCAATTCAAAGATTGATTCCAGAAATTAAAGACAAACATCTGAACTCCCACCTAATCTCACCTGCCAATACTTGGCCCATGGGCCTGAATGTTACGATGTGCCAAGTGTTCATCCAGATACTTTTTAAAGGACATATACAAGTATAATTCACACTCAAGGACTGATTAGGGACAGTCAACATGGCTTTGAAAGTAGAAACTCATGTCTCACGGGCAACACAATTGATGTCTACATGGACTTTAGCAAAGCCTTTGACAAGATACCACGTAGAATATAGACATAGAACATTACAGCGCAGTACAGGCTCTTCGGCCCTCAATGTTGCGCTGACCAGTGGAACCAATCTAATGACCCTCTAACCTAAACTATTCCGATGTTATCCATATGCCTATCCACTGACCATTTGAACGCCCTTAAAGTTGGCGAGTCCACAACTGCTGCAGGCAGGGCATTCCACGACCTTACTACCCTCTGACATCCGTCCTATAATTACCACCCCTTAATTTAAAGCTATGTCCTCTTCTGTTAGCCACCACCATCCGAGGTAAAAGGCTCTCACTGTCCACCCTATCCAATCCTTTGATCATCTGGTATGCCTCAACATGGTAGGTTGTTGCATAAGGTTAAATCTCACAGGATCCAAGGTGAGGTAACCAATTGCATACCAAATTGTTTTGATGACAGAAGCCAGAGGGTGGTTGTAGAGAGTTGTGACCAGCGGTGTGCCTCAGGGATCAGTGCTGGGTCTACTGTTATTTGTCATTTATATTAATGATCTGGATGAGAATTTAGAAGGCATGGTTAGTAAGTTTGCAGATGACAGCAAGATTGGTGGCATAGTGGACAGTGAAGGTGGTTATCTCCGATTGCAACGGGATCTTGATCAATTGGGCCAGTGGGCTGACGAATGGCAGATGGAGTTTAATTTAGATAAACGCGAGGTGATGCATTTTGGTAGATCGAACCAGATCAGGACTTGCTCAGTTAATGGTGAGGCACTGGGGAGAATTAGAACAAAAAAATCTCAGGGTACAGGTTCATAGCTCCTTGAAAGTGGAGCTATGCTGAAGTGTAGAAGTCTTAAGGCTGATCTTATAGCAGTCCGTAAAATGAGGGGCTCAGATCAGCTAAGGAGACAATATTTTTTCCCAAAGGTAGGGGAGTCTAAAACTAGAGGGCAGAGGTTTAAGGTGAGAGGGGAGAGATACAAAAGGGTCCAGAGGGGCAATTTTTTCACAGAGGGTGGTGAGTGTCTGGAACAAGCTGTCAGAGGTAGTAGTAGAGGCAGGTACAATTTTGTCTTTTAAAAAGCATTTATACAGTTACATGGGTACATTGGGTATAGAGGGATTTGGGCCAAATGCGGGCAATTGGGATTAACTTAGTGGTTAAAAAAGAGGCAGCATAGACAAGTTGGGCTGAGGTGTCTATTTCTATTCTGTAAACCTTTGTGACTCTAAGGAACATCAACATACAGAGGAATCCGGACATTCAGGTCAACAGTTCCCCAAAAGCGGCAACGCAGATGGCCAAGGTGATTAAGAAAGCATTTGACATGTAAGCATTCATCAGCTGGGGCACTGAGTGTAAGAGTTGGGAAATCACGTTGCTGCTATATAAAACCTTGGTTATGCTACATTTGGAGTATTGTGTGCAGTTCCGATTACCACACTACCAGAAGGATGTGGAAGCTTTGGAGAGTGCACATAGAAGGTTCACCAGGATGTTGCCTGGTCTCGAGGATGTTGACTATGAGGAGAGGTTGGATAAACTAGGATTGTTTTCACTGGAAAGACAGAGGCTGAGGGGAGACCTGATAGAGGTCTACAAAATTATGAGACACACAGACGGGGTGGATAGTTAGAGGCTTTTTCCCAGGGTGGAAGTGTCAATTACAAGAGGACATAGGTTCAAGGTGAGAGGGAGAACATTTAAGGGAGATGTGCGTGGGATGTTTTTCAAACAGAGTGCTAGGTGCCTGGAACACACTGCCAGGTGAAGGAAGCAGGCACATTAGCAATATTTAAGAGGTACATGAACAGGGAGGGAATAAAGAGATCCGGACCTCGTAAGGGCAGAAGACGTTTTTTTTGAGTCCAGTTAGGACATCATGATCAGCACAGGCTTGGAGGGCCGAAGGGCAAGTTCCTGTGCTGTTCCTTGTTATTTATCACTGCAATGAAGTTAGTGTGAAAATCCCCAAGTCACCACACTCCAGCACCTGTTCAGACACACCGAGGGAGAATTTAGCACGGCCAATGCACCTAACTTGCATGTCTTTCGGGCTGTGAGAGGAAACTGAAGCACCTGGAGGAAACCCATGCAGACATGGGGAGAACATGCAGCCTCCACACAGTGACCTGAGGTTGGAATTGAACCCAGGTCCCTGGCGCTGTGAAGCAGTAGTGCTGGGATGCTAACCAAGGTGCCATATGCTGCTCTGTGATCAATGAGAGGTGATCACATTGAAACAAATAACATTACTAAGGGGCATGATTGAATCGATGCTGGGAGAAGACAGATTAGAAAACAGGGCCATAGTCTCAGGATAAGGGATCAACCATTTGGAACGAGATGAGAAATATTTTCAAAGAACAAAGATGATACCATGTCTTTAAGAAATATATATCATATTTCTTGTCAGGGATATGTTTAGAATTTAGATCTGGTTTACAACTTTCCAATTTTTGTAAGAAATCTTTTAAATTGGTAGCTGGGATCAAAAAACAGTACAGCACAGGAACAGGCCCTTCGGCCCTCCAAGCCTGTGCCAATCACATGATGCCTTTCTAAACCAAAGACCTTTTGCCTCTACACGGTCGATATCCCTCTATTCCCTGCCTATGTGTCTGTCAAGATGCTTCTTAAACACTGCTATTGTACCTGCTTCTATCATCTACCCCGGCTGCGAGTTCCAAACATTTACCACCATAAAAAACAACTTGCCTCTCACATCTCCTTTAAACTTTCCCTCTTAACTCAAACTTATCTCCCCTAGTAATTGACATTCCTACCCTGGGAAAAAGGCTCCGACTATCCATTCCTCTCAATTTTGTAAACTTCCGTCAGGTTGGCCCTCAGCCTCCGTTTGAGCGCAAACAAACCAAGTTTGTCCAGTCTCTCCTCAGAGCTAATACCCTCCAAACCACATAACATCTTGGTAAATCTTTTCTGTTTCTCTATATCCTTCTGGTACTGCAGCGACCAGAATTGTACGCAATATTCCAAATATGGCCTAAAGTTCCATACAGCTGCAATTTTTATACGTTGCTCTGAGCAATGAACGCAAGCTTGTCGTAAGCCTTCTTGAGCACCTTATCCACTTGAAGACATGTCAACATTTAAAATTATTTAATGCCAAGAACTGTGAATGCTTGATTGTTGAGTATATTCAAGACAGGAATTGAAAGGGTTTTGGAAACCAAAGTAATCAAATTCAGGATATTGAATTCGATAAGAGCCGTGATCAAGGTGAATGGCAGAGCAGGCTCGAAGGGCTGAATGGCCTATGCCTGCTTTAGTTTCTATACGTGGATAGTGTAGCAAGGTGGGATGAGAGGAAGATGATTGCCCATGATCTTCCTGAATGGCTGTCGAGGCTGACAGGCCCTCTTGGTGAACTTGGTTAGTTTGTGCACACGCCTGTATGTACTTCAATCATTTTATTGTTAATCTTTTTTTAAAAAAAAGCTCAGCATTTACAGCTTAATGCTGTTGTTTCAACCCCCAAAAAAACCCCATAAGTTTTATACAATGTACAAGGGGGATGTCTTTATAGCCTCATGACAGTGAAAACCCTTACACACCAGCACACACACACTACCATTTAGCACCATCCTTTCACACTCACTCTCTCTCACACATATAGATTAGTTTTCCCCTGTTACACAATTTCAATATATAGACATGTAGTTAAGGATGCTTCATCTCATTCATCCACATAGATACACTTTATATAATATACAGATATAACCATTTTATGTACAGGTTTCTGTTACGAATAATTTTGGCAAGTCTTTTTAAAGTGTCTCCGAGTGTCTAGTCATCGGCAGAGATAGATGCCCCTGTGATGGCTCAGTTATAAGGTGCTTTAAATCTTTTCCAAATAGCTCACAGCTCATCGAGTGCTGCAGGGTTGAAAATGCAGCTCCCTGTCCCCCTCTTTGCTGGCGGGATCTCTGCAAACCCTCCTCCGATTCTCCCATAAGGTCAAGTCTTCTTTGGCAAATTGGAATGGACAGCATGGAGTTTGGTTGCAGATTGTCCTCTCTGCTGGCCCAGTGGGTGATCAGTTGCATGCATGGTGGTGCACTGCTCCACCACCAGCCTCATTTCATATCCACATCAAAGTCCAGGACCAGCAGCTTGGTTTCCTCTGTTCCATTCCGACTGCCCACCGCACAAATCAGTTTTGTTTTCGATGCTCTGAGTCGCCAAACAACACCCCCGCTGCCCCCACTCTCCAGCGCCACCAGGTTACGAATGAATTCGCCCGTTTTAAGATCCCACAGTTTCACTGTCCCATCATCTGAGCTTGTGACTACAAACTTCTGGATAAACTGCAGGCAGGTGACAGCACTCTGATGTTTGTTTGCTCCTGTAACGGGAAAGAGAAAGGATTTGAGTTTAAACAACAGCTTTCATCATGACCATTTGGAAAGATGCAGTTTAATCCGGGATAGTCAGCACAGATTTGTGAAGGGTAAGTCCTGCCTCACAAATTTGACTGAATTCTTTGAGAAGGTAACTAAGTGTGGGGATGAAGGTAGAGCAGTTGATGTCATATAGATGGATTTTAGTAAGGTGTTTGATAACATAAGAACATAAGAACATAAGAAATAGGAGCAGGAGTAGGCCATCTAGCCCTTCGAGCCTGCCCCGCCATTCAATAAGATCATGGCTGATCTGTTGTGGCTCAGTTCCACTTTCCCGCCCTCTCCCCATAACCCTTAATCCCCTCTCTTATCAAGAACCCATCAACCCGCTTCTTAAAAATATTTAGCGAGGCAGCCTCCACCACTTCAACGGGCAGAGAATTCCAGAGATTCACCACCCTTTGAGTGAAGAAGTTCCTCCTCAACTCCGTTCTAAACCGCCTCCCCTTTATCTTGAGGCTGTGCCCCCTAGTCCTACTGTCTTTTTTGAGCGCGAAGAGTCTCTCCACCTCTATCCTATCCATCCCATTCATCATCTTATACGTCTCAATGAGATCTCCCCTCATTCTTCTAAACTCTAACGAGTACAAGCCTAGTTTATTCAGCCTCTCCTCATAGCTCAATCCCCTCAACTCCGGTATCAGCCTAGTAAACCTCCTCTGCACTCCCTCCAGGGCCAAAATATCCTTGCGCAGGTGCGGCGCCCAAAACTGCACACAGTACTCCAGCTGCGGCCTCACCAATGCCCTATACAGCTGCAGCAAGACCTCCCTACTTTTATATTCAATCCCCCTTGCTATGAAGGCCAGCATCCCATTTGCCTTCCTGACCACCTGCTGCACCTGCAAGCTGGGTTTTTGCGACTCATGCACAAGGACCCCGAGGTCCCTCTGCACCGTCGCCTGCTGCAGTTTTTCGCCACGTAAGTAATAGTCCTTCCTACCATTCTTCCTACCAAAGTGGACCACCTCACACTTGCCAACATTAAATTCCATTTGCCATTTCCTGGCCCATTCGCCCAGCCTATCTAGATCCTTCTGCAGACTCTCCACAGTTCCCCATGGTAGATTCATGAAGAAAGTAAGGAGGTGTGGCATAGAAGGAAATTTGGCCGTTTGGATAAGTAACTGGCTGCCTCATAGAAGACAGAGGGTGGTGGTGGATGGAAAATTTTCAGACTGGAGGCCAGTTACCAGCGGTGTACCACAGGGATCAGTGCTGGCCCTCTGCTATTTGTGATTTTTATCAATGACTTGGAAGAGGGGGCTGAAGGGTGGGTTAGTAAATTTGCTGATGATACCAAGATTGGTGGAGTAGTGGATGAGTTGGAGGGCTCTTGTAGGCTGCAAAGAGACATTGATAGGATGCAGAGCTGGGCCGAAAAGTGGCAGATGGAGTTTAACCCTGATAAGTGCGAGGTGATTCATTTTGGTAGGACAAACTTGAATGCGGATTACAGGGTCAACAGTGGGGTTCTGAGGAATGTGGAGGAACAGAGAGATCTTGGGGTTCATATCCACAGATCTCTGAAGGTTGCCATTCAAGTGGATAGAGCCGTGAAGAAGGCCTATAGCATGTTAGTGTTTATTAACAGGGGGTTTGAGTTTAAGAGCTGTGGGGTTATGCTACAACTATACCGGACGTTGGTGAGACCACATTTGGAATATTGTGTGCAGTTCTGGTCACCTCACTATAAGAAGGATGTGGAAGCATTGGAGAGAGTGCAGAGGACATTTACCAGGATGCTGCCTGGTTTGGAGGGTAGGTCTTTTGAGGAAAGGTTGAGGGAGCTGGGGCTTTTCTCTTTAGAGCGGAGGAGGATGAGAGGCAACTTAGAGGTTTATAAGATGATGAGGGGGATAGATAGAGTGGACATTCAGAGACTATTTCCTTGGGTGGATGTAGCTGTTACTAGGGGGCATAACTATAAAAGGTTCATGGTGGGAGATGTCCGAGGTAGATTCTTCACTCAGAAGGTGGTTGGACTGTGGAATACACTGCCTGCTGTGATAGTGGAGTCGGACAATTAAGGAATTTTTGAGCGGTTATTGGATAGACACATGGAGCACACCAGAATGATAGGGGGTGGGATAGCTTGATCTTGGGTTTGGACAAAGCTCAGCACAACATTGAGGGCAGAAGGGCCTGTACTGTGCTGTACTGTTCTATGCTGCTCAGGGAAGAAAAAAAATTGGGGAGGGCGGGGTGGTTTCATCACACTAGGACAGTCACCACCCAGGGTATTGGTGGGGTGGGGCACTGTGCTTGGACAGTAATGGTGTCAGGCAGTGAATGTGTGTGTTCTGGAGGTGGGGAGGGGGCATCACTCTCCGAAGGTGCAACTTCTGCACAAACATACTTCATTTTGAGTATTGGCATCACATTTCCTGATTGTACAAATATTATATGCTGGTTAAAGAAGTGCACCACCCCAAAACAACAAATTAATATTTTCCAATTTTAAACCACAAACTGCCTCCATTGACTGCCTAGTCTAATTTTACATCACCATTTACTTCATAGCTATAACATTGAACGCTAAAGTGTTCCATTCATGTTTCAGCAAGTTCAGACGCGAGAAGTGAATCCCAATTTATCACCGACATCATCACAATATGTGAAGGGTGAAATATTGCTTTAATTGGGAGTGGTGGGGTAGCTATTGTGGGGCAGTTATGGACCAATTTAAAGCTTCTGCTGACGTAGACACAATGTTAATTTTCTGCTGCTGTTTCTATTTGATGGAGTTGTGAGCTGGCCTGGGGAATTATGTGTCCTTTATAAACAGATTCCTGATATTGTTACACTAGTCTATCTTTCAGTTCAGCTGTTTGATGAGGACCCCATCTGTTCTGTACTCAGACTGTACAGAGTGATCAATCGTTTTTCAGAGAATTAGGAAGGTCAACTGGCTGATTTTGTGCACCGGCTCTGTAATAGAACTAATTTTTATCCAGGAAAACATTTCTGTTCCAGGGGGTCCTGGAATTTTTATAACATGGGTGGGTTACTCGGCAGATAAGAGTTTAGAAGAATGAGGGGAGATCTCATTGAGACGTATAAGATGATGAATGGGACGGATAGGATAGAGGTGGAGAGGCTCTTCCCGCTCAGAAAGGACAGTAGGACTAGGGGACACAGCCTCAAGATAAAGGGGGGGGGCGGTTTAGAACGGAGTTGAGGAAGAACTTCTTCACTCAAAGGGTGGTGAATCTCTGGAATTCTCTGCCCGTTGAAGTGGTGGAGGCTGCCTCGCTAAATATTTTTAAGATGCAGGTTGATGGGTTTTTGATAAGAGAGGGGATTAAGGGTTATGGGGAGAGGGCGGGAATGTGGAACTGAGCCACAACAGATCAGCCATGATCTTATTGAATGGCGGAGCAGGCTCGAAGGGCTAGATGGCCTACTCCTATTTCGTATGTTCTTGTAACCAAAGAGGGCCCAGGGAATGGTCTGGGCGTTATTTATTGTTGGATATAGCTGGGCAATGTCAGCTCAGTGAAGTCAACTGTCCAGCCAGGAGCTGCAGTTATGCCAGGAAACAGGAGCTGAAGTGCAAACCAGGGAGAAGGAACCTTGGGAGGTGAGACTGAAACCCTGTGATGTGGGCTATGATTAAAACCATCTGAGTAGCAACAAGAAGTTGCTACTCGGATGGAGAGGATTCCTAGGGGAGATCTTCAAAGGAAGAGATTACGATCCCTCACAAGACAGATTTCACAAACTTTTTGACTTGGTGTTTATTGATATCTGGGCTAATGATAAATCCATGTTCTCTCTCTTGGTTGCATCTGTCATTTACTTTGGAATGTATCTTGTTAATTTACATTACCCTCACACTTACTCTGAATGTACAGGAAGATGGGGCTCTGTCTTCACAGGAGAGTCATGATGTGGAGATGCCGATGTTGGACTGGGGTAAACTGACTGTTCCTCTCACCCACCTGACAAAAAAAACAGCCAGTTCCTAAAGCTAGTGGTGTTTGCTACAAATAAATCTGTTGGACTTTAACCTGGTGTTGAGACTTCTTATTGTGTCCACAGGGGAGTGGCAGCACAAAGCTTGCATCCCTCTTGCTCCAAGATTGGAAGCATTAGAAAGTGCATCAGCCAGACAGCTGTGACACACAGAGGGAGACACAGCCTGGTACTGCACCATAGACACAGCTAGACCTACCAGCCTTGGAACATTGGCCAGCACCTATCACTCACTGTGGAAATCTATAGTACTGAATTGGAATTCTCTCATCCTCACCTTGTAATGTCTGCAAACATTGACCCGTCTTGATGTCCCAGATTTTCACAGTAGAGTCTGCATTCCCAGATACCAGGATGTTATCCTTCAACTCCATCCCACTGGTGAGAGACTGGTGGCCCATTAAAGTGTGCAGGCAGTTTCCATTCTCTGCATCCCACACTCGGATCGAAGTATCCAGGGAGCCACTGACTATGTGGACACCATCATACTGTGCAAAAGCAGAGAAATTATTACAAACACGGGCACCAACATATCCCTCCCAGCAGAACAAACTGCATTTATATAGCACTTAGAAAAATAAGTCAAGGTGCAAGGAGGAGGGGGAGGTGGGGGAACGGAGACAGAGGGGGATGAGAGGGGTGGGGGAAAAGAGAGAGAGGGGGAGAGAGACAGACAGAGATGGAGACAAAAGGAGGACTGAGATAGAGGAGAGAATCAGAGGGAATGGAAGTGACAGAGGTGAACAACATGGAGAAACATGGGCAGAGAGAAAGAGTGAGCGAGTGCAGAACACCGTGAGCGGACAAACACCTTCATGCACAGCTCCACATTGCATTAACCTGGCGTACTTTGGGCTTTCTTAAGTTATTGCAGCAGTTAATCTCACTTCGTTGGGGCGTGGGGGCAGCGGGCAGTTGGGGCGTGGGGGCGGCGGGCAGTTGGGGCGTGGGGGCGGCGGGCAGTTGGGGCGTGGGGGCGGCGGGCAGTTGGGGCGTGGGGGCAGCGGGCAGTTGGGGCGTGGGGGCAGCGGGCAGTTGGGGCGTGGGGGCAGCGGGCAGTTGGGGCGTGGGGGCAGCGGGCAGTTGGGGCGTTTACATATTTCTATAGTTATCAAAGTTTGGAAAATTTGTGGTGTCTGTTAGTTTCTGATTTGATTGTCACATGTATTAACATACAGTGAAAAATATTCTTGCGCACTATACAAAGCATACTGTTCATAGGGACGGAAACGAGAAAATGCAGAATATCGTGTTACAGTCATAGCTAGGGTACAGAGAAAGATCAACTTCATGCAAGGCAAGTCCATTCAAAAGTCTGACAGCAGCAGGGAAGAAGCTGTTCTTGAGTTGGTTGGTACGTGACTCAGACTTTTGTATCTTTTTCCCGACAGAAGAAGGTGGAAGAAAGAAAATGTTCGTGGTATATGGGTCCTTAATTATGCTAGCTGCTTTGCCAAGGCAGCAGGAAGTGTAGACAGAGTCAATGGATGGGAGGCTGGTTTGCGTGATGGACTGGGCTACATTCACAATCTTTTCTAGTTCCTTGCGGGTTTGGGCAGAGCTGGAGCCATACCAAGCTGTGATACAGCCAGAAAGAATGCTTTCTATGCTTTTTGAAACAGAAACATTGAACATAGAACACTACAGCACAAACAGGCCCTTCAACCCACAAGTTGCACCTATCATATCCATACCTACAGGCCACTGTTATCTGATATTACAGATAGTTCTATCTCATTGTGTCCTAACATTCAAACTGATGTAAGGAAGCTATTTCTCATTAGTAACCTGACCGCACTCAGATGTTCAGGTACAACCGCTCTTTTGCGACTTTTTCAATCTGTCTTTCCCCAGATTCCGAACCTTGTTCTTCTAATATATTTGAACAAGCTTTTATGCATCTCCCCCAAACAACCTTGCTGGATGGCCCAGTGTATACAACAGGTGTATATGATAGTCAGAAACAAGACACACACAATACTGTATTTACCTGAAGTGAGTAGACCCTGTTTGTATGCCCCTGTAGTGTGTGCACACAGGTTTCAGTTTCTGGATCCCACACCTTTACTGTGTAATCATAGGCACCACTCACAACTCTCTTCCCATCGTACTGCACACATCGGACTGCAGCCACATGTCCCAGTAGTGTATGCAGGCATCGCCCTGTGTCTATGTCCCACACTCGGAGAGTAGCATCTCTCGACCCACTCACTACCCTGTGGGAGAGAAAGAAAATAACATTAGAATTCTTTAGCTACATTTCTCCAGACATCTTTATAGCCATTACGATTCCTCCACTCAAGTCACAACACAAAAGCTAAGCCCACAAGCTTGTCTCTTTTTCAAGATCGCTGTCACATACTGACTGTTGGAAATCCCTGTACATTCTCTCAGAATCCCTCCAGCGCAGAAGGAAGTCATGTGGTCCATTGTGTATGCACCGACTCTCTGACAAAGTATTTTATCCAAGCTCTTTTCCCCACCCAATCTTTGTAACCCTACACATTTAATATGGCCAATCCACCAAACCTGTGGGAGAAAACCAGGGTACCCGGAGGATTGTCTACAAGATCTTGTCTGCAAGATAATGAGAGGCATGAACAGAGTGGATAGCCAGAAGCTTTTTCCCCCACAGCGGAAGAGTGAATTACCAGGGGCACAGGTTTAAGGTGCAGGGGGCAAGATTTAAAAGAGATGTTCAAGGCAGATTTTTTTTTTTTTTACACAGAGGGTGGTGGATGCCTGGAACTCGTTGCCGGGGGAGGTAGTGGAAGTGGATACGATAGTGAGTATTAAGGGGCGTCTTGACAAATACATGACTAGGATGGGAACAGAGGGATATGGTCCCCGGAAGGGTAGGGGGTTTCGGTTCAGTCGGGCAGCATGGTCAGTGCAGGCTTGGAGGGGCCGAAGGGCCTGTTCCTGTTCTATAATTTTCTTTGTATTTTGAAAACCACATACATACCCAAGGCTGGAATCGAAGCCGACTCCCTGGTGCTGAGAGGCAGCAGTCATTACCACTATGCCATCGTGCTGTCTTAATTTCTCATTTCATTACTACCTCAAAGTCTCTTTTCCAACAACTATTTTTAACAGCTAATGGTCTAGGACAATGAGCTTGCAGATGGTTCTTAGTGCTGAGAAATCAATGGTCTGAAGCTAAATCAGAAGAATTTTCAGCTGGTGAAAGTTTTAATTAAAGCAGAATGTAATCCTAAATTACTGAATGTTACCAGAACCACACCACACGCAGTTTTGATTGCATTTCAGATAACACTGCAAATATTTGTTATTAATCCATGGGGCATGGGTGCCACTGGCTGGGCCAGTATTTATTGCTCATCCCCACACTCTGCTTTTTATTGGTTATCCAAATCTCTATCCAAGTGAATAAATTACCCCTAATCTTAAATCATAGAGGTTTACAGCGCAAAGATTGGGATAAATGGGTCGTTCTACGGTAGACAAGCTGTAACTAGTGCGGTGCCACAGGGTTCAGTCCTCGGGTCCCAACTATTTACAATCTATATTAAGACTTGGATGCAGGAATAGTAGATAGCGTAGCCAAATTTGCAGATGACACTAAAATAGGTGGGACAGTAAGTTGCCATGGGGAAATAAGAAATTTACAAATGGATTTGGATAGATTAAGTAAATGGGACAGATGGAGTTTAATGTTAAGTGTGAGGTAATCTGTTTTGGCAGGAAAAATGCAAAGTCAAGCTATTTAAACGGAAAAGAATTTCAGAGTGCTTCAGTGCAGAGGGACCTGGGTGTCCTTGTGCATGAATCACAGAAAACTAGTATACAATAAGGAAGGTAAACAGAATCTTGGCATCTATGGCTAAAGGAATAGAATATAAAAGTAGTGAAGTGTTGCTGCTCCTGCACAAAACATTAGTGAGACTGCACTTAGAATATTGTAGACAGTTTCAGTCTCCTTACTTGAGGAGGGATGGAGTTGCATTGGAGGCAGTTCAGAGGAGATTCACTAGATTGATTCCAGAAATGAGAGGCTTGTCTTACGAAGAGAGATTGGGCAGTTTAGGTCGATACTCCCTGGAGTTTAGAAGAATGAGGGGTGATCTAATTGAGGCGTACAAAATGATAATGGGGATGGACAAAATAGACATGGAGAGGGTGTTTCCTCTTGTAAGGCAATCTAGGACAAGAGGCCATAGTTTTAGGATAAGGGGTGACAGATTTAAAACAGAGATGAGGAAAAATTACTTCTCTCAAAGTGAGTCAGTGGAATTCACTGCCCCATATGCGGTGGATGTTGGGACTTGGAGTAAATTTAAGAAAGAAGTGGACATAGAACATAGAACATTACAGCGCAGTACAGGCCCTTCGGCCCTCGAAGTTGCGCCGACCAGTGGAACAAATCTAATGACCCTCTAACCTAAACTATTCCAGATAGATTTTTAATGAATAATGGGGTTGGAGGGCGATGGTGAACAGGCAGGAAAGTGGAGTTGAAGTTGAGATGAGATCATAAGAACATAAGAAATAGGAGCAGGAGTAGGCCATCTAGCCCTTCGAGCCTGCCCCGCCATTCAATAAGATTATGGCTGATCTGTTGTGGCTCAGTTCCACATTCCCGCCCTCTCCCCATAACCCTTAATCCCCTCTCTTATCAAGAGCCCATCAACCCGCATCTTAAAAATATTTAGCGAGGTAGCCTCCGCCACTTCAACGGGCAGAGAATTCCAGAGATTCACCACCCTTTGAGTGAAGAAGTGCTGTGTTTGTTATTAATGGTGGAGAAGGCTAGAGGGGCTGGATGGCCTCCTCCTGCTCCTAGATCTTGTAAGTATGAGTTGAGAGTGAGCCACATTGCTGTGGATTTGGAGTCACATGTAGGCCAGACCGGGTAAGGATGGCAGATTTCCTTCCCTAAAGGGCATTAGTGAACCAGATGGGTTTTTAAGTCAATGGTTTCATAGTCATCAGTAGATTCTTCATTTCAGATTTTTACCAACTTCAAATGTCATCATCTGCTGTGGTGGGACTCAAACCGAATCATTACCCTGGTCTCTGGATTAGTAGCCCAGTGACAATACCACTGTGCCATTGCCTCCCTGTAAATGGTTCATTTTATACATTTCTCCATTTAGGAGAAAACTTTAGCCGAGATCTGTGTAATTCAGTAAATCATCACTCTTGGCATTCCCACTTTTCAGGCGTTAGCTTAAACCCTGGGCAAACTGACCGAGGGAACATTTGTCCAGCTGCAGGAAGGCACGATTGCAATAAGACACTGTTACAAACCCACCCATGCAGAACTGTCCCCTATTTGCACTGACTCCAGCTAGACAATTAGTGCAGGAGCAGGAACATAGCACTGGTGTAATAAGAAGTTGCATTTTCAACTACTAACACATACAATTGTGACAGAGCAGAGGGAGTTTTATTCTGATGTACTTGAGTAGGATTTGATTTTCATTCACTGGATGAGAAAATCACTTTACTGCTCATTTCTAATTGCCTTTGAGAAGATGGCTGTGAGTTGCCACCTTGTTGCAGTCCATCTGGAGTAGCAGTGCAGTGGCACAGTGGTTAGTACTGCTGCCTCGCAGCACTAGGGACCCGGGTCCAATTCTGGCCTCAGGTCACAGTGTGGAGTTTGCACATTCTCCCCATGCCTGCAAGGATTTCCTCCAGGTGCTCCGGTTTCCTCCCACATTCCAAATATATGCAGGTTAGATGGACTGGCCATGCTACATTGACCCTAGTATTAGGGGATTAGCAGGGTAAATATGTGGGGGTTACGGGAATAAAGCCTAGGTGGAATTGTGGTTGGTGCAGACTGGATGGGTCGAATGTCCTCTTTCTGCACTGTAGGGATTCTGTTCTATTCTAGGTACACCCACAGTGCCTGGAGACACAGACACAATGGCGACTTGGATTCAAAGGTTCCCAGGTAAAGTGAACAGGTAGCAAGTACGGATGTGTGGGGTAACAGTGACCAGGGCGAATTGAAACACAATTGTCTGAGAAGCCAAATCAATAACTTCTCTCAGAACACGGATTTACCTCTCAACATTGATCTGGTACAACAGAATATTTTGACTGGAAGCAAAAAATCTCATTAAAATTAACGGAACATATTTTAAGCAGTCAAACAAAGATGTAACCACAAGGACCTCATTATTTATACATCCATTCAAACTGAAGCTCCTATTCAGATAACCTCCAAGCTCCCTCTCATCGCAAATCTCAAAACATTTTAATCTAAACTTAACATTTGAAGCTCCAGTTCTTTTGGGGGAAGGGAGAGGGGGGAAAATTATTTACTACAGTGATAGAACTGAGGCACTTCAGTCACCATCCTAAAGGTATGCAAGGTTCAGGTGAGATTTAATCAGTGTTCAAAATTATGAACATATTTGATAGAGTAAATGGGGAGAAGTTGTTTCCAGTAGCAAGGGGTCCCACAAGTGTGGGGGGGAGTGTTTTAAACATTGCGCAACATGGAATGCGTTGCATATAATTTTCAAAAGGGGATGAATAGATACACAAAACGAAAAAAAAAAGTGGCGTGATTGTGGGGAAGGTGACAGATTGAAAGATGGTTGGGACATGATGGCTACTTCCTTGTTCCATGATTCTAGATGCAGCTAGACTGAGATTTAACTTGGATTTGAGTAATGTTTCCAGCTCAGCCCAAACCTCTCAAAAAGAACAACAAAGAACACCACTAAATATGATTGCATTAGGTTAGTTTACAGTTTATTTATTAGCCACAAGTAGGCTTATATTAACAATGCAATGAAGTTACTGTGAAAATCCCCTAGTCACCACACTCTGGTGTCTGTTTGGGTACACTGAGGGAGAATTTAGCATGGCCAATCCACCTAACCAGCACGTCTTTCAGACTGTGGAAGGAAATTGAAGCACCTGAAGAAAACCCACACAGACACGGACAGAATGTGCAAACTCCACCCAGACAGTGACTCAGGCTGGGAATTGAACCCGGGTCCCTGGCACTGTGGGGTAGCAGCGTTAATCAGGCAAAGGCTTTGTATATATAGGGACGGGGGATGGGGCGGAGGTTATGCATCGGTAGGAGGGAGTAGGGAGTAGGAAGGTTTGAGTGAATGGTGAAAAATGATTTCCAGCGGTCAGCGAATCAGTAACCGTGGTGCAGGTGGGGCAGAAATTGAAGATAATCATTGTAAGAACGATGGGAGAAATTTTCACAGAGATTACAGAGTGTTAATTTAAAAGTACGGGGTAATGATTGAGTGGGATTGTGGGAAAAGGATTCATGTAAGCAGCTCCTTCTGAACAGTATGCATTGCCTGTTCCCCATCTGTCTGGTGAATGATATAATTCAATGGTATGTTCCTACTTAGAGTTATAGAGGTTTACAGCATGGAAACAGGCCCTTTGGCCCAACTTGTATATGCCTCCCTTCTTTTTAAACCTCTGGGCTAATCCCAATTGCCTGCATTTGGCCTACATCCCTCTCGGTGATGGCTATTATGTTATAATTACACGTCAATCTTCACCCTTAACTCATCCATTTTACCGTTAATACTCCTGGCATTAAAGTAGAGGCCCTCCAGCTTTGTCTTACTCTCTTGAAACTTAGTTGTATTCCTCTGACCTGATTGCTTTTCTATGTTATACTGTGTCCCTATTCTGCTGACATTCTGGGTCCCCTCCCCCTGCCATAGAGTCATAGAGGTTTACATCATGGAAACAGGCCCTTGGGCCCAACTTGTCCATGCCGCCCTTTTTTTTAAACCCCAAAACTAGCTCCAGTTGCCCAAGTTTGGCCCATATCCGTCTATACCCATCTTACCCATGTAACTGTCGAAATGCTTTTTAAAATACAAAATTGGACCCGCCTCTACTACCACCTCTGGCAGCTTGCTCCAGACACTCACCACGCTGTGTGTGAAAAAATTGCCCCTCTGGACACTTTGTATCTCTCCCCTCTCACCTTAAACTTACACCCATTAGTTTTAGCCTCCCTTACCTTTGGGAAAAGATATTGACGATCTAGCAGATCTGTGCCCCTCATTATTTTATTGACCTCCATAAGATCACCCCCTCAGCCTCCTGCGCTTCACAGAAAAAAGTCCCAGTCTCTCCAGCCTCTCCTTATAACTCAAACCATCAAGTCTCGGTAGCATCCTAGTAAATCTTTTTTGCATTCTTTCTAGTTTAATAATACCCTTTCTATAATAGGGTGACCAGGAGAAATTACAACATGTAAAGTTGTTTTGTGCACCATTTATCCAGAGATTGCCTTACTTGTTGCCATGGAGGTGCATACACCGTACAGTGGAGGCGTGTCCATAAAGCGTGTGAATACATTCGCCTGTTTCTGCATTCCACACCTTCAGGGTCCGGTCTGTCGAGCCGCTGATCACTATATTCCCCCTCATCTGTGAAGACCAAACTCCACCTGTGTGTCCGACCAGTGTCTGCACGCACTGCAAAACAGGCCAACAATAGGTTCAAAAACAACCCACAGCAAAACAGTGGAAATGACCAACAATATCACCTATTGAAAAGACAGCCTTGCATTTACACTGTGTTTTAAGAACATAAGAACATAAGAAATAGGAGCAGGAGTAGGCCATCTAGCCCTTCGAGCCTGCCCCGCCATTCAATAAGATCATGGCTGATCTGTTGTGGCTCAGTTCCACTTTCCCGCCCTCTCCCCATAACCTTTACCATGCTTCTTTTCAAAATGCATGATTTTGTGGTGACAGTTAGCCAGACAACGGGTCAGTAAACTGGAAAGTCGCAGATGGAATTCAGTCTGGAGAATTGGAGAACAAGGCAATAAACAGCAGGGAAGTGCTGAGGAAGCTTGGAGCGCATATCCATTCAGTTTGAAAGGTAGAGGTGGTGGCTCAGGGGACAAATCTTCATTTTTCTGCTATATTGACTGAGACTGAGAACAGACTGGATAGGTTGGGGTTGTTTACACTAGAACAGAGGAGGATGAGGGGAAATATCATCGAGCTGCAGAAAATTACAGGGAGCCTGGATAGAGGGGATTGGAAGGACCTATTTGTACAGGCAGAACTCAATAGCCGTGAGGCACAGATATCAAGTTCTTGGAAGATGATTAGAGGGAGTTGAACAGTAATTGTATTACCCAGAGGATGGTTGGGGTCCGAAATTCTCTGACTGAAAGGGTGGGAGAGGTAAAGACCCTCACGACACACAAAAAAAACTCGGATACGCAGCTGAAGTGTTGTAACTGACAGAGTTATAATCAAGTAATCACACCTGCAAGCTCTTTATCATCCAGCATACAGTGGGCCAAATGTCCTCCTTCCTGATTTCGCTTTGTGTTTGGTAAGGGGATGTAAGCATAGCTAAGCGTTTATTGGCTGAGAAAGAAATGAGTCCAAGAGACTGGGAGAACTGTGTTCTTTCAATCTTAAAATTCCACTGAAATGTTTGGATCAGGTAGACATTATAATGCAAGCTCTGCAACATGACAGATGCCATGTTGTGCCCCACTGCCCTGGGGCCAGAGCGTGCCCCACCGCCCTGGGGCCAGACTGCGCTCCATTCACCACCTTGATGAGGAGCTCAGGGTTTTAGTGGGGTACACATCCACAAGCTTTCAATCAGAGTGGAGTGTGCTGTATTCTTACATGGTGTAGATTCCATCTCAGTGTAGAGTCAGCAATGTCCCCATGTGCACCACAATCTACCAACAGCTGCAGAGGGGAGCTCAGGGGCAATGTTATTTGGGTTTCTGGGCCCAACCTTCACATACTTCAGCAATCAATCAGCAGAGCTTTCACACAACAACCTGACAATTTGTGTTAATAATTTCCTGGGAAAGAGATTCCATTCTACAGAACGGAAAGGAGAATCTCAATTCTTTTCTCGCTACAGGCAGATTGCCAAAACAGGACACGTGCCGACATTCTGCGTGTGAAGGTTATGTGTAATCTGGCACAAACCCAGTGACTAACAAGGCTGCACACAGTGAGGCAGGGACATCATAACTTCAGCTTTACAATTCCTTCCTTCAATGGAGGCAATGGAGTTGCAATAAATTACCTGGAAAGACGAGGCCACCTGCTCCCTATTATCACAGCAATGCAGTCATTCAGATTCACACATCTGACCATTCCATGGAAACCTTAAAAACTCTCCACTAAAAAGCAGGCATGGACTGCAGCAATTTGACAGTGTCAGAGTGAGCAACGGCAGAGACATAGAACATAACAGCACAGTACAGGCCCTTCGGCCCTCAATGTTGCGCTGACCAGTGGAACCAATCTAATGACCCTCTAACCTAAACTATTCCAATGTTATCCATATGCCTATCCACTGACCATTTGAACGCCCTTAAAGTTGGCGAGTCCACAACTGCTGCAGGCAGGGCATTCCACGCCCTTACTACCCTCTGAGTAAAGAACCTACCTCTGACATCCGTCCTATAATTACCACCCCTTAATTTAAAGCTATGTCCCCTTGTGTTAGCCATCACCATCCGAGGTAAAAGGCTCTCACTGTCCACTCTATCCAATCCTTTGATCATCTTGTATGCCTCAATCAGGTCACCTCGTAACCTTCTTCTCTCCAATGAAAACAGCCTCAAGTCCCTCAGTTTTTCCTCATAAGACCTTCCCACCATACCAGGCAACATCCTGGTAAACCTCCTCTGCACCCTTTCCAACGCCTCCACATCTTTCTTATAATGCGGCGACCAGAACTGTACACAATACTCCAAGTGCGGCCGCACCAGAGTTTTGTACAGTTGCAACGTGACCTCACGGCTCCGAAATTCAATCCTCTACCAATAAAAGCTAACACACCGTACGCCTTCTTAACAACCTTATCAACCTGGGTGCCAACTTTCAGGGAGCTTTGCACACGTACACCGAGATCTCTCTGCTCGTCAACACTACTAAGAGTCCTTCCCTTAACCCTATATTCTGTACTCCTGTTATTCTTACCAAAGTGAATCACCTCACACTTTTCCGTATTAAACTCCATCTGCCACCTCTCGGCCCAGCTCTGCAGCTTATCCATGTCCCTCTGTAAACTGTAACATCCATCCTCACTGTCTACAACTCCTCCAACTTTGGTGTCGTCAGCAAATTTACTAACCCATCCTTCTACACCCTCATCCAGGTCATTTATAAAATTTTATAAAAATGACAAACAACAGTGGCCCCAAAACAGATCCCTGAGGTACACCACTTGTAACTGAACTCCAGGTTGAATATTTCCCATCAACCACCACCCTCAATCTTCTATCAGCTAGCCAATTCCTGATCCAAACTGCTAAATCACCCTCAATCCCATGCATCTGCATTTTCTGCAGTAGCCTACCACGGGGAACCTTATCAAACACTTTGCTAAAATCCATATACACCACGTCAATTGCCTTATCCTTATCCACCTCTTTGGTCACCTTTTCAAAAAACTCAATAAGGTTTGTGAGGCACGACCTACCCGTCACAAAACCGTGTTGACTATCCCTAAACAATTTATTTCCCTCTAGACGATTATAAATCCTATCCCTTATAATTCTTTCCAAAACTTTGCCCACAACAGAAGGCTTACTGGTCGATAATTCCCGGGATGGTCTCTACTCCCCTTCTTGAACAAGGGGACAACATTTGCTATCCTCCAGTCTTCCTGCACTATACCTGAAGCCAATGACGACATGAAGATCAAAGCCAAAGGCTCTGTAATCTCTTCCCTAGCCTCCCAGAGAATCCGAGGGTAAATCCCATCCGGCCCAGGGGACTTAGCCAACACCTCCTCCTTATGTACCTCAATCCCGTCTAGTCTACCACCTGGTATCGCAGTATTCTCCTCGACTACATTGACTTTTTCCTGCGTGAATACTGACAAAAAATACTCATTCAGTGCCTCTCCTCTCTCTTCAGGCTCCATGCACAACTTCCCACTGCTGTCTTTGACTGGCCCTAACCTTGCCCTAACCAATCTTTTATTCTTGACATACCTGTAGAAAGCTTTAGAACATAGAACATAACAGCGCAGAACAGGCCCTTCAGCCCACGATGTTGCGCCGGCCAATTAAGAAAAAAGCAATGACCCTCTAACCTAAACCAATCCCTTTCCATCCATAAACCTATCCACGGATCTCTTAAACGCTCCCAAACTAGGCTCATCTACAACTGCAGCAGGCAGGGCATTCCATTCCCTCACCACCCTCTGGGAAAAGAACCTACCTCTGACATCCGTCCTATATCTACCCCCCCTTAATTTAAAGCTATGTCCCCTCGTGCTAGCTTTCTCCATCCGAGGAAAAAGGCTATCACTGTCCACCCTATCTAAACCTCTAATCATCTTGTATGTTTCAATGAGGTCTCCTCTTAGCCACCTTCTTTCCAACAAAAACAACCCCAAATCCCTCAGTCTCTCCTCATAGGACCTTCCCTCCATACCAGGCAACATCCTGGTAAACCTCCTCTGCACCCTCTCCAATGCTTCCACATCCTTCCTATAATGTGGGGACCAGAACTGTACACAATACTCAAAGTGCGGCCACACCAGAGTTTTGTACAGTTGCAACATGACGTTGCGGCTCCTAAATTCAATCCCCCTACCAATAAACGCCAAGACACCGTATGCCTTCCTAACAACCTTATCGACTTGATTTCCAACTTTCAGGGATCTATGCACATATACACCTAGATCCCTCTGTTCGTCAACACTATTCAGAGTCCGACCGTTAGCCCTATACTCTACACATCCGTTATTCCTGCAAAAGTGAATTACCTCACACTTTTCCGCATTAAACTCCATCCGCTACCTCTCAGCCCAGCTCTGCAACTTGTCCAAGTCTCTCTGTAAACTATGATACCCCTCTTCACTATCTACCACACCTCCGACTTTGGTGTCATCAGCAAATTTACTAATCCATCCTCCTATACCCTCATCCAGATCATTTATAAAAATTACAAACAGCAGTGGCCTGAGGCACACCACTTGTAACCGAACTCCATGACGAATACTTACCATCAACCACCACCCTCTGTCTCCTATCTGCTAGCCAATTCCTGATCCAATTAACTAAATCACCCTCAATCCCATACATCTGCATTTTCTGCAGAAGCCTTCCATGGTGAACCTTATCAAACGCCTTACTAAAATCCATATATACCACGTCAACTGCCTTACCCCCATCCACCTCTTTGGTCACCTTCTCAAAAAACTCAGTAAGGTTAGTAAGGCACGACCTACCCTCCACAAAACCATGCTGACTATCTCTAATCAATTCATTACTCTCTAAATAACTGTAAATCCTATCCCTAATAATTTTTTCTAATACTTTGCCCGCAACAGAAGAAAGACTCACCGGTCTATAATTCCCGGGGAAGTCTCTATTCCCCTTCTTAAACAATGGGACAACATTCGCTATCCTCCAGTCTTCTGGCACTATACCTGTGACCAACAACGACCTGAAGATCACAGCCAAAGGCTCTGCAATCGCCTCTCTTGCCTCCCAGAGAATCCCAGGGTAAATCCCGTCCGGTCCAGGGGACTTATCTATTTTCAAACCCTCAAGAATATCTAGCACATCCTCCTTATCTACTGCAATACTATCCAGTTTACAGCCCTGTAACCCAGTGTTCTCCACAACTACATTTACGTCTCCCTGCGTGAATACCAAAGAGAAATATTTGTTCGGTGCCTCTCCAATCTCTTCTGGTTCCACACATAAATTCCCACTGCTGTCTCTAACTGGCCCTAATCTTGCCCTAACCAGTCTTCTATATCTAAAGAAAGCCTTAGGATTCTCCTTAATCCTATCAGCCAAAGTCTTCTCGTGTCCTCTTTTAGCCCTTCTTAACTCACTCTAACTCCCTCCTGGCTAATCTATAGCTTTCCAGTGCACTACCTGAGCCCTCAAGCCTCATCCTGACATAAGCCTTCTTTTTCCTTTTAACCAGCGAATCAACTTTTTTAGTGCACCACGGTTCCCACGCTCGACCATTTCCTCCTTGCCTGACAGGGACATACTAATCAAGGACTCGCAGTAGCTGCTCCTTGAAAAAACTCCACATTTTGGATGTTCCCAGCCCCTGTAGTTTCCTAGTCCAACCTATGCTTCCTAATTCTCTCCTAACAGCCTCATAATTACCCTTCCCCCAGCTATAACTACTGACCTGAGGTTCATGCCTATCCCTTTCCATCACTAAGGTGAACATAACCGAATTGTGGTCACTATCACCAAAATGCACCCCAACTTCCAAGTCTAACACCTGGTCTGGCTCATTTCCCAGCACCAAATCCAATACAGCCTCACTTCTAGTTGGCCTATCTACATACTGAGTCAAGAAACCTTCCTGCACGCTTTGTACAAAAACTGACCCCTCTAACGAGCTAGAGCTATAGCTATTTCAATCAATATTAGTAAAGTTAAAGTCTCCCATAACAATTACCCTATTACTTTCACTCCTGTCCAGGATCGTCTCTGCAATCCTTTCCTCTACCTCTCTAGAACTTTTAGGAGGTCTATAAAAGACTCCCAACAGGGTGACCTCTCCTCTCCTATTTCTAATCTCAGCCCATACTACCTCAACAGACAAGTCCTCATCAAACTTCTTTTGTCACTGTGATACAGTCCTTGACTAATAATGCTACTCCTCCCCCCCTTCTACCTCCTTCTCTACTCCGACTGAAGCATTTGAACCCTGGAACCTGCAACAACCATTCCTGTCCCTGCTCTATCCATGTCTCTGAAATGGCCACAACATCAAAGTTCCAGGTACTGATCCACGCTGCAAGTTCATCCACCTTATTGCGAATACTCCTCGCATTAAAGTATACGCATTTCAAACCATGCTCTACTCCACCCCCACGATGCCACACTTTGCAGTCCTCATCTATGACCCCCTCAATTTCATCCCTGCTACTCAGGATCCCACCCCCCCCTCTGAATCAGTTTAAACCCCCCTGCATAGCAAACTTTCCCCCCAAGATATTGGTTCCCCTCTGATTCAGGTGTAGACCATCACTCTTGTAGAGGTCCCACCTTCCCCAGAATGAGCCCCAATTGTTCAAGAACCTGAACCCCTCCCTCCTGCACCATCCCCTCAGCCACGAGTTCAAACTTTCCCTCTCTCTGTTCTTCTCTAAACTATCCCGTGGCACAGGCAAGTGTCCCGAGATAACCACTCTGTTTGATTTGGCCCTAAGTTACCACCCCAACTCCATAAATTTCTGTTTAATATCCCCTTCCCTTATCCTCCCTATGTCATGTGTCCCCACATGAACTATGACTTGGGGCTGACTCCCCTCTCCCTTAAGAGTCTTGAACACCCGCTCTGAAACATCCCGGACCCCAGCCCCTGGGAGGCAACATTTTTTTTCTGGGATTTTCCTTGATCCTATCCGCCGAAGTCTTCTCATGTCCTCTTCTAGCTCTTCTTAACTCTCTCTTTAACTCCTTCCTGGCTAATTTATAACTCTCCAGTGCCCTAACTGAGCCTTCACGTCTCATCTTTACATAAGCCTCCTTCTTCCTCTTCACCAGAGATTCAACTTCCTTAGTACACCACGGTTCCCTCGCTCGACCACTTCCTCCCTGCCTGACAGGTACATATTTATCAAGGACTCGCAGTAGTTGCTCCTTTGAATAAGCTCCACATTTCAGATGTTCCCAGCCCCTGCAATTTCCTGCTCCACCCTATGTATCCTAAATCTCGCCTAATAGCCTCATAATTACCTTTCCCCCAGCTATAACTTTTGCCCTTCGGCATATGCCTATCCCTTTCCATCACTAAGATGGACCTAACCGTAACCGAATTGTGGTCACTATCACCAAAGTGATCACCTATCTTCAAGTCTAACACCTGGTCTGGTTCATTTCCCAGTACCAAATCCAATGTAGCCTCACCTCTTGTTGGCCTATCTACATACTGTGTCATGAAACCTTCCTGCACACATTGGACAAAAACTGACCCCTCTAACGTGCTTGAACTATAGCTTTTCCAATTGATATTTGTAAAGTTAAAGTCCCCCATAACAACTAACCTGATACTTTCGCACCTATCCAGGGTCATCTTTGCAATCCTTTCCTCTACATCTCTGGAGCTTTTTGGAGGCCTATAAAAAACTCCCAACAGTGTGATCTCTCCTTTCCTGTTTCTAATCTCAGCCCATACTACCTCAATAGACAGGTCCACATCAAACGTCCTTTCTGCCACCGTAATACTGTCCTTGACTAACAATGCCACACCTCCCCCTCTTCTACCACCTTCTCTGCTCTGACTGAAACATCTGAACCCTGGAACCTGCAACAACCATTCCTGTCCCTGCTCTATCCATGTCTCTGAAATGGCCACAATATCGAAGTCCCAGGCACCAATCCAGGCTGCAAGTTCGTCCACCTTGTTGCGCATGCTCCTCACATTAAAGTATACGCACTTCAAACCACCCTCCCGCCAGCCAATACACTGCTGTGACCTAGAAACCTTATCCATGACCTCCCTATTCTCATCCTCCTGTACATTGGAGCTACAGTTCAGGTTCCCATCCCCCCTCTGAATCAGTTTAAACCCCCCTGAATAGCATTGGCAAATTTTCCCCCCCAAGATATTAGTTCCCCTCTGGTTCAGGTGCAGACCATCCCTCTTGTAGAGGTCCCACCTACCCCAGAATGAGTCCCAATTATCCAAGTATCTGAACCCTTCCCTCCTCCACCATTCCTTTAGCCACGAGTTCAAATGTTCTCTCTCCCTATTCTTCTCCATGCAATCCCACGGCACAGGTAACAAACCAGAGATAACCACTCTGCTTGTTTTAGCCCTAAGCTTCTAGACAGAGGCAAAAAATGAGGCAGGTAGGGAAATAGGTGAGGATTGTTGGTGGAAAGAGGCACACAGAGGGGAGCAGGGAGCATGGAAGAAAGGACAGAGCAATGGGCTGAGGTGTGGTAAGGGATGGCTAGCCAGATAGCAAGATGCGTACCTCGCCTGTTATCGCAGACCACACTTTGAGTGTGTTGTCATCTGAACCACTCAGAATGCGGTTTCCTGAGAACTGCAAACAGGTAATGACATGATCATCATGACCTTTCAGCACCTGGAAACACAAAGAAAATCATCCAGAATATTAAATCTCTTCCCTTCATTAAATATTATTAAACATTATTTACACCCCATTAAATTTCACAATGAAGTCAAGGCAGACTTTGTTATCTGCCCTTCATATAAATTGAGATTAAAAACTCATTTCCATAATATTCAGCTCCAGCACATCAACAAGTCCCCCATCCACAGATTTTTCCAATCTCTTCGTTAAAACATTGCAAACCTATTTGGACCGTCACATTCGTGCAGGCTCCCTGCTGGAGACAGCAAAACAAATCCCATTGCAGTGCCCTCTTCACATCACCCAATTTCTTTTCATACTTGAGAATATTTATCCCTACTGGATCCAGTTCCCGAAAAGCTGGTGGTATCAACTCAGATTTCTATTTTTCACCAATTTGCCTCAAGTAGCAGCTTCACAACTGTTCTCAACTGATAACTTCAGAAGCATACTTTCCAGAAGAACTGACTGGCTAATCATCAGGAGCAGGAACCCGGAGTGCTCTCATTGTCCAATCCAGCTGTATTGTCCCAGGCAGTTCATGTGACATTGGATCGGCAGAAAGGCAGGCCTAAACGATTAGTCCCATCTCCAAACTGAGAAGGCAGGGTATGGCGAGGTAATCACAGCTTTGTCACTTCATGTACCCTCTCTGTGAAATGAAAGTAAAGTGGGTTCCCACTTAAACTGGAGATGAGGCGATTTGTTTTTCTCTGAGGGTTGCAAGTCTTTGGAATGCTCTTCCTGAGGTGGTGGTGGAAGAAGAGTCTGAATTTTTTTTAAGGCAGAGGTAGGTAGGTTCTTGGTAAGCAAGTGGGTGACATGTCATCAGGGGCAGATGGGATGCAGATTTGAAGTTCCCAGCAGATAAGCCATGACCTTATTAAATGGCACTACAGGCTCGAGAGGCTAACTCCTTGGTCATATGCTAGTATTAACCTATGATATCTTTATGGTTCAGAATCACATTGTGCTCAGTTCAGTGAACTTTTGGAGTAGTGTGAAATAAAGGCAATCTTGTATTTATAAAATCCTCTTATGGCATCATAATGTTTGAAAACTCTTCTTACAATAAACTGCTGTAAAGGAATACAGAAACATGTCTTAATAAAGCACAAAGTGCCTTCGCAGGAAGAGGAGGATAAATCTGTACAGATCACTTTTTGCCCTGAGAAAGTTATCCTTCCTCAATCTTTGATATTTATGGTTTTTGACTCCAGGGTTATGGTACTGAAACACTCACACCAGAGGGTCAAAGCTGCCCATTGGGATCAACAAGTCAATGAATTCAGTAAAGCTGATAATCTGTGGATCACTGCCAGAGAAATAATTATAAAAGCTCAGCATTAAACACAACTAGCAAGAATAAGCTCCTTCCAATGTTGCTTATTCCAACACAGGGCAACTCCAACAACACAACAAGCCTAACTCAACACTCGAAGCATTTTTCACAGTTACATCAAGCCACTCAAAGGCTGCAGTGACTCAAGGGCAGACTCTCAACAGCATTAACCTTGGGATTTAGGAAGGATGCTAACTGCAGTATTACCCACTGTTAAAAACAAACCACACTAATCAGTACATCCCTATCTAAAACAAACCCTAACTACACTATTTAAAGGCTTTTTTCCTGATAAATTGAATAGAGTGGGCCTAGACGCTCTGAAGTTTAGAAGAATGATTTGCAATTTATTTGTTCGTGGGCCATGGTGTCACTGGCTAGACCAGCACTTATTACCCATCTCTAATTACCCTCGAGGTGGTGGTGGTGAGCTGCCTTCTTGAATCACTGCTGTCCACGTGATGTAGATACAGCACAGTGCTGTTAGGGAAGGAGTTCCAGGAATTTGATCCAGCAACAATATGGTGATTTGTGAATCTGTGGCTATTCAGTTATTGAGTATATTCAAAACAGAGATCCATCTACTTTTGGACCGTGTGAATCAAGAAAGGATGTGGGGATTGGGTGAAATACAACTGCCTCTTGAACCGCTGCAGACCATGCGCTGTAGGTACATCCACAGAGCTGTTAGGGAGAGTGTTCCAGGATTTTGACCCAGTGACAGTGAAGGAATGATGATATATTTGCATACGTTTGCAAGTGGAGATACCTGCATTGAACTGGGGTGGGCACAGTGAGAAGTCTCACAACACCAGGTTAAAGTCTAAGTTTTATTTGAAACTACAAGCTTTCAGGAGCACTGCTCCTTCATCAGGATATATTTCCAAGTCAGGATGGTGAATGAGTTGGAGGGCAATCATCAGGTGGTGGTGTTCCCAGGTATCTACTGTTCTTCTTCTTCTAGATGGTAGTCATTGGCTTTGGAAAATGCTGCCTAAGTAGCCTTGGTTTCTGCAGTGTATCTTGTAGATGGTACACATGGCTGCCACTGTGAGCTGATGATGGAGGGATTGAATATTCGTGAAAAGAATAGCAAACAAGTGGGCTGCTTTATCCTGGATTGTGTCAAGTTTCTTGAGTGTTGTTGGAGCTGGACCCATCCAGGCAAGTGGAGAGTATTCCATCACATTCCTGACTTGTGCCTTGTCAATGGTGGACAGGCTTTGGGGAATTAGGAGGGGAGTTACTTGCCACAGGATTCCTAACCTTTCACCTGTTCTGGTAGACACAATAATTATAAGATTAATCCAGTTCAGTTTCTTGATGATGACAAGGTCACACGGCAGGGCAAGGTTTATAATTGGGGCAGGGGGAAATTATGATGCAATTAGGCAAGAATTAGGGAGCATAAGATGGGAACAGAAACTGTCAGGTATGGGCACAAATGAAAAGTGGAGCTTGTTCAAGACAACAAATACTGCATGGCCTTGATAGGTATATAGAACATAGAACACTACAGCACAAACAGGCCCTTCGGCCCACGAGTTGCGCTGATCACATCAACACCTATCTATAACCCCCAATCCCATAAAACCCCATATCCCTGTCAGGCAGGGAGGAAATGGCCAAGTGAGGCAGCCATGGTTCACAAAGGAGGTTGAATGTCTTGTTAAGAGGAAAAAGGAAGCCTATGAAAGGATGAGAAAGCAAGGTTCAGTTGGGTCGCTTGAGGGTCACAAAGTAGCTAGGAATAAGTTTAAAAACAAAAGGGCTTAGGAGAGCTAGGAGGGGGCATGAGAAGTCCTTGGCAGGTTGGATCAAGGAAAACCCCAAGGCTTTTTACTCTTATGTGAGAAATGAAAGAATGACCAGGGTGAGGTTAGGGCCAGTCAAGGATAGTAGTGGGAACTTATGCATGGAGTCAGAAGAGATAGGTGAGGCATTAAATGAATACTTTTCTTCAGTTTTCACTAAGGAGAGGGGCCATGTTTTTGAGGGTGTGTGCAAGATTCAGGCTGATAGGATGGAGGAGGTAGATGTTCTGAAGGGAGATGTATCAGCAATTTTGAAAATCCTGAGGGTCGATAAGTCCCCTGGGCCAGATGGGATACACGGTAGGATACTTTGGGAGGCAAGGGATAAACATAAGAACATAAGAAATAGGAGCAGGAGTAGGCCATCTAGCCCCTCAAGCCTGCCCCGCCATTCAATAAGATCATGGCTGATCTGAAGTGGCTCAGTTCCACTTTCCCGCTTTTTCCCCCATAACCCTTAATTCCCTTGTCTGTCAAAAACCTATCTACCCGTGTCTTAAATATATTTAGCGAGGTAGCCTCCACCACTTCAACGGGCAGAGAATTCCAGAGATTCACCACCCTTTGAGTGAAGAAGTTCCTCCTCAACTCTGTTCTAAACTGCACCCCCCCTTTATCTTGAGGCTGTGCCCTCTAGTCCTGCTGTCCTTTGAGCGGGAAGAATCTCTCTACCTCTACCCTATCCATCCCTTTCATTATCTTGAGATTGCGGAGCCTTTAGCTTTGATCTTTGGGTCCTCACTGTCCAAAGGGATTGTCATGATGTGGATGTGCTGGCGTTGGGCTGGGGTAAACACAGTAAAAAGTCTGACAACACCAGGTTTTAGTCCAACCGATTTATTTGATAGTTTGTGCTTGTGCGTTTACTATCAAATAAATCGGTTGGACTAAAACCTGGTGTTGTCAGACTTTTTACAAAGGGGTTGTGCCAGAGGACTGGAGAGTGGCAACTATTGTTCCTCTCTTCAAGAAAGGAAACAGGAATGACTCTGGTAATTATAGGCCAGTTAGTCTTACTTCGGTGGTTGGTAAGTTAACAGAAAGGGTTCTGAAGGATAGGATTTATGACCATTTAGAAAGATGCAGCTTAATCTGGGATAGTCAGTACGGTTTCATAAGGAGTAAGTCTTGCCTCACAAATTTGAGTGAATTCTTTGAAAAGGTAACTAAGTGTGTAGACGAAGGTAGAGCAGTTGATGTCGTATACATGGATTTTAGTAAGGCGTTTGATAAGGTTCCCCATGGTAGGCTCACGAAGAAAGGAAGGAGGTGTGGGATAGAAGGAAATTTGGCCGATTGGATAAGTAACTGACTGTATCATAGAAGTAGAGATGCCAGCGTTGGATTGGGGTAAACACAGTAAGTAGTACCACAACACCAGGTTAGAGTCCAACAGGTTTATTTGATAGTAATCCCACAAGTTTTCAGAACTGGT
Source organism: Carcharhinus amblyrhynchos (assembly GCF_965287045.1). Classification (NCBI taxonomy): domain Eukaryota; kingdom Metazoa; phylum Chordata; class Chondrichthyes; order Carcharhiniformes; family Carcharhinidae; genus Carcharhinus; species Carcharhinus amblyrhynchos. The sequence goes on along the minus strand of NC_137333.1, from coordinate 108,276,076 downwards.
TTTCCTTCATCAGGTGTGTGGAAGGTTCTGATCAGAGAAGGGCATATAAAGTCACACACGGTTTACAGAATACTGATTAGAATGCAAGTCTTTACAGCTAACCTGCTATTCAAGTCTTAAAGATGCAGACAATGTGAGTGGAGATAGCATTAGCATAGGTTAGAGATGTATTGCCTCCAGAGCAGACAGTAAGTGAGATTTTACAAGCCCAGGCAAGTCATGGGGTTACAGATAGTGTGACATAAACCCAAGATCCCGGTTGAGGCTGTCCTCATGTGTGCGGAACTTGGCTATCCGTCTCTGCTCAGTGACTCTGTGTTGTCATGTGTCATGAAGACTGCCTTGGAGAATGCTTACCCGAAGGTCAGAGGCTGAATGCCTGTGACTGCTGAAGTGTTCGCCAACAGGAAGGGAACAGTTTTGCCTGGTGATTGTTGAGCGATGTTCATTATCTGTTATCGTAGTATCTGCATGGTCTCCCCAATGTACCATGCTTCGGGACATCCTTTCCTGCAGCGTATTAGGTAGACAACGTTGGCTGAATTGCAAGAGTATGTACAACCCTGCCACAGCAACCTCTGCAAGACATGCCAGATCATCGACATGGATGACATCATCTCATGCGAGAGCACCATCCACCAGGTACACGACACATACTCTTGCAACTCGGCCAACGTTGTCTACCTGATACGCTGCAGAAATGGATGTCCCGAAGCGTGGTACGTTGGGGAGACCATGCAGACGCTATGACAATGGATGAATGAACACCGCTCGACAATCACCAGGCACTTCTGTTCCCTTCCTGTTGGCGAACACTTCAGCGGTCATGGGCATTCAATCTCTGATCTTCCGGTAAGCGCTCTCCAAGACAGCCTTCAAGGCACTCGACAGCGCAGAAACTGATAGCCAAGTTCCGCATACAAGGACGGCCTCAACCGGGATCCTGGGTTCATGTCACATTATCTGTAACCCCATGACTTGCCTGTGCTTGTAAAATCTCACTTACTGTCTGCTCTGGAGACAATATACATCTCTTTAACCTATGCTTAATGCTATCTCCACTCACACTGTCTGCATCTTTAAGACTTGAATAGCAGGTTAGCTGTAAAGACTTGCATTCTAATCAGTATTCTGTAAACCGTGTGTGACTTTATATGCCCTTCTCTGATCAGAACCTTCCACACACCTGACGAAGGAAAACCGGTTCTGAAAGCCTGTGGGATTACTATCAAATAAACTTGGACTCCAACCTGGTGTTGTGAGACTTCTCACTGTCTCACAGAAGACAGAAAGTGGTGGTGGAGGGAAAATTTTCAGACAGGAGGCCAGTTACCAGAGGTGTACCACAGGGATCAGTGCTGGGTCCTCTGCTATTTGTGATTTTTATCAATGATTTGGAAGAGGGGGCTGAAGGGTAGGTTAGTAAATTTGCTGTTGACACCAAGATTAGTGGAGTAGTGGATGAGGTGGAGGACTCTTGTAGGCTGCAAAGTGTTATTGATAGGGTACAGAGCTGGGCCGAAAAGTGACAGATGGAGTTTAACCCTAATAAGTGCGAGGTGATTCATTTTGGTAGGACAAACATGAATGCTGATTACAGGGTCAACGGCAGGGGTCTGAAGAATGTGGAGGAATAGAGATCTTGGGGTTCACGTCCACAGATCTCTGAAGGTTACCACTCAAATGGATAGAGCCATGAAGAAGACTTATAGTATGTTAGTGTTTATTAACAGGGGATTTGAGTTTAAGAGTCGAGGGGTTGTGCTGCAACTATACAAGACGCTGGTGAGAATACATTTGGAATATTGTGTTCAGTTTTGCTCACCTCACTATAAGGAGGATGTGGAAGCATTGGAGAGAGTGCAGAGAAGACTTAACAGGATGCTGCCTGGTTTGGAGAGTAGGTCTTATGAGGAAAGGTTGAGGAAGCTGGGGCTTTTCTCTTTAGAGCGGAGGAGGCTGTGAGGCGACTTAGAGGTTTATAAGATGATGAGGGGGATAGGTAGAGTGGACGTTCAGAGACTATTTCCTCAGGTGGATGTAGCTGTTACTACAGGGCATATCTATAAGGTTCATGGTGGGAGATATAGGAGGGATGTCCGAGGTAGGTTCTTCACTCAGTGTCGGGTGTGGAATGCACTGCCTGCTGTGATAGTGGAGTCAGACACTTTAGGAACTTTCAAGTGGTTATTGGATAGGCACATGGAGCACACCAGAATGATAGGGAGTGAGGTAGCTTGATCTTGGGATTGGACATAGCTCAGCACAACATTGAGGGCTGAAGAGCCTGTACTGTGCTGTACTGTTCTATGACCCCAGGATGTTGATAGTGGGGGATTCAGTGATGGTAACACCATTGAATGTCAAGGGGCGATAGAGTCTCTCCTGTTAGAGATGGCCATTCCTGGCAATTGTGTGTCACAAACGCTACTTGCTACTTGTCCAAATCTTGCTGCATTTGGACATGAACTGTTTCAGCATCTGGGGAGTTGCGAATGGTGCTGAATATTGTACAATCATTAGCGAACATTCCCAATTCTGGCTTTATGAAGAAAGGAAGATAATTGCTAAAGCAGTTGAAGATAGCTGTGCCTCGCTTGGACACTACAGTACAGTCCACTCCCAGTCCTATTATGTTCGAATATCCCACAATTTTCACCCTTTAATGATTTAAAATCGCAACACAATGAAAGTATGTCTCTTAGTGTCAAGTCTGCATTCCTCACCTTCTGTCACAATGTCCGAGGTAACAACTTTCTGTTCTAGGGAGATTACATTTGTGCATTTCTGAAATCACATCCAAAGATGTGCAGTTAAGTGGATTGGCCATGATAAATTGTGCTAAAATGCATAGGTTAGGGTAGTTAGCAGGGTAAATACATGAGGTCACGGGGACAGGCCCTGGATAGGATGCTCTGTTCGAGAGTTGGTGAAGGCTCAATGAGCCAAATGACCTCCTTCTGCACAGCACAGATCCTCTGATTCTTTACAAACTGGAACCATCAGTAAAATAATCTCATCTAAAAAGCCAAGGACAGGTTTTTTTGTTGGAATATGCTGAGAATCTTTTGGCTACACCAAACTTTACACCAGCTACTCCAGTCTTACCTTTGCAGGTTTGATCTCTCCAGAACGCCAGTTTGTGTCGATCTTGTGTTGCCGCATGAAGGCGGATTTCCATGGACTGTACATGAAACCAGTGCTGAGCATCCTGCGTCGCCGGAGGTACAGAGGTTCCTCGATCACTGGATAAGGCAGAAATAGACCAAGGGAAAATCCTTTAGTCTCCGCTCAAACAGTTCTTACATTTGTTTGTCCCATTCTGTGCATCTTCTGTTGATTCACTCAGACTGAAGACTCCTTCTCCAGCCTGCAGCCCCCACAATTCTGTCTTGTGATGTGGCAATAGGAAGTAAATGCCAGAAGCCCAGCTCAACCACCTCCTTCTCCCCTGCCAATACAGGCACTTACTTTACATTCACAACCACATCTGTTTTTCTACTTCCCTCATCCCTGGCTATATGAAGGACAGAAAGAAAAACCATGAGGCCCAACAAGATTGTCCCCAAAAGGTTAACTGCCTTCAAATCCTACAACTGTACTTTCCACTCCCTCACACACAACTTCATTACCACTTCTCCCAATATCACTGTCTCTCCACATGTTCCCTCTCTAGCACCTCTCCATTTCCCCAATCCCAGTTACATCCCTTTTCGCCCAGTCCATTTCATAACTTAGTCCTTCTGTTGAAGTTCCAAAGTCATTTCCTACCCCAGCTCTGTCCCTCAGCGGAATGCCTGAATAATTGCTTATGCACCACAAGGAAGAAATCAGACACATCACTTCTCTCAATTTTTCCCCTCATTTCAAAAGCTTTAAATAGCTCCCCTTGAACCCTGTCTTTCCATAGAAAGCAAAAAGTGCATGTGCGCCTGTGAGAGTGAGAGGAATGATAAACAGGTGCTGAGATGCTAAGTGCAGGGAGGACCATCATCCACTCATGCCAGTTTTTTTTAGGTTTATGTTTTGAGTCAGACACTTTAGGAACTTTCAAGCGGTTACTGGATAGGCACATTGAGCACACCAGAATGATAGGGAGGGGATAGCTTGATCTTGGGATTGGACATAGCTCGGCACAACATCGAAGGCCGAAGGGCCTGTACTGTGCTGTACTGTTCTATGTTTTTATCTATATTTTTGCAGAAGATCCCCGAATGCCCATCATTAGGCTCTGTGCTGGTTTATAACCACAGTTAACTCAACTGTAACATGAATACAGGCAAGATGAAAAAAGGATTACTTGATGACATTAATGGCCTGAAATCTGTGTTCAATCAGAAACTGGTTTCTCCCTCCTGTCTAATTTTGTTTAAATATCAGATGGAATGCAACCTGTCATTGTCTAATTGAAAATAAGAATAAGCCGAGTCTATTAAAGGGCATTCGACCAACTAAAACACAGTCCTTTGTAACCACATTAATGCTAAAACAGTGACTGCCTCTTTGCTGTAAAGTGCTTTGGGAATTGCTGAGGTTGTGAAAAATGCTACAGAATTCCAAGCGTTTCTTTATTTTTTTTTCCTGCTATCTCAGCTAACTTTGTTCCCCACGGACAGTACGTGTTCTATACTGTGGACAATTACAACCTGACCTATCACACAGGCTTGTTTTACAGCAGAGGCTCCAATAAATCCAAATCAACAAGAGGAGGTGCCTAATTTTCATCTGCCGGAGCCCATGCCTGTGCCCCAGCGAGAAATCAGCAAACTCAGTGCAGACTGTGTGGCGCAGGACAACATGCCTATCAGATGAAGCAGTCTTTCAACAGACTGGCTTGGCAGAAAGGATCAATCATCTACTAGACTGACATTATTTCTACTTAGAATCTCTGGAAAATTACCCTCCAATTGCCTGAGTGCAGCTGGGATTTCATTTCATCAGAGACTACGAGCCCAGTGGCAGCTTTGAGCGGACACAGGTCTGAACGCTTAGCAAATTAAAGCAGAGACGAGAGACTAGATCCGACATTCAGACAAACATGATGGATAATGCAAGCTATTACACAGTGGCTCATATCCATGTTAATTCAATTTTTTCATGCCTTGAATAATTATAATCTATATAAAAAAATCAATAACTTTAGATTGAAAACAATACCTGGTATAGAGGATATGCAGCCACAATATTAAATCAGGAGAATTAGCAGCGCTTAGCAGCATCATCTCCCCTGGTAAATGGTGCAAAAATAAAGGTGGGGTGGGGTGGGGGGGGGAGAGCCTGAAGCAGAGCTCATCCTGATTTCCCAGTAGACAGAGCTTTCTTCCATTTACTTATGAATGTTGCTGGCATTTCTTTTTTATTCACTTACGGGATGTCGGCATTGCTGGCTGGTCAGCATTTATTGCTCATCCCTTGTTGCCCTCAAGAAGGTGGTGGTGAGCTGCCTTCTTGAATCGCTGCAATCTCTGAGGTATAGGTGCACCCACAGTGCTGTTAGGGAGGGAGTTCCAGGATTTGACCCGACAACACCGAAGGAATGGTGATATACTTCCAAGTCAGGGTAATGAATGGCTTAAAGGGGAATCTTCAGGTGGTGGTGCTCCCAGGTATTTGCTCCTAAGGAGCCTTGATAAATTCCAGCAGTGCATCTTGTAGATGGTACACAGTGCATCACTGGTGGAGGAATTAAATATTTCTGGAAGGCATATCAATCAAGTACCAATCAAACATGTCCTCTTGTGTGGATGTAGGGAGTTTCCAGATTTTTTTTTAAAAATTAGTTTTACAAGACGTGAGCATCACTGGATGGGCCAGGATAATTTGCCCAGTCCTAACAGCCCTCCATTCCAGAGGGCATTTGAGAATTAACCACATTTCTGTGGGTCTGGAGTCACAGATAGGTCAGAGTAGGTAGGGACAACAGATTTCCTTCCCTAAAGGACATTAGTGAACCAGTTAGTTTTCACAATGGTTTCATGATCATCATTAGATTTTTAATTTCAGATTTATAGGGAATTCAAATTTAACCATCTGCCATGGTGGAATTTGAACCCTGGTCCCCAGAGCACTGCCTGGGTCTCTGGATTAGTAGCCCAGTAACAATACTGAGTTACCTCTGACACAGTAAAGCTGATGGAGTGGGTTATAAAGCCCCAAGTCAGGATGGTGTGAAATTTGAAGAGGAACTTGCAAGCACCTTATAGATGGAGTGCACAGCTGCCCACGGCCAGTGGTAGAGGCAGTGAATGCTGAATGTGCTGGATGTGGTGTCAACTAGTTGCTTTGTCCTGGTACATAAATTAGTGATGTAATTGCTAATTACAAAATGCTGTTTATGTTGAAACATGAAAAATTAAGATCCAAATGAGCTACGTGAGGTTTAAGAACGGGAGGGAGTAGTGTGAAGGGAGAAAGCAACGGTACCAATACTTTTGTGGCAGAACTATGGCCTTGTCTCAACTCTCTTTGGAGTTGGATTAACTGCACTGCTGAGGACAGACACTGAGCGGAGCTCTGTCACCGTAAAAAAAGAAAACTCCCAAGTGTCAGTTATCACAAATTACATACAAACATACTCTGGCAAAGGAGGAGCAACCTTGTTGGTTGAAGATGAAATAATTTCAACAATAAAAATGTAACAAGAGCCAAGAGGTAGTGGAGACACAATGGATAAAATTAAGAAATAGAAAGGAATTACAGATTAGTGGGAGTTATACACAGATTGTATAAATGCAGAGATTAGACAAGCATGTAGCAAGTGCGAGGTGATTCATTTTGGTAGGACAAACTTGAATGCGGATTACAGGGTCAACAGTGGGGTTCTGAGGAATGCGGAGGAGCAGAGAGATCTTGGGATTCATATCCACACATCTCTGAAGATTGCCACTCAAGTGGATAGAGCCGTGAAGGCGGCTTATAGCGTGTTAGCATTTATTAACAGGGGGTTTGAGTTTAAGAGTCGTGGAGTTATGCTGCAATTATACAGGACCTTGGTGAGACCACATTTGGAATAGTGTGTTCAGTTCTGGTCACCTCACTATAAGGAGGATGTGGAAGCATTGGAGAGAGCGCAGAGGAGATTTACCAGGATGCTGCCTGGTTTGGAGGGTAGATCTTATGAGGAAAGGTTGAGGGAGCTGGGGCTTTTCTCTTTACAGAGAAGGACAAGAGGCGACTTAATAGAGGTTTATAAGATGATGAGGGGGATAGATAGAGTGGATGTGCAGAGACTATTTCTTCGGGTGGATGTAGCTGTTACTAGGGGGAATAACTATAAGGTTTATAGTAGGAGATATAGGAGGGATGTCCAAAGTAGATTCTTCACTCAGAGAGTGGTTGGGGTGTGGAATACACTGCCTGCTGTGACAGCAGAGTCTGACACTTTAGGAACTTTCAAGCGGTTACTGGATAGGCACATGGAGCACACCAGAATTATAGGGAGTGGGATAACTTGATCTTGGGGTTTGGACATAGCTCGGCACAACATCGAGGGCCGAAGGGCCTGCACTGTGCTGTACTGTTCTGTGTTTTTATAAGATCTCCCCTCATTCTTCTGAATTCCAATGAGTATAGCCCCCAGTCTACTCAGTCTCTCCTCATAAGCCAACCCTCTCAACTCTAGAATCAACCTAATGAATCTCCTCTGCACCCCCTCCCGTGCCAGTATATCCTTTCTCAAGTAAGGAGACCAAAGCTGTACACAGTACTCCAGGTGTGGCCTCACTAGTACCTTTTACATCTGCAACATAACCTCGCTGTTTTTAAACTCCATCCCTCTGGCAACGAACATAAGAAATAGGAGCAGGAGTAGGCCATCTAGCCCCTCGAGCCTGCCCCACCATTCAATAAGATCATGGCTGATCTGTCGTGGCTCAGTTCCACATTCCTGCCCTCTCCCCATAACCCTTAATCCCCTTGCCTATCAAAAACCTATCAACCCGCGTCTTAAAAATATTGAGCGAGGTAGCCTCCACCACTTCAACAGGCAGAGAATTCCAGAGATTCACCACCCTTTGAGTGAAGAAGTTCCTCCTCAACTCCGTTCTAAACCACACCCCTCTTTATCTTGAGGCTGTGCCCTCTAGTCCTACTGTCCTTTCTGAGCGGGAAGAGCCTCTCCACCTCTATCCTATCCATCCCATTCAACATCTTATATGTCTCAATGAGATCTCCCCTCATTCTTCTAAACTCTAATGAGTACAAGCCTAGTTTATTCAGCCTCTCCTCATAGTTCAACCCCCTCAACTCTGGAATCAGCCTCGTAAACCTCCTCTGCGCCCCCTCCAAGGCCAAAATATCCTTGCATAAGTGCAGCGACCAAAACTGCACACAGTACTCCAGCTGCGGCCTCACCAATGCCCTATACAGCTGCAGCAAGACCTCCCTACTTTTATATTCAATCCCCCTCGCTATGAAGGCCAGCATCCCATTTGCCTTCCTGACCACCTGCTGCACCTGCAGGCTGGGTTTTTGCGACTCATGCACAAGGACCCCCGAGGTCCCTCCGCACCGTCGCATGCTGCAGTTTTTCGCCACGTAAGTAATAGTCCTTCCTACCATTATTCCTACCAAAGTGGACAACCTCACATTTGCCAACATTAAATTCCATTTGCCAGTTCCTGGCCCATTCGCCCAGCCTATCTGGACAAAATTCCATTTGCCTTCTTAATTACCTGCTGCACCAGCAAACCGACTCCTTGAGGTTCCTGCACAAGGACACCCAGGTCCCTCTGCACAGCAGCACGCTGCACTTTTTTTTTACAATTTAAATAATAGTCCATTTTGCTGTTATTCCTACCAAAATGGATGACCTCACATTTACCAACATTGTATTCCATCTGCCTGGCCCTTGCCCATTCACTCAGACTATTTCTACCCCTTTGCAGACTTTCAGCGACCTCTGCGCACTTTGCTCTTCCGTCCATCTTAGCGTCATCTGCAAATTTTGACACACTACACTTGGTCACCAACTCCAAATCATCTATGCAAACAGCTGCTCCCTATCCACCTGTCCATACCGCTCACGATAAAGGCGAGTGTGCCATATGCCTGTTAACCTGCCTTTCCGCCTTCAGAGATCTATGGACAAACACGCCAAGGTCCCTTTGTTCTTCGGAACTTCACATGTCAGATATTTATAGTGTATTTCCTTGTCGAATTACTCCTTCAAAAAATGCATTATCTCACATTTTCAGAGTTAAATTCAATCAAATTTGTTAGGCATGACCTCCCTCTGATAAAACCATGCTGACTATTCCTGATCAAACCTAGCCTCACCAAATGGAGATTCTCTCCTTCAGAATCTTCTCCAATAGTTCCCCAACTACAGATGTGAGACTCACTGGTCTGTAGTTCCCTGGCTTGTCTCTACAACCTTTCTTAAATAGTGGAACCACATTAGCTGTTCTCCAGTCCCCGGCACCTCCTCGGTGGTCAGAGAGGAATTTAAAATATGGGTCAGAGCCTCTGCAATTTCCTCCCTTGCCTCCCATATCAGCCTGGGACACAATTCATCTGGACATGGAGATCTGTCCACTTTTAAGCTTACCAATACCTCCTTATGATAATGTTCTCTGGAGCCTCAGTCTCCCTCGCAGTGTTCAATAACTACCTCCTCATTCTTGTGGGTGAAGACATGTGAAATATTGATTGAACGCCCTACCAATGTCCTCTGCCTCCACCCACAGATTTCCCCCTTGGTCCCTAATGGGCCCTACTCTTTTCCTAGTTATCCTCTTCCCATTGATACAGAATATTTTAGGATTTTCACTGCTTTTACCAGCCAGAGCTTTCTCACATCACCTCTTTGTTCCAATTGATTTCTTAAGCTCCATCCTGCACTTTCTGTACTCCACTAATGCCTCACAGACTTACTCCCCTTATACTTGATAAAAGCCTCTCTTTTCCTTCTCATTGTATCCTGAATGTCTCTGGTCATTGATGGTTCTCTGGGTTTGTTGTTACACCTTCCTATTGCCCAAAAGGGAATATGTTGGGCCTGTACTCTGCCCATTTTATCTTTTAACACTCTCCCACTGCTCTTCTGTCGATTTCCCCACAAGTAACTCGTTCCAGTCTACCTCAGCCAGATCCTGCCTTATTTTGTTAAGATAACTCTCCCCTAATCCAAAACCTTTTTCTGCACCTAGTTAATTTCTGTGTCCATAACAAATCTGAATTGAACCATGTTGTGATCGCCACCACTAAAATGCTCCCGCATCAACACGTCATCCACCTGTCTGGCTTCATTCATAAGAACATAAGAAATAGGAGCAGGAGTAGGCCATCTAGCCCTTCAAGCCTGCCCCGCCATTCAATAAGATCATGGCAGATCTGTCGTGGCTCAGTTCCACATTCCCGCCCTCTCCCCATAACCCTTAATCCCCTCTCTTATCAAAAACCCATCAACCCGCATCTTAAAAATATTTAGCGAGGCAGCCTCCACCACTTCAACGGGCAGAGAATTCCAGAGATTCACCACCCTTTGAGTGAAGAAGTTCTTCCTCAACTCCGTTCTAAACCGCCCCCCCCCCCCCTTTATCTTGAGGCTGTGTCCCCTAGTCCTACTGTCCTTTCTGAGCAGGAAGAGTCTCTCCACCTCTATCCTATCCATCCCATTCATCATCTTATATGTCTCAATGAGATATCCCCTCATTCTTCTAAACTCTAACGAGTACAAGCCTAGTTTATTCAGCCTCTCCTCATAGCTCAACCCCCTCAACTCCGGTATCAGCCTAGTAAACCTCCTCTGCACTCCCTCCAAGGCCAAAATATCCTTGTGTAAGTACGGCGCCCAAAACTGCACACAGTACTCCAGCTGCGGCCTCACCAGTGCCCTATACAGCCGCAGCAAGACCTCCCTACTTTTATATTCAATCCCCCTCGCTATGAAGGCCAGCATCCCATTCGCCTTCCTGACCACATGCTGCACCTGCAAGCTGGGTTTTTGCGACTCATGCGCAAGGACCCCGAGGTCCCTCTGCAACGTCGCCTGCTGCAGTTTTTCGCCATGTAAGTAATAGTCCTTCCTACCATTATTCCTACCAAAGTGGACAACCTCGCATTTGCCAACATTAAATTCCATTTGCCAGTTCCTGGCCCATTCGCCCAGCTTATCTAGATCCTTCTGTAGACTCTCCACACCCTCCGCGCGATTTGCCGTTCCACCAATCTTGGTGTCATCAGCAAATTTCGACACCCTACACTCGGTTCCCTCCTCCAGATCATCAACATAAATGGTAAATAGCTGAGGCCCCAGCACCGACCCCTGGGGCACTCCACTAGTCACTAACCGCCAATCCGAATAGCACCCATTAACCCCCACTCTCTGCCTCCTATTTGACAACCAGTCCTCTATCCACGCTAACACCCTACCCCCAACTCCATGTCCCCTGACCTTCTGCAATAACCTCTTGTGAGGTACCTTGTCAAACGCCTTCTGAAAATCAAGGAAGACCACATCCACCGGCTCTCCTCTATCCACCGCCCTAGACACATCCTCATAGAACTCCAGTAAATTTGTCAGACACGACTTCCCCTTAACGAAACCGTGCTGCATCTGCTCTATCAAGCAATTCCCCTCAAGATGCCTCGCTATTTCCTCCTTGATGACGGATTCTAACATTTTACCTACAACAGACGTTAAACTAACCGGCCTATAATTCCCTGCCTTTTGCCTGCCACCCTTCTTAAACAACGGCGTAACATTAGCTGTTTTCCAATCTTCCGGCACTTCCCCGGAATCCAGCGACGTCTGGAAAATAACCACCAAGGCATCCACTATCACCTCCGCCATTTCTTTCAGAACCCTCGGATGCATTCCATCCGGTCCTGGGGACTTGTCCACAATCAGCCCCTCCAGTCTGTCGAGCACCGCCTCTCTAGTAACAGTAATGTCATTAAGACCCTCCAGTCCTACCACCTTTCCATCTCTAACACCCGGCAAATTATTCACGTCCTCCTCCGTGAAGACTGAAACAAAAAAGTTATTCAAGACCTCAGCCATTTCCCCATCCCCTACCACTAAGACCCCCCTCTCATCCTCTAAGGGTCCAACGTTCACCCTAGCCAGCCTCTTCCTTTTTATATATTTATAAAAACTCTTGCTATCCTTTTTTGTATTAAGCGCTAGCCCAGCTTCATAGTTTCTCCTACCCTTCTTTATCAACTTCTTTGTCAATCTTTGTTGACATTTAAACCTCTCCCAATCCTCTTCTCACCCACTACTCTTAGCTACTCTAAACGCCTCCGCTTTTAATTTAACACTTTCCTTCACCTCCTTCGTTATCCACGGCTTATTACCTCTCCTCCTACGGTCCTTTTTGACCATCAGAATAAATTTCTGCTGAGCACCAAGAAAGATCTCCTTAAAGATCCTCCACTGCTCCTCAGCAGACCTACCTTCCAATGCGCTCCCCCAGTCCACATTTGCCAATTCTTCTCTCATCCTTCCGTACTCCCCTCTGTTCAAACAAAGGACGCGTGTCCAGGAACCCACTTTCTCCTCCTCCATCTGCACCAGAAACTCCACCATACATTCCCCACTATTAGGTCCAGCACAGCTCCTTCTCTTGTTGGATCCACTACATATTGGCCCAAGAAGTTTTCCTGTATACATTTTAAAAACTCTATTCCATCTAAGCCCTTAATACAGCGGCTATCCCAATTAATGCTGGGAAAGTCGAAATCACCCAATATAATTACCCTCATTATTTTTACACCCCCTCAAATGTGTGAAATAAAAATATACAAATATATGAATTGTGCACTTATTTGCTCTTCAATTTCCCGCTGACTATCTGAGGGTCTATAATAAACACCTAGCAACATAGCTATCTCTTTTTTTTAATTGGTAAGCTGTACCCACAAAGCTTCATTTGATGCCTCCTTCAAGATATCATATTTCCTTACTGCAGTAAGTGCCTCCTTAACAAATAATGTAATGCCTCCTCCTCCGTATTGCCTTAAGATTCTATATCCTGGGATGCTGAGCTGCCAATGTTACCTTTCACTCAACCACATCTCTGTGATGGTTATTGTAATTAAGCATTTCAATCCTCACCCTTAACTCATCCATTTTACCTTTAATATTCCTGGTGTTAAAGTAGGGGCCCTCCAGCCTTGTCCTACTTTCTTGAAACTTACTCCTGCTGTATTCCTCTGACCTGATTGCTTTTCTATGTTATACTGTGTTCCTATTCTGCTGACATTCTGGGTCCTCTCCCCCGCCATAGAGGTTTACAACATGGAAACAGGCCCTTCGGCCCAACTTGTCCATGCCGCCCTTTTTTTAAACCCCAAAACTAGCCCCAATTGCCCACATTTGATCCATATCCCTCTGTACCCATCTTACCCATGTAACTGTCTAAATGCTTTTTAAAAGACAAAATTGTACCTGCCTCTACTATACCTCTGGCAGCTTGCTCCAGACACTCACCACCCTATGTATGAAAAAACTGCCCCTCGAGACCCTTTTGTATCTCTCCCATCTCATCTCAAACCTATGCCCTAGTTTGAGACTCCCTTACCTTTGAAAAAAGATATTGCCTACCGAGCTGATCAATGCCCCTCATTAGTTTACAGGCCTCTATTAGATCACACATATGCTCCAGAGAAAAAAGTCCCAGTCTCTCCAGCCTCTTCTTATAACTCAAACCATCAAGTCCCAGTAGCATCCTTGTAAATCTTTTCTGTACTTTTTCTACTTTAATCATATTCTTTCTATAATAGGGTGACCAGAACAGTACACAGTATTCCAAGTGTGGCCTTACCAATGTCTTGTACAACTTCAACATGACTTCTGTCCCAACTTCTGTATTCAATGTTCTGACCAATGAAACCAAGCATGCCGAATGCCTTCTTCACCACTCTGTCCACCTGTGACTCCACTTTCAAGGAGCTATGTACATGTACCCCGAGATCTCTTTGCTCTATAGCTCTCCCCAACTCCCTTCCATGAACTGAGTAAGTCCTGCCCTGGATCAATCTATTAAAATTCATCACCTCGCATTTGTCTAAATTAAACTCGATCTGTCATTTGTCAGCCCACTGGCCCAACTGATCAGGATCCTGTTGCAATCCAAGATAACCTTCTTCACAGTCCACTGTGCCACCAATCTTGGTGTCATCTGCAAACATACTAACCAAGCCTACTAAATTCTCCTCCAAATCATTAATATAAATGGCAAATAATAGTAGACCCAGCACCTATCTGAGAGGCACACCACTAGTCGCAGGCCTATAGTTTGAAAAACAACCCTCTACAACCACTATCCGGCTTCGGTCATCAAGCCAATTTTGTATCATTTTGGCTACCACACTCTGGATCCTCAGATTTAACTTGTGCAACAATCTACCATATGGTACCTTGTCAAAGGGCTTGCTAAAGTCCATGTAGACAACATCAACTGCACTGCTATCATCTACCTTCTTGGTTATCCCATCAAAAACCTCAGTCAAATTTGAGACATATAATTTTTCATCACAAAGCTACACTAACTGTTCCTAACCACTTTGTGTCTCTAATTGCCTGTAGATCCTCTCAAAATACCTTCCAACTTACCAACTGATGTGAGGCTCACCGCCCTGTACTTCCCAGGCTTTTCTCTGCAGCCCTTCTTAAACAAAAAAACAGCATTATATGCCAAACTAGTTTAAACTCTTGCAAACTCGCCAGCAAAGATATTAGTCCCGCTCTGTGTAGAATATCAAACAGTACAGCACAGTAGAGGCCCTTCGACCCTCAATGTTGTGCCGAGCTATGTCCAAACCAAGATCAAGCTATCCCATTCCCTATCATTCTGGAGTGCTCCATGTGCCAATCCAATAACTGCTTGAAAGTTCCGAAAGTGTCTGATTCCACTATCACAGCAGGCAGTGTATTCCACACCCCAACCACTCTCCGAGTAAAGAATCTACCTCGGAAATCCCTCCTATATCTCCCACCATGAACCTTATAGTTATGCCCCCTAGTAACAGCTACATCCACCCGAGGAAACAGTCTCTGCACATCCACTCTATCTATCCCCCTCATCATCTTATAAACCTCTATTAAGTCGCCTCTTATCCTCCTCCGCTCCCAAGAGAAAAGCCTCAGCTCCCTCAACCTTTCCTCATAAGGTCTACCCTCCAAACCAGACAGCATCCTAGTAAATCTCCTCTGCACTCTCTCCAATGCTTCCACATCCTTCTTAGTGAGGTGGAGCAGAACTGAACACAATATTCCAAATGTGGTCTCACCAATGTCCAGAACAGTTGCAGCATAACCCCACAGCTCTTAAACCCAAACCCCCTGTTAATAAACACGAATATAAGCCTTCTTCACAGCTCTATCCACTTGAGTGGCTCTATTTCATATGTAGACCTTCCTGCTTGTAGAGATCTCACCCTCCCAAAAAATGGGTCCCAGTGGTCCGGAAATCTAAAACTCTTCCAACTCTTAAGCCACACATTCAAAGGACAAAGAAAATTACAGCACAGGAACAGGCCCTTTGGCCCTCCAAGCCTGCACCAAGCATTCTGCCCGTTTGAACTAAAAATACCCTATCCAGCTGGGGTCCATATCCCTCCGACCCCATCCTATTCATGTACTTGTCTAGATGCCCCTTAAAAGTCACTAGCGTATCTGCTTCTACTACCTCCCCGGGCAGTGTAAAAAATCTGCCTCGTACATCTCCTTTAAACCTTGCCCCTCACACCTTAAACCTATGCCCCCCTAATAATTGGCTCTTTACACTCCAGGAAAAAGCTTTGACTATCCACTCTGTCCATCCCCCTCAATCATGGAGACTTCTATCAGATTGCCCCTCAACCTCCTTTGTTGCAGTGAGAACAAACCAAGTTTCTCCATCCTCTCCTCATAGCTAATGTGCTCCATACCAGGCAACATCCCGATAAATCTTTTCTGCATCCTTTCCAAAGCCTCCACATCTTTCTGGTAGCATGGCGACCAGAATTGAACACTATATTCCAAGTGCGGCCTACCTAAGGTTTTATTTAAAATACTTTTGAACAGATACATGGTTAAGGAAGGTTTAGAAGGATATGGACCAAACACAGGCAAAACACAGGGGTACATGTTCATAGCCCCTTGAAAGTGGAGTCACAGGTGGACAGAGAAGGCATTCGACATGCTTGGTTTCATCGGTCAGAACACTGAATACAGGAGTTGGGACATCTTGTTGAAGTTGTACAAGACATTGGTAAGGCCATGCTTGGAACACTGTGTGCAAGTCTGGTCACCCTATTATAGAAAGGATATTATTAAACTAGAAAGAGTGCAGAAAACATTTACTAGGATGCTTCCGGGACTGAGTTATAAGGGGAGGCTGAATAGACTGGGACTTTTTTCTCTGGATGCTAGGAGGCTGATGGGTGATCTTATAGAGGTCTATAAAATAATGAGGGGCATAGACAAGGTAGATAGTCAATATCTTTTCCCAAAGATAGGGGAGTCTAAAACTCAAGGGCATAAGTTTAAGGTGAGAGGGGAGAGATACAAAAGTGTCCAGAGGGGCAATTTTTTCACACAGAGCTTGGTGAGTGTCTGGAACAAGCTGCTGGAGGTAGTAGTAGAGGTGGGCACAATTTTATCTTTTAAAAAGCATTTAGACAGTTACATGGATACTTTATGTATAGAGGGATATGGGCCAAATGCAACAAATTGGGAATTGCTTAGAGATTTTAAACAAAAAAGGGCGGCATGGACAAGTTGGGCCAAAGGGCCTGTTTCCATGATGTAAACCTCTGACTCTAAATGGGACTGGTTCATTTTAGGAAGCCTGGTCAGCTTGGAGTAGGGCCAAAGGACCTGTTTCTATGCTGTATATCTCAATGAAATCAGAAAACACTTCCACACTAGGCTGCAAAAACTTGGAACTCTCTTCCACAAAACAGCAATTGATACATCCATTGCAAATCTTATCTAAAGTTATTAAGCAATATTATTGGAACAATGTAAAACATTAGTCAGACCACAGCTTGAGTAGTGTGTGCAGTTTTGGTCACCTCATTGCAGAACAAATGTAACTGCACTGGAGTGGGAACAGATGAGATTTACACGGCTTTTTGCGAGGCCTAGAATACTGCAGCTATGAGGAAAGATTGAGTAGGGTGGAACAGAGGAGGCTATGGGGAGATTAGATTGAGGATGCACAAAATCGTGAGGAGCCTGGAAAGAGTGGATGGGAAGAGTCTATTTACTTTGGTAGACAGGTCAGTGACTGGGAATAAAAAGAGGGGAGATGTCAAAAGCATTTTTCACCAGTGGATTGTAGGCGATTGAAATGTTTTTCCTGAAAGGGTAGAAGCAGAAACCCTCAATCTATTTACAAGGGGTCTGGATAGGTGTCTCAGGTGCTGTGGACCAAATTCTGGCTAGCTGGCTCAGTTTCTGGCCGATTCAGGCACAAAGAGCCAAGTGGCTTCTTTCTATGCTAGAGAACTTTTAATGACTCTATTAACGGAGTTGTGATGGGTGACTTTAACTTCCCCCATATTGATTGGGATTCCCTTGCAGCCAGGGGCTCGGATGGAGAGCAATTTGTTAGATGTGTCCGGGGGGCTTTTTGATACAATATGTTGACAATCCAACCAGGGAGGGGGCCAAACTAGACTTGTATTGGAGAATGAGCTGGGCCAGGTGATCCATGTTTCAGTGGGGGAACGTTTTGGGCTGAGCAACTACAAGATTTCGAGTAGCCATAGATAAGGACAAGAGTAGCCCTTGGGTGAGGGTGCGTAATTGGGCCAAGGCCAATGACATCTAAATTAGATAGGAACTGGGGAATGTGGATTGGGAGCGGCTCTGAGGGCAAATCCACATCTGGCATGTGGGAGGCTTTGAAAGGCCAGTTGATTCAAGTGCAGGACATGCATGTCCCTACGAAACAGCAGCATAGAAATGGCAGGATTCTGAAACCATGGATGACAAGGGAAATTGTAAGCTTAGTCAAAAGGGAAAAGGAAGGATATGATAGGTCCAGGCATCTAAAAACTGACAAAGTCCCTGACGTGTACAGTGAAAGTAGGAAGGAACTTAACTGTGGAATTAGGAGGGCTAAATAGGGCCATGAAATGTCTTTAGCAAACAGAGTCAAGGAAAATCAGTCCGATTCTTTGTTTGTTCTTTAAAATCCCAAGGCTTTTTATGCATATATTAGGCGCAAAAGGGTAGCATGAGAAAGAGTAGGCCCTCTCAAAGACAATGGAGGGAAATTATGTATGGAGCCACAGGAAGTGGGTGAGATCCTTAATGAGTTATTTGTGTCAGTATTCACCAAGGAGAAGGACATGACAGACGTTGAGGTCAGGGATGGGTGTGCGAATGCTCTTGAGAACGTCAATATATCAATATATCAAGCGGAGTGCCTCAGGATCTGTTCTGGGACCCTTGTTGTTTGTCATTTTCATAAATGACCTGGATGAGGAAGTGGAGGGATGGGTAAGTAAGTTCGCTGATGACACGAAGGTTGGTCGTGTTGTGGATGGTCTGGAAGGATGGCAAAAGTTGCAGCAGGACATAGATAGGATGCAGGACTGGGCGGAGAAGTGGCAGATGGACTTCAACGCAGATAAATGTGTAGTCGTCCATTTTGGCAGAACCAACAGGATGAACGAGTACACTATCAAGGGCAGAAGTCTGAGTAGTGTTGAAGAGCAGAAGGATCTTGGGGTCCGGGTCCACAGGACTCTTAAATCGGCCTCGCAGGTGGAGGAGGTGGTCAAGAAGGCGTATGGTGTACTGGCCTTCATTAATCGAGGGATTGAGTTTAGGAGTCGGGAGGTAATGCTGCAACTTTATAAGACCCTTGTCAGGCCTCATTTGGAGTATTGTGCGCAGTTCTGGTCGCCTCACTATAGGAAAGATGTAGAAGCTATTGAGAGGGTACAGAGGAGATTTACAAGGATGATGCCTGGACTGGGAGGCATGCCTTATGAAGTTAGGTTGAGGGAGCTGGGACTCTTTTCCCTGGAGAGACGAAGGTTGAGAGGCGACCTGATAGAAGTTTACAAAATGTTGAGAGGAATAGATAGGGTGGACTCTCAGAGGCTATTTCCCCAGGTTGAAATGGTTGCTACGAGAGGACACAGATTTAAGGTGCGGGGAGGGAGGTTCAGAAGTGATGTTAGGGGTAAGTTTTTCACTCAGAGGGTGGTGAGTGAATGGAATCGGCTGCCGTCAGTGGTGGTGGAGGCGAACTCGCTGGGGTCTTTTAAAAGACTTCTGGATGAGTATATGGGGTTTAATGAGATTGAGGGTTATAGATAGGTCTGTAGGTTGGTAGGTGTTGATGTGATCGGCACAACTCGTGGGCCGAAGGGCCTGTTTGTGCTGTAGTGTTCTATGTTCTAAAGGAAGTGTTGAGTATCCTAAATTGCATTAAGGTTGACATGTCCCTTGTTTAAGAAAGGAAGCAGGGATAATCCAGGAAATTATAGGCCGATGAGCCTGACATCAGTGGTGGGGAAGATGTTGGAGAAGATGTTGAGGGATAGTTGATATGCACATTTGGAAGAAAATGGACTGGCTAGTGACAGTGAGCATGATTTTGCACAGAGAAGGTCATGTCTCAGCAACCTGATAGAGTTTTTGAAGAGATGACAAAGATAATTGATGAGGGAAGGGCTGTGGATGTAGTTTATCTGGACTTCTAGTCACTCATCTGGAGCTGGGCCTGCTTCCAGAGTCACAGTGTGGCTTCCGCAAAGATTGTGGGACTATTGACATGATTTTTGCTGCGTGCCAACTTCAGGAGGAGAGATGTCAGGAGCAGAATCATGAGCTCTACACAACCTTTGTCGACTTCGCAAAAGCCTTCAACACTGTCAGCCGACAAGGCCTGCAGAGGATCATGTCAAAGTTCGGCTGCCCCCTCAAATTCATTCAGGTGGTACGCCAGTTCCATAATGGCACAATGGCCAGAGTACTGGATGGTGGAGGATCCTGAGGCATTCCCAGTCACCAATGGCGTCAAAAAGGACTGTGTTTGCACCTACACTGTTCAGCATGATGTTTACTGCCATGTTGAATGATGCCTTCCAGGACAGTGTTGCTGAAATCAGCCTCAAGTACAGAGTGGATGGGAAGCTCTTCAACCTGAGGAAACTTCAAGCTATTACCCAAAGTGAAGGAGACTGTTCTGAGATTTCCTCTTTGCCGATGACTGCACCCTGTAAGCTGGCTCACAGCCAGGAGATGCAAATCAGTATGGACAAATTTTCCACAGCTTGTGACAACTTTGGACTCACTTTGGTAGGAATAACAGATGTGTCGAGTATAGGGCTAACGGGAGGACTTTGAATAGTGTGGAGGAGCAGAGGGATCTAGGTGTATGTGTACATAGATCCCTGAAAGTTGGGAGTCAAGTAGATAAGGTTGTTAAGAAGGCATACGGTGTCTTGGCGTTTATTGGTAGGGGGATTGAATTTAGGAGTCGCAGCGTGATGTTGCAACTGTACACAACGTGTGCAGTTCTGGTCCCCACATTACAGGAAGGATGTGGAGGCTTTGGAGAGGGTGCAGAGGAGGTTTGCCAGGATGTTGCCTGGTATGGAGGGGAGGTCCTATGAGGAGAGGCTGAGGGCTTTGGGGTTGTTTTCGCTGGAAAGAAGACGGCTAAGAGGGGATCTTATTGAAACATATAAGATGATTAGAGGTTTAGATAGGGTGGATAGTGATAGCCTTTTTCCTCTGATGGAGAAATCTAGCACGAGGGGGCATGGCTTTAAATTAAGGGGTGGTAGTTATAGGGCGGATGTCAGGGGTAGGTTCTTTACCCAGAGGGTGGTGAGGGATTGGAATGCCCTGCCTGCTGCAGTTGTAAATGCGCCTAGTTTGGGGGCGTTTAAGAGATCCGTGGATAGGTTTATGGACGAGAAGGGATTGGTTTAGGTTAGTGGGTCATTGTTTTGTAACTGGTCGGCGCAACATCGTGGGCCGAAGGGCCTGTTCTGCGCTGTAATGTTCTATGTTCACCATCAACTGTAAAAAGACCAAAGTCATGCACCAGCCTGCTCCTCATGCACCATACTCAGAACCCATAATTACGATCAAAGGGCAGAAACTACAGGCAGTGGACCAATTCACTTATCTTGGCAGCATCCTCACCCAAGCAGTGACTATCGATACAAAAGTTAATCGCAGAATAGCAGAGGCAAGCTCTGCTTTCAGTAGACTATGCTCCACTGTATGGGAACGTTGAGGAATCAGCCCAGCAACAAAACTGTACGTCTAGGGCGCTGTGGTACTCACTACCCTCCTGTACGCCTGTGAAATGTGGACTGTGTAACGAAGGCATGCAAGACAGCTCAATCATTTCCAAATGACTTGTCTTCGCAGAATATTATGCATCAGATGGCAAGACAAAGTACCAGACACTGAAGTTCTCTTCAGAGCAAGTCTACCATCAGTCCACACACTGCTGATGAGAGCACAGACCCGGTCGGCAGGTCATGTCATCCGTATGTCAGACGAGCACATATCCAAGCGGCTCTGTTTTGGGGAACACTCTGCTGGAACTCGCATGGAGGGCAGAAGAAACGTTACAAAGACATGCTCAAGGCCTCCCTGAAGTAATCTGACATAGACACGACCACCTGGGAAACTGGCACAATACCACCCTACCTGGCGCTGCCTCATCCACAAGGGCCGTCAAGCTCACAAAGCAAGGTACATTGCTGAAGCACAATTTAAGCACAAGCTGCGCAAGTCCAGAGCCACCAGCGCAACAACTACAGTGTCTACACAAGTCTGTCCAATATATACCAGTCATGATGTGGGTATGCCGGCGTTGGACTGGCGTAAACACAGTAAAAAGTCTGACAACACCAGGTTTTAGTCCAACCGATTTATTTGATAATATACTCACAAGCTTTCGGGGTTAGTCCCTTCGTCAGGTGAATGGAGAGTTCTGGCCTCAGACAGAGCATATAAAGCACAGACAGTTTAGAGATTACTGATTAGAATGCGAATTCTTACACCTAACCTGCTGTTCAAGACCTGAAGTGGCTGATAATGTGAGTGGAAGGAGCACTGATCACAGTTTAAAGAGATGTGTATTGTCTCCAGACAGTACAGTAAGTGAGGTTTTGCAAACCCAGGCAAGTCACGGGGGTTACAGATAGTGCGACATGAACCCAAGATCCCTGTTGAGACCGTCCTCATGTGTGCGGAACTTGGCTATCAGTCTCTGTTCAGCGACTCTGCGCTGCCGTGTGTCGTGAAGGCCGCCCTGGAGAATGCTTACCCGAAGGCCAGAGGCTGAATGCCCGTGACCACCGAAGTGTTCGCCAACAGGAAGGGAACAGTCCTGCCCGGTGACTGTCGAGCGACGCTCATCCATCCGTCGTCGCAGCGTCTGCATGGTCTCCCCAGTGTACCATGCCTCGGGACATCCTTTCCTGCAACGCATCAGGTAGACAATGTTGGCCGAGTTGCAAGAGTATTTACCATGTACCTGGTGGATGGTATTCTCACGTGTGATGATGGTATCCATGTCGATGATCCGGCATGTCTTGCAGAGGTTGCTGTGGCAGGGTTGTGTGGTATTGTGGTCACTGTTCTCCTGAAGGCTGGGTAGTTTGCTGCGAACAATGGTCTGTTTGAGGTTCCGGCAGTTCCGATGCGCCACAGCGAAAAACCGCACCGATCTCCTCAGAAGGCAAACACAGGACACAGTGGACAGAGTACCCTTCGTCGTCCAGTACTTCCCCGGAGCGGAGAAGCTACATCTTCTCCGGAGTCTTCAACATATCATTGATGAAGACGAACATCTCGCCAGGGCTATCCCCACACCCCCACTTCTTGCTTTCAGACAACCACACAACCTCAAACAGACCATTGCTCGCAGCAAACTACCCAGCCTTCAGGAGAACAGTGACCACAATACCACACAACCCTGCCACAGCAACCTCTGCAAGACATGCCGGATCATCGACATGGATACCATCATCACACGTGAGAATACCATCCACCAGGTACATGGTAAATACTCTTGCAACTCGGCCAACATTGTCTACCTGATGCGTTGCAGGAAAGGATGTCCCGAGGCATGGTACATTGGGGAGACCATGCAGACGCTGCGACGACGGATGGATGAGCGTCGCTCGACAGTCACCGGGCAGGACTGTTCCCTTCCTGTTGGCGAACACTTCGGTGGTCACGGGCATTCAGCCTCTGGCCTTCGGGTAAGCATTCTCCAGGGCGGCCTTCACGACACACGGCAGCGCAGAGTCGCTGAACAGAGACTGATAGCCAAGTTCCGCACACGAGGACGGTCTCAACAGGGATCTTGGGTTCATGTCGCACTATCTGTAACCCCCGTGACTTGCCTGGGTTTGCAAAACCTCACTTACTGTACTGTCTGGAGACAATACACATCTCTTTAAACTGTGATCAGTGCTCCTTCCACTCACATTATCAGCCACTTCAGGTCTTGAACAGTAGGTTAGGTGTAAGGATTCGCATTCTAATCAGTAATCTCTAAACTGTCTGTGCTTTATATGATCTGTCTGAGGCCAGAACTCTCCATTCACCTGACGAAGGGACTAACCCCGAAAGCTTGTGAGTATATTATCAAATAAATAGGTTGGACTAAAACCTGGTGTTGTCAGACTTTTTACAATATATACCAGGACATTCCATGCCCAAATTGGCTTGATCAGTCATCTTCAGACACATCGCATCCAGCCTCAAAATGACTAACGGTGTTGTGGTCTTCATCAACGACGATGGACAAACAACAGTAAGGCAAGAAACCACATGCAGACTGGCATGACAAAAACTAATATCACATGGTGTTTCAGGTGGGTTGGCTAGATAGACACAGAACTGGCTTGGTTATAGAAGACGGAGCATAGTGGTGGAAGGGTGTTTTTCAGAATGACGATTTGTACCTAGTGGTGTTCCACAGGAATCAGTGCTGGGACCTGTTGTTTATAGTAGAACACAGAACATTACAGCGCAGTACAGGCCCTTCGGCCCTCGATGTTGCACCGACCAGTGGAACCAATCTAATGACCCTCTAACCTAAACTATTCCAATGTTATCCATATGCCTATCCACTGATCATTTGAACGCCCTTAAAGTTGGCGAGTTCACAACTGCTGCAGGCAGGGCATTCCACGCCCTTACTACCCTCTGAGTAAAGAACCTACCTCTGACATCCATCCTATAATTACCACCCCTTAATTTAAAGCTATGTCCCCTTGTGTTAGCCATCACCATCTGAGGTAAAAGGATCTCACTGTCCACCCTATCCAATCCATTGATCATCTTGTATGCCTCAATCAGGTCACCTCATAACCTTCTTCTCTCCAATGAAAATAACCTCAAGTCCCTCAGCCTTTCCTCATAAGACCTTCCCACCATACCAGGCAACACCCTGGTAAACCTCCTCTGCACCCTTTCCAATGCCTCCACATCTTTCTTATAATAGTATATATATATATATACACACATACACACATACACACACACACATATATAGTGTGTGTATATATATATATATATATATAGTATATAAACACACACACTATATATAGTATTATATTATATATAAATGATCTGGAGGAAAATGTGGGTGGGTTGATCATTAAGTTTGCAGATGACACGAAGATTGGTGGGGTTGCTGATAATGCCAGGGATTGTCAGAGGATACAAACAGGATATAGATAGATTGGAGACTTGGACACAGAAATGGCAGATGGAGTTTAATCCAGACAAATGTGAGGTGATGCATTTGAGGATCAAATTTAGGTGTGAGTTATACTGTAAATGAACCCTTCAGAACATTAATATACAGAGGCATCTGGGCGTGCAGGTCCACAGTTCCCTAAAAGTGGCAACACAGATGGCCAAGGTCATTAAGAAGGCATGTGGCATGCTTGCCTTCACTGAGTACAAGAGTTGGGAAATCATGTTGCAGTTATATCAAATCTTCGTTAGGCTGCATTTGGAGTATAGAACATAGAACATTACAGCGCAGAACAGGCCCTTCGGCCCACGATGTTGCGCCGACCAGTTACAAAAACAATGACCCACTAACCTAAACCAATCCCTTTTCGTCCATAAACCTATCCACGGATCTCTTAAACGCCCCCAAACTAGGCGCATTTACAACTGCAGCAGGCAGGGCATTCCAATCCCTCACCACCCTCTGGGTAAAGAACCTACCCCTGACATCCGTCCTGTAGCTACCCCCCCTTAATTTAAAGCCATGCCCCGTCGTGCTAGCTTCCTCCATCTGAGGAAAAAGGCTATCACTATCCACCCTATCTAAACCTCTAATCATCTTATATGTTTCAGTATTGTGTGCAGTTCTGGTCACCACGCTACCAGAAGGACATGGAAGCTTTGAAGGGAGTACAAAGAGTGCTGCCTGCTCTGGAACAAACTAGGATTGTTTTCACTGGAAAGACGGAGGCTGACAAGAGACCTGATGGAAGTCTAAAGAATTATGCGAGGCATAGAAAGGGTGGATAGGCAAAGGCTTTTTCTGAGGATGGAGGTATCAATTACAGGGGAGCACAGGTTCAAAGTAAGAGGGAGAAAGTTTAAGGGAGATTTGCGGGGGAGGTTTTTCCACAGAATATGGTAGGTGCCTGGAATGCACTGCCAAAGGAGGTAGTGAAAACAGGCACATTAGCAACATTTAAGAAGCATCTGGATGGTCCATGAACAGAGAGGAAAGAGAGGGATACAGACCGAGTAAGGGCAGAAGGTTTTTTTTTAAACTTTAGTTAGGGCATCATGATTGGCACAGGTTTGGAGGGCGGTAGGGCCTGCTCCTGTGCTGTACTTTACTTTGTTCTTTCATCTTACATGGGGCAAATGAGTCTGAAATAAAATTATGATCTCAGTAAATGACTGAAGCTTGAGATGGCTTGTTCTTGTGATTATCTGTATGATCCTGTAGGCTAAGACAGACAGCCCTGTCTTACATGTGAGATCTTGTCAAAAGTCTTGCTGAAAACTATGTAGACCACATCAACCATGCAACCCTCATGAATCCTCAATACCGCCTCAAAAAATTCAATCAAGCTCATCAGATACGAACTTTCCTTAACAAATCCATGCTGATTGCCCTTGATTATTCTGTGACTTTCTAAGTGACCGTTATGTCTTTGCATCATTGGACAACCCTTCTAACATATCAAATGCCTGGTCACTTCTGCAATTCAGCAGGAGAAATCTCGCATGATCTTCCTCTCCTTTACTTGGGTCTGATGGCCATTGTGAATCACCTTGGGATATCATCCCTCATCTAAGCTGCTGTGATAATACATGGCATTAAGAGCTCATTGTCACTGTTTCAAATGTTGCAGCTTATTCCAGAAAAATGCCAGAAATCGCACAGAGACACAGCAAGCAACAGCACATTAAATGTGCGCTGGGAACTAATTAGAAACTGAATCAACTCCATCAGATCAAGCACTAATGATAGCGCTTCATGAGTCACGTACAGAAAATGCTGGAAAACTTCAGCAGTATGTGCAGAGAGAGAATAGAGCTGAAGTTTTGAGTCTGGATGACCTTTTGTCAGAGCTCAAGGAGAAACTGAATGAGAACACCAATTCAGCCAGATAGAGGAGGGGGATGGTGGATGGGGATTGTTCAGGCCTCTGTTCAAGGAAATAGCAAAGACCTCTCAGGCCATCCTGGTGGTAAATAGAGGTGTCCATCCTGGTGGGAAATAGGGTAGTAAGGGCGTGGAATGCCCTGCCTGCAGTTGTGGACTCGCCAACTTTAAGGGCGTTCAAATGGTCAGTGGATAGGCATATAGATAATATTGGAATAGTTTAGATTAGATTAGATTGTGCCAACCAGTGGAACCAATGTCGAGGGCTGAAGGGCCTGTACTGCACTGTAATGTTCTATGTGTCGGAGGATTGGACACTCATGGTGATGAAGAGGTGGTTTGGGCCAGAAAACTGGAAGATCTTGATGTGATGTAGGGCATCAGGAGAATGGTGGATATAGATGGGAAGGAACTGGGCAGGAGCAGAGAGGAAGGAGTAAAGATAGAAGAAATGAGTTCATTGGGGCAGGAACACACTAGGAGGGTCTGGTAATCTTTGATCTGTCCTGAGATTGGTGTTCTCAGTTCAACAGACATAGGGATGCAGCAGCAAACCTGAGGAAAAATCTGGAAAATGGGCCAAAATTCTCCCTCCTAATTGTGTGGGTGTAAGAGAAAAAAAATAACAAGATTGGAAAGAAAAAGCAAATATTCAATTATGCTTTGGTTCAATGTAACCAAGGAACCTGCAGTTTCTCAAAAGAGTGTTGAAAATTGATGAATTAATTGGCAAATGACGTTTGATCAGAAACCACAAGCTGCCAAGAATAATCACTGTTATTTCAAGAGTTGAATTTTGGTTATCACTGTCAGCGCTTGGACATACCTGGCAATTATGATGTGAACATGCCACCATTTCTACACTCACCTTCTTCCCTGCATTTCTCTCTCCAGAGCAGATTATCCTCAGCCAAGATGCGCCAATACCGACAAGTCTGTGCTGCCCGCAGCAGGTCCCGAGGCTCCAGAAATGACAGGACGTAGAGTGCCAGCTGCAAGGCAGAAACAGCAGACACTATAAACCTGCTCCAAACACAGTGACTGCTGATTACAGATTCAGGAGGAGATCCAATATTAAAACAGAATCAATCTGAAAATTGAAGAGTAAGAACTTTGAAAATATTATCACTGCTCTGAAATAGTTTAATACCAGTCCGATAGGCAATCGCCCTCAATTACATCCTATTCTTTCACAGGATGTCATTGTCATTAGCTCGGCCAACATTTATTGCCCATGCCTAGTTGCCCAGGAAGGTGGTGGGGAGCTGCCTTCTTGGACCACAGCAATCCCTGTAGGGAAGGTACTGCAGGACTATTCGGGAGGGAGTTAGCAGAAATGCTGATAGTGCCAAGTTATGCAACATCATTCGAACTGCAGATGGCAAGATATATCTGCATGCTGTCTTCTAGATCGTGACTGAAATATCCATGGCAGCTCTTCCTCTCATCTTTTCTCATATAACTCTCTGTTCCCCTCAATTTCCTTCTCTCTCACATGCTTGTCCAGATTCCCCTGAAAGAGTATCTATACTATTCCTTATAACCATTCCCTGTGGTACTGACTTCCACATTCTCAACAAAAAGTTTATTTTAAATTCCTTACTGGATTTTTTGATGCCTCTTCTATATTGATCGCCTCTAGTTGTGCTTTTCCCCACAAGAAAATACATTCTCTCCATATCCACTCTTCGGAAAACCTTTCAGAATTTGGGACATCTCAATGAAGTCACAGGAGACCAGCATGCCAATGCTTTCCTGATCTATATACCCAGAGATTTCTGGCATTTTTCTCATAAATCTCTGCACCCTCACCACAGTCTATATATAATTTTTACATTATAGTGATCAGAACGTCGTGTAGTATTGAATGTGATCTAACGAAGGTTCAGTACAGGGTTATTATAACTTGCCTACTTTTCAATTTCCTCCCTCTTGAAATAAAACCTAGTGCTTGGTTTGCTTTCTGTTGTATTTTAGCCCCCCACTCCCTCCCAACTGGACCCAAGGCAAAGGGAATTCTGGACTATATGCTCAAAGGACAACAATACAAGAAGGTAGAACATATGCCTTAGCTGTGCAATCCCTGGTTAGGCCACACTTGTAGTAGTGTGAGAAGTTCAGGGTACCACACCTTCGAAAGCATATGCTGGCCTTGAAGGGACTGTAGCAAAGGAAAGGCCTTGCAGGCAGAGGGTGTGGTCAAGAAGGCGTATGGTGTACAGGCCTTCATCAATCGAGGGATTGAGTTTAGGAGTCAGGAGATAATGCTGCCACTTGAAAAGACCCTAGTCAGACCCCACTTGGAATACTGTGCACAGTTCTGGTCGTCTCACTACAAGCTATTGAAAGGGTGCAGAGGAGATTTACAAGGATGTTGCCTGGATTGGGTGGCATGCCTTACAAGGATAGGTTGAGGGAGCTCGGTCTTTTCTCCCTGGAGAGATGAAGGATGAGGGGTGACCTGATAGAAGTGTATAAGATGTTGAGAGGTATTGATCGGGTGGATTCTCAGAGGCTTTTTCCCAGGGTTCTCAGAGGTTTTTTCCAGAGTTGAGGGGGTTGAACTATGAGGAGAGGCTGAATAAACTAGGCTTGTACTCGTTAGAGTTTAGAAGAATGAGGGGAGATCTCATTGAGACATATAAGATGATGAATGGGATGGACAGGATAGAGGTGGAGAGGCTCTTCCCGCTCAGAAAGGACAGTAGGACTCGAGGGCACAGCCTCAAGATAAAGGGGGGGGGGGGGGAGCGGTTTAGAACGGAGTTGAGGAGGAACTTCTTCACTCAAAGGGTGGTGAATCTCTGGAATTCTCTGCCCGTTGAAGTGGTGGAGGCTGCCTCGCTAAATATTTTTAAGACACGGGTTGATAGGTTTTTGATAGGCAAGGGGATTAAGGGTTATGGGGAGAGGGCGGGAATGTGGAACTGAGACACGACAGATCAGCCATGATCTTATTGAATGGTGGGGCAGGCTCGAGGGGCTAGATGGCCTACTCCTGCTCCAATTTCTTATGTTCTATGTTCTTAGGACTGAAATGGTCGCTACAAGAGGACACAGGTTTAAGGTGCTGGGGAGTAGGTACAGAGGAGATGTCAGGGGTAAGTTTTTCACTCAGAGGGTGGTGAGTGAGTTGAACTGGCTGCCGTCGATGGTGGTGGGAGGCAAACTCGCTGGGGTCTTTTAAGAGACTTCTGGATGAGTACATGGGATTTAAAGGGATTGAGGGTTATAGATAGGCCTAGTAGGTAGGGATATGATCAGCGCAACTTGTGGGCCAAAGGGCCTGTTTCTGCTGTGGTGTTTTATGTTTATGTTTTATCCACTCGATCAATACCTCTCAACATCTTATATACCTCTACCAGGTCACCCCTCATCCTTCGTCACTCCAAGGAGAAAAGGCTGAGCCTCCCTCAACTTATCCTCATAAGGCATGCTCCTCAATACAGGCAACATCCTTGTAAATCTCCTCCACACCCTTTCTATGGCTTCCACATCCTTCCTGTAATGAGGTGACCAGAACTGAGCACAGTACTCTAAGTGGGGTCTGATCAGGGTCTTACAAAGCTGCAACATTATCTCTTGACTCCTAAACTCAATTCCTCGATTGATGAAGGCCAGTACACCATACGCCTTCTTAACCACAGCTTCAACCTGTGCAGCTGCTTTGAGCGTCCTATGAACTCGGACCCCAAGATCCTTCGGATCTTCCACACTGCCATGAGTCGCACCATTACTTGTGACGATAATAACTTTGAAATTAAAAACTTTGAACTAATGTAAGCCTTTTAGTTCTAATGATGTGGATTTGCTAGCATTGGACTGGAGCAGGCACAGTAAATAGTTTTACAACACTAGGTTAAAGTCCAACAGGTTTATTTGGTAGCACGAGGTTTTGGAGCACTGTTCACCTAATGAAGGAACAGCGCTCCAAAAGCTCATGCTACCAAATAAATCCGTTAGACTTTAACCTGGTGTTGTGAGACTACTTACGTTTAGTTCTAGACAGCTGGTCACAGATAGTGAGTGATGAAAATTGTCAATCTTACGAGTCAGAGCTGATATTTTTCAGCCATGACAGCCTGTGGGAGAGGTTCAACAGAGCCGTTGGTGCCTAAAAAACTGAACCTTCACATCAGTCTACAGTGAAAGAGATAGGATAGAAGATTAAAAATCTCTGAGCAGCTGCAGATGCAAACTTGTTATAGCAATTCACAGGCAAGATAAACAGGAAAGAAACCTGGTCAAGCAGTGACTGGCTTGACTGGGGCAAGCCTCTCACGTCAATTTTACTGTGTGCTCTGTGACTGTTAATACTGTCGCTCATGCTCCACATCAGTAGCTGACAAGGGCTCATGACCACTCAAACACGTACCTCTTTTGGAAGGAGGGAGATGAAGTCCCGCTGGAACTGAGGCTCGATGACCTGCATCATGTATTTGATCTGAGATGTCTCGCAGCGATCGATGAGCTCATCTAATGCTAGGAGCTTCTCAGGACCACTCCACTTCTGTGGAACAAAAAGAAAAAGGTCAGAGGTTAAAGCATTAAGTTCTAACCTTGGCATTCAGCTATTGGCAGGAACATTTACAAATATCAAAGTGTCAACACTCCAGTTACATGCCAGAACAGCCAGTTATAAGTTTACAAACAGAGCACAGATCAGAGATAGAGCTAAGACATCAATCCAACACACTTCACTAAGCATGACACCAAAGGGAAGTACAGGATGCTAAATTTATCCAAAATCATGGTCTATTAGAATGTTTTCACTTTTCTATTTGATTTCACTCCTCCCATCCCAGTACTTTAGAAAACAATGATCTACATTAAAAGCTCAAAAATGCGAGCAATCCTCTGACATATGGCTACTCAGGATGAACACAGTAAGAAGTCTCACAACACCAGGTTAAAGTCCAACAGGTTTATTTGATAGTAAACCCATAAGCTTTCAGGTGACCACTGACGAAGGGGCAAAAGAAACAGCAGAAGTAATAGCAAATGCATTAGTTGTAATTTATAAAAATTCGCTGGACTCTGGGGAGGTGCCAGCTGATTTGAAAACAGCAAATGTAATGCCACTGTTTAAAAAAGGAGGTAGACAAAAGGCAGGTAACTACAGGCCGGTTAGCTTAACATCCGTAGTTAGGAAAATGCTGGAATCTATCATTAAGGAAGAAATAGCAGGACACCTGGAAAAGAACAGCTCAATCAAGCAGACGCAGCATGGATTCATAAAGGGAATGTCGTGTTTGATTAATTTACTGGAATTTTATGAGGATATAACGAGTGCGGTTGACAGAGGGGAACCGGTGGATGTGGTGTATTTAGATTTCCAGAAGGCATTCAATAAGGTGCCTCACAAAAGGTTGCTGCATAAGATAAAGGTACACCGAGTTGGGAGTAAAGTGTTAGCGTGGATTGAGGATTGGCTATCTAACAGAAAGCAGAGAGTCGTAATAAATGGGTGCTTTCCAGTTGGCAATGTGTGACTAGTGGCGTGCCGCAGGGATCGGTGCTGGGGCCTCAACTATTTACCATATACACAGACAATCTGGAGGAGCGTAGGGTAATAAAGTTTGCGGATGACACAAAGATGAGTGGGAAAGCAAATTGCCTGGAGGACACAAAGTCTGCAGAGAGATTTGGATAGGCTAAGTGAGTGGGCAAGGATCTGGAGATGGAGTATAAAGTTGGTAAGTGTGATGTTATCCACTTTGGAAGGAATAATAGTAAAATAGATTATTATTTAAACGGTGAAAAATTACAACATGCTACTGTGCAGAGAGAACTGAGGTCCTTGTGCATGAATCACGAAAACTCAGTTTGCAGGTGATCAAGAAGTTAAATGGAATGTTAACCTTTATCGCGAGGGAGATGGAATATAAAAGCAGAGTGGTCGTGCTGCAACTGTACAGGGTACTGGTGAGGCCACACCTAGAGTGCTGTGTACAATTTTGGTCTCTTTATTTAAGAAAGGATATATTAGCTTTGGAGGGGATACAGAGAAGGTTCACCAGGTTGATTCCAGAGATGAGGGGGTTAGCTTATGAGGAGAGGTTGAGTAGACTGGGCCTATACTCATTGGAGTTTAGAAGGTTGAGGGGAGATCTTATGGAGACATAAGATAATGAAGGGGTGAGACAGCATAGAAGCAGCAAGGTTATTTCCACTTATAATGGAAACAAGAACAAGGGGGCATAGCCTCAAAATACAGGGGAGTCAATTTAGAACAGTTGAGGAGGAACTTCTTCTCCCAGAGGGTAGTGAATCTTTGGAATTCTCTGCCCAGTGAAGCAGTAGAGGCTACTTCGTTAAATGTGTTTAAGTCACAGATAGATAGTTTTTTAACCAATAAGGGAATTAGGGTTATAGGGAGCAGCCAGCTAAGTGAAATTGAACCCACTATCAGATCAGCCATCCATTTTGGCAGAACCAATGGGATGAACGAGTACACTATCAAGGGCAGAAGTCTGAGTAGTGTTGAAGAGCAGAAGGATCTAGGGGTCCGGGTCCACAGGACTCTTAAATCGGCCTCGCAGGTGGAGGAGGTGGTCAAGAAGGCGTATGGTGTACTGGCCTTCATTAATCGAGGGATTGAGTTTAGGAGTCGGGAGGTAATGCTGCAACTTTATAAGACCCTTGTCAGGCCTCATTTAGAGTACTGTGCGCAGTTCTGGTCGCCTCACTATAGGAAAGATGTAGAAGCTATTGAGAGGGTACAGAGGAGATTTACAAGGATGTTGCCTGGACTGGGAGGCATGCCTTATGAAGTTAGGTTGAGGGAGCTGGGACTCTTTTCCCTGGAGAGACGAAGGTTGAGAGGCGACCTGATAGAAGTTTACAAAATGTTGAGAGGAATAGATAGGGTGGATTCTCAGAGGCTATTTCCCTGGGTTGAAATGGTTGCTATGAGAGGACACAGATTTAAGGTGCAAGGAGGGAAGTTCAGAAGTGATGTTAGGGGTAAGTTTTTCACTCAGAGGGTGGTGAGTGAATGGAATCGGCTGCCGTCAGTGGTGGTGGAGGCGAACTCGCTAGGGTCTTTTAAAAGACTTCTGGATGAGTATATGGGGTTTAATGAGATTGAGGGTTATAGATAGGTCTGTAGGTTAGTCGGTGTTGATGTGATCGGCGCAACTCGTGGGCCGAAGGGCCTGTTTGTGCTGTAGTGTTCTATGTTCTATGATCTTACAGAATGGTGGGGCAGGCTCGAGGGGCTAGATAGCCTACTCGTGCTCCTATTTCTCATGTTCTTATGTTCTAAATGTGACTCCACATCAACAGCAATGTGATTGACTGTTAAATGCCCTCATGGATGATCAATAAATTCTGGCCCAGTCAGCAACAGCCACATCCCATGTACAAATAAAAATGGTAAATAAGTGCAACTCAATAGCATTGTCGACAATACCTTTCATCACTTTGCTGATGATCAAGAGTAGGCCAAGGAGCAAGTAAATGGCCAGATTGGATTAGATGTTTCGTTTTAAAGGACTGGACATACCAGGGCAATGTTTCACCTTCAGGTAGGTGCTAATGCAGTTGTACTGGAACAGCTTGGTGGGGAGGGCTGAAGAAGGGTGCAACTGTCTTATGCACTTGCTTGTTGAGCTCAGCCAAAGACGGGGATGTTGATTGAGCCCATTCGTCAATTGTCCACTGCCATTCAATATACGTGGCAGGACTATCAAGTATTTCTCTGATCTGTTGATTGTGGGATCACCTAGTTCAGTCCAAGCATATATTCCTAAGTTGTTATTTCACCAGACTGACACCTCATTTTTGCATTCAATCTCAGTTACTGGGCGGGATATCATGGCCTCACTTGTCCCAAAACCGTAAAATCCTTCAAGGTCAACAAACTTTCCCATGCTCCGCCTCTCATCCGCTCCAATTCCCATGGCGGGTGGGGCAGTAAAATTCCGGCCAATGTGTTTTAGTATGCAGATGATGATTGTATGAATGCTGCCTCCAAAGTAGAGCTTCAGGTCCTTATTAACTCCATGTGTGGACCTTTCCCCATATCCTGGGAGCCTCTTCTCAACAAATATAGACATAAAAAACAAAATTCATCATAGGCACATCCAGATAAAGACCGACTGAGAAAGATCTCAAACCAGAGACTACAATCACAGTTCACAAAGACAACAGTGATCTGTGTGCTCTTATTTGCTTCAGATGGCCTACAACAGACACCTCAAAAGCAGTGGAGAACCATCAGTGATGTCCTTGCAAGATCCTCCAAATCTGATGGCAATAAATGCATTCCAAAAACAACCTCCTCTCCCCAAACAACAGGGTGCTTCTCAGTCAAAACTGTTCCACCTCATGGGGGCATGTTGTTCCTGCACAGACTTGGGAAGCTACAGTCCTACTCTGAACTCAGTTATGGCAGGAAACTTCCAGGGAAACAAAGGTAACGCTATAGGTGAGTAACTCACTGACTGACTCCCCAAAGCCTGTCCACCATCTACAACGCTAAAATCAGGAGTGTCTTGGAATACTCTCTACTTACCTGAGAGAATGCAGCTTCAACGCCAGGACAAAGCAGCCCAACTGATCGGCACCCCTGCACCACTTGACATGACATCTGACTCATCGTGTTTGCACTGGCTGTCCAAATGAGCAGTTTACTTCATGCCATTCTCCCGCCTTCTCCCCATAACGCTTGTTCTTCTTTTTCAGATAACAGCCTAACATTCATCTAGAAGAACAGCAGTTCTAACTTTGTCAGTCTACCTTCTCAGTTGAATACCTTATCCCGAGTACCATTTTCATGAATCTTTTCTGCACCCTCGACTTACCTCATCACCAGCAGGCTGGGAACTATAACTCCCAGCATGTCCTGAGAGTTTCTGCACATATGCAGACTGGGAGTGGGCTCTGCATGTGTAGCACAGCATTTGAGAGTTCTCAGGCCATCAGGATTAAGAGAAAAAAAGTGTAGAAACAGGGTCATCTGACCCAGGAGCGTAGCACTGCAATGGGAAGAGTATTTGATGCAGGGGCCAGGGAGATTTCCAAAAGCTACGAAGAAGAAGCAGAGAAAGAGGCTCCAAGACCAAAAAGAGCTACGGGCAGCAGGCTTTAATGTGGTAAAGACTCTGGAAAAATCCTGGCAACCAAAGATTGGAGCAGCAGGTTGATGGCTCTGTGCTGTGGGTCAATCCGGTGACAGTAACCCTTTAGAACAACTATCTTCTGCTCAGTGTAGCTGAAAAGTTGAAGCTGTGCTTGCGAGTTAGTGATGGAATACAGACTCTGGGAATCCAGGGGATGAGACTAAAACCTTGTGAGTGGGCTGTGGTTGAGGCCAGAGTTGGAGCAACTATTGGAGAGAATTCAAAGAACAAAGCAATACAGCACAGGAACAGGCCCTTCGGCCCACCAAATCTGTGCCACAGATGCCTCTCTAATCTATTTTCTTGCCTCTACATGGTCCATATTCCTCTATTCCCTGCCTATTTTGACTCAGTATGTAGATAGGCCAACTAGAGGCGAGGCTATATTGGATTTGGTGCTGGGAAATGAGCCAGACCAGGTGCTAGATTTGGAAGTTGGGGTGCATTTTGGTGATAGTGACCACAATTCGGTTACGTTCACCTTAGTGATGGAAAGGGATAGGCATGAACCTCAGGTCAGTAGTTTTAGCTGGGGGAAGGGTAATTATGAGGCTATTAGGAGAGAATTAGGAAGCATAGGTTGGACTAGGAGACTACAGGGGCTGGGAACGTCCGAAATGTGGAGTTTTTTCAAGGAGCAGCTACTGCGAGTCCTTGATATGTATGTCCCTGTCAGGCAAGGAGGAATTGGTCGAGCTAGGGAACCGTGGTGCACTAAAAAAGTTGATTCGCTGGTTAAAAAGAAAAAGGAGGCTTATGTCCGGATGAGACTTGAGGACTCAGGTAGTGCACTAGAAAGCTTTACATTGGCTAGGAGAGAGTTAAAGAGTGAGTTAAGAAGGGCTAAAAGAGGACATGAGAAGACTTTGGCTGATAGGATTAAGGAGAATCCTAAGGCGTTCTATAGATATGTTAAGAACAGAAGGTTGGTTAGGGCAAGATTAGGGCCAGTTAGAGACAGCAGTGGGAAGTTATGTGTGGAACCGGAAGAGATTGGAGAGGCATTGAACCAATATTTCTCTTCGGTGTTCACGCAGGGGGACATAAATGTAGCTGTGGAGAACACTGGGTTACAGGGTTGTAAACTGGACAGTATTGCAGTTGATAAGGAGGATGTGCTAGATATTCTTGAGGGTTTGAAAATAGATAAGTCCCCTGGGCCGGACGGGATTTATCCTAGGATTCTCTGGGAGGCAAGAGAGGCGATTGCAGAGCCTCTGGCTCTGATCTTCAGGTCGTCGTTGGTCACCGGTATAGTGCCAGAAGATTGGAGGATAGCGAATGTTGTCCCATTGTTTAAGAAGGGGAACAGAGACTTCCCCGGGAATTATAGACCGGTGAGTCTTACTTCTGTTGTGGGCAAGGTTTTAGAAAAAATTATTAGGGATAGGATTTATAGTTATTTGGAGAGTAATGAATTGATTGGAGATAGTCAGCATGGTTTTGTGGAGGGTAGGTCATGCCTTACTAACTTCATTGAGTTTTTTGAGAAAGTGACCAAAGAGGTGGATGGGGGTAAGGCAGTTGACGTGGTATATATGGACTTTAGTAAGGCATTTGATAAGGTTCACCATGGAAGGCTTCTGCAGAAAATGCAGATGTATGGGATTGAGGGTGATTTTAGGTAATTGGATCAGGAATTGGCTAGCAGACAGGAGACAGAGGGTGGTGGTTGATGGAAAGTATTCGTCATGGAGTTCAGTTACAAGTGGTGTGCCTCAGGGATCTGTTTTGGGGCCACTGCTGTTTGTAATTTTTATAAATGATCTGGATGAGGGTATAGTTGGGTGGATTAGTAAATTTGCTGATGACACCAAAGTCGGAGGTGTGGTAGATTGTGAGGAAGGGTGTCATAGTTTACAGAGAGACTTGGACAAGTTGCAGAGCTGGGCCAAGAGGTAGCGGATGGAGTTTAATGCGGAAAAGTGTGAGGTAATTCACTTTGGCAGGAATAACAGATGTGTAGAGTATAGGGCTAACGGTAGGACTCTGAATAGTGTGGATGAACAGAGGGATCTAGGTGTATGTGTACATAGATCCCTGAAAGTTGGGAATCAAGTAGATAGGGTTGTTAGGAAGGCATACAGTGTCTTGGCGTTTATTGGTAGGGGGATTGAATTTAGGAGCTGCAGCGTCATGTTGCAACTGTACAAAACTCTGGTGCGGCCGCACTTGGAGTATTGTGTGCAGTTCTGGTCCCCACATTATAGGAAGGATGTGGAGGCTTTGGAGAGGGTGCAGAGGAGGTTTACCAGGATGTTGCCTGGTATGGAGGGGAGGTCCTATGAGGAGAGACTGAGGGATTTGAGGTTGTTTTCGTTAGAAAGAAGGCGGCTAAGAGGGGACCTTATTGAAACACATAAGATGATTAGAGGTTTAGATAGGGCGGACAGTGATAGCCTTTTTCCTCGGATGGAGAAAGCTAGCACGAGGGGGCATAGCTTTAAATTAAGGGGTGGTAGTTATAGGACAGATGTCAGGGGTAGGTTCTTTACCCAGAGGGTGGTGAGGGATTGGAATGCCCTGCCTGCTGCAGCTGTAAATGCGCCTAGTTTGGGGGCGTTTAAGAGATCCGTGGATAGGTTTATGGATGGAAAGGGATTAGTTTAGGTTAGAGGGTCATTGCTTTTTAACTGGTCGGCGCAACATCATGGGCCGAAGGGCCTGTTCTGCGCTGTAATGTTCTATGTTCTATATTCATGTATCTATCCAGATGCTTCTTGAACGATGTTACAAAATTAGCTTCCACCACTTCCTCCAGCAGTGTGTTCCAGGCATTCACCGCCCTGTGTGAGAAAAACTTGCCCTTTACATCTCTTTTCAACTTTCCCTCTCTCACTCCCAGTCCATGCCTCTGAGCAACTGACCCTTCGACCCTGACTCTCCATTCTATCCAAGCCTGTTATTATCTTGTAAACCTATATCAGGTTCCCCCTTCATTGTCTGACACACCAATGAAAACACTCGAAGTTTGTTCAACCTTTCTTCATAGTCCATATCCTCCAAACCAGGCAACATCCTGGTAAACCTCCTCTGCACCCTTTCCAACGCATCAGCATCCTTCCAGTAGCACATCAACCAGAATTGCACACTCCAATTCTCCAAATGCGGCCTAACCAAAGTCTTATTACAGCTGCAGCATAGTTTTCCAATTCCTATATTCAATGCCCAACGTTACACGCTTTCTTGACCATCTTGTCCATCTGAGTTGCCACCTTCAGGGAACTGTGGATCTGCACGGCTACATTCCTCTGCATGCTAATATTTCTAAGGGCTCTACTATTTAATGTATACTTTCCTTCCACAGCAGACCTTCCAAATCGCATCACTTCACATTTATCCATGTTAAATTCCATCTGTAAACTTTCAGCCCAGGTCTTCAGCTGATTTACATTCTGCTGTATCCTCCAATTTTTGCATCATCTGCAAATTTACTCATCAGACCATCTACATTTTCCACCAAATCATTTACATATATCTATTACAAACAGAGGCCCAGCACTGATCCTTGTGGAACACCACTTGTCACAGACCTCCAGTTAGAAAAGTACCCTTCCTCGGCTAATCTATGCCCAAGTCAGTTTTTTTTAAACCAGCGCACCCAGGATCCCATATGACTTCACCTTCTGTATCAGCCTGCCATGAGGAACCTTATCAAAGGCTTTTCTAAAGTCCACGTATACAACATCCACTTCCTTGCCCAATATTTTTGTCACTTCCTCAAAGAACTCAATTAGGTTTGTGAGACACGACCTCCCTTCAGAAAACCATGCTGCCTCTCGCGAAAAAGCCTCTTCGAGAGTCATAGAGGTTTACAGCATGGAAACAGGCCCTTCAGTCCAATTTGTCCATGCCGCCCTACTTTTAAAAACCCCTAAACTAATCCCAATTGCTCACATTTGGCCCATATCCCTCTATGTCCATCATACACATGAAACTGCCGAAATGCTTTTTAAAAGCTAAAATTGTACCTGCCCCTACTACTACCACTGGCAGCTTATTCCAGACACTCTCCACCCTCTGTGCGAAAAAATTGCCCCTCTGGACACTTTTGTATCTCTCCCCTCTCACCTTAAACCTATGTCCTCTAGTTTTAGACTCCCTATCTTTGGGAAAAGATATTGACTATCTGCCTTGTCTGTGCCCCTCATCATTTTATAGCCCTTTAAAAAGGTCACCCCTCAGCCTCCTACGCTCCAGAGAAAAAAGTTCCAGTCTTTTCAGCCTCTCTTTATAACTCAATCCATCAAGTCCCGGTAGTATCCTAGTAAATCTTTTCTGCACTCTTTCTAGTTTAATAATATCCTTTCCATATTAGGGTGACCAGAACTGCACACAGTATTCCAAGTGTGGTCTTACCAATCTCTTGTACAACTTCAACAAGACGTCCCAACTCCTGTATTCAATGTTCTGACCAATGAAACCAAGCATGTGAGTGCTCTCTTCACCATTCTGTCCACCTGTGACTCCACTTTCAAGGAGCTATGAACATGTATCCCTAGATCTCTTTGTTCTGTAACTCTCCCCAACACCCTACCATTAACTGAGTAAGTCCTGCCCTGGTTCAATCTACCAATGCATCAGCTCGCAATTATCTAAATTAAACTCCACCTGCCATTTGTCAGCCCACTGGCCCAATTGATCAAGATCCTGTTGCAATTGGCGATAACTTTCTTCACTGTCCACTATGCCACCAATCTTGGTATCATCTGCAAACTTAGTAACCACGCCCCTATATTCTCACCCAAATCATTAATATAAATGACAAATAACAGTGGGCCCTACTAATCCCTAAGGCACACTACTAGTCACAGGCCTCCAGTTTGAAAAACAATTCTCTATAACCACCCTGTGGCTTCTGTCAAAAAGCCAATTTTGTATCCATTTAAATACCTCACCCTGAATCCCATGAGATTTAACTTTATGCAACAACCTACCATGCGGTACCTTGTCAAAGGCCTTGCTAAAGTCCATGTAGACAACATCAACTGCACTGCCCTCATCTACCTTCTTGGTTACCTCTTCAAAAACCTCAATTAAATTTGAAAAACATGATTTTCCGCTCACAAAGCCATGCTGACTGTCCCTAATCAGTCCTTGTCTCTCTAAATGCCTGCAGAACCTGTCTCTCAAACTACCTTCCAACAATTTACCCACCACAGGTGTGAAGCTAACTAGCCTGTAGTTCCCAGGCTTTTCCCTGCAGCCCTTTTTAAACAAAGGGACAACATTTGTCACTCTCCAATCTTCAGGGCCTCACCCGTGACTGTCAATGATTCAAATATCTTAGCTAGGGGAGCCGCAATTTCCTCCCTAGCCTCCCACAACATTTCTTCCAGAGGACAGTACATTCTGTCCCTAAGAGTCTTCTCCAAAAATTTCCCCACCACTGAGGTAAGGCTCACAGGCCTGTAATTTCCCAAATTGTCTCTTCTGCCCTTCTTAAACAGCGGAACAATGTTAGTGACTCTCCAATCCTCTCATACCTCATCCGTGACTAAAGAGGATACAAAGATTTTTGCCAAGGCCTCAGCAATTTCTTCCCCCACCTCTCTCTATATATTGGGATAGACGCCATCTGACTCTGGGGACTTGTCCACCTCAATATTTTTCAAAACATTCAATACTTCCTCCCTTTTTATCTCAACATGTCCTAGAATGTCAACATCCTCTTTTCTACACACTCCATCTACTACATTCTTCTCCTTTGAGAATACTGATGCAAAGTACTCGTTAAGGATCTCACCCACCTTAT
Organism: Carcharhinus amblyrhynchos; assembly: GCF_965287045.1. NCBI lineage: Eukaryota > Metazoa > Chordata > Chondrichthyes > Carcharhiniformes > Carcharhinidae > Carcharhinus > Carcharhinus amblyrhynchos. Next base: position 108,234,620 of record NC_137333.1, on the reverse strand, counting down.
CTGGCTCCACACACAAATTCCCTCTGCTGTCCTTGAGTGAACCTAACATTTCATTAGCTACCCTCTTCCTCCTTATATACACAAAAAGCCTTGCGATTATCTTTTAATTATAGAGTTATAGAGATTTACAGCATGGCAATAGGCCCTTGATCCAACATGTCCATGCCGCCCAGTATTTACCACTGAGCTAATTTCAATTGCCCGCATTTGGCCCAAAACCCTCTACACCCATCCTACCATGCAAGTGTCTAAATGCTATTTAAAAGGCAAAATTGTACCCCCCTCTACTACTACCTTTGGCAGCTTGTTCCAGATTCTCACTACCCTCTGCATGAAAAAATTGCCACTCTGGATCCTTTTATATCTCTCCCCTCTCACCTTAAACCTATGTCCTCTAGTTTTAGACTCCCCTAGCTTTGGGAAAAGATATTGATTATCTAGCTGATTTATGCCTGTCATTATTTTAGAGACCTCTAAGATCTCCTCTAATCTTTCTACACTCCAGGGAAAAATGCCCCAGTCCATCCAGCCTCTCCTTATAACTCAATCCATCAAGTCCCAGTAGCATTCTAGTAAATCTTTTCTGCACTGTTTCTAGTTTAATAATATCCTTTCTATAATAGGGTGCAATCCTGCCCACAAGAACATTTCATGGCCTCTTTTTGCCTTCCTCAGTCCCTGTTTAAGCTTTCCTGCTATCATCGTATTCCTCAAGAGCCTTATCCATTTTCAATTTCTTGAAATTTATGTATGCCTCCTCCTTTTTCACTAAGCTCACAATCTCTCATCATCCAGGGTTCTTGAATCTTGCCATTTTATCAAAGAACAAAGAAAATTACAGCTCAAGAACAGGCCCTTTGGCCTTCCAAGCCTGCACCGACCATGCTGCCCAGCTTAACTAAAACCCCCTACGCTTCTGGAGACCATATCTCTCTATTCCCATGTCATTCACGTATTTGTCAAGACGCCCTTTAAAAGCCACGACCATATCCGCTTCCAATACCTCCCCCAGCAATGAGTTCCAGGTACCCACCACCCTCTGTGTAAAAAATCTGCCTCATACGTCTTCTTTAAACCTTGCCCCTCGCACCTTAAACCTGTGTCCCCCAGTAATTGACTCTTCCACCCTGGGAAAAATGTTCTGACTATCCACTCTGTCCATGCCTCTCATAATCTTGTAGGCTTCTATCAGGTGTCCCCTCAACCTCCGTCACTCCAGTGAGAACAAACCAAGTTTCTCCGACCTCTCCTCATAGCTAATGCCCTCCATACCAGGCAACATCCTGGTAAATCTTTTCTGTACCCTCTCCAAAGCCTCCACATCCTTCTGGTAGTGCGGCGACCAGAATTGAACACTATATTCCATGTGCGGCCTAACTAAAGTTCTATAAAGCGGGCAACATGACTTGCCAATTTTTAAACTCAATAGCCCAGCTGATGAAGGCAAGCATGCCGTGTGCCTTCTTCATTACCTTTTCCAACTGCATTGCCACTTTCAGTGACCTGTGTACCTGTACACCCAGATCCCTTTGCCTATCAATACACCTAAGGGTTCTGCCATTTACTGTATATTTCCTATCTGTATTAGGCCTTCCAAAATACATTACCTCACATTTCTCCAGATTAAACTGTCTGCCATCTCTCCACCCAAGTCTCCAACTGGTCTATATCCTGCTGTATCCTCTGATGGTCCTCATCACTATCCACAAATCCACCAACGTTTGTGTTTTCCGCAAACTCACTAATCAATCCAGTTACATTTTCTTCCAAATCATTTATATATATATTACAAACAGCAAAGGTGCCAGCACTGATCCCTGAGGAACACCACTTGTCACAGCCCTCCATTCAGAAACATGCTGCTTCCACTGCTACCCTCTGTCTTCTTTGACCGAGCCAGTTTTGTATCCACCTTGCCAGCTCCCCTCTAATCCCATGCAACTTCACCTTCTGCACCAGTCTGCCTTGACTGACCTTGTCAAAGCCTTACTGAAGTTCACGTAGACCCCATCCACTGCCCCACCCTCATCAATCATCTTCATCACTTCCTTCATTTTCACAGCAACATACTTGTCCTGAATTGTTAACAACTGACTTTTAAAAAACTCCCACATATCGGATGTGGATTTACCCTCAAACAGCTGCCCCAGTCTACATTCCCTAGCTCCTGCCTAATACTGTTGTAGTTAGCCTCCCCCCAGTTCAGCACTTTCATCTCTGAGACTTCTATTCTTTTCTACAAGTATCTTAAAACTTACAGAATTGTGATCACTGTTCCCAAAATAGTCCCCGATTGAGACATCACCCACCTGTCCACGCTTGCATCCCAGAACCAGGTCGAAGATAGTCCAACTCGGGTGCAGCTATCTACATATTGTCTCAACAAGTATTGTTAGACACACTGAACAAACTCTGCCCCATCCAAGACCTGGCACTAAAGGAATCCCAGTCTATGTTGGGGAAGTTAAAATCACCCATCACAACTCCTCTGTTATTTTTACATCATCTGGTAATCTGCTGATATATCAGTTGCTCCACTTCACGCTGGCTGTTGGGAAGCCTGTAGTACAATCCCAACAGTGTGATTGCACCACTCCTGTTCCTCAATTCTACTCATATGGCCTCTCTGCATCATCCCACCAAGGTGTCCTCTCTCTGTATAGCTGTGATATTCTCCCTAATCAGTAACAATTCCAAAGTGAGATCTTTGGTTGAGGTCAAGGGTTGAGAAACGACAGAGCTTCAGTGAAATTGGTTCACTCAGTCGCCTGGGTGAGCTGTTGAGAAATCCATAGGATCTGTCTTGGTCATGTCTATTTATTCTGTAGCATGGTATGTTTGAACAGTTGGTCTGTTTGTTAAAATGAAGTGCATGTGAACTATGAATGTTAGAGTATGAGATACTGTAAATTGTTTTGTCTTTCTGACCTTGTATAGTGAAGTTTATTTTTGTTTGTTCAAAACCTCTGAAATCTTGTGGCTTTATTCCCTTTCAAAGTGTCTTGAATCTCAAAGCTTACTAACTACTTTAAGCAAAATGTTATTGGTCGCTAACTGGATCATATCAAAAACTTGAGGGTCTGGTTCAGGGTCATCCTTCCTAAACTGTGACACTCAGAGCTGGATGCACTACTCCAGTTGAGAGCAAACTAATATCTTATACAAGCCCTTTATTCCAAGCCCCTATTCATAAAATCTAGGATACTGTGTGTATTTTTAACCACACTCTCAAGCTGTCCTGCCATCTTCAATGATTCATGCACATGTATACTCAGATCCCTCTGTTCCTGAACCTCCTTTTGAGGAGATTTATTTTATATCATTTCTTCTTTGTACCAAAATGAATCACTTCATATTTTTCCCGATTGGACTTCATCAGCCACTTGTCTGCTCATTCCACCAATTTGTCAATAGCCTTTTGAAGTTCTACACTATCATCTTCTCAGTTTATAACGCTTCCAAGTTTTGTAACATCTGTAAATTTTGAGATCGAGTCTTGTACAGAAGTTCTCGGTCATCAATATACATCAGGAAAAGCAAGGATCTTAATACTGACCTTTGGGTAACTCCATTACAAATCTCCAGCCCCAAAAAAAACCCATTAACCATTGCTCTGTTTCTTGTCACTCAGCCAATTCTGGATTCATGTTGCTACTGTCCCTTTTATTCCATGAGCTATAACTTTGCCCACACACCAAGTGAAAAGAGTGAATTTAAAAAAAAGGAATGTCTTCAATGCGTTGTTGAAGAAATCAAACTTCCCCAGTAACTCAGTGGAGACCCTGGTTTGTGACCGATCAGATGGAGGAGGTTCATTCAGGAAGGTACAGAGAAACTTTGCTGGGAAGACACAGAGCTGATTTCAAGGAGTTGGAGATAAACACACAAACCTCCAAACAGCTCATCTCCCCAACCCTTCAAACACCACCTACCCCGCATCTGGCAGAGTTTACAGATCATGCACTGGATTGTCAGCCACCTGAGAATCCACTGAACCCCAGTGGAAGCAAGTTATTCTGAATCTCGAGAGACTGCATTAGACTATTCATTTGTAGATATGTCTGCTGCTGCTCCTGGTATGCTCTTTTACAATATTCATTCAGCCAGGATTAATCCCCTGGCCTGATGATAATCACCTTCTTGGCAGCCTCTGAGGTTTGCATTCATTTTATTTATTTGTACCAGCCTCAGTGGAAAGTTAGACATCAAGGAACAATAATACAATACAATACAGAACAGGAAACAGGCCCTTTGGCCCTCCAAGCCTGCACCGCCCATTGGTCCAACTAGACCATTCTTCTGTATCCCTCCATTCCCAGTCTGTTTTTTGTGGCTATGCAGATAAGTCTTAAACGATCTCAGCGTGTCTGCCTCCACCACCCTGCTTGGCAACAATTATTTCACAGTGAAGACAGGAAATCTACAATGACAATTTACATCAAAATTTACTTTTGTATCTGGAAAGAATATGATTCTCCAACTTACTAGCATGGACACCCATCTCCCATGTCTACCCTACACAACAACGGCAGATCACCTGGCACACACAGCTGTGTGCATCTTCCTGCCAACACTATCTCGAAGTTGATTCCTTCAGTGTACCTACCTGGAACATGCCAAGCCATTCCTGAAGATCTGATGGAGGCGCCACTGACGTAATACGTCTCCGATGCTGACCTGGGATGTTGCCATTCCGTAGATCTCCAAACGTCGTGGCTGTATTTATGCAGGGAGATAAGGAGCTGTCGGAAAAAGAAACAGATGTGACTATTCTTCTTTGATGCCCTGATTGGGTTCAGAGGGGTGAGAACTTCAGGGCATACTCCTGGGTTGGATTTATTTCTTTACAGTGGCTGAACAACATTTTACATGTAGTAAGAGATTTTTTTGAAGAGGCTCAGGAATGCCTGACATGGGTGAAGAAACTGGTTCTAATGGACAAGCTTAAATCGAATTTCTGTGGCATGATAGAATTAATTTAACCCACAGCTAACCCATGCTGGGGATATTTCATGAGGCCACATGAATGGACATTTACTCTAATGAGTTTATTGAGCAGTGGTTGTTCAGACGCGAGGGTCACAAATAATCTGCAATAATTATCCATTTTCAAATTTATCCAAAATCATAGTTCTGTTCTGTTTAATTGAGATTCTTCAAATATTAAGGCTTTGATATGGGTTTAAAACCAATTTCAGCTTGCTACACACACCACTTATACCAGATCACAGCAGCAACAGATTGTGATTAATATGCAGCTCACATTCTCTACTTCTATAATTTCATAAAAAATAGAAAAGACACCAGCTGATGCGAGGCTGCAGCATCTTCCTCCACATCCCATCACCTACGCAAGAGCTGGGGAACAGCACCAGACACGTCAGCAATTAGCTGCGCTCACACACTACCTGCTGATCTGACACATTATCAGCAGCATATGTTAATTTGGATTTACTTTCCACACTTGATCCAATGGACATTATTCATGGAAAGACATTTAAACCAGGTTTCTATATTTCTCTCATTAGGTTATTTAATGCTTCCTGGTCATATTTCCACAGGCTCCAGTCACTCACGAGTAACTTAACGAGGAGGCCTTATTTACTTATGACTGTGAGCAATGATTGCCAGTTGTGTGAGCTTTACTGGTTGGACTTGTAACTAACATAACTGAAAATGGCTTTGGTTGTTGGAGGTCAGTCATCTCAGACCCAGGACAGCGCAGCAGGAGTCCCTCAGGATCCTAGACCCAGCCGTCTTCAGCTGTTTCGTCAATAACCTTCCTTCCATCACAAGATCAGAAGGGGTATGTTCACTAATAATTGCACAAAGTTGAGAATCATTCGCAACTCCTTGGATACCGAAGCAGGTCCATGTCCAAATAAACAAGGCCTGGATGACATATGGAAAATAATATTCATACATACAGGTGCCAGGCAATGACCATCTCCAACAAGAGAGAATCCAACCATTTCCACTTGACATTACCACTGTTGGATCCCCTATCCATGTCAGTTGTGGATTACAACTGAGCCCACACTGGCTGCAAATGGTGAACTTGTGGTTCAAGAAAGCTGGCTTTCAATGAAGCATATTTGTTGGCTAGGTAAACATTCACTCGATTGTGATCTGCAGAAATCATCCAACAGTCCAGTCACAGATTTTATAACTTTAGCTGCTATTTGAAAGTAACTTTTCAAGAACCAATGTGTGTTTCTGAGATGGTGTTATTAAGCTATAAAGTGGCACGGTCCAGCAATAAGGCTAGGAATTTAGGCATTTACACAGGAAATACAGCAAGGATAAATGATGTCCACTTGGAGAGGTAGTAACAAAGTGGTATGTCACTGGACTAGTGATCCAGAAACCCAAGGTATGCCTTGGCAGCTGGTAAAATTAGAATTAAAAATCTAAAGATGACCTGTCCCATCTGGTTTGCTAATGTCCTTTAGGGAAGGAAATCTGTGGCCCTCACTTGTCTTGGCCTACATGTAACTCCAGACCTACAGCAATGTGGTTGAATGGGCCAGGAAATGGCAAATGGAATTTAATGTTGGCAAGTGTGAGGTGGTCCACTTTGGTAGGAAGAATGGTAGGAAGGACTATTACTTACGTGGCGAAAAACTGCAGCAGGCGACGGTGCAGAGGGACCTCGGGGTCCTTGTGCATGAATCGCAAAAACCCAGCTTGCAGGTGCAGCAGGTGGTCAGGAAGGCGAATGGGATGCTGGCCTTCATAGCGAGGGGGATTGAATATAAAAGTAGGGAGGTCTTGCTGCAGCTGTATAGGGCATTGGTGAGGCCGCAGCTGGAGTACTGTGTGCAGTTTTGGGCGCCGCACCTGCGCAAGGATATTTTGGCCCTGGAGGGAGTGCAGAGGAGGTTTACTAGGCTGATACCGGAGTTGAGGGGATTGAGCTATGAGGAGAGGCTGAATAAACTAGGCTTGTACTCGTTAGAGTTTAGAAGAATGAGGGGAGATCTCATTGAGACGTATAAGATGATGAATGGGATGGATAGGATAGAGGTGGAGAGACTCTTCCCGCTCAAAAAAGACAGTAGGACTAGGGGGCACAGCCTCAAGATAAAGGGGAGGCGGTTTAGAACGGAGTTGAGGAGGAACTTCTTCACTCAAAGGGTGGTGAATCTCTGGAATTCTCTGCCCGTTGAAGTGGTGGAGGCTGCCTCGCTAAATATTTTTAAGAAGCGGGTTGATGGGTTTTTGATAAGAGAAGGGATTAAGGGTTATGGGGAGAGGGCGGGAAAGTGGAACTGAGCCACGACAGATCAGCCATGATCTTATTGAATGGCGGGGCAGGCTCGAAGGGCTAGATGGCCTACTCCTGCTCCTATTTCTTATGTTCTTATGTTCTTAAATGTCCTCAAGTTGCACAGCGAGCCACTCTGCTCAAGGCTAATAAATGCTAGCCCAGCTGGAGATACCCATATCCCATGAATGAATTTAAAAAATACAAATATATTCTGTAATTCATTGTGTGACATGCTTGAGATGTCAATAGCAATAAGCATTGGCAAAATAGAAGGTAAAGATAAAGTCACCATTGTCCCAGATGCCCAGAGGCTGCTCTCCCCTTTGAGGGGAAGAGCTGGCCAGTGGTGATTTAACCTGAGGATAGTCACACCTCAGACAAGGGGGCAAGGTTGAGAAGTGGGGACTTCATGAATAACCTCAGCTGGTCCGTGATTTGAACCTCTGCATCACAAATCAGCTGCCCAGTCAACTGAGTTAAACCAATAGGAGTATAATATCAAGGGTAAGGCTCTTAGCAGTGTAGAGGATCAGAAGGATCTTGGGGTCCGGGTCCATAGGACTCTTAAATCGGCCTCGCAGGTGGAGGATGTGGTTAAGAGGGCGTATGGTGTACAGGCCTTCATCAATCAAGGAATTGAGTTTAGGAGTCGGGAGGTAATGCTGCAGCTTTATAAGACCCCACTTGGAGTACTGTGCTCAGTTCTGGTCACCTCATTCCAAGAAAGATGTGGAGACTATTGAAAGGGTGCAGAGGAGATTTACAAGGATGTTGCCTGGATTGGGTGGCATGCCTTATGAGGATAGGTTGAGGGAACTCAATTTTTCTCCCTGGAGAGACGAAGGATGAGAGGTGATCCGATAGAGGTGTATAAGATGTTGAGAGGTACTGATCGGGTGGATTCTCAGAGGCTATTTCCCAGGGCTGAAATGTTCGCCACAAGAGGACACAGGTTTAAGGTGTTGGGGCATAGGTACAGAGGAGATGTCAGGGGTAAGTTTTTCACTCAGAGGGTGGTGGGTGAGTGGAATCGGCTGCCGGCGGTGGTGGTAGTGGTGAATTCGTTGGGGTCTTTTAAGAGACTTCTGGATGAGTACATAGGATTTAATGGGATTGAGAGTTATAGATAGGCCTGGTAGATAGGGATATGATCAGCGCAATTTGTGGGCCGAAGGGCCTGTTTGTGCTGTAGTCTATGTTCTACTCCCCAACTATAAATATAAACACAAGTAATTAGAGCCATATTGCACACTACTCTTAATATTAAGTGCACAAATTTCTAATTATTGGAGGTTATATTCTCCTTGAATTTTGTTCTTGACACATTCATTTTATTGATATTTAACCGGATTTCAGATATGATCTGCAATCCAGTGTTGCAGAAATTTTGGAAAAGGAAGTTTTTTTTAAAAACAGTATGCCCAGTGTTTTGACATCAGGAATTTTTGAATCAATTTGTTCACCTCACACTCATTTTAGTCAGTAATACAAAACATCAAATCACTAAGATAGCAAGTTAAAACACACGAGTGTCCCATTCAGTGGGCTTTAGTCGAGAGACAACTTGGTCAATCCTATAGCTGCATTTTTAATGTCAGTACCTGGAGTATTCTGACCCTTTGCAGAGTTTCTTTCCTGGTGACAGTGCTCGTACATCAAGGCCATTCTCTGATTTTCGCTTCATCTGTAAAGAGAGAACATCATATTGAGATGTAATGAACCCTGGTTTGCTGAGTGCACCAGTTAACAGAGAAAAAACAACAGGAAATGGGATATTAATAGGACTCTGGCTGGCCACAAACTATCCTGCAAAGGACAAACAATCAAACATAGACAGGACTCAGAATTAATCCTTCCTGACAACGACATATAACTATGCCTAATAACAATCCATCCAGACTGTTAATTGTTTTAAACAATAATCACTCAGTAATCTACGGCCCAAAGCAATACTGAAAGGAAATGGCAACCAGTAGCAGCACTTAATGTACAGATCCATTAGAGAGCAGACATGGAGGTACTTGGCCCCATCCTTTACTGCAATTTCATGCACCTTTTTATATTATCAAACTCCAAGATATACAACCTGTAAAACTATACCTCACTTGCAGATTATTTCATGAGGTTGTATACCCTCCAGGACAGTTTAGTGGCTTATTTAAAATCTTGTAGCCCATTTAACAATCTCTCAAATTATCTGATGAGTATTTCAACAGAAACATTGGAATGGAACATTGGCTGGATTTCAAAACTGTTTTCTGGGATATCAGAATCTGTCCCATTCAAATGGACGAATCTGTTCATCCCTACAGCTCTCAGTGATTCCAGATTCGAAACATTAACCTCTCTTGATGCACTCTGTTTTAAGGAGCACAATAAATGTCCATGTATTCTAAAAGCCAAAAGGTCTCGTTTAACTCTGATCCTCAAGCAATTTTTATAAGCGCATAGTCACACACCATTTTTTTCCCTTTGGGAAACAGTGGGAAGTGGGGGATGAATTCCCCAGCTGATTATCAGCCCAATGAATCGCATCATGAACTTTCTTTCTGTGGCCAACAAGTCCTGCTGTTAGGCTTGAACCCTCTGGTTTAGAGTTAGGGATGCTAACGCTGTGTCACAAGACTTCCTTCTTAAACAATTCTGTGCATTTAATGCACTTGTTATTTCACCCTTTTTCTTATAAATGTTTAAGCATTTCACATACACTAACTCTGAAGTGCAATCATCATTACATAGGCAGCAATTTTGTACACAATAGGATCCCAAAAACAGCAACGAGATAGAATAACCAACGGATCTGCTTTTCAAACAGTTTTGACTGATATATTGTCTGAGACCCTTGGAGAAGCAGAGGAGAAATCTGTCTTCCAAAGTTATCTGGAGCTTACTGCCTCCCAGATACCACTTGCTGGTTGGTTTCCTTCCTCGGTCTCAAAGCTCTACCTGCAGTATCAAATCCCTCTTTCTATCTCTGCTATTGGTACAGATACAGATTATCCATGCTGGCTGTTCACCCTCCTCCCTCAGAGTGCTCGACAGTTGCTCAGTGATATCCTTGATCCTGGCACCAGTGGGGCAACATACCGATCTCAATTCATTTTCTGTGGCCTGTCTGTTCTCCTATCAAATCTAATCACTGTTGCTTTTCCAATCTTTTCCTGAACTTGTATACTGCTAAGTCAACCCTGGTATTGATCTGGCTGCATAACCCAAAGGTACCAACTCACTCAACAGTATTCAGAACAGAATACAGTGTGGCGCAATCAACGGACTCCTGCTTGGTCCTCCCCAAAATTTTGACTGTCACCAATTCCCGCTCTGCCCACATATCATTAATAATTAGGATGACAATACCTGTGCTATCCACAAAGCACTCAGCCTCACAGAGACACCAGCTGAAACCCAGAGCTCCAACGGATGACATTTCCTGCGTATGTGGTTGTCCAGGACAATAAAAATGACCGGAATCTTCCAGAAAAAGATCAGACATGCATCAATCATGTCATTTTAGATCAAATATTCCATGTCAAAGCCCATACCATGCAATCTCATCTCCCTCATGAGGCGAAGAGAGTGACTGCCCTCGACATGAAGGCAGTATTTGTCCCAGTGTGGCATCAAGGAGCTCTACAGTCAGAGGTTTACAGCACAAAAACAGGCCCTTCGGCCCAACTTGTCCCTGCCGCCTTTTTTTTAAATCCCAATTGCCCACATTTGGCCCATATCCCTCTATACCCATCGTACCCACATAACTGCATATATGCTTTTTAAACAATAAAATTGTACCTGCCTCAACTACTACCTCTGGCAGCTCATTCCAGACACTCACCACCTTGCATGAAAAAATTGCCCCTCTGGACATTTTTGTATCTCTCCCCTCTCACCTTAAACCTACGCCCTCTAGTTTTAGACTCCCCTACCTTTGGGAAAAGATATTGACTATCTACCTTGTCTACGCCCCTCATTATTTTATAGACCTCTATAAGGTCATCCCTCAGCCTCCTAACATCCAGAGAAAAAAGTCCCAGTCTATCCAGCCTCTCCTTCTAACTCAATCCATCAAGTCCTGGTAGCATCCTAGTAAGTCTTTTCTGCACTCTTTCTAGTTTAATAATATCCTTTCTATAACAGGGTAACCAGAATTGCAAACAGTATTCCAAGTGTGGTCTTACCAATGTCTTGTACAACTTCAACAAGACATCCCAACTCTTGTATTCAATGTTCTGACTGATGAAACTAAGCATGCCGAATGCCTTCTTCACCACTCTGTCCACCTGTGACTCCACTTTCAAGGAGTATGAACATGTACGCCTAGATCTTTTTGTTCTGTAACTCTCCCTCCACCCTACTATTAACTGAGTAAGCCCTGCCCTATTCAATCTACCAAAATGCATCACCTCGCATTTATCTAAATTAAACGCCATCTGCCATTCGTCAGCCACTGTCCTAATTGATCAAGATCCCGTTGCAATTGTAGATAATTTTCTTCACTGTCCACTATGCCACCATTTTTGGTATCATCTCCAAACTTACTAGCCATGCGCCCTACATTCTCATCCAAACCATTAATATATATGACAAATAACAGTGGGAGCAGCACTGATCCCTGAGGCACTCTGCTGGTCACAGGCTTCCAGTTTGAAAAACAACTTTCTACAACTACCCTCTCTGACTTCTGTCAAGAAGCCAATTTTGTATCCATTTAGATACCTCACCTTGGATCCCATGATCCTTATGCAACAACCTATCATACGAATCTTGTCAAAGGCCTTGCTAAAGTCCATGTGGACAATATCGACTGCACTGCCCTCATCTACCTTCTTGGTTACCCCTTCAAAAACCTCAATTAAATTTGTGAGACAGGATTTTTCACTCACAAAGCCATGCTGACTGTTCCTAATCAGTCCTTGCATCTCTAAATGTCTGTAGATATGTCTAGAGAAATTAAAGTCAATGGGAAAAAGGGAAAACCCCTACATGGTTGGAGTCATATCCAGATCAGAAGTGGGGAAGTTCACTAATGGCTACACAACTTCAGTACCATTTGTACTCCTCAAACACTGAAGCAATCTGTGCCCACATACAGGAAAACCTGAACAACATTCAAGCATGAAGAGAAACAAGAAATAGATTTTGCCATACAAGTGGCAAACAACCACTTCCACAAGACAGAATCTAATCACCTTCTCTTGAAATCCAATGGCATTAACATCACTGAAACACCCACTATCTACATTTTTGTGATTCATGCACAAGGACACCCAGGTCCCTGTGCACAGCAGCATGCTGCAATTTTTCACTATTTAAATAATAGTCCATTTTGCTGTTATTCCTACCAAAATGGATGACCTCCCATTTACCAACATTGTACTCCATCTGCCAGACCCTCGCCCACTCACTTAGACTATCTATATCCCTTTGCAGACTTTCAGCATCCTCTGCACACTCATCTTCGTGTCATCTGCAAATTTTGACACACGTAAATGTACATATGTAAATCGTAAACAATTGCGGTCCCAACACTGATCCCCGAGACACACCAGCAGTCACTGATTGCCAACCAGAAAAACGCCCATTTACCCCCACTCTTTGCTTTGTTAGTTAACCAATCCTTTATCCATGCTAATACATTATACGTAACACCGTGTACCTTTATCTTATGCAGCACCTTGTCAAATGCTTTCTGGACATCCAGATACACCACATCCACAAGTTCCCCATTGTCCACTGCACATGTAATGTTCTCAAAGAATTCCCCCAAATTAGCCAAGTATGACCTGCTCTTCATGAACCCATGCTGTGTCTTACCAATGGGACAATTTATATCCAGACATCTAATGGGACAATTTCTATTCTGATGTCTCACTATTTCTTCCTTGATGATAGATTCAAATGTTTTCCCTACTACAGAAGTTAAGCTAACCGGCCTACAGTTACCTGCCTTTTGTCTACCTAGATAGGCTGGGCGAATGGGCCAGGAAATGGCAAATGGAATTTAATGTTGGCAAGTGTGAGGTGGTCCACTTTGGTAGGAAGAATGGTAGGAAGGACTATTACTTACGGGGCGAAAAACTGCAGCAGGCGACGGTGCAGCAGGTGGTCAGGAAGGCGAATGGGATGCTGGCCTTCATAGCGAGGGGGATTGAATATAAAAGTAGGGAGGTCTTGCTGCAGCTGTATAGGGCATTGGTGAGGCCGCAGCTGGAGTACTGTGTGCAGTTTTGGGCGCCGCACCTGCGCAAGGATATTTTGGCCTTGGAGGGAGTGCAGAGGAGGTTTACTAGGTTGATACCAGAGTTGAGGGGGTTGAGCTATGAGGAGAGGCTGAATAAACTAGGCTTGTACTCGTTAGAGTTTAGAAGAATGAGGGGAGATCTCATTGAGATGTGTAAGATGATGAATGGGATGGATAGGATAGAGGTGGAGAGACTCTTCCCGCTCAAAAAAGACAGTAGGACTAGGGGGCACAGCCTCAAGAGAAGGGGAGGCGGTTTAGAATGGAGTTGAGGAGGAACTTCTTCACTCAAAGGGTGGTGAATCTCTGGAATTCTCTGCCGGTTGAAGTGGTGGAGGCTGCCTCGCTAAATATTTTTAAGAAGCTGGTTGATGGGTTCTTGATAAGAGAGGGGATTACGGGTTATGGGGAGAGGGCGGGAAAGTGGAACTGAGCCACGACAGATCAGCCATGATCTTATTGAATGGCGGGGCAGGCTCGAAGGGCTAGATAGCCTACTCCTGCCCCTATTTCTTATGTTCTTATGTTCTTTTTGAAACGGTGGCGTCACATTTGCTGTTTTCCAATCTGCAGGAACCACCCCAGAAGTCCAGTGAATTTTGGTAAATTACCACTAGTGCATTTGCTATTTCTTCTGCCATCTTTTAGTACCTTGGGATGCATTCCATCAGGACCAGGAGACATGTCTACCTTTAGCCCCATTAACTTGCCCAACACTACCTCTTTTGTGATAATGATAGTTTCTCGGTCCTCACCTGCCACAGCCTTCCTGTCATCAATTTTTGGCATGTTACTTGAGTCTTCCACTGTGAAGTCCAACACAAAATACCTGTTCAATGCCTCAGCTATTTTCTCATTTCCAGTTATGACATCTTCCTTCTCATCCTCTAAAGGACCAATGTTTACTTTTGCCACTCTTTCGTTTTATGTATTTGTAGAAACTTTTGCTATGTGTTTTTATATTCTGAGCGAGTTTACTCTCATAATCCATCTTACTTTTCTTTATAGTTTTTTTTGTGGTTTTGGTGACCTTTAAAGATTTCCTAATCCTCTAGTTTCCCACAAACCTTTGCCACTTTATATGCTTTTTCTTTCAATTTGATACCCTCACTGGCAGCACGATTTTGGAAAGTGGTATCAGAACAGATGCAGTGGAGGCGAAGGAACTGAGAGAATGGGATGGACTCCTTACAGGATGTGGTGTGTGGGAGTTGATGGGTTTGTAAGGGACATCTGTAGACAGTTTATCACCAGAAATGAAGACAGAGGTGGGAGGGTGGAGACAGAGCTCTGACAAAGCATCATCCAGATTCAAAATGTTGACTCTATTCTCTTTCTGCGGATGCTGTCACAGCTGCTGAAATACTTCAGCACTTTGTTTTGTTTCAGATTCCAGCATCCACAGTACTCCAGGGAGAATACTGAGATACAGGCTATTAGACTAGATGGGATTGAAGTTCATAAGGAGGAGGTATTAGCAGTTCTGGAAAGTATGAAAATCGATAAGTCCCCTGATCTGGATGGGATTTATCCTCGGATTCTCTGGGAGGCTAGGGAGGAGACTGCAGAGCCTTTGGCTTTGATCTTTAGGTTGTCAATGTCTACAGGAATAGTGCCAGAAGACTGGAGGGTAGCAAATGATGCCCCCTTGTTCAAGAACGGGAATAGAGACAACGCTGGTAATTATAGACCAGTGAGCTTTATTCCTGTTGTGGGCAAAGTTTTGGAAAGGATCATAAGAGATAGGATTTATAATCATCTAGAAAGGAATAATTTGATTAGGGATAGTCAACATGATTTTGTGAAGAGTAGATCGTGCCTCACAAACTTTATTGAGTTCTTTGAGAAGATGATCAAAGAGGTGGATGAGGGTAAAGCAGTTGACGTGGTGTATATGGATTTCAGTAAAGCATTTGATAAGGTTCCTCACAGTAAGCTATTGCAGAAGATATGGAGGCATGGGATTAAGGATGATTTAGCGTTTGGATCAGAAATTGGCTAGCTGTAAGAAGGCAGAGGGTGGTGATTGATGGGAAATGTTCATCCTGGAGTTCAGTTACTAGTGGTGTACCGCAGCGATCTGTTTTGGGGCCACTGCTGTTTGTCATTTTTATAAATGACCTGGATGAGGGTGTAGAAGGATGGGTTAGTAAATTTGCGGATGACACTGAAGTCGGTGGAGTTGTGGACAGTGTGGAAGGAGTAGGACTAGGGGGCACAGCCTCAAGATAAAGGGGAGGCGGTTTAGAACGGAGTTGAGGAGGAACTTCTTCACTCAAAGGGTGGTGAATCTCTGGAATTCTCTGCCCGTTGAAGTGGTGGAGGCTGCCTCGCTAAATATTTTTAAGAAGCGGGTTGATGGGTTTTTGATAAGAGAAGGGATTAAGGGTTATGGGGAGAGGGCGGGAAAGTGGAACTGAGCCACGACAGATCAGCCATGATCTTATTGAATGGGGGGGCAGGCTCGAAGGGCTAGATGGCCTACTCCTGCTCCTATTTCTTATGTTCTTATGTTGCAGGTTACAGAGAGACATAAGCTGCAGAGCTGGGCTGAGAGGTAGCAAATGGAGTTTAATGCAGATAAGGAATGCTTAAATGGAGTTTAATGCAGATTAGTAAGGGAAGATATAGGAGCCATTGAGCAGAAGGTGGAATCGTTCTGGATGGAGATTAAGAACAGCAAAGGGATGAAGACGCTGGTGGGTGTCGTCTATAGGCCCCCAAATAATGATCTGGAAGTGGGGCGGGCTATTAACACGCAAATAAATGCGGCATGCAGGAATGGAACGGCGACAATTATGGGGGATTTCAATCTACATATTGATTGGTCAACCCATGTTGGATGCGCTGGGCTTGAGGAAGAGTTCTTGGAATGCTGCCGGGATAGTTCCCTTGAACAGTGTGTGTTGGAGCCGACATGGGAGCGAGCTATCTTGGATCTGGTGTTATGTAATGAGGCGGGTAGAATTAGGGACCTTGTGGTGAAGGATCCTCTTGGGAAGAGTGATCATTGTATGGTGGAGTTTCTGATGCTGATGGAGGAGGAGGAACATAGAACATAACAGCACAGAACAGGCCCTTCGGCCCACGATGTTGCGCCGACCAGTTAAAAAAAAACAATGACCCACTAATCTAAACCAGTCCCTTTTCGTCCATAAACCTACCCACGGATCTCTTAAACGCCCCCAAACTAGGCGCATTTACAACTGCAGCAGGCAGGGCATTCCAATCCCTCACCACCCTCTGGGTAAAGAACCTACCCCTGACATCCGTCCTATAACTACCCCCCCCCCCCTAATTTAAAGCCACGCCCCTTCGTGCTAGATTTCTTCATCCGAGGAAAAAGGCTATCACTATCCACCCTATCTAAACCTCTAATCATCTTATATGTTTCAATAAGATCCCCTCTTAGCCGCCTTCTTTCTAGCGAAAACAACCCCAAATCCCTCAGTCTCTCCTCATAGGACCTCCCCTCCATACCAGGCAACATCCTGGTAAACCTCCTCTGCACCCTCTCCAAAGCCTCCACATCCTTCCTATAATGTGGGGACCAGAACTGCACACAGTACTCCAAGTGCGGCCGCACCAGAGTTTTGTACAGTTGCAACATGACGCTGCGACTCCTAAATTCAATCCCCCTAACAATAAACGCCAAAACACCGTACGCCGCCTTAACAACCTTATCTACTTGATTCCCAACTTTCAGGGATCTATGTACACATACACCTAGATCCCTCTCTGTTCATCCACACTATTCAAAGTCCTCCCGTTAGCCCTATACTCAACACATCTGTTATTCCTACCAAAGTGAATCACCTCACACTTCTCCGCATTAAACTCCATCCGCCACCTCTCGGCCCAGCTCTGCAACCTGTCTAAGTCTCCCTGCAAACTATGACACCCTTCCTCATAATCTACCACACCTCCGACTTTGGTGTCATCATCAGCAAATTTACTAATCCACCCAGCTATACCCTCATCCAGATCATTAATAAAAATTACATAAGAAATAGGAGCAGGAGTAGGCCATCTAGCCCTTCGAGCCTGCCCCGCCATTCAATAAGATCATGGCTGATCTGTCGTGGCTCAGTTCCACTTTCCCGCCCTCTCCCCATAACCCTTAATCCCCTCTCTTATCAAAAACCCATCAACCCGCGTCTTAAGAATATTTAGCGAGGCAGCCTCCACCACTGCAACCGGCAGAGAATTCCAGAGATTCACCACCCTTTGAGTGAAGAAGTTCCTCCTCAACTCCGTTCTAAACCACCCCCCCTTTATCTTGAGGCTGTGCCCTCTAGTCCTACTGTCTTTTTTGAGCGGGAAGAGTCTCTCCACCTCTATCCTATCCATCCCATTCATCATCTTATACATCTCAATGAGATCTCCCCTCATTCTTCTAAACTCTAACGAGTACAAGCCTAGTTTATTCAGCCTCTCCTCATAGCTCAATCCCCTCAACTCCGGTATCAGCCTAGTAAACCTCCTCTGCACTCCCTCCAAGGCCAAAATATCTTTGCGCAGGTGCGGCGCCCAAAAATGCACACAGTACTCCAGCTGCGGCCTCACCAATACCCTATACAGCTGCAGCAAGACCTCCCTACTTTTATATTCAATCCCCCTCGCTATGAAGGCCAGCATCCCATTCGCCTTCCTGACCACCTGCTGCACCTGCAAGCTGGGTTTTTGCGACTCATGCACAAGGACCCCGAGGTCCCTCTGCACCGTCGCCTGCTGCAGTTTTTCGCCCCGTAAGTAATAATCCTTCCTACCATTATTCCTACCAAAGCGGACCACCTCACACTTGCCAACATTAAATTCCATTTGCCATTTCCTGGCCCATTCGCCCAGCCTATCTAGATCCTTCTGCAGACTCTCCACACCCTCCGCACAATTTGCCATTCCCCCAATCTTGGTGTCATCAGCAAATTTTGACACCCTACACTCGGTTCCCTCCTCCAGATCATCTATATAAATGGTAAAAAGCTGAGGCCCCAGCACCGACCCTGTTCAGCAGTGGCCCCAAAACAGATCCCTGAGGCACACCACTCGTAACCAAACTCCATGGCGAATATTTACCATCAACCACCACCCTCTGTCTCCTATCTGCTAGCCAATTCCTGATCCAATTTCCTAGACTACCCTCAATCCCATACATCTGCATTTTCTGCAGAAGCCTACCATGGTGAACCTTATCAAACGCCTTATTAAAAGGAAGTGGGTTCCTGGACATGTGTCCTTTGTTTGAACAGAGGGGAGTATGGTAGGATGACAGAGGAATTGGCGAATGTTGATTGAGGGAGCACATTGGAAGGTAGGTCTGCTGAGGAGCAGCGGAGGATCTTTAAGGAGATCTTTCTTGGTGCTCAGCTGAAATTTATTCCGATGGTTAAAAAGGATCGTAGGAGGAGAGATAATCAGCCATGGATAACGAAGGAGGTAAAGGAGAGTATTAAATTAAAAGCTGATGTGTTTAGAGTGGCTAAGAGTAGTGGGCGAGAAGAGGATTGGGAGAGGTTTAAATATCAACAAAGAATGGCGAAGAAGTTGATAAAGAAAGGAAGGATAAACTATGAAGCTGGGCTAGCGCTTAATATAAAAAAGGATAGTAAGAGGTTTTATAAATATATAAAAAGGAAGAGGCTGGCTAGGGTGAACGTTGGACCCTTAGAGGATGAGAGGGGGGACTTAGTGGTGGGGGATGAGGAAATGGCTGAGGCCTTGAATAACTTTTTTGTTTCGGTCTTCACGGAGGAGGACGTCAATAGTTTGCCGGGTGTTAGCGATGGAAAGATGGTAGGAGTGGAGGGCCTGAATGACATTATTGTTACTAGAGAGGCAGTGCTCAACAGACTGGAAGGACTGACTGTGAACAAGTTCCCAGGAATGCATCCAAGGGTTCTGAAAGAAATGGTGGAGGTGATGGTGGATGCCTTGATGATTATTTTCCAAACCTCGCTGGATTCCGGGGAAGTGTCGGAAGATTGGAAAACGGCTAACGTTACGCCGTTGTTTAAGAAGGGTGGCAGGCAAAAGGCAGGGAATTATAGGCCAATTAGTTTAATGTCTGTTGTAGGTAAAATGCTTGAATCCGTAATCAAGGATAAAATAGCGAGGCATCTTGAGGAGAATTGTTTGATAGAGCAGACGCAGCACGGTTTCATTAAGGGGAAGTCGTGTCTGACAAATTTATTGGAATTCTATGAGGACGTGTCTAGTGCGGTGGATAGAGGAGAACCGGTGGATGTGGTGTTTCTTGATTTTCAGAAGGCGTTTGATAAGATGCTGCACAAGAGGTTGTTACAGAAGGTTAGGGGGCATGGAGTTGGGGGTAGGGTGTCAGCGTGGATAGGGGATTGGCTGTCAAACAGGAGGCAGAGAGTGGGGGGTCAATGGGTGCTATTCAGATTGGTAGTTGGTGACTAGTGGAGTGCCCCAGGGACCGGTGCTGGGGCCTCAGCTATTTACCATTTATATAGATGATCTGGAGGAGGGAACCGAGTGTATGGTGTCGAAATTTGCTGATGACACCAAGATTGGTGGAACGGCAATTTGTGCGGAGGGTGTGGAAAGTCTGCAGAGGGATCTAGATAGGCTGGGCGAATGGGCCAGGAACTGGCAAATGGAATTTAATGTTGGCAAGTGTCAAGTTGTCCACATTGGTAGGAATACTGGTAGGAAGATGTGTAGAGACAGATGCGTAGAGTATAGGGCTAACGGTAGGACTCTGAATAGTGTTGATGAACAGAGGGATCTAGGTGTATATGTGCACAGATCTCTGAAAGTTGGAAATCAAGTCGATAAGGTTGTTAGGAAGGTATACGGTGTCTTGGCGTTTATTGGTAGGGGGATTGAATTTAGGAGCCGCAACGTCATGTTGCAACTGTACAAAACTCTGGTGTGGCCGCACTTGGAGTATTGTGTACAGTTCTGGTCCCCACATTATAGGAAGGATGTGGAAGCATTGGAGAGGGTGCAGAGGAGGTTTACCAGGATGTTGCCTGGTATGGAGGGAAGGTCCTATGAGGAGAGACTGAGGGATTTGAGGTTGTTTTTGTTGGAAGGAAGGCGGCCTAGAGGAGACCTTATTGAAACATACAAGATGATTAGAGGTTTAGATAGGGTGGACAGTGATAGCCTTTTTCCTCGGATGGAGAAAGCCAGCACGAGGGGACATAGCTTTAAATTAAGGGGTGGTAGTTATAGGATGGATGTCAGAGGTAGGTTCTTTACCCAGAGGGTGGTGGGGGAATGGAATGCCCTGCCTGCTGCAGTTGTAGACGCGCCTAGTTTGGGGGTGTTTAAGAGATCCGTGGATAGGTTTATGGATGGAAAGGGATTGGTTTTGGTTAGAGGGTCATTGCTTTTTCTTAATTGGTCGGCACAACATCGTGGGCCGAAGGGCCTGTTCTGCGCTGTAATGTTCTATGAAGGACTACTACTTACATGGCGAAAAACTGCAGCATGCGACGGTGCAGAGGGACCCCGGGGTCCTTGTGCATGAGTCGCAAAAACCCAGCCCGCAGATGCAGCAGGTGGTCAGGAAGGCAAATGGGATGCTGGCCTTCATAGCGAGGGGGATTGAATATAAAAGTAGGGAGGTCTTGCTGCAACTGTACAGGGCACTGGTGAGGCCGCAGCTAGAATACTGAGGGGGTTGAGCTATGAGGAGAGGCTGAATAAACTAGGCTTGTACTCGTTAGAGTTTAGAAGAATGAGGGGAGATCTCATTGAGACCTATATGATGAATGGGATGGATAGGATAGAGGTGGAGAGGCTCTTCCCGCTCAGAAAGGACAGTAGGACTAGAGGGGGTGCAGTTTAGAATGGAGTTGAGGAGGAACTTCTTCACTCAAAGGGTGGTGAATCTCTGGAATTCTCTGCCCGTTGAAGTGGTGGAGGCTGCCTCGCTAAATATATTTAAGACGCGGGTAGATAGGTTTTTGATAGGCAAGGGGATTAAGGGTTATGGGGAGAAGGCGGGAAAGTGGAACTGAGGCACATCTGATCAGCATCCCATTAGCCTTCCTGACCACCCAGCTTGCAGGTGCAGCAGGTGGTCAGGAAGGCGAATGGGATGCTGGCCTTCATAGCGAGAGAGATTGAACATAAAAGTAGGGAGGTCTTGCTGCAGCTGTATAGGGCACTGGTGAGGCCGCAGCTGGAGTACTGTGTGCAGTTTTGGTCGCCGCACTTACGCAAGGATATTTTGGCCTTGGAGGGAGTGCAGAGGAGGTTTACTAGGCTGATGCCGGAGTTGAGAGAGTTGAACTATGAGGAGAGGCTGAATAAGCTAGGCTTGTACTCGTTAGAGTTTAGAAGAATGAGGGGAGATCTCATTGAGACACATAAGATGTTGAATGGGATGGATAGGATAGAGGTGGAGAGGCTCTTCCCGCTCAGAAAGGACAGTAGGGCTAGTGGGCACAGCCTCAAGATAAAGGAGGGGAGGTTTAGAACGGAGTTGAAGAGGAACTTCTTCACTCAAAGGATGGTGAATCTCTGGAATTCTCTGCCCGTTGAAGTGGTGGAGGCTGCCTCGCTAAATATTTTTAAGACGCGGGTTGATGGGTTTTTGATAAGCAAGGGGATTAAGGGTTATGGGTAGAGGGCGGGAATGTGGAACTGAGACACGACAGATCAGCCATGATCTTATTGAATGGCGGGGCAGGCTCGAAGGGCGAGATGGCCTACTCCTGCTCCTACTTCTTATGTTTCTTATGTTCTTGTAAGTGCGAAGTGATTCACTTTGGAAGGAGTAACAGGAATACAGAGTACTCGGCTAACAGTAAGATACTTGGTAGTGTGGATGAGCAGAGAGATCTCAGTGTCCATGTGAATCGATCTCTGAAAGTTGGCACCCAGGTTGATCGGATTGTTAAGAAGGCATACAGTGTGTTAGCTTTTATTGGTAGAGGGCTTGCATTTCGGAGCCACGAGATCATGCTGCAACTGTACAAAACTCTGGTACGGCCGCACTTGGAGTATTGCGTACAGTTCCGGTCGCCACATTATAGGAAGGACGTGGAAGCATTGGAAAGGGTGCAGAGGAGATTTATCAGGATGTTGCCTGGTTTGGTGGGAAGGTCTTATGAGGAAAGGCTGAGGGACTTGAGGCTGTTTTCATTAGAGAGAAGAAGGTTAAGAGGTGACTTAATAGAGGCATACAAGATAATCAGGGATTAGACAGGATGGACAGTGAGCCTTTTTCCTTGGATGGAGATGGCTAGTACGAGGGGGCATACCTTTAAGAACATAAGAAATAGGAGCAGGAGTAGGCCATCTAGCCCTTTGAGCCTGCCCCGCCATTCAATATGATCACGGCTGATCTGAAGTGGCTCAGTTCCACTTTCCCGCTTTCTCCCATAACCCTTAATCCCCTTGCCTACCAAAAACCTATCTACCCGCGTTTTAAATATATTCAGCGAGGTAGCCTCTACCACTTCAACGGGCAGAGAATTCCAGAGATTCACCATCCTTTGAGTGAAGAAGTTCCTCCTCAACTCTGTTTTAAACTGCAACCCCCCCCCCCCCCCCCACCTTGAGGCTGTGCCCTCTAGTCCTGCTGTCCTTTGAGCAGGAAGAACCTCTCCAACTCTACCCTATCCATCCCTTTCATCATCTTATACGTCTCAATAAGATCCCCCCTCATCCTTCTAAACTCTGATGAGTACAAGCTTTAAATTGAGGGGTGAATGATATAGGACAGATGTCAGAGGTAGGTTCTTTACTCGAGAGTGTAGTAAGGGCATGGAATGCCCTGCTTGTAACAGTAGTGGACTCACCAACATTAAGGGCATTTAAATGGTCATTGGATAAACATACGGATTATATTGGAATAGTGAGGTTAGATGGGCTTTAGATTGTTGTGCTGACGTGTGAAACCATCGAGGGCCAAAGGACCTGTACTGTGCTGTTCTATGAAGCTTTATTCTGTATCTAACCCCGTGCTGTACCTGTTCCGGGAGAGTTTGATGGGGATAGTGTCAAGGGAGCTTTACTCTGTATCTAATCCCATGCTGTACTTGTCCTGGGAGTGTTCGATGGGGTCAGTGTGGAGGGAGCTTTACTCTGTATCTAACCCCGTGCTGTATCTCACTTTAGAACACTATTCCAAAATAGGAGTTCCTTCATTCCCAAGCCCATTCTGATAAATCATATATTTATTTTTGAATTAAAAAAAGTTTGACCACCAGAAGAATATCTGTTTGCCAAGTTAAATGAAATTTGAGCAGGGCAAAGTTTCAAAAATACAACCTCCCAAGTTTTCCTTTATTGACCTGTGGGTTGCCTCTGAAATTGAATGAACTGTTATTTCAGGTTTTACTATATAGTTAACCCAGTCATGGATCAGACATCTGCTACACAGACAGAGGAATTGAATAGTGCTTTGCAGTAATCAGATTTCAGGTGAGCAACACAGCAGGATCCTGCAGACTTGTTTCCCATGCCTTTTTCCTTCTCTGTTCCACAGTAATTCAGAAGTCTCGATTTAGACCAATTTGTCTTAAAATTAGCCATCTGCTTTGTTGGTTATAACAGAGTTTGGATTTAAAAAGGTGATATTGCAAATTAATGGTATAATTAACCGTGTATAGCTCAGTGTAAGAAATTAGCCGGCCAGATTCCATAAATAAACAAGAGCTTTTTTGCTAAAACTCCCTCAGGTAAAGATGCAGAGATTAAAAGCAGGTTTAAAATGTACTAATATGTCCAACTACCCACAATATACACACAAAACCGCATCACGCAAAGTATCAAATCTTGAAATTTGGCCAAGTAAGAACCAAATTCAGAGAAAAAAAAATTCATGGCCGAAGGGCCTGTTTCATGCTGTAAACCTCTATGACTCTATTTGGGTGCTTGTTTAAAGCTGAAGATTCACTTTCCACAGTGGCTGGTGCTCGAGTTTCTCACTGAAGTAGATGTGACTGATTGATTCCCTTTTCTCTTCAAGACAATGGTGTTGATTTGGAATTGTCCTTAGAGAGCTGTCAGTTTGTTGCAATGAAGTCTTCTGGTGAGTTTTTACATCATAAACAGCCTAACTTTGACAAGAGAGCAGTAGCTCGTGTCCTTCGCAAATGCAGCATGGTAACTTTCAGAGGCCAATATTCTCTGCTTAGTAAAAGTGTTCTTTTCAAACATTTCAACATACCTAGCTGAAACACATCTCATAACACCTGCAACAACCTGGTACAGTTAATACAACGTGTTCTTCAAAACTAATTTCATACAAAAATAGCCAATTTTAAAAGTCCAATTGATTTGGTGAGGAAAACCAACCATGGCAGATAACAAGAGACAGAATTGAATGCTGGCTTGACAAAGGAATGACCTTCACTCGATAAGTCAGTTGAGAAAAATCAAGTGTGAAAGAGAAAGAGACTTGCACTTGTATAACACTTTTTGAAACCACCAACGAACTCTCTGCAGTCAATGAAGTGCTGTCAAAGTGTAATCACTTTTGTAAAGCAGAAAACAAGGCAGCTAATATAAACACAAAGATCCCATAAACAGCAATACAATACATATAATCTGTTTTGTAACACTGATTGAAAGATAAATATTGGCCAGGACATAGGAAATAGCTTCCCTGCTCCTCTAGCTTAGCATCTCATTTTTTCAGGCTTAGGTTCCAACTGAGCGACAGCTCACAGCTCCTCATTCACCTCAGACAGCAACAAAAGTCTTCCTTTCCTAAATTTCAGTTCCTTCACCTGATCCAGGCTGCGGAAACTTAGAACATAGAACACTACAGCACAAACAGGCCCTTCGGCCCACAAGTTGCGTCGATCACATCAATACCTACCAATCCATAGACCTATCTTTAACCCCCAATCCCATTAAATCCCATATACTCATCCAGAAGTCTTTTAAAAGACCCCAGCAAGTTCGCCTCCACCACCACTGACGGCAGCCGATTCCATTCACTCACCACCCTCAGTGAAAAACTTACCCCTAACACTTCTAAATTGTTTTCTGGAGATGGGCAACATAAATAAGGAAACAGTTTTTGGCCATCCTGACAGCACAATATACAGCACGCTTCAGTATTTTGTTGGCTCTGTTGTTCTTTATTGTCCCTTGAAAAGCTGAAGCTTGCTTTCTCAGAGAAAATGGAGGACCACTTCTATGCTTTTTATTTTCTATACAACTTAACAGCAATGGTCTCCCGATACAGTTATGGGCAGATGCATCTGCGATGGGCAGACTGGTGAAGTAGATATCAAGTTTTGTTCCCCATCTGGCTGGTTCCCTCACATCTACTCCAGATGAAGTCCTTAGAATTCAGCCAGATTGGTCAGCAGCTGTGTTACCAAGCTACTCGTAGTGAAGGACATTGAAATCTCACACCCAGAATACATTCTGTGTGCCCATGTCACCCTCAGTGCTTCCTCCAAGTGGTGTTACATAGAAACATAGAAAAGAGGAGACGACCACCATTTGGCCCTTCATCATGGAGAAATATTGATTCATAGAACATAACAGCGCAGTACAGGCCCTTTGACCCTCGATGTTGCGCCGACCAGTGGAACCAATCTAATGACCCTTTAACCTAAACTATTCCAATGTTATCCATATGCCTATCCACTGATCATTTGAACGTCCTTAAAGTTGGCGAGTCCACAACTGCTGCAGGCAGGGCATTCCACGCCCTTACTACCCTCTGAGTAAAGAACCTACCTCTGACATCCGTCCTATAACTACCACCCCTTAATTTAAAGCTATGTCCCCTCGTGTTAGCCATCGCCATCCGAGGTAAAAGGCTCTCACTGTCCACCCTATCCAATCCTTTGATCATCTTGTATGTTTCAATCAGGTCACCTCGTAACCTTCTTCTCTCCAATGAAAATAACCTCAAGTCCCTCAGCCTTTCCTCATAAGACCTTCCCGCCATACCAGGCAACATCCTGGTAAACCACCTCTGCACCCTTTCCAATGCCTCCACATCTTTCTTATAATGCGGCGATTCATCGGGTGAAGTGTGCAGGGATGGGCATTCAGCAGGTTTTCTCGTCCACGTTTGATCTGATGTCATGAGATTTCATTGGGTGTGGAATCAATGTTGAGACTCCCAGGGCAACTCATTCCTGACTGCACTCCACTATGCCTGGGGTGGGACAAGACATCCCCCCAGGAATGGTGCGGCACTGCCTGGGACATTGTTAAACATTGGAAGAACTAACTCCCAGATGTCAGCAAAGAGCACTTCAATTGTTGGTGAGGCTGGATGTATCTTTGTCATTTCCAGTCCCTAGGTCAATGCCACTTGGTCTGTCCAGTT
This sequence comes from Carcharhinus amblyrhynchos, assembly GCF_965287045.1. Lineage (NCBI taxonomy): Eukaryota > Metazoa > Chordata > Chondrichthyes > Carcharhiniformes > Carcharhinidae > Carcharhinus > Carcharhinus amblyrhynchos. The sequence goes on along the minus strand of NC_137333.1, from coordinate 108,207,827 downwards.
TAATTCTTTATCAACTTTCCTTTAGCAATTAGGTACAACTAAATGGATTGCTAGTCCAGTTCCAAGGCATTTACGAGTCAGCTACAGCTGTGGGCCTGGAGTCACGTGTAGCCAGACCAGATTTTCTTCCCTAAAGATATTAGTGAACCAGCTGGATTTTATGGTCACCAATCCTGAGACTAGCTTTATATTCCAGATTTATCAATTTGGTGGGAATTGAACCCATGTTCCCAAAGAAATAGACTGGGCCTTCAGTTTACTAATCCTGCGACATTCCCACTACATCACCATCGCCCTTCAACTAGTTTTCATTCAGCACTAACTACTGATATTGAAAATGCTCCTCAGCTTATATCACTACCACTTTTGTTTCAATTTTAATTATTGCTCTCTTAGCTTTCACTAGTGAAGCATACCAGGTTCATTTATCTTAAATATTGCATCAAGTGGAAAGGCTCTTCCTGTATGACTTCTTAATTACTTGATACATCATGAATTCAAAGTGAGAGCTCATCTCTGAGACAATCTCTACTGATAAACATAAATATCAGCAGCCAAGCAGCACTGTTAATCTTTAGTTATCAACAAACTGAACTTTAAATGTTCGCACAATTGTTTGGAGTTCCCACTAGTATTTCAGTGATGCAGACAAGGGTGGCCACCATCATTACTTGGAATGGGTTAATAAAAATGAAAAATTGCCCAGTCTTAAAGCTACTTCCAGACCAGAACCTTTCATTTGACACCAAAATCAGATTCCGAATCTCTTTTCTTATCAAGTTTATTTTAAGAAATGGCAAATCAGGCAAGGTGCTAATTTCACTACAAACTTCTGAGCACAATGTGTTCCAAACAGATGCTAACATCCCCTGAAAGTGGGAGGAATGTGTATGTCTGGCCCATAAAGCAGCGTTACAATCTCATACATTTTGGCAAGAACACAGAAGAGTGCACAAATTAAACCAAATATCCTTTACAGTACTAAAGAGATGGCGACTGGATGAAAGGGTTTAAAAATAGCCAATTTCATCTCTTCAGCCTTGCAGTTTGAACTAAGACTTCAGTTTGTGCTAACTGACTGAAGTGGAACTGGATGCAAACAAAGAGTAAAGGCTAAAGATATTCTTCACCTCAAAAATTACAAGGTTTGGTCTGTTCAACAGTCCAGCATCCTAATATAAACAATTGACTCAAAACGTTAACTCTTTCTCCTGCCACCGATACCAAACTTGCTGAGATTTTCCAGCATTTCCTGTTTTTATTTCTGACCATGTTAATTATTTGCTTCAGGTATCTATCAGAATTAAAATGCAAGAAACAAAAAACAGCAGTCCCTCTCCACAGTTCATCAACTGGCTTCAGTCACAATCTAGGACCAAGTGCACAGTTCATTAATTGAAGCATTCAGATAAATCTATGAATGGAGGGATAAGAATCATCATTTTTCCAATTTAGGGAAGTTGATTAATTATTAAGTATTATGTGATGAATTATTTAGCTTTGATTGCTCCATAAATCAAAGTCAAGGCTAGGAAGGTGCTTGAGACAATATGCATTTATAATTCAGTGCTTCATAATCATTCAAGTTATATTCTTATTTAAATATACAGCAAAACACAAGACCAGCAATTAATCCTGCAATTCGATGGGGAAATAGTCACTTCCATGAAAAGTGAAACACATGCCCACCATTGAATGAATACGAGGATTCACCTTTGTTGCTCCAGATAAATGTCATGACAGATTGGGTACTTCCGACTGGATAGAGAGCAGCGAGTCCTTCAGTTTCTGTGCTGTTAAGGCTGTATGGTTTTAATTTATGGAACTGACCTACTGACTGAACAAAAATGAAGACCATTCTCTGACCCAAGCCAAATCAGACATTCCCTTCTTTCTCTTTCTATTTCTTCCAATCTCACACAACTCGGTGTTTAATTATTATTGTCATAAGTCAGCAATGAGCTGTGAAGAGAGATATGACTCTGACCGTAACTGTCATATCCCCATCACTGACCCTAATCCTCACTATTAATCCAAACTCCTATCCCAAACCCAAACGCTCCATCCCCATCCCTAACCTCCATCCTGCTCATTCCTGACCTGCTGAATTCCAGTCCAACGAACCAGATTCAACACACTCATTGTGATGTTTAGATCCTACCGATCAGCTCATTGCTGTCCAAAGTACATCCGAATCTCATCACCAAGGACATACCCCAGCCCTGAAAGGCATCAATTAACCCTCTAGTCTTACGAACTTGTGCATCTCATTTTTCTGCCTCTGGCCAATGAAAATATCACCTCATTCTCATTACAAGCAGCTCAGAAAAGCTTCACTCAACTGATTCCCAGGGTAGTTCGATGAGAAAAAGTTGAACAGACTGGGTCTTACGCCCATTAGAGTTTAGAAGAATGAAATGTGGTCATGTTGAAATGTCAAAGCTCCCGAGAGGACATGACAGAGTGGATGCTGAGAGGATGTTTCCTCTTATAGGAGACGCCAGAACCAGGGACATAGTTTAAAAAAATGAGGGGTCTCCCGTTCAAAAGTGAGATAAGCAGATTTTTTTTCTTCCAGAAGATCTTTCATCTGTGCAATTCCCTTCCCCAGAGGCCCTAGCTCATTGAATATCTTCAAAAACAGATTTTTGACCAGCAAGGGAGTCAAGGGTTATGGGGGCAGACAGGAAAGTAGAGTTGATTCCACAATCAGATCAACTATGATCTTATTGAATGGCAATGCAGACTCGAGGGGCCAAATGGCCTACTCCTGGTCTTAATTCTTGCGTTAAGTATTGCAATGTTCTATGCTTAATATTTCCCATGGTGAAAATCACAATCATTCTTGAGAAACCATAAGCACCATCAGCCACAATGCAATATACCTGAACAGAACTGCTCTGAAATAAAAGTTCATAGTATTTAAATTATTGAGCAGGATATCTCGAGGTTGGTGAATTGTGCACTCTCTTCTCACCAGAGTGAGTAGCAAATTTCTACTTCCTGTTCACCCCATGAAATATCCCCGGCTCCACACCTGCTGCTTTCAGCTTTGCTCACTTTGGAGGACTCCCACCAAAAGTCAGAAGATAAGTCAGCATGCTGCGACCGGGGCCGCCGCTCCCCCCCTTCCCCAGCTCGTAGGGGCGACCAGGGCTGCCCCCCTCCCCCTCGGAGGGGGCGACCGGGGCCCCCCCAACTCCCCCTCGGAGGTGGCGACCGGGGCTGCCCCCCCGCTCGGAGGGGGCACAAGTTAGAATACACAAACTAATTCAAGATGGAAATCAGGTAGCCAAAGGATGTAACACATGCTGCACCTCAATCTTGGATTTTCCTTTTCCAAGTGAAGCACAATCAAACTACTGAAAGGAGACATGGACTACATGCTTAATAAGCCATAGCCCCGGACGCTGCGGATGTAACTTGAGGGTCGCCACTCCTCAGGCTAGGGGCAAGGTTCAGAAGGCAAGGCCTTCATGAGTAATCTCAGCTGGTGCAGGAATTGAACCCACGCTGTCGACATTGTTCAGCATCACAAACTGGCCATCCAGCCAACTGAGCTAAACTGACCCACTTCAGCTAGGTAATATTGCACTGAAGGCAGCCACTTCCTGGAACAATTCAACTTCAGATTGAAGGGAAGATCCACATTTTAAAAATTTCTCTAAACTGATCTTCAGTCTGAATAAAAATACAAGGGTGAGCATTTTGAATGATCAGAGAACGATAGAGCACAGGAGGTAGAAACTCGAAGAGAGATATCAACCCTCATGCATGCTTTCTGGCAGCTATCTGGAATGGTTAGTAAGTTTAAACTCGCAGTAGCCAGAGAAGTGATAGCAGGGACCAAATGACTGGTTGATCTATAGCTTCTGATTCTTTGTCCTGTGCCAGGATGACTCCCCTGACTCTTCGGAAGCAAATCGGTTTTCAGTGAGAAATTCCAGGACCTGACTACCATATGCTGTTGGCCCAGCCTCACAGCTCCCAGCAACGAATGACTACACTCGACAGAACAGCACTAAACATATCAAATACATGTCGGACTAAAATAAATTTCAATACGCCGATCAGTTTTAATAAGTGCAGTGAGGTCAAACCTGACTAGAAGCCACCTCACCCCATGATTTACTGCATTGATGCAGCTGGTTTTATGCAAGGGGGAATTTTATTTTTTCAAGGTAATGCACAACTATATATTTTTTTTAAAAATCAGCAGAGAATGATTCAACTGATCTGATCCATCATTTATGTGCCAGCTCACTGCAACAGCTACCCAATTAGTCCGACTCTGCCAGTCTGTCTGCAAAGCTCCGATTTGTCCATGTCCCTTTTAGAAGTTACAACTAAATCAGTTTAACATGAAATAAAGGGAACTCTGGAAATGCATAGGAGGGAGCACAAAGGAGGGAGACAGTGGGAGGGAGAGGGTGCGAGGGTCAAGGTTTAGAACTTGAAGGATCACTTGAGTCCTAAATTGACTTTTTAAACTTTAATTCTGACCTCAAAGCATTGGTCCCAGCTAGAGCTGCAGATTCCATCAAGGTTAAAAAGAAAGGGATGGGGTAACTTGCAAGGTAATTGCTCACTGCTGCATATTCCTAGCATCATCTACTTTATTTCAAATTTTCCAATATCCATGGTGCTTTTCTTCTCATTTCAAAGTAGATTCCAGCGTTGCGACCAGCTTTATTTGGGAAAGGGGAGAAAAGAGATTGATCTTACACAAGGACACTGCAACTATTACAATATGTTTACTACTGCAGTTGCTTCCAGATGACCCTCAGCGTGAATTTATACAGATCATAAATCCAAAACCTAAACTGCACTTTGACAAGCTCCAAATCCTTAACAGAAAATGAGACAGTTCAAAATTCTGGCAATCTACTTCAGCTAGCATTTCTAAATTTACGCAATTTAGCAACTCTGCAGTGGCTAATGTGGGTTGTGTCTCCACTATAGATGTGGAGTTATATATAGAACCATATACTGGTTACAACACAGGAGGAGGCCATTTGGTCTGTCATCTCTATGCTGGCTCTATGCTAAAGCAGCTTACCAGGTCCCATTTAGAACATAGAACATAACAGCGTAGTACAGGTCCTTCGGCCCTCAATGTTGCGCCAACCAGTGGAACCAATCTAATGACCCTCTAACCTAAACTATTCCAATATTATCCACATGCCTATCCAATGACCTTAAATGTTGGCAAGTCCACAACTGCTGCAGGCAGGGCATTCCACGCCCTTACTACCCTCTGAGTAAAGAACCTACCTCTGACATCCGTCCTACAATTTCCACCCCTTAATTTAAAGCTATGTCCCCTTGTGTTAGCCAACACCATCCGAGGAAAAAGGCTCTCACTGTCCATCCTACCTAACTCTCTGATCATCCTGTGTGCCTCAATAAGGTCACCTCTTAACCTTCTTCTCTCTAATGAAAATAACCTCAAGTCCCTCAGCCTTTCCTCATAAGGCCTTCCCACCATACCAGGCAACATCCTGGTAAACCTCCTCTGCACCCTTTCCAATGCCTCCACATCTTTCTTATAATGCGGTGACCAGAACCAGTACGCAATACTCCAAGTGCGGCCGCACCAGAGTTTTGTACAGTTGTAACATGACCTCACGGCTCCAAAATTCAATCCCTCTACCAATAAAAGCTAACACACCATACGCCTTCTTAACAACCTTATCAACCTGGGTGCCAACTTTCAGGGAACTATGCACATGTACACCGAGATCTCTCTGCTTGTCAACACCACCAGGAGTCCTTCCATTAGCCCTATATTCTGCACTCCTGTTACTCTTACCAAAGTGAATCACCTCACACTTTTCCACATTAAACTCCATTTGCCACCTCTCGGCCCAGCTCTGCAGCTTATCTATGTCCCTCTGCAAACTGTAACATCCATCCTCACTGTCTACAACTCCTCCGACTTTGGTGTCATCAGCAAGTTTACTAACCCATCCTTCTACACCCTCATCCAGGTCATTTATAAAAATGACAAACAGCAGTGGCCCCAAAACAGATCCTTGAGGTACACCACTTGTAACTGAACTCCAGGTTGAATATTTCCCATCAACCACCACCCTCTGTCTTCTATCAGCTAGCCAATTCCTGATCCAAACTGCTAAATCACCCTCAATCCCATGCATCTGCATTTTCTGCAGTAGCCTACCATGGGGAACCTTATCAAATGCTTTGCTAAAATCCATATACACCACGTCAACTGCCTTACTCTAATCCACCTCTTTGGTCACCTTTTCAAAAAACTTGATAACGTTTGTAAGGCACGACCTACCCTTCACAAAACCGTGTTGACTATCCCTAATCAATTTATTTCCCTCTAGATGATTATAAATCCTATCCCTTGTAATTCTTTCCAAAATTTTACCCACAACAGAAGTAAGGCTCACCGGTCTATAATTCCCAAGATGGTCTCTACTCCCCTTCTTGAACAAGGGGACAACATTTGCTATCCTCCAGTCTTCCAGCACTATACCTGAAGCCAATGACAACATGAAGATCAAAGCCAAAGGCTCTGCAATCTCCTCCCTAGCCTCCCAGAGAATCCGAGGGTAAATCCCATCTGGCCCAGGGGTCTTACCTATTTTCATACTCTCAAGAATTGCTAACACCTCTTCCTTACGTACCTCAATCCCGTCTAGTCTAAAAGTCTGTATCACAGTATTCTCCTTGACTACATTGACTTTTTCCTGCGTGAATACTGATGAAAAATACTCATTCAGTGCCTCTCCTCTCTCTTCAGGCTCCACGCACAACTTCCCACTGCTGTCTCTGACTGGCCCTAATCTTGCCCTAACCAATCGTTTATTCTTGACATACCCGTAGAAAGCTTTAGGATTTTCCTTGATCCTATCCGCCAAAGTCTTCTTATGTCCTCTTCTAGCTCTTCTTAACTCTTTCTTTAGCTCCTTCCTGGCTAATTTATAATTTTCCAGTGCCCTAACTGAGCCTTCACGTCTCATCTTTACATAAGCCTCCTTCTTTCTCTTCACCAGAGATTCAACTTCCTTAGTACACCACGGTTCCCTCGCTCGACCACTTCCTCCCTGCCTGACAGATACATATTTATCAAGGACTCACAGTAGCTGCTCCTTGAATAAGCTCCACATTTCAGATGTTCCCAGCCCCTGCAGTTTCCTACTCCACCCTATGTACCCTAAATCTCACCTAATAGCCTCATAATTACCTTTCCCCCAGCTATAACTTCTGTCCTTCGGTATATGCCTATCCCTTTCCATCACTAAGGTAAACGTAACCGAGTTGTGGTCACTATTGCCACAGTGCTCACCTACCTTCAAGTCTAACACCTGGTCTGGTTCATTACCCAGTGCCAAATCTAATGTAGTCTCACCTCTTGTTGGCCTATCTACATACTGTGTCATGAAACCTTCCTGCACACACTGGACAAAAACCGACCCCTCTAATGTGCTTGAACTATAGCTTTTCCAATCAATATTTGTAAAGTTAAAGTCCCCCATAACAACTAACCTGTTACTTTCGCTCCTATCCAGGATCATCTTGGAATCCTTTCCTCTACATCTCTGGAACTTTTTGGAGGCCGATAAAAAACTCCCAACCCTTCCCCCATGGCTCTGTAAATTTTCTCTTTCCAGACAATTATCCAATTCCCTTTGAAGGTCACGATTCATTCTGCCTCCACTACACTGACAGGTAGTGCATTTCAGACGCTTACTACTCAGTACATCAAAACCCATTTCTCTGATGTTGCCTTTGGTTCTTTTGCCAACATCTTAAAACTGGAATGCTCTGGCTTCTAACTCTCTCATCAACTCTGCTCAACTCCCTTGAAAATTTGAGCAATGCTGTCAAATCTCCTCGCGACTTTCTCTTCTCTGTAGCGAAGAAGCAGTTTCTCCAATCCATCCTCATCATCCATTAACATAACCTTTCATAAAACAAACAAAGCATGCACAATACCAAGAGAAAAATGCAATGTTAGCTTGGTTCAATTGGCAACACTCCCATCTGGAAACAAGAAGGTTGCTGAATGAAGGGTGTCTCCACAATGCAGAGGGAGTGATATCGCTAAGGGAAAGATTAAAGCAGGGTACTCCAACCTTTCTGCATCAACAACACATTTCTAGTTTCCTTCTTTTTGTCAAACAGCAAATTTTTGAAATTCAAGTAACTTTCTGAAAAGCTGAGTAAATGAAGGAACATTTGTTGAGCAAAAATAAAGTAATAAATTGATAATATAAAGAATAATTGATAAAGGTGCCCACTGGAGTGTGAAAGGGTATGAGGCAGCTCATTCCCAGGCTCAGGGTGCTCAGCAAGGGACAGAGAGAGAGAGAGAGAGAGCGCGCAAATGAGCCAGAGACACACAGCCGCTTCACACTCCCATACATCCTGCAGCCTCTCCTCCCCATCTTCTCACCCCCACCCTACTGTCCTGCAGCGCCCAGCCCCCCGCCGTCGCGCTGCGCCCCCCGCAGCGCCCCGGCCCCCCACCTCGCAGTCCTGCAGCAACCCCTCCCCTCCCCCACCCTGCAACCTCTCCTTCCTTATGTGACACCACAGCCCCTCCCCCCTCTCTCCTTATCCTGTAGCAGCCAACCTCTCCTCACAGGTGAGCCTATCAGCAGCAAACATGAAGGGAGCACAATCTTCAACAACACTTGCCTGTCTTATCAGCATTTGGAACAGTGGTCCCAAAAAGATGGCTCTGGGAGCAGTTACCCAGCCTCGTGTTGAATAAAACTTGGTTAAAGGGAACTCCCAATTACATGCTGGCAGTTAACAGATCTCATGGAGCAGAACAAGGAGCATTCCAGTTGTCCAGTGCCCTTCCATCAGCTAATAATAGTACACATCTTGTGGTCAATGGGATCTTGTATGCAAAACTGTTGCATACAATAGTCATTACATTCCAAAGTGACAGATTATAGCTGAAGAGCTCAAATATTTGAGGTTTATGAGGTGCTTTAAGACTACCTTTAATTTCATATGAAAGATAGAATATTTGTTTGAAAGTGGTGTAGCCAGTGAGGGTTCACAAATCTGAATATTGCTTTTAAAAAAAGATGTCATTAGCTGTCAGAATTTAAACAGCAGGATGCCTGACTGAAACTCACTCAGAACAATGAGATTGAAATAGAACAAGTAACAGGAATTGGAGTGATTATAATGATGTGCTGGTTGTGCACGCAAATGCACTCCAAAATTACTTTCATAATGTTACCCTTGGGACTTATTTAAAGAATTGTTTTTGGAATGTGAGCAATGCTGACAAAATAGCACATTCTACCCATTCCGGAGGATATTCAGACACAATTACATAGTGAGACACAAGGTAGCCAAACCAGGTATCAGATGAGAAGGTCACCCATCGCCCCGAAGGATATTAGATATTTTAACAACAATCCAGTAGTTATGTTTCTTTTTGGAAAATTTTCACCCTTCTGCTCGAGCTGGAGATGAACAAAGGTGCCAAGAGTAACTGAGGACGGAGGCGGGGTGGGGGGAGATCACTGGTTGACACAAAGCACCACCCCAGTCTCCCGTCAGAAAATTTCTCAATTCTCCCATCCTGAATTTTATTTTCTGGTTTTGTTTAGTTACCGATAGGAGTAATTATTCAGCACCAAACTGCATTTTCCTGCAGGCAAAGGCACCATAATTCTGTTCATCTCAAGGCTGTGTCTCAGTTCAAATAATATCTCCAAAACGGTATTTTATCTGCTTTAGGTCCACTTTGATATATAACTAGAAGAAGCTATTAAAGTTCTGTATCTACAAAAGGAGCAAGAGTGCATCACATCCTATGTATAGGACACTTTAATGAGACAAACAAAAAAAAAAGAATCCTTATACTAATCGATAAGCTCCATTAAGAAGTGTTTCTATGCTGGGGTAGTATTCCCAAAACAAGCATAAAGTCACATTAGAAGCATAGCCCATTTTTAAACTCCTTACAGGAGCCAATGGTCGAGTCCAATGGCCTCTTTATACAGTAAGGGCTGATCTTCTTCCTGTAAACACTGTCGAGCTCAGAGACCTTCTAAGTATGCAGGTCAGTCACTACTCATGAAATGTTCATACCTGTGATAAAGTATTGATGATACAAGTCTGTCATATACCAATTAAATGCATTGGCTGAAGGACAGTCTTTTATGCTTGTAAAAATATACAAATTAGGAGCAGGAATATGCCATTCAGCCCCTCAAACCTGTGCTGCTATTTGATAAGATCATGGCCGATCCAATTGTTTCCTTCCTTCCACATTCCTGTCTACCCCAGTATCCTTTGATATACTCCCTTGTCAATCAAGAATGTAGAGTCGCACTTCCTGTTACAATTGCAGCTGAAGGCACTGCTGGACAAATCAGATGACAAAGGAAAACATGGTTGGGGGACTTTAAACTTTTTTTTAGAAGTTACAGAAGGCAGTTACAATGCACGCACAGGAGTCTGTTAGAGTGCTTTTATCACGAAGAATAAAATTTTATTAAACAAGAAAAATAAACAACTGCGCCAGACAAAAAGACTGAAAAGAAAACAATTCACTCGCTCCCTATTCCTTTTATCCCAGTAATAACCTTACTGACAAAAACCCGAGTGAAGATTCACCACTATCTCAACACCATGGTCGGGCTGGCTTAGATCCAAACAGTTTTCTTCAAGGGAATTTCTGAACATTCATTCGATGCTTTTCCTCAATTGGCATCTCTCCCCGAGACACCCACAAAGACACTCTGAACTCACTATCATTTTATCTTAGAGTAAACACAAGAGCTCTCTAAACGCAGTTCCTCTAGCAATCCTGTGAGTGTGAGCAGCAACTGAATACAGTAAGTGAACATTTGCTCAGCGGGGAAAGAAAAAGTACTGCTGAGTAGCTATGACTCCGAGGAGGCATACACAAATCACCAAAAACTAGCACACAAATATAAAGTAATCAGAAAATGGGACATTGGTCTTTATTTCAAGGCACCTAGAATAGAAAGTAATAGAAATGTAGCTTCTGTTATACACAGCCCTGGTGAGAACCATCTGGAGAACTGTGTTCAGTGTGGAACATTGCAGCATCAAATTTCAGGAAGGATAGATCGACCATGCTATACAGGGAATGCAGGAGGACAGGATAAGTTGGTTAGGATTGTATTCATTGGGGTTTAGAAGAGTGAAAGGGGATCTTATAGAAACTTTAAAAATTCTAAAAGGATTAGACAAAGTAGATTCAGAAAGAATGTTCCCAATGATGGGGACTCCAAGAACTAGGGGTCATAGATGGAGAATTAGATGTAAATCTTTTAAGACTGAGGGGAGGAGAAAGTAGTGAGGTCAAAACATTGTGCCATTTCAAGAAGAAATTAGATATAGATCTTGGGGCTAAAGGGATCAAGGGATATGGGAGAAAGGGGAGTGGGGGGGGGGGGTGGGAAATCAGGATATTGATTATGATCAGCCATGGTCAAAATGTTTGGTGGAGCAGGCTTGAAACACTGAATGGCCTCCTCCTGCTTCTAGTTTTATGATGGGCAGGAGAGCAGATTTAGCAGAATAACATCAGGAATAAAAGTTATTTTCTGAGAGTTGACTTGTATTCCCTTATGTTTAAGAGATCGATGAGATCTAAATCAACATCTTTACCAGGATGTTGCCTGGTATGCAGGGGAGGTCCTATGAGGAGAGACTGAGGGATTTGGGGTTGTTTTCACTGGAAAGGAGGCGGCTAAGAGGGGATCTTATAGAAACATATAAGATGATTAGAGGTTTAGATAGGGTGGATGGTGATAGCCTGTTTCCTCGGATGGAGAAATCTAGCACGAGGGGGCATGGCTTTAAATTAAGGGGGGGTAGTTATAGGACGGATGTCAGGGGCAGGTTCTTTACCCAGAGGGTGGTGAGGGACTGGAATGCCCTGCCTGCTGCAGTTGTAAATGCGCCTAGTTTGGGGGCGTTTAAGAGATTGGTGGATAGGTTTATGGACGAAAAAGGAGTGGTTTAGATTGGTGGGTCAATGTTTTTTTTTAAAAATAAGACTGGTCGGCGCAACATTGTGGGCCGAAGGGCCTGTTCCGCGCTGTAATGTTCTATGTTCTATGTTCTAAATTGAGGTGTTCAAAACGATTCAGGGAATGAATAGGGTGGATTGAAAGAAATATTTATTCTTCTTTCAATTCCTGGCTCCTCCATAACACAACCATGTTTCCAATCTCTTGGAACTGCCTCAGCTGGACTCATCCTCACTTCAAAACATTATCGTCATATAACATCACATTTAAAGCCCAACAATTAATCGGCACCATCCCTATAACTAACAGAAATGGACCACAAATATTCATGTAACAGAGGGTCAGGCAGCAGTGATGATAAGGGGGGGGCGAGATGGGGGTTATCACTTTTCACTGTGATTCACATATTGATAATGCATCAAATACTTGGTGTAAACAGATAGGTGAGAAGAGAAAGAATAACAAAGATACTGACGGGAACAACAGGAACAGAAAATCAGATTCAATGTTGTTTTATTGTTGGCAGTGCTGATTCCAACACCAGGGCGAATCTAGGCAGTTCAAAGCAGCAGCCTTAACAGACTAAAGTAAATCTCTGAAAGGAACTGAAGGTGAGAAGCCTAAGGTTCCAAATACAAAGATCAACAATATTATCTGAAGACAGATTTTGCAGTACAAGAACAATCCTATTCTTAACTTGGCCGACTTATTAATAATAATCCTCAGCAGTAGGTAAGAGGACGCAGACTTACTCTGTATAGGAATAGCTTGAAGGTGCTGTAGAATCCCATGGTTAGCAGCTCTGATCTGACTCACACCGATTACCTTGTACACTTCTTTAACACATAACATTTCCTGGAAACTTCACGCAGTGCCAGCTACAAACAGCACTACTTCAAACACAGAATGAAGACCTAGCTGGGCTCAACTGCTTGCAGGAGGTGTGCACTGAGCTATACCACTGCACTAGAGGGTTATCTGATCACCAATGATTGAAATGTATAAACTAAACTGACCCGCCTTCCCCAAAAATCATTGCTCCCGAAGTAGACAGGGCTGCTGAATGAGGTGGAATTTAAATTTGTCTGAAACAAAAGGCAGTACTGAAATCAGCAGAGAAATCCCCACCCTGTGAAGGCATACTCCCTCCTAGTCATGCCTATAGATCAGGAAGGAAAGCAGTGTACAAAACAATAGGGGGAAAAGAGGCTCCATAATTATAGCAAGCTTCTCAACAGCTGGACCAAAACAACAAATATGGTAAGCAGCAATATGTTTTCAATTTAAATACAAGTGTGTGTGCTGACAGACATAACTATCTGAATCTGTAAAGCATTGCTTTACAGCAACTGGCTGTGGAATACATTGCTCTAGAATCAGAAGATAGACTCACTGAGATGGTTCCATTAACAGGATGCTTTGTTAAATGTTGGTAAATAAATTGTTTTCCAATTTCATAACTGGCTTTCAATGCACAGAGAGGTGTAATGGATTACCCAATCAGGAATCACATACTCCTGCGCTCTTCCGATTTGACAGCTGCTCCAACACACTTTCAGTTCAATTAGCAAATCTAAATGGGAAATAGAATGGGGTTAATCACAGGCCAAGGTAGGTGTAGCCTTCTGGAATATTGGACGCCAAGTGGAAGTTTGTGAATCCACATGAGCCCATTCACTCAAACCTCATTTCAGAAAAGTTACTTGGAGTTGGTGGGGCTGTCTTGAGTATCTTTGCAGGATCAATATACAGAGCTGGTGCTAAGAACACCTGGGAAGGTCAATAAAGCTTTTAAAGTTTATTTATTAGTGATAAGTAATTAACACTGCAACGAAGTTACTATGAAATTTCCCTAGAACAAAGAAAATTACAACACAGGAAAAGACCCTTCGGCCCTCCAAGCCTGCACCAACCATGCAGCCTGACTTAACTGAAACCCCCTATGCTTCTGAGGACCACATCCCCATATTCCCATCTCATTCCCATCCTTAAAAGTCACTACCATATCAGCTTCCATTACCTCCCCCAGCAACGAGTTCCAGGTACCCACCACTCTGTAAAAAATCTGCCTCGTACATCTCTTTTAAAACTTGCCCCTTGCACCTTAAACCTGTGCCCCCTAGTAACTGACTTCCACCCTGAGAAAAAGCTTCTAACTATCCACTCTGTCCATGCCTCTCATAATCTTGTAGGCTTCTATCAGGTCTCCCCTCAACCTCCGTCGCTCCAGTGAGAACAAATCAAGTTTCTCCAACCTCTCCTCATAGCTAATGCCCTCCATACCAGGCAACATCCTGGTAAATCTTTTCTGTACCCTCTCCAAAGCCTCCTTATCCTTCTGGTAGTGTGGCGACCAGAACTGAACACTATATTTCAAATACAGCCTCACTAAGGTTCTATAAAGTGTCATGACTGGCCAATTTTTAAACTCAGTACCCCAACTGATGAAGGCAAATGTGCCATATGCCTTCTTCACTATCTTCTCCACCTGCATTGCCACTTTCAGTGACCTGTGTACCTGTACACCTAGATCCCTTTACCTATCAATACTCCTCAGGGTTCTGCCATTTACTGTATATTTCCCATCTGTATTAGATCCTCCAAATTGCATTACCTCACATTTAAGAACATAAGAACATAAGAAATAGGAGCAGGAGTAGGCCATCTGGCCCTTCGAGCCTGCCCCACCATTCAATAAGATCATGGCTGATCTGTCGTGGCTCAGTTCCACTTTCCCGCCCTCTCCCCATAACCCTTAATCCCCTCTCTTATCAAAAACCCATCAACCCGCTTCTTAAAAATATTTGTCTGGATTAAACTTCATCTGCCATCACTCCACCCAAGTCTCTAACTGGTCTATATCTTGCAGTATCCTCTAATGGTCCTCATCACTATCCACAAATCCACCAACTTTTGTGTTGTCCGCAAACTTACTAATCAATCCAGTTACATTTTCCTCCAAATCAATTATATACATTACAGCAAAGGTCCCAGCACTGATCCCTGAGGAACACCACTTGTCACAGCCCTCCATTCAGAAACACACCTTTCCACTGCTACCCTGTCTTCTTTGACCGAGCCAGTTTTTTATCCACCTTGCCAGCTCACCTCTGATCCCACATTCCGGCCACTGCTTGGATCAATGCGCACGTCTAATCAGCATGTCTTTTGGTGTGTGGGAAGAAACCCACGCAGACATGGGGAGAACATGCAAACTCCACACAGACAGTGACCCAAGCCAGGAATCGAACCCGGGTCCCTGCCCTGTGAGACAGCAGTGCTAACCACTGTGCCAATGTGCTGCCCCTGTGACTGGAGAAAATCTGGACTGGAGGACAAAGATGTGAAAAAAAAAAGAGCTAAACATTTTAATTTAGAGGAAACTAATTGAAAGTAACTAAATTGTTTGGCCCCCTTATTTTAAAAGCTTTACAAGTTGATTTAGAAGATTCACTGGATTCAATCCTGGGCTGAAGGGTTATGAGGAAAGTTTGAGTGAGTGCGAGTGTGTGAATAAAACTAGGAGATTGTCTCTCTCATTGAAGAGTCTTGATTTTGATTTGATTTATTATTGTCACATGTACATTGAAAAATATTGCTTCTTGCGCACTATACAGACAAAGCATACCATTCATAGAGAAGGAAATGAGAGAGTGCTCAATGTACTGTTACAGTCATAGCTAGGGTGTAAAGAAAGGTCAACTTAATGCAAGCTAAGTCCCTTCAAAAGTCTGATGGCAGCAGGGAAGAAGCTGTTCTTCAGTCGGTTGGTACGTGATCTCAGATTTTTGTATCTTTTTTCCCAAAGGAAGAAGATAGAAGAGAGAATGTCCAGACTGCATGGGGTCCTTAATTATGCTGGCTGCTTTGCCGAGGCAATGGGAAGTGTAGACAGAGTCAATGGATGGGAGGCTGGTTTGCGTGATGGATTAGGCTACATTCACGACCTTTCGTAGTTTCTTTCAGTCTTGGACAGAGCAGGAGCCATACTAAGCTATGATATAACCAGAAAGAATGCTTTCTATGGCACATCTGTAAAAGTTGGTGAGAAAGTAGAGGCATTGGTAGACTTTCTTAACTATAGTGTCGGCATGGAGGGACCAGAACAGATTGGTGGTGATCCGGACACCTAAAAATTTGGAAGCTCTCAATTGTTTCTACTTTGGCCTTGTTGATGTAGACAGGGGCATGTTCTCCTTTATGGGATAGTAATTATAGGACGGATGTCAAAGGTAGGTTCTTCACTCAGAGGGTAGTAAGGGCGTGGAATGCCCTGCCTGCAGCAGTTGTGGACTCGCCAACTTTAAGGGCTTTCAAATGGTCAGTGGATAGACATATGGATAACATTGGAATAGTTTAGGTTAGAGGGTCATTAGATTGTTGCACCGACCAGTGGAACCATCGAGGGACAAAGGGCCTGTACTGCGCTGTAATGTTCTATATCTATATCTACTGTCAATGACAATCTCCTTCATTTTGTTGACATTGAAGGAGAGATTATTGTTGCCACACCAGTTCACCAGATTCTCTACCTCATACCTGTACTCTTCTGATTTGAAGCCCTTGTTCCACCATTATGTCTTTGTCAAGCTCCCTCCATTCTGCCTCAAAAAGTGCTTCAACACCAGTTTTCCTAAAATATTGTAATGGTAGATTGGTGTGTGTAAAATTGGAAAATGCTGGGGAGGGGGGGGGACACTGCATGGTCCCTTTAAAAGCTTTTTCTGTGTTTCAAGAGTTTAAATAAATCCAAATACACAGTGCCCAAACTGAAACATTAATATCAATGGCCAAGCAACGGTTTTTAACAAATCAACAGGCTTTTGAATTATCCAATCAATCAATTTGAATCAGGCATTTAGATACCAAGAATCTGTTAAATTTAAATCTGATGGTTTTGACAAACTAGGACAATCCTATTGTGGGAAATACGGGTTGTTATCAGAGATAAAGGAAGGAAGGCAGTGAGACATCAAGAAAGAGCAACTGCCACCTGCCACTGATAACAGCTCACAGCTCTCAAGAGAGAAAATCGCTAGCTTTGATAGCTTCCTCCATGTCTTAGAGAAAGCACCACCTAGATAGTAAAGATACCAAAGAAGAAAGAAGTTCCACGCAGAAAAATCAACACAGAAAGCCGAGAATATTCCAGAAGACAAAAATTGATTGAAATTGAGAGTGACTAAATTCTATTTTTGTTAATGAGTGGTAATTGTATTTATTGGAATAGCATACCATTAGAATATTGTTTAATTAGGAAAATTTAACAGAAGGGATTTATCCAGTTTGTTAATAGTTTAGTTAATTTGTTCACTATTAGTTAGATAAATAAATTGTTCAGTGTTGATTTTAGAGTGAGTGTCAGCGATTTATTGTGTGTTTAACAACTAGAAGTTGCTGAAGTGCAGGTCACACCACTTCACATACATTTTTACAGATAATGTGAGATGCTCTTCTTTAGGTGTTAATTCTCGGTGGTGGAGGTCATTTTCCACTTTATAACAGTATCAAGTCACAACCTTGCAGATTGGATCAAGCCACATTGCAGAAAAAGATTAAATAGGTCAAACCATTATAGCGTAACCCTTTTAATTCATCACTTCTAACTACCCCAGGTACTGCACAGCTCAAGTGCTTTGACCAAATGGAACCAAGTTCAGGCAGGGAAAACCTCTTGAAGGGTATACTTCACAGTTCAAGCTGACAGTGCAAACCTTTCACATGCTCAGTGCGGTACTTTACTGAAAAAGTAATGACACCAGCTCAAACTGCAGTTTTAAAAAACCATAGCCAGCAGCTGGAGTGATATGGCAATTGCCTTTCAGTGAGGGAATAACCAATATCTACAGCAATCTAAAGGCCTCTGTAAATAGGTATAACCAAACGCAATTGGGCAGATCACAAGGAAAAATTAACTTCATTAGCATGAACAGCCCAGTGGAGGTATTCTTTTCACCAAAGAATTTAAGAACATAAGAAATAGGAGCAGGAGTAGGCCATCTAGCCCTTCGAGCCTGCCCCACCATTCAATAAGATCACGGCTGATCTGACATGGCTCAGTTCCACTTTCCCGCCCTCTCCCCATAACCCTTAATCCCCTTCCTATCAAAAACCTATCTACCCGCGTCTTAAATATATTTAGCAAGGCAGCCTCCACCACTTCAACGGGCAGAGAATTCCAGAGATTCACCACCCTTTGAGCGAAGAAGTTCCTCCTCAACTCCGTTCTAAACCGCCCCCCCTTTATCTTGAGGCTGTGCCCTCTGGTCCTACTGTCCTTTCTGAGCGGGAAGAGCCTCTCCACCTCTATCCTATCCATCCCATTCATCATCTTATATGTCTCAATGAGATCTCCCCTCATTCTTCTAAACTCTAACGAGTACAAGCCTAGTTTATTCAGCCTCTCCTCATAACCCCCTCAACTCCGGTATCAGCCTAGTAAACCTCCTCTGCACTCCCTCCAAGGCCAAAATATCCTTGCCTAAGTGCGGCGACCAAAACTGCACACAGTACTCCAGCTGCGGCCTCACCAGTGCCCTGTACAGTTGCAGCAAGACCTCCCTACTTTTATATTCAATCCCCCTCGCTATGAAGGCCAGCATCCCATTTGCCTTCCTGACCACCTGCTGCACCTGCAGGCTGGGTTTTTGTGACTCATGCACAAGGACCCCGAGGTCCTTCTGCACCGTCGCATGCTGAAGTTTTTCGCCATGTAAGTAATAGTACTTCCTACCATTATTCCTACCAAAGTGGACAACTTCACACTTGCCAATATTAAATTCCATTTGCCAGTTCCTGGCCCATTCACCCAGCCTATCTAGATCCTTCTGCAGACTTTCCACACCCTCCGCACAATTTGCCGTTCCACCAATCTTGGTGTCATCAACAAATTTCGACACCATACACTCGGTTCCCTCCTCCAGATCATCTATATAAATGGTAAATAGCTGAGGCCCCAGCACCGACCCCTGAGGCACTCCACTAGTCACCAACCGCCAATCCGAATAGCACCCATTGACCCCCACTCTCTGCCTCCTATTTGACAGCCAATCCCCTATCCACGCTAAAAGCTGCTGAAAAGTTTCCCTATTGGGTCAATTAATGTTGTTAAATAAAGCTATTTAAGTGTGTGACTAAGACAGCATTGATGGTGACGACGTTGAGTACAGACAGAGATCATCAAACATTGAGACATGATGCTGCCAGAGGGATAATGTGTGGAATTTGACAGGTCAGAGTTCCGATATGTGAAATTTCACTTGTCAATTACTCTTTGGAATTTATGCTTATTTGAGCCTAAGAGAAAATTCATTTTTACCATCTTATTTGTGCCTACTTAGGCCAGATGATAGCTGATAGCTGGCTCAATGCAGAATCCACAGAATCATAGAACGACAGCACAGAGGCCATTGTATCTATGTTGGTTCTTTGGTATGGTGTCAATCTAGTCTTGCTCTTTCCTGCTAGCCCTGCAAAATTTATCCTATAAAATTGTGCTCTGCGCATCCATGTCTTCTAATCAACACCATTCTCTCATTTCCACCACACTCTAATTCAGTTTCTGTCCTGAATTTCTAGCATCAAGCTTTCATAACCACACATTATCACATTGTCTCAAATCCTGTCTTCTCATTTCTGTGGGATACAAAAGGCACCATTTTGGGATAAATATTATTTTAAAAAGCTGTTATATCCAGAGCACAAGATCATCCAGTCAACATGAAACCAGTAGGACAGCTGTAAGTCGTACTGGACACAGAAGCGTTGTTTTTCTCCCTCATGGCTCCGTTTACAGAAATTAACATTGATTGTCGACAACTCAGCCATCTATTGGAATTAATGCAGTAATCTTAGAATAAAATCCAAGCCACTGACTAAGTCCATTCATCTGGTTCTACATAGAACATAGAACATTACAGCGCAGAACAGGCCCTTCGGCCCACGATGTTGCGCCGACCAGTTACAAAAACAATGACCCACTAGCCTATACCAATCCCTTTTCGTCCATAAACCTATCCAGAGATCTCTTAAACGCCCCCAAACTAGACGCATTTACAACCGCAGCAGGCAGGGCATTCCAATCCCTCACCACCCGCTGGGTAAAGAACCTACCCCTGACATCCGTCCTGTAGCTACCCCCCCTTAATTTAAAGCCATGCCCCCTCGTGCTAGCTTTCTCCATCCGAGGAAAAAGGCTATCACTATCCACCCTATCTAAACCTCTAATCATCTTATATGTTTCAATAAGATCCCCTCTTAGCCGCCTTCTTTCCAACGAAAACAACCCTAAATCCCTCAGTCTCTCCTCATAGGACCTCCCCACCATACCAGGCAACATCCTAGTAAACCTCCTCTGCACCCTCTCCAACGCCTCCACATCCTTCTTGTAATGCGGGGACCAGAACTGCACACAGTACTCCAAGTGCGGCCGCACTAGAGTAGTGTACAGTTGCAACATTACACTGCGACTCCTAAATTCAATCCCCCTACCAATAAACGCCAAAACACCGTACGCCTTCTTAACAACCTTATCTACTTGATTCCCAACTTTCAGGGATCTATGTACACACACACCTAGATCCCTCTGTTCATCCACACTATTCAAAGTCCTCCCGTTAGCCCTATACTCGACACATCTGTTGCTCCTACCAAAGTGAATTACCTCACACTTCTCCGCATTAAATTCCATCCGCCACCTCTCGGCCCAGCTCTGCAACCTATCTAAGTCTCCCTGCAGACTATGACACCCTTCCTCACAATCTACCACACCTCCAATTTTGGTGTCATCAGCAAATTTACTAATCCACCCAACTATACCCTCATCCAGATCATTAATAAAAATTACAAACAACAGTGGCCCCAAAACAGATCCCTGAGGCACACCACTCGTAACTGTACTCCATGATGAATATTTACCATCCACCACCACCCTCTGTCTCCTATCTGATAACCAATTCCTGATCCAACTTCCTAGATTACCCACAATCCCATACATCTGCATTTTCTGCAGAAGCCTACCATGGTGAACCTTATCGAACGCCTTACTAAAATCCATGTATACCACGTCAACTGCCTTGCCCCCATCCACCTCCTTGGTCACCTTCTCAAAAAACTCAATAAGGTTAGTAAGGCACGACCTACCCGCTACAAAACCATGCTGACTATTTCTAATCAATTCATTACACTCCAAATAATTATAAATCCTATCCCTAATAATTTTTTCTAAAACCTTGCCCACAACAGAAGTAAGACTCACCGGTCTATAATTCCCGGCAAAGTCTCTGTTCCCCTTCTTAAACAATGGGACAACATTCGCTATCCTCCAATCCTCCGGGACTACACCAGAGACCAATGACAACCTGAAGATCTGAGCCAGAGGCTCTGCAATCACCTCTCTAGCCTCCCAGAGAATCCTAGGGTAGATCCCATCCGGACCAGGGGACTTATCTATTTTCAGCCCCTCAAGAATTTCCAGCACATCCCCTTTATCAACCGTAATACTGTCTATTTTACACCCCTGCAACCCAATGTCCTCCTCAGCTATATTCATGTCCCCCTGCGTGAACACCGAAGAGAAATATTGGTTCAATACTTCTCCAATCTCCTCCGGTTCCACACACAACTTCCCCCTGCTGTCTGTAACTGGCCCTAATCTTGCCCTGACCAACCTTCTGTTCTTGACATACCTATAGAACGCCTTAGGATTCTCCTTAATCCTATCAGCCAAAGTCTTCTCATGTCCTCTTTTAGCCCTTCTCAACTCACTCTTCAACTCCCTCCTAGCCAATCTAAAGCTTTCTAGTGCACTATCTGAGCCCTCCAATCTCATCCGAACATAAGCCTCCTTTTTCTTTTTAACCATCGACTCAACTCTTTTAGTGCACCACGGTTCCCTAGATCTACCAAATCCACCATGCCTGACAGGGACATACCTATCAAGGACTCGCAGTAGCTGCTCCTTGAAAAAACTCCACATTTCAGACGTTCCCAGTCCCTGTAATCCCCTAATCCAATCCATGCTTCCTAATTCACTCCTGATAGCCTCATAATCGCCCTTACCCCAGCTAAAATTGCTGACCCGAGGTTCATGCCTATCTCTATCCATCACTAAGGTGAACGTAACCGAATTGTGGTCACTATCACCAAAATGCACACCAACTTCCAAGTCTAGCACCTGGTCTGGCTCATTTCCCAGCACCAAATCCAATATAGCCTCACCTCTAGTTGGCCTGTCTACATACTGAGACAAAAGGGCATCAATGCTCAAGACAGCATTCAAGCTGGTGCCCTTCTACTACCCTGTAGCGTGAGAGAAATGACCTTGATTGATTTCATTTTGAGTTGACTATGTCTCATGCTCATGTCACTAGACAGTAATTCAGTTGCATTATAAATTTTATCATTCTGAAACAGGCCATTCAACCTAACTGGTGTATGCCAGTGTTTAGGTTCCACACAAGTTTTACTTATTGCATCCTATCAGTGTAACTGTGTTTCACTTGTGCACTTGTCTTAGCTCTTCAATTTTTTAAATTATTCATTCATGAGAGATAGGTGTCACTTACTGGCCAGCATTTATTGCCCATCCCTAGCTTCCTGAGGACAGTGGAGAGTCAACCACATTGCTAAGGCCGTGGAGTCACACGTTGGCAAGACCAGGTACGGACGGCAGATTTCCTTCCCCAAAGGACATTAGTCAACATGATGGGATTTTCTGAGAATCGACAATGGTGTCATGGTCATCAATAGATTCTTAATTCCAGATTTTTTTAATTGAATTCAAATTCCGCCATATGCTGTGGCAGGATTCAAACCTGGGTCCCCAAAACATTAGCTGGGTTTCTGGATTAATAGTCAAGCGATAATATCACTAGGCCATCGCCTCCCCTCAACCACTCCACATTATCACTAGACACTGCATTTTGCAATGTAATATTTATTGGTGTGCTGAAAATTATATTTGTGCAATTATTTTATACTTTATTTTAATTTACTTTCAATGTTTGATCGTAATGAATTATGAATACTTTTATTTGTCTTCATAAATTTGTCATCTGCCATCATGATGATTTGTCAATAAGTCAATTGCCCATCTACCTCAAGAAGTTTCAACTCAATTCCTCTTTGCATCTATTTGTTATTTTATATAAAGACCCTAGTTTTAGGACAGCACCATAAGTGAAAACATTTCCACATCTCTCCTATTGTACACTTATTTTTTTAACTCCTGTAAGATCATAGAATCGAGTCATAGGGGTTTACAGCATGGAAACAAGCCCTTCAGCCCAACTTGTCCATGCCACCCCTTTTTTAAAACCCCTAAGCTAGTTCCAATTGCCCGCATTTGGCCCATATCCCTCTATACCCATTGTACCCATGTAACTGTCTAAATGCTTTTTAAAAGACAAAATTGTACCCACCTCTAC
Organism: Carcharhinus amblyrhynchos; assembly: GCF_965287045.1. Classification (NCBI taxonomy): domain Eukaryota; kingdom Metazoa; phylum Chordata; class Chondrichthyes; order Carcharhiniformes; family Carcharhinidae; genus Carcharhinus; species Carcharhinus amblyrhynchos. The sequence goes on along the minus strand of NC_137333.1, from coordinate 108,184,393 downwards.
TACTACCTCTGGCACCTTGTTCCAGACACTCACCACCTTCTGTGTGAAAAATTGCCCCTCTGGGCACTTTGGTATCCTCTCTCCTCTCATCTCACCTGAAATCTATGACCTCTAGTGTTAGTGTTAGACTCCCCTACCTTTGGAAAAAGATGAATGTTTTTAAAGGCAAGGATAGATAAATTTTTAAACAGTAAGGGGTATGCTGAGCAGGCAGATAAATGGAGCTGAGTCTACGAAAAGATCAGCCATGATATTACTGAACGAGGTGGCAAGCCCGAGGGGCAAGATCAAAGAACAAAGAAAACAGGAGCACAGGAACAGGCCCTTCGGCCCTCCAAGTCTGCACTGACCATGCTGCCTGACTTAACTAAAACCCCCTACCCTTCCAGGGACCATATACCCCTATTAAAGATGGCCTACTCCTGCTCCTAATTCTAATGTTCTTACATTTACGCTGACTATCTAGCTGATCTATGCCCCTCATTATTTTATAGACCTCTAAAAGATCATCCCAAAGTCTTCTTCACGCCAAGGAAAAAGTCCCAGTCTATCCATCCTCTCCTAACTCAAAACCATCAAGTCCTGGTCCTAGTAAATCTTTCCTGCACTCTTTCTAGTTTAATAATATCCTTTCTTTAATAGGGTGACCAGATCTGCACACAGTATTCCAAGCCTTACTAATGTCTTGTACAACTTCAACAAGATGTCCTAACTTCTGTATTCAATGTTCCGACCAATGAAACCAAGTATGCCAAATGCCTTCTTCACCACCCTGTCCACCTGTGACTCCACTTTCAAGGAGCTATGAACATATATCCCCAGGTCTCTTTGTTCTGTAACTCTTCCCAACAACCTGAGTAAATCCTGCCCTGGTTCCGTCTACTAAAATGCATCAACTCATTTATCTAAATTAAACTCCATCTGCCATTTGTCAGTCCGCTGGCCCAATTGATCTAGATTCTGTTGTAACCTTAGATAACCTTCTTCACTGTCCATTGTGCCACCAATCTAAGGTCACCTTAATCATCTCTTCTGGAGATCCCTCTTCTTGATGGTTATATTTCCTCAGTTCTAGTATCTTCTTTGTAAACCCTTTTTTTGCACCTTCTCCAAGGTTTCTGGATATCGGTTTTCTAATATGAAACAAGCACCTCAAAGTTGCTGATGCTGGCTACAGTTCCATAAGCACTGGCCACCTTCCAATTCTTTTATCATTTTCTGATATACGGGCCAGAGATCGTAAGAAATATGAATATCTGCAGGCCTTTCTTTCAGTTGCTCCACTATTCAGCAAGATCACGACTGATCTGATTGTGACCTTAATTCCACATTTCTGTCTGCCCCAATAACCCTCAACCCTTTTGTTGACTAATCAGGTGTTGGTGCAGATGTTTGAATGGCAGCAGGGTAGAATCAACAAGCAGACCTGACACAAATCTATTTTCAGACAGGTGTCAATGAGTGGGCGAGTTCCCTGGCCTGGATCATAGCAGCAGATGGTACTCGTGCACACAAGTGAACACCAAAACAAGATAGACGTGCAGTAGCAAGCAGTCACAGATACACTATGCACATTTCAGTTGAAGGAATTACAATTATTCTAAATGAAAGAATGAAATTCAATTATTATTCCACTGGCCCCAGCATCAACAAAAAGGCTGAAGGAAGTAGACAGAGGATGATTCACTTATGTCTGCTGAATATAATTGTCCAAACAGATCAATATGGTTAAGATTCAGTTTTGCTCCATGGAAACAAAGCTTTTTTCTAATTAACAGTATTTCATTAAGGATTTGCAATAGATACTGGCTTCACCAGCAACACGCATCCTAAGAAAGATAAATACCTGTAACAAATGCACCCCAGATAGTTCCAAATGCCACTTGCATTGACCAGCAGGGCACTCAAACTCAAATTATTACCAACCCACAGGAGCAAAATGCAATCTTTCTGCAAATGTTCTGGCCTCATCAAGGGAAGACTGGGCATCAATTTCCATTCTGTGCTCCTTCTTCAAAGGGAAAGCTGAGCCAATATTACCTAAATATGTAGTAGCGAAAGTGGGAGAAATATTCCTGGAAGAAGGGGAGAAAACCCAGATCCAGACTAACTGCCAGAACAGGACTGTCCCAAACAAACAGCAATTGAATCATTATATCCCTCCACATTAACAAGCTGCTGACAGATAACTGCAGCAATCTAAACATCCTCTTTCAGCATCACAAGATCTCTCTATATATCCATGTGATTTTTCAATAACAGTAAATGGAACAAACCTTTAGCTACTTGTCAAAAGAACCAAGTTTGTTCAAAAGGTGAACCTTCAATTGAGTTTACTATCAAATAAATCGGTTGGACTTAAGCCTGGTGTTGTCAGACTTCTTACTGGGTTTACCCCAGTCCAACGCTGGCATCTCCACATCATGAACCTTCATTTGCTCAGATGTTGATAGGACCAGTTCCTGGACCAATTACTTAAGTCTTCCACTGACAGTTCAACAATAACAACATTCAGCTTTAAGCAGATGCATGAATTAACATTAGTGCTAGTAAGTGTCATAATTAAGAATGAAATGATACTGAGTTCAAAGAATCACTATGGTGCAGTATTTAGATTCAGCTGCACTTCATTAAGAGTGGGGCTTAAAATTAAATATGACTTAATCTCACCAATTCAATATTCAGCCCACTGCATTACAAGTTGTGTTTGATTCATTTGAGCTTCTGTAAGAAAAGTTTAGTTTAATGAGGGTATAGCTGAAGCGAATAATGTCCAAAATCTGTATGTGGGACCTCCTGCAGGTTTAGCATGATCACATAGGCTGCAGGCATCTTTTATTAATTCATCCATGGAATGTGGAGTTGACAAATTATTGTCCATCTGTAATTGCTTTTGTGAGGAGCCACCTTCAACAGGAGGGGCTTGCTAGGCCATTTCAGAGGACAGCTAAAAGTCAACATTGCTGTGGATTTGGACACACATGCAGCCAGGTAAGGATGGCAGATTTCCTTCCCTAAAGGACATTGTGAACCAGATGGGTTTTCATCAGAATCCAGAAGGTTCATTATGAACTTGCATTTTATTCCAGATAGAATAACTAATTTAAATTCGCACAGCAGCCATGGTGGAATCTAAATGCACATCTCCATACACTTATCCAAACCTCTGGACCACACATTCAGTAGCACTGTCACAACATTAACTTAAATCAGTCAGAGATCATGGAAAAAGTAAAGTCTATTTATTAGTCACAAGTAGGCTTACATTAACACTGCAATTAAATTACTGTGAAAATCCCCTACTTGCCACATTCTGGCATCTGTTCAGGTACAGCGAGAGAGAGTTTAGCATGGCCAATGCATCTAACCAGTATGCCTTTCGGACTGCGGGAGGAAACCCACACTGACACAGGACGAATGTGCAGACTCCGCAGACAGCGACCCAAGCCAGGAATCCAGTTCAATTTTTTAATCAGCTTGAGGGGCAGCTGGACCCACTCAATCACATATGGATAGGGGTGGCATGGTGGCACAGTGGTTAGATAGTTACCTCGTAGAGCCAGGGTCCCAGGTTCAATTCCAGCCTCGGGTCCTTGTCTGTATGGAATCTGCACATTCTCCATGTGTGGGTTTCCTCCAGGTGCTCCAGTTTCCTCCCACAGTCCAAAGTTGAGAGGGTTAGATTGATTAGCCATGCTAAATCGACCCTAGTATCAGGGGGATTAGAAGGGTAAACCACCCCCCCACCAAGATTGGTGGAACGGCATATTGTGCGGAGGGTGTGGAGAGTCTGCAGAAGGATCTAGATAGGCTGGGCGAATGGGCCAGGAAATGGCAAATGGAATTTAATGTTGGCAAGTGTGAGGTGGTCCACTTTGGTAGGAATAACGATAGGAAGGACTATTACTTACGTGGCGAAAAACTGCAGCAGGCGACAGTGCAGAGGGACCTCGGGGTCCTTGTGCATGAGTCGCAAAAACCCAGCTTGCAGGTGCAGCAGGTGGTCAGGAAGGTGAATGGGATTGAATATAAAAGTAGGGAGGTCTTGCTGCAGCTGTATAGGGCATTGGTGAGGCCGCAGCTGGAGTACTGTGTGCAGTTTTGGGCGCCGCACCTGCGCAAAGATATTTTGGCCTTGGAGGGAGTGCAGAGGAGGTTTACTAGGCTGATGCCAGAGTTGAGGGGGTTGAGCTATGAGGAGAGGCTGAATAAACTAGGCTTGTACTCGTTAGAGTTTAGAAGAATGAGGGGAGATCTCATTGAGACGTATAAGATGATGAATGGGATGGATAGGATAGAGGTGGAGAGACTCTTCCCGCTCAAAAAAGACAGTAGGACTAGGGGGCACAGCCTCAAGATAAAGGGGAGGCGGTTTAGAACGGAGTTGAGGAGGAACTTCTTCACTCAAAGGGTGGTGAATCTCTGGAATTCTCTGCCCGTTGAAGTGGTGGAGGCTGCCTCGCTAAATATTTTTAAGACGCGAGTTGATGGGTTTTTGATAAGAGAGGGGATTAAGGGTTATGGGGAGAGGGCGGGAAAGTGGAACTGAGCCACGACAGATCAGCCATGATCTTATTGAATGGCGGGGCAGGCTCGAAGGGCTAGATGGCCTACTCCTGCTCCTATTTCTTATGTTCTTATGTAAAAGTGTGGCGTTACGAGAATAGGGTCAGGATGGGATTGTGTTCGGTACAGCCGCAATGGGCCATATGGCCTCTTTCTGTACTGTAGGACGCTATAATTTCCAAACTAACGAGGGGATGATGAAGGATTTCTTTTTAAGCCTACGAGTTGAAAGGCATGAAGTGTCCCAAACTAAATAGTTGTGGAAGAGAAATTCAGAATGTCTTTTGAAAGGAGAGTGAAGCAAAGAGGAAAGGAAAATATAGCTCCTTTAAGAATTGGCACTTGGGCTCTGGGCTAAGTAGCACTCCCTTGGTGCTTCAAAATTCATAATTTATGATGATTTTCTTTAAAACGCAAGAACAAAGAACAGTACAGCACAGGAAACAGGCCCTTCGGCCCTCCAAGCCTGTGCCGCTCGTTGGTCCAATAGACCATTTGTTTGTATCCCTCCATTCCCAGTCTGCTCATGTGACTATCCAGGTAAGTCTTAAACGATCCCAGCATGTCTGCCTCCACCACCCTACTTGGCAGCGCATTCCAGGCCCCCACCACCCTGTGTAAAAAAAATCCCTCTGATATCTGAGTTAAGCCTCGCCCCTCTCACCTTGAGCCTGTGATCGTTACCTCCGACCTGGGAAAAAGCTTCCCACTGTTCACCCTATCTATACCCTTCATAATAATGTAAGGTGGTTGTGAGATAGTATACTCATCAGTAAGCCTGGATTGTAACATCCCCGATAAATGAGTTCATCTGTGATACCATAACTGTTCAATAATTTTAAATTGATCACCAGATTTGGTCCAGAAAAGGTTGCGAACAATGAGCAAGGTACAACAAACAAGTGCAGCTTCACAATACTACAGTACTCGTAAGTCCAGTGAAAATGGATAGACTATGAGCAAAAGGCATAGCAAAGTTCCACGTAACCATAAGCAAGCGACCAAAACAGCGAGGTTGCTGCAGCAATACTTTGACGAAAGAACAATTCCCAATTCTAACATGGGAGGTCCTTTATGTTTAAACTGTGTCATCTGGTTCTAGTCTCTCCCACAAGGGGACATATTGATCAATTGGGCCAGTGGGCTGACAAATGGCAGATGGAGTTTAATTTAGACAAATGCAAGCTGATGCATTTTGGTAGATTGAACCAGGGCAGAATTTATTCAGTTAATGGTAGGGTGTTGGGGAGAGTTACAAAACAAAGAAATCTGGGAGTATATGTTCATAGCTCCTTGAAAGTGGAGTCACAGGTGGACAGAGTGGTGAAGAAGGCATTCGGCATGCTTGGTTTCATCGGTCAGAACGTTGAATACAAGAGTTGGAATGTCTTGCTGAAGTTGTACAAGACATCGGTAAGGCCACATTTGGCATACTGAGCGCAATTGTGGTCACCCTATTACAGAAAAGATATTATTAAATTGGAAAGAATGCAGAAAAGATTTACTAGGATGCTACTGGGACTTGATGGATTGAGTTATAAGGAAAGGCTGGATAGACTGGGACTTTTTCCTCTGGAGCGTAGGAGGCTAAAGGGTGATCTTGGAGGTCCATAAGATAATGAGGGGCACAGATAGCTAAATAGTCAATATCTTTTCCCAAAGGTAGGAGTCTGAAACTACAGGGCAGAGGTTTAAGGTGAGATGGGAGAGATACAAAAGTGTCCAGAGAGGTAATTTTTTCACACAGAGGGTGGTGAGTGTCTGGAACAAGCTGCCAGAGGTAGTAGTAGTAGAGGTGGGTACAATTTTGTCTCTTAAAAAACATTTAGATAGTTACATGGGTACAATGGGTACAGAGGAATATGGGCCAAATGCAGGCAATTGGGATTAGCTTAGGGGTTTTAAAAAAGGGTGGCATGGACAAGTTGGGCTGAAGGGCCGTTTCCAGGCTGTAAACTTCTATGACTCTATATTCTCTCAGCATTCACCCTGTCAAGGCCCCTCAGAATGTATGTTTCACTCTTTTAATGGACAAAGGTCCAACCTTCCCTCAAGGTAATCCCATCCAACCCAAGAATCAGTCATTTGAACATTCTCTGAACAACTTCTAATGTCACTATGTCCTTTCTCTAAAGGATACTACAGAGTCTAGTTTTGAAGGAGCCTTACTCTGTATCAGTGTCCCTGGGAGGGTTGGATGGGATATTTGATACTGTCTCAGTTTTTGCAATGGTAGGTATTTCTAAGCACCAAGATTCCTTCAACTTGCTGGAGTACAAGAAACACACAAAACAAACAGCTGGAGATAACTGTCCCTGTGGAGAAGCTCTGACTTCCTTGAATGCTTCTCAGTAGCAGAGGTTCGTTGTGGAATTGAACACATTCTAAGTACAAGTTCAAATACACGCATTTAGCAATAGGAGCAGAGTTTCTTTCCAACCCTGGCACCCCAGAAGTGCTGAGGCGGAGTGATACCCCGGTAAGCTCTGCCCTGGCTGAGATATGATGTGGATATGCCGGCGTTGGACTGGGGTAAACACAGTAAAAAGTCTGACGACACCAGGTTTCAGTCCAACCAATTTATTTGATAGTAAATTCACTACCTTTCGGGTTAGCCCCTTCGTCAGAAAAGTCTGTAAACTGTCTGTGCTTTATATGCTCTGTCTGAGGCCAGAACTCTCCATTCACCTGACGAAGGGGCTAACCTGAAAGCTAGTGAATTTACTATCAAATAAATTGGTTGGACTGAAACCTGGTGTTGTCAGACTTTTTACTGGCTGAGATGAGGCAAGACTGTGCGGCATAGCTGAGGCATTCTGATCTATACAACTACAACATAGTATGTAAAGTTTATTTATTAGTCACAAGTAAGTCTTACATTCAACTGCAATGAAGCTACTGTGAAATTCCCCTCGTTGCCACAGTACGGCAGCTGTTTGGGTCAATGCACCTAACCAGCATATCTTTCAGACTGTGGGAGAAAACGGAGCACCTGAAGGAAACCCATGCAGACACAGGGAGAACATTCAAATTCCACATAGACAGTGACCCAAGCTGGGAATCAAACCCAGGTCTCTGGCGCTATGAGGCAGTTGCACTAAGCATTGTGCTACCGTGCCACCCTTGTATTTACTGTGTGTCCTCACTAACCAGAACTTCACATTTCCACGGCTACAGATAAATCTACTGAACAGTTTGATTATCCAGTTTTCTGCTTACAGCCCCAGGAAATGAGACAATTTTCCAGTAAATCACAGTTCTTTTTCCAAACAGTGATAATAACAAATATCTCATGCTCCTATTTTGTTCTTTTTTAAACATAGAAGCCCAGAGATAGGTTTAAATTCCAGACGGCAGGTTTAATACATGACATTGAAATATTTGGTTGGATTGTTCACAAGTCTGAAAATCCTGTCCACATAAGTTGGCTAAAAAGGAATACTGTGACCTATGACCTGAAACAAATGAAGCTATTATTGCTGTCAGCTTTGAATTATGTTAGTGTCACTGGCACTGCCTGACGCAGACAGCGGGAATCCATTCTGGAGACAGTTAAGAGGCAACCTTGAGCAGGCATTTCCTGAACTATTATACGTCACTCACCGTCAATCCATCAGCTTTCACAGGGAAACAATCGACATTAGGAATTTAAACAGCTTTAACACCAACACCCTCTTGTCCCATGCAACAGAGAGCTGCCTCCAACTCGGACAGCAACAGCAGCTGCTGACAGATTGCCTGCCATCACATTAGATTAACATGCTGAATGCTACATTTACCATTACTATGGCAGAAAAAACTGATTAAATATGTTGACTGTTTCAAGAAACAGGATGTTGTGGGAGGCTAGGGAGGAAATTGTGGATCCCCTAGCAGAGATATTTGAATCATCAATAACCACAGGTGAGGTGCCTGAAGATTGAAGCAAATGTTGCACCTGTTGTTGTTTAAGGAGGACTGCAGGGAAAAGCCTGGGAACTATAGTCCTGTGAGCCTAACGTCTGTAGTGAGTAAGTTGTTAGAAGATATCCTGAGACAGGATCTGCAGGCATTTAGAGAAGCAAGGACTGATTGGGGACAGTCAGCTTGGCTTTGAGAGCGGAGAGTCATGTCTCACTAATTGAGTTTTTGAGGGCAATGCAGTACATGTTGTCTACATGGACTTTAGCAAAGCATCGCATGGTTGTTGCGCAAGGTTACACCTCATGGGATCTGGGGTAAGATAGCCAATTGGATGCATGATTGGCTTGATGACAGAAGCCAGAGGTGGTTGTAGAGGGTTGTTTTTCAAATTGAAGGCCTCTGACCAGCGATATGCCTCAGGGATCAGTGCTGGGTCCACTGTTATTTGTTACCCATATTAATGATTTGGATGAGGATTTAGGAGGCATGGTTAGCAAGTTTGCAGATGACACTAATATTGGTGGCATAGTGGACAGTGAAGGTGGTTATCTCGGATTGCAATATGATCTTGATCAATTGGGCCAATGAGCTGATGAATGGCAGATGGAGGTTGATTTAGATAAATGTGAGGTGATGCATTTTGGTAGACCGCATCACACAGGACTTATTCAGTTACTGGTCAGGCACTAGGGAGATTTATAGGAGAAAAAGATCTTAGAGTACAGGTTCATAGCTCCTTCAAAGTGGAATCACAGGCAGACAGGCTGGTGAAGGCGGCATTCGGCATGGTTGGTTTCATTGGTCAGAACACTGAACGCAGGAGGTGAGACGTCTTGTTGAAGTTGTTAACTTCAACAAGACATTAGTAAGGCCACACTTGGAATACTGTGTACAGATCTGGTCACCCTATTATAGAAAGGATATTATTAAACTAGAAAAAGAGTGCAGAAAAGATTTACTAGGATGCGACAAGAATCTGACGGTTTGAGTTATAAGGAGAAGCTGGATAGACTGGGACCTTTTTTCCTGAAGCGTAGGAGGCTGAGGGGTGATCTTATAGAGGTCTATAAAATAATGAGTGGCATAGGTCAACTAGATTGTCAATACCTTTTCCAAAGGCAGGGGAGTTTAAAACTAGAGGGCATAGGTTTAAGGGGAGAGACACGAAAGAATCCACAGGAGCAATTTTTTCACTCAGGGTATCTGGAACGAGCTGCCAGAGGTAGTAGTAGAGGCAGGTACAATTTTGCTTTCTTAAAACAAATTTAGACAGTTACGTGGGTAAGATGGGTAAAGAGGGATGTGGGCCAAAGTCGGGAATTCAGTCTAGCCGAGTGGTAAAAACTGGGCAGCATGGACAAGTCGGGCTGAAGGGCCTGTTTCCATGCCGTAAATCTCTGTCTCTATGGCCAGAAACATGATTCAGGATGTAGGAACAAGAATAGGCCATTCAGCCCTTTGAACCCGTTCCGTCCATCATGGCTGATCTGTAGTCGAACTCCATATCCTTACTTTTGGCTTATATCACTTCATAACATCGCGTAACAAAAATTTATCTATCTCAGATTTAAAATTAATTCCAGCATCAACTGCCACTTGTGGAACATAGTCCCAAATCTCTACCACCCTGTGTAGAAATGCTTCCTAACATTTCTCCCAAATGGTCTGACTCTACGCTCCCGAGCTCTAGAATGTCCAGTGGAAATAGTTTATCTTTATCTACCATGTCTTTTCCTGTTAATATCTTTAAGACTTTGATCAAATCAGCCCTTAACCTTATAAATTCTCAGGAACACAGGGCTAATTTGTATAATCTCTCATAACTAAACTGCAGAAATCCAGGTATGATGCATTTCAACCTACGCTGCATTCCCTCCAAGGCCAATAAATCCTCCCTAAGGTGTGGTGCCCAGATCTGTGCACAGTGATTCCAAGTGGGCTCTAAGCTGGGTTTTGTGTTGCTGCAGCATAACTTCTGTATCCTTATATTCCAGTCTTCTAGATATAAAGGCCAGCATTCCATTAACCGTCACAATTATTTTCCACACCTGTATGCGGCATTTTAAAGATTAACGTCCCTGAATGCCCAATGAATCTTTGGATATCTCGTATATTTAACTTCATATTATCTGTAATGTACTCTGCTCTGCCCTTTTTTGGTTCAAAATGAATAATCTCTTACTTGCTTAGATTGAAATCCATCTGCCACAGTTGTGCCATTTCACCAAGTCTATCACTATCTTTTTGTAATTTTCTGCTATTGTCTACATTGTCCACTGGCACGTAACTTTGTATCATCTGCAAATGTAAATAAATATATGACTTTCAAAGTTTATTTATTAGTGTTGCAAGTAGACTTACATTAACACTGTAATGAAGTTACTGTGAAAATCCCCTCGTCGCTACACTCTGGCATCTGTTGAGGTACACAGAGAATTTAGCATGACTAATGCACCGAACCAGCATGTCTTTTGGACTGTGGGAGAAAACCAGAGCACCCGGAGGAAACCCACACAGACATGGGGAGAACATGCAAACACTACACAGACAGTGATCCAAGCCGGGAATCAAACCTGGGTCCCTGGCGCTGAGGCAGCAGTGCTGATCACTATGTCATTATCCAAGTTGTTAGTAAATAGTGATTACTTGAGGCCCGAACACAGATCCTTTTGGGACACCACAAGTCATATCCTGCTAATTTGAATACCTCTCCATTATCCCTATTTTGTTTCCTACCACTCAACCAATTTCCCATTCAATCAGCAATTTGCCCCCAATTCTGTGGGCTTCTACCTTCGTTAACAGACTCTTACGTGGCACTTTATCAAAGGCCTTCTGTATAAGCAGCACAGTGGTTAGCACTGCTGCCTTATAGCATCAGGGACCCGGATTCAATTCCCAGCTTGGGTCACAGTCTGTGTGGAGTCTGCACATTCTTCTTGTCACTGCATGGGTTTCTTCTGGGTGCTCCAGTTTCCTACCACAGCCCAAAGATTTGTGGGTTGAGAAAGATTAACTTAATATAACGGAGTCATGGGGGTTTACAGCACAAAAACAGGTCCTTCAGCCCAACTTCTCCATGTCGCCGATTTTTTAAAACCCCCAAGCTAGTCACAATTGCTCGCATTTGGCCCATATCCCTCTATACCCATGTAACTGTCTAAATGCTTTTTACAAGGCAAAATTATAGAATATAATGATAGGGCCATTCTAAAGTCTGATGGCAGGGAAGAAGCTGCTCTCAAGTTGAGCTTGAAGGTCTTTGGACACCAAGGGGCAACATGGCACGGCCAATCCACCTTGCCTGCACATTTCTGGACTACCTTTAACACCCTTGGGTGGAAACCGTTAATTCCTTTGGATTTGTCATTCTTTAGTTGCATTAATTTCCTCAGTATTTCCCATTGTTTATTTATTACCAATTTTTACAGATGCACCATAGAAAGCATTCTTTCTGGTTGTATCACAGCTTGGTATAGCTCCTGCTCTGACCAAAACTACAAAAGGTAGTGAATGAAGCCTAATCCAACTTGCAAACCAGCCTCCCACCCACTGACTCCACCTACACATCTTGTGCCTTGGGAAAGCAGCCAGCATAATCAGGTACTCTGGATATACTCTCTTCCACCTTCTTCCATAGGGAAAAAGGCACAACAGTCTGAGATCACATACTAACCGACTCAAGCACAGCTTCTTTCCCATTCCTTCGTGGGGAGGATGGTGCAAAAGGTTAAATCTCATGGGATAAAAGGAGAAGTGGCTCGATGGGTAGAGAACCGACGTGGACACAGGAGACAGAGGGTAGCAGTGGAAGGGTCTTTTTCCGGCTGGAGGTCTGTGACCAGTGGTGTTCCGCAGGGCTCTGTACTGGGACCTCTGCTGTTTGTGATATATATAAATGATCTGGAAGAAGGTGTAACTGGTGTGATCAGTAAGTTTGTGGATGACACAAAGATGGCTGGATTTGCAGATAGCGACGAACATTGTCGGAGAATACAGCAGGATATAGATAGGCTGGAAAACTGGGTTGAGAAATGGCAGATGGAATTTAATCCAGATAAATGCTAAATAATGCATTTTAGTAGAACTAATATAGGGGGGAGCTATACAATAAATGGCAGAACCATCAGGAGTATAAACACACAGAGGGACCTGGGGGTGCAAGTCCACAGATCCTTGAAGGTGGCAGCACAGGTGGAGAAGGTGGTGAAGAAGGTATATGGCATATAAGCCTTTATAGGACAAGGTATAGAGTATAAAAATTGGTGTCTGCTGTTACAGCTGTATAGAACGTTGGTTAGGCTACATTTGGAGTACCGCGTCCAGTTCTGGTCACCGCACTACCAGAAGGACGTGGAGGCTTTGGAGAGAGTACAGAGAAGGCTTACCAGGATGTTGCCTGGTATGGAAGGTCTTAGCTCTGAGGAGAGATTGGGTAAACTGGGGTTGTTCTCCCTGGAAAGACAGAGAATAAGGGGAGACCTAATAGAGGTGTATAAAATTATGAAAGGTATAGATAGGGTGAACAGTGGGAAGCTTTTTTCCGGTCAGAGGTGACAAACATGAGAGGTCACAGGTTCAAGGTGAAGGGGGCGAGGTTTAACTCTATATCAGAGGGATGTATTTTACACAAGAGGGTGGTGGGGGCCTGGAATGCACCACCAAGCAGGGTGGTGGAGGCGGATATGCTGGGATCGTTTAAGACTTATCTGGATAGTCACACGAGCAGACTGGGAATGGAGGGATACAAAAGAATGGTCTAGTTGGACCAATGAGCGGCGCAGGTTTGGAGGGCCGAAGGGCCTGTTTCGTGTGTTGTATTGTTCTTTGTTCCCATCAGACTTTTGAATGGAACTATGTTTCTATAGCTCTTGGGGCTAAAGGGATCAAGGGATAAGGGAAGAAGGGGGATCAGGATATTGAATTCGCTGATCACCATGTTCAAGATGAATGATGGAGCAGGCTTGAAGGGCTGAATGGCCTATTCCTGCTTCTAGTTTCTAAGTTTCTGGCTTATATTAATGTTGATCTAATGCCCAAGCTATGACGGTTATACTATAATCTGCATTCTATCCTTTCCTTCTCCCCTTTGTACTCGATGAACGATACGCTATGTCTGTGTAGCGCACAAGAAACAATACTTCTCACTGTATACTAATGCATGTGACAATAATAAAAATCAAATTTTATTGGACAAAATCAAGACATCATTGAACTTCCCTGGAATTTGCTTTCCAAATTGTTCTGGCTCACAAAGGAAGAATGGATGCTTCCAGAAGATGCCAGCTGTTGCCTGCTGTCAATAAAAATGTAATTGTGTAAATACTTTCAGGTCAAGATGAGAAAGCGATTAAGGTTGGAAAGGGAGAAGAAAAAAACTGGGAATGATGCACATTAATAATCTTGACTGCTAGTAATTCCTTGTATGTGTCATAATATCCCATTCAAAATTAACAAAAAATTCCATTTTACAAAATCTCCAACATTTAACATCCACACAACTAAAAATTAAATCCATTCACAACAGAGGTATAGGATGCAACCTTTTCAACAACACTACAGTTTGTGCTGGTGGAAAGGTTAACACGCAAACACTGAAGAACATTATAGAAACAACAATAGAATTCATCTGGTGAGACATTACAGTGTAGAACTGAACGTTTTGCCATAATTATGTTACCATAGGAATAAATAGCTGAGACTGCAGTAAGTGGCAGCTCTAATGAGTAAAAACCCAAATGCTCTTTCGAGGGTTTCTACTTTCATTGACTCATTAGTCTCAAGGAACATTTAAGACGATCAGTACTACCTTCTTCCTACAGTCATCAGACTGACAGACAGTAAATGATTGATAAATGATTCGATTAGATTTCTGTAATAGCTTCTCTCGATCTTTTCTTCGCCTGTAATTTCTCTAAGAGCTGAGTCAGCCACAGCAAAAGAGGCAACATCAATCATTGGCAAATTATTGTATTTCTTCAGGACTAAATCATTTGTGCAAATTTCAAATTCTGCAAGTGAAAGGTGAGGGGATTTCAGCGATAAAAGGCTTTGGTGTGTACTCCCAAAAGGTGTCAGGCAGTGAGTAAGTATATCTTTTGACTTTGATCTGCTGAATGAAACCTGTTATCAGTCGTTCTACCACAGCTGGATTGCAGTGTGGCCAGAAGAGGTCCTCTTATTACAAGCCTTGGAGTTTTGGACTACCAAAGAGAACAGAACATGTCTTAAGCCACAAATTCAATTGCACCAGGACAGAGGAGAGAGAGAAGCACCAAAATGTTCTTCATTCCTTCGAATACTTGAAAAAAAATCCAAGATAATAGCAAATAACTGTGGATGCTAAAATCTGAAATAAAAGCGTAAAATGTTGGAAAACCTCAGTATCTCTGGAGGGAGAACAGAGCCAATGTTGAGTCTGGATGCTGCTAGCATTTTATTTCAGCTTTCTGGCATGTGCAAGATTCTACTTTCTGCTAACACCCAACCAAATATCTTCAGAAACAGAATGAGTGGGGATTAGGATAGGAAAGACAGGAAATAATCTAAACGCCTTAAAGCACCAACATCTCAGGACTGTTTGCCAGGTTGCTGCAGTGCCATTATTCAATGACTCCCGAAGCATTCTAACCTTGAGGGATTGAGAATTTGCGACAATGCATTTCATTCTTCAGGAAGATGGACAAATACTGAAACAAAATTTGTGAAAACCCAAAACTCCAAAGGAAAAGGTTTTTTTGGCTTGGGAAGGGGAAAATTCATATTTAATAAATCTTCCCAGAGATCAACTCACGCACTCATAGCAGAGCTATGACACAGGGAGAGAGGGAGAGAGAGATGGGCACACACACACTCACGTGCAAAGACGCACGCACGCATACAGACACGCGCACAGACAAACCATAATTTCAAATAAAGCTAAAGCTTTGCCATGCCATCGTATGATTCAACCTCGCGCAAATCATCTATTACTATTCTATCACAATGGATTGCATGAAATTTTTTTTAAAAAACAAATCCTGCAATTTATGGCATTAACTCTACTTTAATACTTTACTAACCAAAACTCTGAAGGAAGCTTGGAGGGGAATAACCAGGATCATGCTGCTGACACAGAACGGTTCAGCTTTCTGGGAAAGCCAATGCTCCCTTTTATTCTCGAAGATCCTACCAACATTTATCACAGCACAAGATGTGGGCGTGCGACTGCTGTATAAATCATCTGGAAATGGTTCTTTCGCACTGAAATAATGAGCGTAGCAAACATGGCTTTCTCTATAATTATTTTGGAGAAAAACACTCATCTCCAGTTTAATCTTTGTACCGGCAGAGCCTTTCAACAGATGCAAGATGTTTGAGAATTGTAGACTTAAAATCTCATTCTGTATTACACCGCAAACTGAAGGTGGTGTCAGGGCTGTATTCATTTGGTGCTCCGGCTTCCTCCCACGGTCCGAAAGATATGGTTAGGTGCATCGGCCATGCTAAATTCTCCCTCAATGTACCCAAACAGGTGTCGGATTGTGGCAATTTCCACAGTAACTTCATTGTAGTGTTAATGGAAGCCTATTTGTGACATGATAAATATTTAATTTGGAAAAACCTATTTTAAGGATAACCAACTTGAAAGCACCAAGACACCTAATCACATTTGTCACCTATCATACACACCACACTGCAATACTAGCTCACCATTACGGGCTCCACCTCTAACCCGATACATGCACTGAACCATGTTGCAATAACATTCATCACACTGTGACCCATAGATAACCAAGGGAGATAAACTTCCAGAATTCCCTAGATTCTAGAACAGTCCCCATGGATTAGAAGGTAGCAAATGTAATCCCACTGTTCAAAGAAAGGGAGAGAAAAGAGAATTGCAAGCCAGTTGGCTGGCAACTGTACTATAGTAGTGGAAATGCAGACCCTTTTATTAAGGATAACAACACTTGGAACATAATATGATTAGACAGTCAAGTTTTTTATCAAAGGGAAATCATGTCTGACAAATCTGAATTTTTTGAGGGCATGACTGGTATGGGAGATAAAGAGAAATCATTGGACCTCCTTTCTATGACTCTAGATTTGGATTTTCAAAACGCATTTGATAAGGTGCCAAAGAGCTGTTTGCCAAAATTTCCAGGTTCTGATAAGGCCCCAGCAGATTGACAAATCACAACTGTAATATCTCTGTTCAAAAAAGGAGGGAGATGGGAAACTGGAAAGTACAGGCCAAATAACCCAACAACTGTCATTAAGAAAAAGCTATAGTGCATTACTGACATAGTATCAGCAGGAAAATCATAAAACAACCTAGCAAAGTAAATATGCTTCTGTGAAAGAGAAACTGTGTTTGACAATCGGATGTTCAAAAGCAAGGTGGATAAAGGAGAACCAGTAAATGCAGTGTATTTAGATTTCTAAAAATTATTTGTTATGGTGCCACATAATAAATTGCCTTGCCTATGTTCCACATAACAGCTTATGTGTTTGGAAGAGGACTGGCGAACAGGAAACAGAGTCAGGGTAAATGAGTCATGTTAAGGATGACAAACGGCATTCGTAGAGTGCAATTATGGCAGTGCTAGGCTCTCAACTATTTACAGTCAACATCAATGATGTCAGATATGGTGACAAAGTGTAATATATCCCAGTTTGGTTGAAAGGCAAGCTACAAGCAGGATGGAAAGCGGAAGCAAAAGGATAGCCAAGGCCTTGTACACAAATTGCAAAGTTAATACGTAGGGACAGCGAATCATAATTTTCTGCAGTCTAGAAAAATCCTCCACACAATGTAATCTGCATAATCTCTCCTTGCAATTCAAACTTTGGATTCTGGTAAATCTATGACACACACTCTCCAAGTCCAATATGTACTTCTTAAAAATGCAGCAAAAGAATTTCTTCCAGTGCTTCAGGTATGGCTTAAGAACATAAGAACATAAGAACTAGGAGCAGGAGTAGGCCATCTAGCCCTTCGAGCCTGCCCTGCCATTCAATAAGATCATGGCTGATCTGTCGTGGCTCAGTTCCACTTTCCCGCCCTCTCCCCATAACCCTTAATCCCCTCTCTTATCAAGAACCCATCAACCCGCTTCTTAAAAATATTTAGCGAGGCAGCCTCCACCACTTCAACGGGCAGAGAATTCCAGAGATTCACCACCCTTTGAGTGAAGAAGTTCCTCCTCAACTCCGTTCTAAACCACCTCCCCTTTATCTTGAGGCTGTGCCCCCTAGTCCTACTGTCTTTTTTGAGCGGGAAGAGTCTCTCCACCTCTATCCTATCCATCCCATTCATCATCTTATACGTCTCAATGAGATCTCCCCTCATTCTTCTAAACTCTAACGAGTACAAGCCTAGTTTATTCAGCCTCTCCTCATAGCTCAATCCCCTCAACTCCGGTATCAGCCTAGTAAACCTCCTCTGCACTCCCTCCAGGGCCAAAATATCCTTGCGCAGGTGCGGCGCCCAAAACTGCACACAGTACTCCAGCTGCGGCCTCACCAATGCCCTATACAGCTGCAGCAAGACCTCCCTACTTTTATATTCAACTTCTATATTAACCAAGGCTTTGTGTAACTGAAGCAGAGGTTTGATCCCTTTGTGTCCTAATCCTCTAAAAACCAGCATTCCATCAGCCTTTGTGATTATTTTCTGGACTTGTTTCTGACATTTTCATGGTTCATGAACCTAAATCTTCACCAACTTTTCACCATTTATGAATTATTTCAGAGGATGGAATGAATTAAACAAAAATAGTACACTGCTACAATCTCAAGAGAGACTGGAGAAACCATAGTGTAGTGTAATAATGGATTACTGGGCAAATAATCCAGAGACCCAAGTTAAAGGCTGGGGACAGGTGTCCAAATCCTACCACTGAAACTGATGGGATTTAAACTCAATTAATTAAAATAATTCATTTAAAAAAAATCTGGAATTGAAAGCAAGGGTGCCATGAAATTATTCATCGTTGCAAAAACCCATTGGTTCACTAATAGAATATAGGCCAGTACAGCACAGTACACGCCCTTCAGCCCTCAATGTTGTGCCGAGCTATGTCCAAACCCAAGATCGTTCTGGTGTGCTCCATGTGCCTATCCAATAACCGCTTGAAAGTTCCTGAAGTGTCTGACTCCACTATCACAGTAGGCAGTGCATTCCACACCCCAACCACTCTGAGTAAAGAATCTATCTATCCTCCCCTCATCATCTTATAAACCTCTATTAAGCCACCTCTCATCCTCTGCTCGAAAGAGAAAAGCCCCAGCTCCCTCAACCTTTCCTCATAAGACCTACCCTCCAAACCTGGCAGCATCCTGGTAAATCTCCTCTGCACTCTCTCCAATGCTTCCACATCCTTCTGATAGTGAGGTGACCAGAACTGCACACAATATTCCAAATATGGTCTCACTATTTTTGTCCGGTATAGTTGCCGTATAACCCCATGGCTCTTAACATAAGAACATAAGAAGTAGGAGCAGGAGTAGGCCATCTAGCCCCTCGAGCCTGCCCTGCCATTCAATAAGATCATGGCTGATCTGAAGTGGCTCAGTTCTACTTTCCCGCTTTCTCCCCATAACCTTTAATTCCCTTGACTACCAAAAACCTATCTACCCGTGTCTTAAATATATTTAGCGAGGCAGCCTCCACCACTTCAACGGGCAGGGAATTCCAGAGATTCACCACCCTTTGAGTGAAGAAGTTCCTCCTCAACCTCGTTCTAAACTGCAGCCCCCCCTTATCTTGAGCCTGTGCCCTCTAGTCCTGTTGTCCTTTGAGCGGGAAGAATCTCTCTACTTCTATCCTCTCCATCCCTTTCATTATCTTATATGTCTCTAAGATCCCCCCTCATCCTTCTAAACTCCAACGAGTACAGACCCAGTCTATTTAGTCTCTCTTCATAGTCCAACCCCCTCATCTCCGGTATCAGCCTAGTGAACCCTCCTCTGCACTCCAAGGCCAAAATATCCTTGCGCAAGTGTGGCGACCAAAACTGCACACAGTACTCCAGCTGCGGCCTCACCAATGTCCTGTACAGTTGCAGCAAGACCTCCCTGCTTTTATATTCTATCCCCCTCGCTATAAAGGCCAGCATCCCATTCGCCTTCTTGATCACCTGCTGCACCTGCAGACTGGGTTTTTGTGACTCATGCACAAGGACCCCCAGGTCCCTCTGCACCATAGCATGCTGCAGCTTTTCGCCCTTTAAATAATAATCCCTCCTATTATTATTCCTGCCAAAGTGGATAACCTCACACTTGCTAACATTATACTCCATCTGCCAGGTCCTCGCCCACTCGCTCAGCCTATCCAGATCCCTCTGCAGACTTTCCACACCCTCCGCACAATTTGCTTTTCCACTCATCTTCGTGTCATCAGCAAATTTCGTCACCCTACACTCAGCCCCCTCCTCCAGATCATCTATATAAGTGGTAAATAGCTGAGGCCCCAGCACCGATCCCTGCAGCACTCCACTAGTTACCAACCGCCAATCAGAATAGCACCCATTGGTACCAACTCTCATAAGAACATAAGAAATAGGAGCAGGAGTAGACCAACTAGCCCTTCGAGCCTGCTCCGCCATTCAATAAGATCGTGGATGATCTGTCGTGGCTCAGTTCCACATTCCTGCCCTCTCCCCATAACCCTTAATCCCCTTGCCTATCAAAAACCCATCAACCCGCGTCTTAAAAATATTTAGCGAGGTAGCCTCCGCCACTTCAACGGGCAGAGAATTCCAGAGATTCACCACCCTTTGAGTGAAGAAATTCCTCCTCAACTCTGTTCTAAACCGTCCCCCCTTTATCTTGAGGCTGTGCCCCTAGTCCTACTATCCTTTCTGAGCGGGAAGAGTCTCTCCACCTCTATCCTATCCATCCCATTCATCATCTTATATGTCTCAATGAGATCTCCCCTCATTCTTCTAAACTCTAATGAGTACAAGTCTAATTTATTCAGCCTCTCCTCATAGCTCAACCCCCTCAACTCCGGCATCAGCCTCCTATTAGACAACCAATCCTCTATCCACGCTAACACCTTACCCCCAACTCCATGTCCCCTAACCTTCTGAAGCAACCTTTTGTGCGGCACCTTATCAAACGCCTTTTGAAAAATCGAGAAACACTACATCCACCGGTTCCCCTCTGTCACCACACGAGTCACATCCTCATAGAATTCCAATAAATTCGTCAAACACGACTTCCCTTAACGAATCCGTGCTGCATCTGCTCTATCAAACAGTTCTTCTCTAGGTGCCTCGCTATTTCTTCTTTGATGACAGACTCAAACCCTCTGTTAATAAACACTAACACGCTATAAGCCTTCTTCACGGCTCTATCCACTTGAGTGGCAAACCTTCAGAGGTCTGTGGATATGAACCCCAAGATCTCTCTGTTCCTCCACATTCCTCAGAACCCTGCCGTTGACCCTGTAATCCACATTCAAGTTTGTCCTACCAAAATGAATCACCTCATGCTTTTCAGGATTAAACTCCATCTGCCACTCTTCTGCCCAGCTCTGCATCCTATCAATGTCTCTTTGCAGCCTGCAAGACCCCTCCACCTCATCCACTACTCCACCAATCTTGGTGTCATCAGCAAATTTACTCACCCGCCCTTCAGCCCTCTCTTCCAAGTCATTGATAAAAATCACAAATAGCAGAGAACCCAGCACTGATCCCTGTGGTACACCGCTGGTAACTGGCCTCCAGTCTGAAAATTTTCCCTCCACCACCACCCTCTGTCTTCTATGAGATAGCCAGTTACTTATCCAAATGGCCAAATTTCCTTCTTCCCCATACCTCCTTACTTTCTTCATGAGCCTACCATGGGGAACCTTATCAAACACCTTACTAAAATCCACGTATACGACATCAACTGCTCTACCTTCATCCACACCCTTAGTTACCTCCTCAAAGAATTCAATCAAATTTGTGAGACAGGACTTATCCCTCCTGAAATCTTGCTGACTATCCCGGATTAAGCTGCATCTTTCCAAATGGTCATAAATCCTCTCTCTCAGGACCTTTTCCGTTAACTTACCGACCACCGAAGTAAGACTAACTGGCCTATAATTACCGGAGTCATTCCTGTTTCCTTTCTTGAAGGGAAGGACAATATTCGCCATTCTCCAGTCTTCTGGCACAATTCCCGTCGACAGTGAGGACCCAAAGATCAAAGCTAAAGGCTCCGCAATCTCATTCCTTGCCTCCCAAAGTATCCTAGGATGTATCCCATCTGGACCAGGGGACTTATCCACCCTCAGGTTTTTCAAAATTGCTAATACATTTTCCCTCAGAACATCTAACTCCTCCATTCTATCAGCCTGTATCTCTCACACATCCTCAAAAACATGGCCCCTCTCCTTAGCGAGCACAGAAGAAAAGTAAAGTATTCATTCAACGCCTCTTCTATCTCTTCTGACTCCGTGCACAAGTTCCCACTACTATCCTTGACACTGACCTTACTCTGGTCATTCTTTTATTTCTCACATAAGAGTAAAAAGCCTTGGGGTTTTCCTTTGTCCGACCTGCCAAGGTCTTCTCATGCCCCCTCCTAGTCTCCTAAGCCCTTTTTTCAAATCCATTCCTAGCTACCTTGGAACCCTCAAGTGACCCAACTGAACCTTGTTTTCTCATCCTTACATACGCTTCCTTTTCCCTCTTGACAAGACATTCAACCTCCTTTGTGAACCACTGTCCCCCCAATCAGCCATTCCCTCCCTGCCTGCCAGGGACATACCCGTCAAGGACACACAGTATTTGTTCCTTGAAAAAGCCCCACTTTTCATTTGTGTCTTTAAACTGACAGTCCCTGTTCCCATGTTATGCTCCCTAATTCTTGCCTAATTGCATCATAATTACCCCTGCTCCAATTATAAACCTTGCCCTGCCGTGCGACCCTACCCCCCCCCATTGCAATAATGAAAGACACTGAACTGTGGTCACTATCTCTAAAGTGCTCTCCCAAAAAACAAATCTAACTTGGCCTGGTTCATTCCCCTGTACCAAGTCCAATATGACCCCAACTCTTGTTGGCTTATCCACATACTGTGTCAGGAAACTAATGTCCTTTAAGAAAGAAAATCTGTCATTGGAAAGCAACGTGGTTGACTTTTAAGTCCTCTCTAAAATTGCCAAGACAGCCACTAGCTGTAGCAACCCACTAAAAAGAATTCAAAAAGGAACAAAACCAGGAAATTTGGCTTTGGACACTGGAAAAGACAACAGCAAACTCAGCCCTGTTGAACCTGCAAAGTCTGCCTCACTAACATCTGGGGGTTGGTGATTTGGAACAATGTCACCTGTTCCTTCATCATCTCTGGGAATCCTTCCCATAGCACTGTGGAAGCAGTGTCACCACAGACTTCTTCAGGGCAATAAGGATGGACTATAAATTCTGCCCCTTCCAGTGATTTCTAAAATACTCCACCAATAGGAATAAAATATTTAACATTTCAGCAGCTTTTAAAGCCTGAGACTGAGTGGTAAACTGAAATAATACATTAAGAAATGGGAAGCCTAGTTCAGTTTCAATAATTTCCACTTCATTTCTCCTGCATTATTGAATCAAATTCTGTAACAACCAATAATAAACTCCATTTACAAGGTTGATTTCACTCACTTCTGGCCCAATCAGATAATCAGCTGAGCAAACCAGTGAAATAACTTTTTCCCTCCTGCTTGCTACTGACAACAGAATTCAAATTAGTTTTATTCCAATTTGTTAAGCACATCAAGTGGTAAAACAGAATGACCTCTGAAACATAATCACTGTTTTCAACTATAAGTTAACTTGGATGCATTCTGGCCTTTCAATTGTGTATTTAAGGAGAATGCTGCAGGACTACAGCATTGCACAGCAAGGGTGACTTACTTTTAAAAATGTTTTGGGAAATGTGCATTGACAAAGCCTATTTATTTGCCCATCCATGAATGCTGAACCTTTCCTCGGTCCCACTGTAGCCTTTGCGGTGATCATGCTTGCATGATGGTTCAGCAGCTTCGGAAACAAATCCCAGGATTGTGGTACTGAGATGAAGTTAACAAGACCCCATCTCCCTGTTCCAAACATTTAGCTGTACAGCCATAAAGCCATCTTAACATTGGGAAAGGAGAGAAGGAAACTGTCAGTGTGTTCTACCCAGTGTAACACTACCAAAATTAATCAATAGAACACCTGACTGTGTGCATAAATTGGTTACCACAGTCCATCTGCCTACAACAATCATTGACAGAAATTACTCTGAGACATTTGTCAAAGTAAAAAGTCTGACAACACCAGGTTTTAGTCCAACCGATTTATACTAAAACCTGGTGTTGTCAGACTTTTTACTGTGTTTACGCCAGTCCAACGCCAGCATGCCCACATCATGACATTTGTCAAAGACATGGCAAGATGTAATATAAAATTCAAGTTTGCCTTAACCTGGGAGAGCTAGATACAAAAACAATGGGGAAAAAAAAAGTGTCCTTGACATCAGATAGCTGAAAAATAAAACCATTTCAGAACAGGCAAATTACATTGGGACACTGATGATGCAGAGCCAAATAGTGGGATGAAACTTTAAGCTTCTCTCAATAGAATCATTCAGCACAGAAGAGGCCCTTCAGCCCATTATGTCTGCACTGATACATTAGAAACACCTGAACTCCCACCTAATCTCATCTGCCAGCACTTGGCCCATAGCCCTGAATGTTTTGACATGCCAAATACTTGTAAAGGATGTGAGGTATCCCGCCTCCACCACCCTCCCAGGCAGCACATTCCAGACCACTACCACCCTCTCGATAAAAAGATTTTTCCTCACAGCCCCCTAAACTTCCTGCCCCTCACCTTGAACTTATGTCCTCTCATAACCGACCATTCAACTAAGGGGAACACCTGTTCCTTATCCACTCTGTCCATGTCTCTCAATCTTGTACACCTCAATCAGATCACCCCTCAGTCTTCTCTGCACCAACGAAAACAACCTAATATAGCAGGTTGCAGGAGGGAATGCTGCACTATCAGAGGGCCATCTTTCAGATGAAATGCCAGCTCAAGTACTAACTACAAACAACGTACCACTCAATGGTGTCTCATGCCATGACTGGAGATGAGTAGATAATTACCATTAATCTGGCTGAAAATAGTAATGTCTTTGTATAGAGCCATATTAAGAGTTACAAATATAGCTATGATAGCACTATCTGCAAATCATGAATTCTTCTAGTTTCTTTACTAATGCTTATAGACATACTTCTTTTTTTACACATCATAATTTTCTTCGCACTCATCTGTGCAACCAGAAGATATGTGGGAGGGGGGAGGAGGAGAGAAGAGAGAGAAGAGAGGATGGGAAAGTAACTGGGTCATAATCCTGAAACTCCCTCCCTGCGATGTACCTACACGCATGGACTGCAGCGGTTCAAGGCAGCAGCTTAGCATCATCTTCCCAAAAGCAATTGGAAATGGCCAGTAAATTCTGGCCGAGACAGCAATACCAATATTGCGTGAAAAAAAATAAAAACCGAGGAGGAAGTTACTCAGCAAACAGACAGGAAAATCTAACTGTTCGGTGGAGAACCTAATCGGTGTATGTTGCCAGAACCAAGATCAGAGAAACAGGTGGGTAATCACCACAGTGACTCCCCACCTCAAAGATATTTTTCTTTCCATTCATGAGACATGGGTGTCAGAGACAAGACCATATTTATTACCCACATGTATTATTCTTGGGTAGCGATGGTGAGCGGTCTTCCTGAACTGCTGCAGTCCACGTGGTATAAGTACTCATGATGTGGAGATGCTGGCATCGGACTGGGGTAAACACAGTAAGAAGTCTCACAACACCAGGTTAGATTCCAACAGGTTTATTTGGTAGCAAAAGTCACTGGCTTTCAGAGCGCTGCCCCTTCGTCAGGTGAATAGGAGTTCTAGTCACAAACAGGGCATATAAAGATACAAACTCAATTTGTAGAATAATGGTTGGAATGCAAATCTTTACAGATAATCAAATCTTAAAAGGTACAGACAATCTAAGTGAAAACAGCGTTAAGCACAGGTTAAACAGATGTGTATCGTCTCCAGACAGGACAGTTAGTGAAATTTTGCAAGTCCAGGCAAGTCGTAGGGGTTACAGATGGTGTGATATGAAGCCAAGATCCCGGTTGAGGCCGTCCTCGTGTGTGAAACTTGCTCAGCGACTCTGGGCTGTCATGTGTCGTGATGGCCGCCTTGGAGATCCCTTACCCGAAGATCAGAGGTCGAATGCCCGTGACCACTGAAGTGTTCCCTGACAGGGACAGAACACACTTGCCTGGTGATTGTCAAGCGGTGTTCATTCATCCGTCATTGTAGCGTCATGGTCTCCCCAATGTACCATGCTTGGGACATCCATTCCCACAGCATATCAGGTAGATAATGTTAGCCAAGTTGCAAGAATACATACTGTGTACCTGGTGGATGGTGTTCTCACATGAGATGATGGTATCCATGTCGATGATCCGACATGTCTTACAGAGGTTGCTGTGGCAGGGTTGTGTGGTGTCGAGGTCACTTCTCCTGAAGGCTGGGTAGTTTGCTGCGGACAGTGGTCTGTCTGAGGTTGTGCGGTTGTTTGAAACAAGAAGTGGGGGTGTGGGGATGGTCTTGGTGAGATGTTCATCATCAATGACGCATTGAAGGCTCTGGAGATGATGTCGTAGCTTCTCGGCTCCGAGGAAGTACTGGACAACGCAGGGTATTCTGTCTGCCGTGTCCATCTTTTGAGGTGGTCAGTGTGGTTTTTCACCGTGGCACGTCAGAACTGTCTATCGATGAGTTGAGTGCCATATCCTATTATGAGGGCGTCTGGAGGTGTCTGTTGCGATCCTCTTCATCTGAGCAGATCCTGTGTATGTGGAGGGCTTATCCGCAGGAGATGGCTTCCTTAATGTGTTTAGGATGGAAGCTGGAGAAATGGAGCATCATGAGGTTATCCGTGAACTTGTGGTATACTGAAGTGCTGAGGTGACCGTCCTCAATGGAGATGTGCA
Source organism: Carcharhinus amblyrhynchos (assembly GCF_965287045.1). Lineage (NCBI taxonomy): Eukaryota > Metazoa > Chordata > Chondrichthyes > Carcharhiniformes > Carcharhinidae > Carcharhinus > Carcharhinus amblyrhynchos. Next base: position 108,157,901 of record NC_137333.1, on the reverse strand, counting down.
TGTCCAAGAATGCAACCGATTCCGGAGAATAGTCCATGCTGAGTCAGATGGTGGGATGGAACTTGTTGATGTCATCATATAGTTGTTTCAATGATTGTTCACCATGAGTCCAGAGGAAGAAAATATCATCAATGTATCTAGTGTATAGCATCAGTTGAAGGTCCTGTGCGGTGAAGAGGTCTTGTTCGAACCTGTGCACGAAGATGTTGGCATATTGAGGGGCAGATTTGGTCCCCATGGCTGTTACATGTGTCTTGATGAAGAACCAGTTGTGAAACGTGAAGACATTGTGGTCCAGGATGAAGCAAATGAGTTGTAAAATTGCATCACTGTACCACAAGCCCATGGATAACCTCACGATGCTCCATTTCTCCAGCTTCCAGCCTGAACACGTTAAAGAAGCCATCCCTAATGGACAAGTCCTCCGTATACACAAGATCTGCTCAGATGAGGAGGATCGCAACAGACACCTACAGATGCTGAAAGATGCCCTCATAACAACATATGGGCTTGAATCATCAATAAACAGTTCTGATGCACCGCAGCGAAAAACCACACTGACCTCCTCAGAAGACAAACACAAGGACATAGTGGACAGGACTTCATCGTCCAGTACTTCCCTGGAGCAGAGAAGCTACGACATCTCCTCTGGAGCCTTCAGTAAGTCATTGATGAAGATGAACATCTCACCAAGGCTATCCCCACACCCCCACTTCCTGCCTTCAAACAACCGCACAATCTCAAACAGACCATTGTACACAGCAAACAACTCGGCCTTCAGGAGAACAGTGATCACGACATCACACAATCCTGCCACAGCAACCTCTGCAAGACATGCCGGATCATCAACACAGATGCCATCATCTCACGTGAAAACACCATCCACCAGGTACACAGCACATACTCTTGCAACTCGGCCAACGTTGTCAACCTGACGTGTTGCAGGAAAGGGTGTCCCAAGGCATGGTACGCTGGGGAGACAATGCAGACACTACAACGACGGATGAACACTGCTCAACAATCACTAGGCAAGGTTCCTGTTGGAGAACACTTCAGCAGTCACAGGCATTCAGCCTCTGATCTTTGAGGAAGCATTCTCCAAGGTGGCCTTCACAACATACGACAGCACAGAGTCGCTGAGCAGAGACTGATAGCCAAGTTCCACATACATGAGGACGGCTTCAACCGGGATCTTGGATTCATGTCACAGTATGTGTAATCCCCATGACTTGCCTACGCTTGTAAAATCTCACTGACTGTCCTGTCTGGAGACAATACACACCTCTTTAACCTGTGCTCAACACTCTCTCCACTCACATTGTCTGTACCTTTAAGACTTGTTTACCTGTAAAGACTCGTATTCCAACCATTGTTTTGTAAATTGAGCTTGTGTCTTTATATGCCCTGTTTGTGAATAGAACTCCCACTCACCTGATGAAGGAGCAGCGCTCCAGAAGTTAATGGCTTTTGCTACCAAATAAACCTGTTGAACTTTAACCTGGTGTTGTAAGACTTCTTACTGTGTAGTTACACAGTGCTGAAGGAGGAAGTTCCAGGATTTTGAAATAGAGACAATGAAGGAACGGTGATATATTTCCAAGTCAGTGTAGGATGTTTTCAGGAATTTTTGTGCACTGTTAGAGCCCATATTGAAATTGGCCTCTCTAATCTTGGCTCCTATTTTTCATCTATGTGTCATCCCCTCAGCGATATTGTCAGGTTTGACACACGCATTGATGTCACCCACCTCTCGTTCATCACCAACTCACTCGGTCCCTCCACCTTGACTCAATTGATAGTTTCACTCCAATACTGGATGAGCAAAAATTCTCTCCAATTAAATATTAGGATGACTGAAGCCATTGTCTTTAGACCCCACCACAATTTTGCTATTCACCAACTCCTTCTCTCCCTGGCAAATATCAGAGACTGAACCACACTGCTTACAAATTTATACATGATGCCCAGGTGAGTGGTTCACCACACATTCCTCCTTCACCAAGACCACCTGTTACCATCTTTGTAACAACAGAATCACTGAATTGCTACGACTCAAAGAGGCCATTTGGCCAATCATATCTTTCCAAACAAGCATGATAACTTACAACCATTCCTATTATTTGTCATTTATATTAATGACTTGGATGAGAATATAGGAGGCATGGTTCGTAAGTTTGCAGATGATACCAGGATGGGTGGCACAGTGGACAGTGAAGAAAGTTGTGTCCAATTGCAACAGGGTCTCGTTGGGCCGGTGGGCTGACGAATGGCAGATGGCATTTAATTTCGATAAATGCGAGGTGGTGCATTTTGGTAGACTGAGCCAGGACAGGACTTACTCAGTTAATGGTAGGGCACTGGGGAGAATTACAGCACAAAGAGATCTAGGTGTATGTGTTCATAGCTTCTTGAAAGTGGAGTCAGGTGGACAGAATAGTGAAGGAGGCATTTGGCATGCTTGATTTCATCAGTCAGAACATTGAATATTAGGAGCTGGGACGTCTTGTTGAAGTTGTACAAGACATTGGTAAAGCCATACTTGGAATATTGTGAACTGTTCTGGTCACTCTATTATAGAAAGGATATTATTAAACTAGAAAGAGTGCAGAAAAGATATACTAGGATGTTACAAGGATTTGATGGTTTGAGTTACAAGGAGAGGCTGGATAGACTGGGACTTCTTTTCTCTGCAGCGTTGATGGCTGATGGGTGATCTTATAGAGGTCTATAGAATAATGAGTGGCACAGATCAGCTAGGAAGTCAATATCTTTTCCCAAAGGTAGGGGAGTCTAAAACTAGAGGGCATAGGTTTACGGTGAGAAGGGAAAGATACAAAAGTGTCCAAGGGGCAATTTTTTCAGAGGGTTATGAATATGTGGAACAATCTGCCAGAGGTAGTCGTGGTACAATTTTGTCTTTTAAAAAGCATCTAGAAAGTTACATAGGTATAGAAGGATATGGGTCAAATGTGGGCAATTGGGGCTAGCTTAGGGGTTAAAAAAAGGGGCGGCATGGACAAGTTGGGCCAAAGGGCCTGTTTCCACGCTGTAAACCTCTACGGCTCTATTTTTCCCATAGCTCTGCACATGGTTTCTATAGAAATAATCACCTGACATCCTCTTGAACGCCCCAACGAACCTGCCTCCACTACACTTTCAGCCAGCGCATTCCACCCCCAATCAGTCGATGTGAGAAAATGTGGGCCACTACACGTTTATCCGTGTTAAAGTCCATCTGCCACTTCTCTGCCCAGTCTTGCATCCCATGTCTCGCTGCAACTTCTGACATCCCCCCAGGCTATCCACAACACCACCAACCTTCGTGTCATCAGCAAACTTACCAACCCATCCCTCCACTTCCTCATCCAGGTCATTTATGAAAATGACAAACAGCAAGGGTCCCGGAACAGATCCCTGGGGCACTCCACTGGTGACCGACCTCCATGCAGAAAAAGACCCATCCACAACCACACTCTGCCTTGGATCCCATGCCCTCTCACTCTTCTGGCTTAGAGTCAGATTTTAGTGATACCTAGGACATAAAGTACACTAATTATTGATGATTGGGTTTGGGTTTTAATTTTGTTCATTTGTAACCAGCAAAATGTTATCGGTGTTGAACAGAAGACTCTCCATTTCAGTTGCCCTGTGTCCTAACGCCTCACACCACTGATCTACTTTAATTTCACCTAACAGGCATCCCTGTTATAGAGTCACAGAGGTTTACAGCATGGAAACAGGCCCTTCGGCCGAACTGGACCATGCCGCTCTTTTTTAAACCCCTTAGTCTCAATTGCTCACAGATGGCCTAAATCCCTCTACACCCATCTTACCCACATAACTGTCTAAATGCTTTTTAAAAGACAAAATTGTACCTGCCTTTACTACTACCTCTGGCAGCTTGATCCAGACACCACCCTGTGTTCACAATATGGGGAACCCATTAATGAAGGAACAGAAGAGGAATATGCCATTCAGCCTGTCAAGCCTGCTCTGCCCTTCAAACAGTCACAGCTGATCACCTTACCCACGCAACTTTTTTTGTTATTCTCATATTCTTTAATTTGATCAGTATCAAGAAATCTTCTTTTCATTCAATCTTGGACTTAGAACATAGAACATTCCAGCGCAGTACAGGCCCTTCGGCCCTCGATGTTGCGCCGACCAGTGGAACCAATCTAATGACCCTCTAACCTAAACTATTCCAATGTTATCCATATGCCTATCCACTGACCATTTGAACGCCCTTAGAGTTGACGAGTCCACAAATGCTGCAGGCAGGGCATTCCACACCCTTACTATTCTCTAAGTAAAGAAACTACCTCTGACATCCGTCCTATAATTACCACCCCTTAATTTAAAGCTATGGCCCCTCACTGGCATCACTGGCTGGGCCAGCATTTATTGCCCAACCCTAGTTGCCCGAGGGCAGTTGAGAGTCAATCACAAATACGGGCAAATGAGAGGTAATGCATTTTGGAAGATCTAATACAGATAGGATATATACACGAAATGGCAGAACCCTTAGGAGTACTGGTAGGCAGAGGCATCTGGTCTACAGGTACACCGGTCACTGAAAGTGGCAACACAGGTGAAGGTAGTCAAGAAAGCACATGGCATTCTTGCCTTCATCAGCCAGGGCATTGAGTTTAAAAATTGACAAGTCATGTTGCAGCTTTATAGAACCTTAGTGAGGCCGCACTTGGAATATTGTGTTCAATTCTGGTCACCACACAATCAGAAGGACGTGGAGGCTTTGGAGAGGGTACAGAAAAGATTTACCAAGATATTGCCAGGTATGGAGGGCATTAGCTATGAGGTGACGGTGGAGAAACCTTGTTCTCACTGGAACTACAGAGGTTAAGGGGCGTCCTGATAGAAGTCTATAAGATTATGAATGGCATGGACAGAGTGGAAGAGTCAATTACTAGGGGGCACAGGTTTAAGGTGCGAGGAGCAAGGTTTAAAGGAGATGTACACTCTTTTTTTTGAGGGTGGAGGGTGCCTGGAACTCGCTGCCAGGGAAGGTAGTGGAAGCAGATACAATAGAGAGTTTTAACGGCGTTCTGGGCAAATACATGAATAGGATGATTTTAGAGGGATATGGTCCCTGGAAGGGTAAGGGGTTTTAGTTTAGTCGGGCAACATGGTCAGTGCAGGCTTGGAGGGCCAAAGGGCTTGTTCCTGCGCTGGAATTTTCTTTGTTCTTTGTTCACACTGCTGTGGCTCCGGAGTTATATGTAGGCTAGACTGCGTAAAGACAGCATAATGTCCCTAAAAAACATTAGTGAATAGATGGGGTTTTTCAACAATGGTTTCACTCTCATCAGTAGATTCTTAAGTCCAGATAAATCCAGATCTATCAATTTCTGTCTTGAACATGCTGAATGACTGAGCTTCCATAACCCTCTTGGGTAGAGAATTCCAAAGATTCACCATCCTGATTGAAAACAAATCCTCCTTATCTCAGTCTTAAATGGCCTGCCCCTTATTCTGACACTATGTCCTCTGGTTCTAGGCTCGGCACAGTAAGAAGTCTCACAACACCAGGTTAAAGTCCATCAGGTTTATTTGGCAGCACTAGTTTTCAGAGACTCCAAAAGTTAGTGCTGCCAAATAAACCTGTTGGACTTTAATCTGGTGTTGAGAGACTTTACTAGGCTTACCCCAGTCCAATGTCAGCATTTCCACATCTTGAATCAGCAGACAAGGGGAACATCCTTTTCATAAATAACCTGCTATGCCCTAAAATGAATTTTGTAAGTTTCTTATATACTTCGTACTGTGTGGCCAAATTTCGCTCCATCCATCTTCCAAGTTTGCTGGTGACACGTCTTGGTGGGTCGGATCTCAAACAAAAACAAGATGGAGTTCAGGAAAGAGATATAAACTCTGGTAAAATGGTGCAATGACAATAATATCTCCCTCAATGTCAATAAAACAGAGTGGATAGCCAGAATTTTTTCCCATGGTTGAAAGGTCAATTACTCGGGGCATAGGTTGAAAGTGAGAGGGAGAAGTCTGAGAGAGGAGATGTAAGAGGCAGGTTTTTCCTCCCACAGGGTGGTGAATGCCTGGAACGCACTACCGGAGGGGATGGTGGAAGCAGATTCTATCACAATGTTGAAGAGGCATCTGGACAGATAGATGCACAGGCAGGGAATAGATGGATATGGAATACATAGAGACAAGGAAATTTTAGATGAGAGGGGCATCTGTGTCAGCACAGGCTTGGTGGGTCAAAGGGCCTGTTCCTGTGCTATACTGTTCTTTGTTCTAAAACGAAGGAGATAGTCCTTGACTTCAGGAAGCCTAGTCGAGGACATGACACCATCCATATAATGAGGTGGAAATGGTCAAGAGGGAAATAGGTGGACATTTCTCGGTGTCCAAATCACCAACCTGCCCTGGTCCCTCGATCCTGATGCTGATGCTATAGTTAAGAAAGCCCACCAACGTTTCTGCTTTCTCCAGAGGTTAAGAAAAGTCAGCATGTCCATTACAACTCTCACCAATTTTACAGATACATCGTAGAAAGCATCCTTTCCTGACGTAGCACAACTTGGTATGGCTCCTGCTCTGACCAAGACTGCAAAAAGATATCAAGATTGTGAGTGTAGCCCAATCCATCAAGCAAACCAGCCTCCCACTCACTGACTCCATCTACGTTTCCCACTGCCTTGGGAAAGCAGCTAGCATAATCCATGATCCCATGTATCCCAAACATAGTCTTTTCCACCTTCCATTGGGAAAAAAAGTAGAAGTCTTAGAACACATACCAACTGACACTAGAACAGCTTCTTCCCAGCAGCCATTTGACTTTTGAATTGAGTTGAACTTTCTCCACACCCTGTGCCTATAACATTCTATTCTGCACCCTCTTATTCCCTTCTCCCCTAAATTCTTCATGAACAGTGTGTTTCATCTGTGTAGCATGCAAAAAACAATACGGAGTCTTAATACATGTAATAACATATGTAATGACAGGCCAGTGAGCCTTCTTACATCAGTGGTAGGAAATTATTGGAGAGGATTCTTCGAGACAGGATTTTTTTCCCACTTGGAAAAAAGTGGACGTATTAGTGAGAGGCAACATGGTTTTGTGCTGGGGAGGTGAAGTCTCATGAGCTTGATCGAATTTTTCAGGCAAGTGACGAAGATGATTGATGAGGGTAGGGCAGTGCATGTTGTGTACATGGACTTCAGCAAGGCCTTTGACAAGGTTTCTCATGGCAGACTGGTGCAGAAGGTGAAGTCACATGGGATCAAAGGTGAGCTGGCAAGGTGGATACAAAACTGGCTCGGTCAAAGTACTGTCTGGAGACAATACACATCTCTGTAACCTGTGATCAGTGCTCCTTCCACTCACATTGTCAGCCACTTCAGGTCTTGAACAGCAGGTTAGGTGTAAGGATTTGCATTCTAATCAGTAATCTCTAAACTGTCTGTGCTTTATATGTTCTGTCTGAGGCCAGAACTCTCCATTCACCTGACGAAGGGACTAACCCGAAAGCTTGAGAGTCTATTATCAAATAAATCGATTGGACTAAAACCTGGTGTTGTCAGACTTTTTACTCGGTCAAAGAAGACAGAGGGTAGCAGTGGAAGGGTGAGTGGAGGGCTGTGACAAGTGGTGTTCCTCAGGGATCAGTGCTGGGACCTTTGCTGTTTGTAATATATATATAAACGATTTGGAGGAAAATGTAATTGGATTGTTAGTAAGTTTGCAGACAACACAAAGGTTGGTGGATTTGCATATAGCAATGTATAGATCAGTTGGTGGCTTGGGCAAAGAGATGGCAGATGGAGCTTACTCTGGAAAAATGTGAGTTAATGCATTTTGGAAAGTCTAATACAGATAGGAAACATACAGTAAATGGCAGAACCCTTAGAAGTATTGATAGGCAAAGGGATCTGGGTGTACAGGTACACAGGTCACTGAAAGTGGCAGTGCAGGTGGAGAAGGTAGTCAAGAAGGCATACGACATGCTTGCTTCACCTGCCAGGGCATTGAGTTTAAAAATTGGAAAGTCATGTTGACGCTTTATAGAATCTTAGTGGGGCCGCACGTGGAATATAGTGTTCAATTTTGGTCACCCACACTACCAGAAGGATGTGGAGGCTTTGAAGAGGGTACAGAAAAGATTTACCAGGATGTTGCCTGGTACGGAGGGTATTAGCAATGAGGAGAGGTTGGAGAAACTTGGTTTGTTCTCACTGGAGTGACGGAGGTTGAGGGGACACCTGATAGAAGCCTACAAGATTAATGAGAGGCATGGACAGAGTGGATAGTCAGAAGCTTTTTCCCCCAGGGTGGAAGAGTCAATTACCAGGGGGCACAGGTTTAAGGTGCGAGTGGCAAGTTTTAAAAGAGATGTACGAGGCAGATTTTTTTTTAAACACAGAGTGGCGAGTGCCTGGAACTTGTGGAAGCAGATCCAGTCGTGACTTTTAAGAGACGTCTTGAGAAATACATGAATGAGATGGGAATGGAGGGAAATGGTCCCCAGAAGCGTAGGGAATTTTAGTTCAGTTGGGCAGCATGGTCGGTGCAGGTTTGCAGAGCCAAAGGGCCTGTTCCTGTGTTGTAATTTTCTTTGTTCTTTATGTGACAATAATAAATCAGATCAAAACAAGATCACCTCTCATTTAGGCCCAGTTCCGTAACCTCACCTTATAATAAAACCTGCCATCCAGGGAGTAGTGTGGTGAACTCCCTCCATGGCAAGTACATCTTTCCTTACAGGATCAAAATTATATATAATATTCCAGGTACGGGCTCATCAAAAGGTTTTAGACAACTGCAGCAAGACATCTTTACTCCTAGGCTCAAATGCCCTTTCAAATGAAGGAAGGCAAATGTTATGTTGGCCTAATTAGAAAACTAAGACTCAAATGTTTAAATCACTGCACCACCCAAAGTGCATTACTTTTGATCTCAAAATAGTGGCATCATCTCTGTCACCATGAAATGTAAGATAATACCTCAGCTACAGATTTAAGTGCACGTTTCATTTAAAAACTGCACAAATCCCCAGGAACATAATAGTTGTGCAGACTGGCATTTAGTACTTGAAGCCTGACAGCAGCAGACAATTCTGAACACATTACAGAGTACAGATACAGCTATAAATTTACAGCAAGCCAACCAATGACACAATCAGATATTTAATGCAATCCTGCAGCTCGAATGGGGCAGATCTCTGCAGCGCAGAGCAGCTCACTGCTGAGCTACACAGGCAGACAGTAACAGTAGGTACAACTGTCTCCTCAGTGATCTCGCATTCAAAGGACACATAGCAGCAGCCAGCGAGATTCAGAGACGAAAAAATTAAGTACTTTTTTTTTTACACAAGATAATGTCTGCCAAGGGCCACCCTCTGTTTCTGATGTCCCAGCAAGCTTAATGTAGCTCAGTCATAAAGAACACAAGGTCCCTAATTTGAACTCTGTGGTGACTGATCTCATGAAGCAAGATTCTAATTAGCCTCGTCACCAGCAAAGAAACTAGTCAGGTTCCTACTCTGATTGCTGCCTGACAAAGGGATGTTGACCTAATGTCATATTGAGATACATTAAGATGGGGAGGATGTTGAAAGGTAGACAAATATTCTGTACTCTTCATCCATGAAGAGATCAAACACCTCAAAAGCCATCAATCCAGAATGGAAGCAAATTATCCTTGATCCTGAAGTACTGGTTGATCAGAACATAGGAGGCCATTCAGCCCATCAAGTCTACATGGTCCCTCTGTAGAACAATCTACTTGTTTCAATACCCCAGCTCTCATTCGCTGCTGATTTATTACCCTGCTGCTCATCCAGTATGAAAATATTTCCACACATCCTCACCTTACAACTTTTGCCGTAAACCTTCAATCTGTGTCCCTTAGTCCTAATACCATCAACAAACAAAGAACAAAGAAAATTACAGCACAGGAACACACCCTTCAGCCCTCCATGCCTGCACCAACCTTGCTGCCCAACTAAAACCCCCTACCATTCCAAGACCATATCCCTCTATTCCCATCCTATTCATGTACTTTTCAAGACGCTCCTTAAAAGTCACTACCCTATCTGCCCTTCCCTGGCAACGAGTTCCAGGCACCTGCTACTGTAAAAAAAAATCTGCCTCGTACATCTCCTTTAAACTTTGCCCCTCACACCTTAAACCTCTGCTCCCTAGTAATTGACTCTTCCACCCTGGGAAAGAACTTCTGACTATCCACTCTGCTCATACCTCTCATAATCTTGTAGACTTCTATCAGGAAATCTATCAGAACTAATAGAAAAAGTGTTTCCTTGTCTATCTTATCTAAACCTATCATAATCTTGTACACATCTATAAAATCTCCCCTCAATCTCCTTTGCTCCAAGAACAACCCCTTGCTCTACCAACTCAACCTTGGAGTTAATATCCCCCCATCCCCAAACTCATTCTGGGAAATCTTCTCTGTATCCTCACATCCTTCCTAAAGTTTGACCAGAATTGGACACTATTCAAGTTGGGGCCTAACCAGAGCTTTATACATATTCAGCAAAACTTCCCTGCTCTTCAGCTCAATGTCTCTATTTACGAAGACCTAGATCCCATATGCTTTCTCTCAATATGCCCTCCTACCTTCCAAGATCTATCACACGAATCCCTGATCCCCATATTTATCAGCACTGCCACATTAAGTCGATATTGCCTCTCCCCATCCCTTCTTGTACACCTACTTCCCTATTTTAAATATCATCCACTTGTCTGCCCATTTGAGAGGCAGATTCAACCAGCCTGCCCCACAGAGAGCTTGCCTGCCACAGAGGGAGTATAGCAAATGTATACCAGGCTGATTCCTGGGATGGCAGATCTGTCATATAGGGATCTCAGAAACATACAAAATTCTAACAGGATTAGACAGGGTAGATTCAGAACGAGTACAGGAGTACAGAATACAGGGCTAATGGAAGGAGTCTCAGTAGTGTGGACGAGCAGAGGGATCTCGGGGTACATGTGCATAGCTCCCTGAAAGTTGGCACCCAGGTTGATAAGGTTGTTAAGAAGGCGTACACAGTGTGTTAGCTTTTATTGGTAGATTGAATTTCGGAGCCGTGAGGTCATGTTACAACTGTACAAAACTCTGGTGCAGCCGCACTTGGAGTATTGTGTACAGTTCTGGTCACCGCATTATAAGAAAGATGTGGAGGCATTGGAAAGGGTGCAGAGAAGGTTTACCAGGATGTTGCCTGGTATGGTGGTAAGGTCTTATGAGGAAAGGCTGAGGGACTTGGTTATTTTCGTTAGAGAGAAGAAGGTTACGAGGTGACCTGATTGAGGCATACAAGGTGATCAAAGGATTGGATAGGGTGGACAGTGAGAGCCTTTTACCTCAGATGGTGATGGCTAACACAAGGGGACATAGCTTTAAATTAAGGGGTGGTAATTATAGGACGGATGTCAGAGGTAGGTTCTTTACTCGGAGGGTAGTAAGGGCATGGAATGCCCTGCCTGCAGCAGTTGTGGACTCGCCAACTTTAAGGGCGTTCAAATGGTCAGTGGATAGGCATATGGATAACATTGGAATAGTTTAGGTTAGAGGGTCATTAGATTGGCTCTCGATGTTGCACCAACCAGTGGAACCAAAGGGCCTGTACTGCGCTGTAAATGTTCTATGAGTGTTCCCGATGGTGGGGCAGTCCAGAACTAGGGGTCACAGTTTGAAGATGAGGGGTAAACCTAATAGTGATAGATTAGCAGTTAAGAATATCTTGTCCTTTTTTTTGATTTGATTTGTCCTTGTCACATGTATTAACATACAGAGAAAAGTTTTGTTTCTTGTGTGCTATGCAGACAGCGTACCCTTCATAGGGAAGGAACAGAAAAAGGTCAGAATGTAGTGTCACAGTCATAGCTAGGGTGTGGTGAAAGATCAACTTAATGCAAGGTAAGTCCATTCAAAATTCTGATACAAGCAGGGAAGAAGCTGTTCTTGAATTGGTTGGTACGTGATCTCAGACTTTTATATCTTTTTTCCACTGGAAGAAGGTGGAAGAGAGAATGTCTGGAGTGCTTTTGGTCATTAATTATGCTGGCTGCTTTGTCGAGGGAGCGGGAAGTGTAGACAGTGTCATAGAACATAGGACACTACAGCACAAACAGGCCCTTCAGCCCACTAGTTGCGCCAATCACTTGTATACCTACTAAGCCATAGACCTATCTATAACCCCCAATGTCATTAGATCCCATGTACTCATCCAGAAGTCTTTTAAAAGACCCCAGCAAGTTCGCCTCCACCACCACCGACGGCAGCCGATTCCATTCACTCACCACCCTCAGTGAAAAACTTACCCCTAACATCTCCTCTGTACTTGCTTCCCAGCACCTTAAATCTATGTCCTCTCGTAGGGACCACTTCAGCCCTGGGAAATAGCCTCCGAGAATCTACCCTATCTATTCCTCTCAACATCTTATAAACCTCTATCAGGTCGCCTCTCAACCTTCGTCTCTCCAGGGAGAAGAGTCCCAGCTCTGAGAGTAATGAATTGATTGGAGATAGTCAGCATGGTTTTGTAGCAGGTAGGTCGTGCCTTACTAACCTTATTGAGTTTTTTGAAAAAGTGACCAAAGAGGTGGATAGGGGTAAGGCAGTTGATGTGGTATATATGGATTTTAGTAAGGCGTTTGATAAGGTTCACCATGGTAGGCTTCTGCAGAAAATGCAGATGTATGGGATTGAGGGTAGTCTAGGAAATTGGATCAGGAATTGGCTAGCAGATAGGAGACAGAGGGTGGCGGTTGATTGTAAATATTCGTCGTGGAGTTCGGTTACGAGTGGTGTGCCTCAGGGATCTGTTTTGGGGCCACTGCTGTTTGTAATTTTTATTAATGATCTGGATGAGGGTATAGCTGAGTGGATTAGTAAATTTGCTGATGACACCAAAGTCGGAGGTGTGGTAGATTGTGAGGAAGGGTGTCATAGTTTGCAGGGAGACTTAGACAGGTTGCAGAGCTGGACCGAGAGGTGGCGCGGACGGAGTTTAATGCGGAGAAGTGTGAGGTAATTCACTTTGGTAGGAATAACAAATGTGTTGAGTATAAGGCTAACGGGAGGACTTTGAATAGTGTGGATGAACAGAGGGATCTAGGTGTATGTATACATAGATCCCTGAAAGTTGGGAATCAAGTAGATAAGGTTGTTAAGGCGGCATACGGTGTCTTGGCGTTTATTGGTAGGGGGATTGAATTTAGGAGTCGCAGCGTCATGTTGCAACTGTACACAACTCGTAGCTTCTCCGCTCCGGGGAAGTGCTGGACGACGAAGGGTACTCTGTCCACTGTGTCCCGTGTTTGTCTACGGAGGAGATCGGTGCGGTTTTTCGCTGTGGCGCATCGGAACTGTCGATCTATGAGTTGAGCACCATATTCTGTTCTTGTGAGGGCATCTTTCAGCATCTGGGACACCTCCAGACGCTGAAAGATGCCCTCATAAGAACAGGATATGGCGTTCACCTGACGAAGAGGGAAACCTCGAAAGCTTGTGCGTTTACTATCAAATAAATCGGTTGGACTAAAAGCTGGTGTTGTCAGACTTTTTACGGTGTTTACCCCAGTCCAACGCCGGCACATCCACATCAGAGACTGATAGCCAAGTTCCACACACGAGGACGGTCTCAACAGGGATCTTGGGTTCATGTCGCACTGTAACCCCCGTGGCTTGCCTGGGTTTGCAAAACCTCACTCACTGTGCTGTCTGGAGACAATACACATCTCTTTAACCTGTGATCAGTGCTCCTTCCACACACATTATCAGCCACTTTAGGACTTGAACGGCAGGTTAGGTGCAAAGATTCGCATTCTAATCAGTAATCTCTAAACTCTCTGTGCTTTATATGCTCTGTCCGAGGCCAGAACTCTCCAGTCACCTGACGAAGAGGGAGTCCCCTCGAAAGCTTGTGAGTTTACTATCAAATAAATCGGTTGGACTAAAACCTGGTGTTGTCAGACTTTTTTCTGCAGGCAAGCCAGTTCTGGATCCACAAGGCCAAAGCCCCCTGGTTCCCATACCCTCTCACCTTCTCAAGAAGTCTTGCCTGGGGGACCTTATCAAACACCTTGCTGAAGTCCATGTAAACCACGTCTACCGCTCTTCCTTCGTCAATGTGCTCAGTCACATTCTCAAAGGACTCAACTAGGCTCGTAAGGCACGATCTGCCCTTGACAAAACCATGTTGACTATTTCTGATCATTCTAAACTTCTCCAAATGCTCATAAATCTTGTCCCTCAGAAGCCTCTCCATCAACTTACCAACCACTGAGGTCAGACTCATAAGTCAGTAATTTCCCGGGCTATCCCCATTCCCTTTCTTGAAAATAGGAACCACAAGTGTCAATGGGTGGGAGGCTGGTTTGTGTGATGGACTGGGCTATATTCATGACCTTTTGCAGTTTCTTGCAGTCTTGGACAGAGCAGGAGCTGTACCAACCTGTGGTACAACAAGAATGCTTTTATGGTGCATCTGTAAAAGTTGGTGGGAGTTCACACAATACTACAGTGCAGAAGAGGCCCGTTGGCCCATCGAGTCTAACCAACGCATAAAATGCCCTGACTGCCCATCTGATCCCGCTTGCCAGCATGTGGCCCATATCCTTGAATGTTATGGTGTGCCAAATATTCATTCGGGTACTTTATAAAAGGACATGAGGCATCCCACCTCCCCCACCATCCTAGGAAGCGCATCCCACTTTTACCTCTGGGTAAAAACGATTTTCCTCAAATCCCCCCTAATCTCCCACTCCTCACTTTTAACTTGTGTCTCTACATAACTGACCTTTCAACTAAAGGGAACAGTTGCTCCCTCATAATCCACGTCCATGCCCCTCAATCAGGTCACTCCTCAGTCTTCTCTGCTCCAGAGAAAACAACCTATGCCTATCCAACCTCTTCATAACTTAAGCATTCTATCCAAGGTAGCATTCTGGTGAATCTCCTCTGCACCCCTTCCAGTGCAGTCACATCCTTCCAGTAATGTGGCGACCAGAACTGCACACAGTATTCCAGCTGTGGCCTCACCAAAGTTTTACACAACCCCATCATGACCTCACCCAAATTGATAAAGGCAAGTGTGCCATACGTCTTTTTCACCACCCTATTAACCTACCTTTCTGCCTTTAGAGATCTATGGACAAGCACAGCAAGAAGGCGTCCCTTTATTCTTCGGAACTTTCCAGTGTCAGACCTTTCATACTGTACTTCCTTGTCAAATTACTCTTTCCAAAGTGTATCACCTCACACTTTTCAGGGTTAAATTCCATCTGCCACTTATCCACCCAATTGACCATCTAGTCTATATCTTTCTGTAACCCAAGTCACTCAACCTCACTGTTAACCACCCAGTAATCTGGAAATTGTAGCGGACATGCCAAATTTCCTGAGTCTCCTGAGAAAGTAGAGGTGGTGGTGGGGCTTTCTCAACTATAGTGTCCGCATGGTGGGACCAGGACAGGTTGACACCTTAAAACTTGAAGCTCTCGACCCTTCTTACTTTGTTCCCATTGATGCAGACAGGGGCATGTTCTCCACTAAGCTTCCTGGATTCAATGAGGATCTCCTTCGTTTTGTTGACATTGAGGGAGAGATTATTGTTGCCACACCAGTTCACCAGATTCTTTACCTCATTCCTGTACTCTGTTTGAGGTCTGACCCACAACCTTGGTGTCATCAGCAAACTCGAAAATTGAGTTGCAGGGGAATTTGGCCGCACAGTCATAGGTGTATAAGAATTTTAGTAAGGGTGAAAGGACCCAGGCTTGTGAGGTATTGGTGTTGAGGATGATTGTGGGGGAGGTGTTGTCTATTCTTACTGAATGTGGTCTATGAGTTAGGTAGTTTAGGATCCAGTCGCAGAGGGAGGGGCTGAACCCCAGGCTGTGAAGTTTGGAGATGAATTTCGTAGGAACCGTCTTACAGATTGAGCTGTAGTCTTCGACTCGGAGTCTGATATAGGTGTCTTTGTTATCTCGGCATTCCAGGGTTCAGTGCAGGGCCGGGGAGATGGTGTCTGCTGTGGGCCTGTTGCGGCAGTAGGCGAACTGTAGTGAATCCAGGCATCCTGGGATACAGGAATTGATTTGTGCCATGACTAACCTTTCAAAACACTTCATAATGATGGATGTCAGAGCCACTGGCTGGTGGTCATTAAGGCACACTGCCTGGCTTTTCTTTGATACCAGAATGATATCGTCTTCTTGAAGCCGATAGGGACCTCAGTTTGGTGCAAAGAGAGGTTGAAAAGGTCTCCAAATATCCCCGCCAGCTGGTCTGTGCACGACCCGAGTGCTTGTCCGGGGACCCCATCAGGGCCAGTTGCTCTCCATGGGTTGATTTTTGAAAAGGCTGCTCTGACCTCAGCAATGGTGACCTCGGATAGGTCCATCAAAGGCTTCCACATTCTTCCTGAAATCAGGTGCTCAGGACTGTACATGGTATTTCGATGAGGTCCAACTCAGGTCTTATAGAAGTTCAACATAACCACCTTGCTCTTGTATTTATGATTAAAAGATACTATAAGCTTTATTAACCATTTTCTTAACCTGTCTTGCCACCTTTAATGCCGTATGCACACACACATCCCAGACCCTCTGCTCCTGCACCTTTAGAGTGGTCCCCTTTATTTTGTAGTGTGTCTCCATGTTCCTCCTTGCAAAATAAATCACTTCACATTTCTCCACGTTGAACTTTATCTGCCATCTATCTATCTATCAACTTACTTACGTCCTTTTGAAGCTCTGCACTGTCCTCACAGTGTACAATGCAGAATATATAAAACTTGGAAGCAAGTTTTTAAGTTGTTCCCTGTACACAAAGGTCCAGATCATTAATATACATTAAGAAAAGCAAGGAGCCCAATTTTTCCCTCGAGATCTCCGCTAAAAACCTTTCTCCAGCCTGAAAAATATCCATGAACCATTATCTGTTCAATGTCACTCAACCAATTCTGTATCCACATTGCTGCTGTCCCATTTATTCCCTGAGCTATAACCTTTCTCAAGTCTGTTGTGTGGCACTTAATGAAATGTTTTTTGGAAATCCATGCGCATCACATCAACAACATTATCCTCCTGGAATCACTACAGTGCAGAAGGAGGCCATTCAGCCCATCGAGTTGACACTGACCACAATCCCACCGAGGCCCTCTCCTGATAACCCCATGTATTTACCCTAGCTGGTCCCTCAATAAGGGGCAATTTAGCTTTGCCAATCCACTTAACCTGCACATCTTTGGATTCATCAACCCTCTCTTCTTGTAAGTTAGCCAAACATGCTTTACCCTTAAGAAATCCATGCTGACTTTCCCCAATTAATCCACATTCGTCCATGTGATAATTAATTTTGTCCTGAATTATTTTCCCCACCACTGAACTTCAGTTGATTGGCCTGTAGTTGCTATGTTTATCCTTACACCTTTTTTTGAATAAGATATGAAGTCTGTATAAGGATGTCAGTAGTCTGACATCCTTATACAGACTTCATATTTCCGATAGACAGGGGAATTTAGGGTTATGGGGTGAAAGCGGGAAAGTGGAACTGATCCACTTCAGATCAGCCATGATCTTGCTGAATGGCGGGAGAAGGCTCAAAGGGCTAGATGGCCTACTCCTGCTCCTATTTCTTATGTTCTTATGTACTGATTCTGTAGTCATTTGGCATTACTCCCAAGTCTGAAGACGGTTGAAAAACTATGGCTAGTGTCCCTGTGATTACCACTCTCACTTTCTTCAATATTCTTGGATGCATTTTATCAGGTCCTGGTTAGTTATCCACTTAAATACACACATAAGAACATAAGAAATAGGAACAGGAGCAAACCTTATGCCTCCCCCATATTAATTTAAAACTCCAAGTGTCTATATTACTTGACCGTGGTCTGGTAAATCTTCTCTAAAGACAGATGCAAAGTATTCATTTAACATTCAACTACGCCCTCGGCCTGCACGAGTAATTCATTTCCTGCCTGTTCCCCCATAACCCTCGACTCCCTTACAGATCATAAATCCATCATATTCAATAACAAACCCAGTCTTCACAGCTTAATGGGGAAGAGAATTCCACTGATCAATAACTCAGAATAAATTCCCCATCATTTCCATCTTAAACGAGACATGCTTTATTCCAAACTTGTGCCCCCTAGTTCGAGATCCTCCACGAGGGAGGGACTCTTGCGCATTTACCTTGTCAAGCACCCTCAGAATCTTGAGTGTTTCAATATCATCCCTTGACGCAACTTAGAACGAGTATAGGCCCAATATATTCAACCTTTTTTCCTAAGACAACCTTTTCATCTCAGCAATCAACCTACAGAACCTTTGCTTCCAAAGCAAGTATATCCCTCCAAAACTGCACACAGTACTCTAATTATAACATCCTCTACAGCTACAACAAGACTTCCTTACTTTTGTACTTCATCCCCCTTGCAGGAGAGGCCAATGTTCTATCTTTCTTTCCAATTTCTTGCTGTACTTGCTAACATTGTGCTTCATGTAAAAGAACAGCATACCGTAGCATTCTGCCGTCTTTCTGCTTTTCCATTCTTCCTGCCGCCTCCTCAAGGACATCCTCTTCCCAACATTACAATGTCTTCACTAAACAGTACTGTCACCCAACTCTTTTTTCCTGTCTTTTCTCATTGTTTTGTAACCTTGAATATTAAGCACCCAGTTCACACCATTTATATAGAATCATAGATTTCCTACGGTGCAGAAAGAGGTCATTCAACCCATCGAGTCTGCACCAATTCTTCCATGATGTGGGTATGCCGGCGTTGGACTGGCGTAAACACAGTAAAAAGTCTGACAACACCAGGTCATTCACCTGACGAAGAGGGTAACCCCTCGAAAGCTTGCGAGGATATTATCAAATAAATAGGTTGGACTAAAACCTGGTGTTGTCAGACTTTTTACCCAATTCTTCCACCCAGGCCTGTCCCTCTACCTCAACCCCTATAACCAGCCACATTTCCATTATTGCCACAAAAGCAAAAGCTATTTGTACTCCTAGCTCACCAACCTTATTTACCACACTGACAGTTTACATTCACGCATTTGAAACCGGTGTTATTGCAGCCCTTCTTATTTTGCTATTTACTCCCTTCTCTGGTACTATGCAACACACACATTTTATACACATTTTTCTTTTCTACTTCTAGAAACTGGTGCCTATCACCTCTGCCAATTTAGTTTACGTCCTCTCCAGCCACAACGTGAGGACGTTGGGCCCAATTGTGTTGAGGTATAGTCCATCCCTTTCAAATATGCGGTCCCTGTCTCAGAACTGATCTCAAATACCTACAATAATTCTCCTCCACTTTTTCGGGTTCTCTTGCATCATATTTCAAACAGTGACTTAATCATCCTCTTATTTCCATTCAGCCCTGCAAGTAACCCAAAGATTAGGGTCTTCTTTTTAATTCATTCTGCAGCTCCTGAAAATCTGACCATCAGATCTCTACACCTGGCCTATGTCATGAGTCCCAATGTGTTCCATAACATTACTTAACGCTGCCGCACCGCCACCTGGGGATCTCTAAAGCAAACTCAATCGCACTTACTTGTGAGCTCCCAGGGTTGAAGGGGAGCGCACTGAGAAATGAGGGCAGTGCAGCTGATATTGTCTAGATGGACCTTAGCAAGGCCTTTGACAAGGTGCCACATGGTAGGTTGTTGCGTAAGGTTAAATCTCACGGTATCCAGGGCGAGGTAGCCAAATGGATACAAAACTGGCTTGATGACAGAAGCTGGTTGTAGAGGTTTGTTTTTCAAACTGGAGGCCTGTGAACAGCAATGTGCCTCAGGGATCCGTGCTGGGTCCACTGTTATTTGTCATTTATATTAATGATTTTAATGAAAATGTGAAAAGGATGGTTCGTAAGTTTGCAGATGACACCAAGATTGGTGGCATAGTGGTCAATGAAGGTTATTTCCGATTGTCAGGGGATCTTGATCAATTGGGCCAGTGGGCTGACGAATGGCAGATGGAGTTTAGTTTAGAAAAATGCGAGGTGATGCATATTGATAGATCGAACCAGGGCAGGACTTACTCATTTAATGGTAGGGTGTTGGGGAGAGTTACAGAACAAAGAGATGTAGGGTACAGGTTCATAGCTCCGTGAAAGTGGAGTCACAGGTGGACAGAATGGAGAAGGCGGCATTCGGCATGCATAATTTCATTGGTCAGAACACTGAATACAGGAGTTAGGATGTTTTGTCGAAGTTGTACAAGACATTGTTAAGATCACACTTGGAATACTGTGTACAGTGCTGGTCACCCAATTATAGAAAGGATGTTATTAAACTAGAAAAACATATTATTAAACTAGAAAAGATCTACTAGAGAAGGTTACCGGAACTTGATGGTTTGATATAGGAGAGGCTGGATAGGCTTTTTTCTGTGGACCATAGGAGGTTGAGAGGTGAACTTTTAGAGGTCTATATAATAATGAGGGACATAGATCAGCTAGATAGTCAATATCTTTCCCCAAAAGGTAAGGGAGTGTAAAACTAAAGGGCATAGGTTTAAGGTGAAAGGAGAGAAATACATAACATATAAGAACATAAGAAACAGGAGCAGGAGTAGGCCATCTAGCCCTTCGAGCCTGCCCTGCCATTCAGTAAGATCATGGCTGATCTGAAGTGGATCAGTTCCACTTTCCTGCTTTCTCCCCATGACCCTTAATTCCCTTGACTGCCAAAAACCTATCTACCCGTGACTTAAATATATTTAGCGAGGTAGCCTCCACCAATTAACGCGCAGAGAATTCCAGAGATTCACCACCCTATGAGTGAAGAAGTTCCTCCTCAACTACGATCTAAACTGCGCCCCCCCCCCCCAACACTTTATCTTGAGGCTGTGCCCTCTAGTCCTGAACATAGAACATTACAGCGCAGTACAGGCCCTTCGTCCCTTAATGTTGCACTGACCAGTGGAACCAATCTAACAACCCTCTAACCTAAACTATTCCAATGTTATCCATATGCCTATCCACTTGGCCATTTGAACGCCCTTAAAGTTGGTGAGTCCACAACTGGGTGGATAAGGGTCCAGAGGAGGAATTTTTTCCATACAGAGGGTGGTGTCTGGGACAAGCTGCCAGAGGTGGTAGTTGAAATGGGTACAATTTTGTCTTTTAAAAAGTGTTTAGACAGTTACATGGGTAGGGTGGGTATAGAAGGATATGGGCCAGATGTGGGCAATTGGGATTAGCTTTGGGGTTTAAAAAAGGACGGTATGGGCAAGTTGGGCCGAAGGGCCTGTTTCCATGCTGTAAACCTCTAAGACTCTAAATCTTCCTCCAGCTCTTGCTGCTGACTGCCACCACCCCTCTACCTTGCCTACACTCATCTGTGGTCCCTCCTCATCCTGGACTTCTCTGGCAGCAGCCAGCGTTTCCACGAGCGCTACCTGCAGTTGATGACTGTCAGTGATCCAGATGATCACTTCTGTGGTATTGGATGATTATGCACTTAAATTTTCTTGTGTAGTTTGGTGCTCTGCATTGTTTAATAATGCTTCTGTGATGTCCTGGGATGTTTCATTGCACTAAAGGGGAAGTACAAATAGTTGTTTGTAAACTCAAAGCTCACTTGGGTATTGGCCACTTGGGCATCATTATCAGAGACTAACCAGGATCTGTGGAACCATCCAGTGTTAAAAAGTCAGGCTCTGCACAAGTGGTGAGGGAAGGGAGACATGATAGGGGGAGAACAAAGTCACTGGTGTAGCAGTGGATGCTGTTCTGAATTGTGGATGAAATTAGACTAAATGCAGAGAGAGTATTGCAGAATTGAAGCAGATTTCGCCCTGAGCCAGATGAGCAGCTGAGTTAATCATCTATCACCCACCCTTGGCCCTCAAGCAGACTGTCTTACCGACCCTCCTTGTCCACATCCACACAATGACCAAAGGTGGGGCTGCCAGGGTTGGATGGAATCCAACTGGATGCAAGCAGCTGCTTCAGATTAGGGGAGGTGAAGATTCCCAAGAAAAAGTAACCTGCACCTTAGCACTTTCCATCTTTTAATGCTTTAATTCATATGATCTATTGCATGATCATGGCTGTCTGGTAATGAAGACTTGCAATAGAGCTATTTTATATGATGTGCAGACAACGAACTTCACTATAATGTTCAATCTCTTTATAACATAATTAAAATCACTGCAAGATCATATCATCTATTTTATAGATAAGCAGAGTAATCCACAATGGTTCATTATAATACAGACTTTATTGCAATCCCATCAGCAGCCATGCAATCATTGTGGCATGAGGTAGGCATTCTCACTTCTGAACACTGCAAATGACCTCTAGCATAGCTTACTTGATACACAATGTGGTAGGTGCAAGAATGCGAAAGAGAGCAAATTACACAGTCCACCTGGAGTGTGTCAGCCATGGCTCAGTTAGTAGCATTCTAACCACCATGAAAAAAGGTTGTGGGTTTCAAGTGTCAATGTAAAAAGTGAGTGAAACAGTTGAGAGTGACACTCCAGTCAGTAGCGAATGAGTGCTGCACTGCTCAAGTTGCCATCTATCAGCTGCAATATTAAACTGAGATCCTGTCCTCCATCTCAGGCAAATATAAAAGATCCAATGACACTGATCATCCCAGTGTCACACTTAGATGAATGTGTTCAATTCTGGTCGCCACACTACTTGAAGGACGTGGAGGCTTTGGAGAAGGTACACAAAAGATTTACCAAGATGCTGCCTAGTATGGAGGGCATTAGTGAGGAGAAGTTGAAGAAACTTGGTTTGTTCTCACTGGAACGATGAGCAACCTGACAGAAGTTTACGACTGTGAAAATTTAAGGTTGCAGGAGTGTACAGGCAGGCAGGATGGTGGGTTGAAGTGTATCTACTTCAATGCCAGCAGCATCCGGAATAAGGTAGGTGAACTTGGAGCATGGATTGGTACTTGGGACTACAATGCTGTGGCCATTACAGAGATATGGTTAAAACAAGGACAGGAATGGTTATTGGCAGTTCCGGGGTATAGATATCTCAGTAAGAGTAGGGAAGGTGGTAAAAGAGTTGGAGGAGTAGCATTGTTAATCAAGGATAGTTTAACAGCTGCTGAAAGGTATTTCGAGCAGGATCTGCCTACTGAGGTAATATGGGCTGAAGTTAGAAATAGGAAAGGATCGGTCACATTGTTAGGAGTTTTCTATAGGCCCCAAATAGTAATAGAGATGGAGGAGGAAATGGCAAAGCAGATTATGAATAGGTGTGGAGGTCACAGGGTAGTTATCATGGGTAACTTTAACTTTCCAAATATTGATTGGAACCTTTATAGGTCGAATAGTTTGGATGGGGCACTTTTTGTACAGTGTGTGCAGGAGGGTTTCCTGACACAATATGTGGATAAGTTGACAAGAGGTGGGGCCACATTGGACTTGGTCCTGGGTAATGAACCGGGCCAAGTGTTAGATTTGTTTTTTGCGAGAGCACAGTGACCACAAGTCGGTGGGTCACACGGCAGGGCAAGGTTCATAATTGGAGCAGGGGAAACGATGATGCGATTAGGCAAGAATTGGAGAGCGTAAGATGGGAACAGAAACTGTCAGGGAAAGGCACAAATGAGAAGTGGAGCTTGTTCAAGAAACAAATACTGCATGTCCTTGATAGGTATGTCCCTGTCAGGCAGGGAGGAAATGGCCGAGTGAGGGAGCCATGGTTCACAAAGGAGGTTGAATGTCTTGTTAAGAGGAAAAAGGAAGCGTATGTAAGGATGAGAAAACAAGGTTCAGTTGGGTCGCTTGAGGGTTACAAGGTAGCTAGGAGTGAGTTAAAAAGGGGCTTCGGAGAGCTAGGAGGGAGCATGTGAAGTCCTTGGCAGGTCAGATCAAGGAAAACCCCAAGGCTTTTTACTCTTATGTGAGAAATAGAAGAATGACCAGGACGAGGTTAGGGCCAGTCAAGGATACTAGTAAAACTTGTGCATGGAGTCAGAAGAGATAGGAGAGGCATTGAATGAATACTTTTCTTCAGTGTTCACTAAGGAGAGGGGCCATGTTTTTGAGATGAGAGTATGATACAGGCTAATAGGATGGAGGAGGTAGACGTTCCAAGAGAAGATGTATTAGCAATTTTAAAAAACCCGAGGGTCGGCAAGTCCCCTGGGCCAGATGGGATACATCCTAGGATATTTTGGGAGGCAAGGGATGAGATTGCGGAGCCTTTAGCTTTGATCTTTGGGTCCTCACTGTCCACGGGGATTGTGCCTGAGGACAGGAGAGTGGTAAATGTTGTTCCTCTCCAAGAAAGGAAACAGGAATGACCCTGGTAATTATAGGCTAGTTAGTCTTGCTTCAGAGGTCGGTGAGTTAAATGAAAAAGATCCCGAGGGATAGGATTTATGACCATTTGGAAAAATGCAGTTTAATTCAGGATAGTCAGCACGGATTTGTGAAGTCCTGCCTCACAAATCTGATTAAATTCTTTGAGGAGCTAACTAAGTGTTTAGATGAAGGTAGGGCAGTTGATGTCATATACATGGATTTTAGTAAGGCATTTGATAAGGTTCCCCATGGTAGGCTCATGAAGAAAGTAAGGAGGTATGGGATAGATGGAAATTTGGCCAATTGGTTTAAGTAACTGGCTATCTCATAGGAGACAAAGGGTAGTGGTGGAAGGAAAACTTTCAGATTGGGAGCCAGTTACCAGCAGTGGACCACAGGGATCAGTGCTGGGTCCTCTGCTATTTGTGATTTTTATCAATAACTTGGAAGAGGGGGCTGAAGGGTAGGTTAGTAAATTTGCTGATGACACCAAGATCGGCAGAGTAGTGGATGAGTTGGAGGGCCCTTATCGACTGCAAAGAGATATTGATAAGATGCAGAGCTGGGCAGAAAAGTGGCAGATGGAGTTTAACCCTGGTAAGTGCGAGGTGATTCATTTTGGTAGGACAAACTTGAAATGTGGATTAAAGGGTCAACTAGGATTCTGAGGAATGTGGAGGAACAGAGAGATGTTGGGGTTCATATCCACAGATCTCTGAAGGTTACCACTCAAGTGGATAGAGCCATGAAGAAGGCTTGTAGTGTGTTAGCGTTTATTAACAGGGAGTTTGAGATTGTGGATTTATGTTGCAATTATACAGGACCTTGGTGAGACCTCATTTGGAGTACTGGTCACCTCACTATAAGAAGGATGTGGAAGCATTGGAGAGAGTGCAGAGGAGATTTACCAGGATGCTGCCTGGTATGGCAGGTAGGTCTTATGAGGAAAGGTTGAGGGAGCTGAGGCTTTTTTCTTTGGAGCAGAGAAGATGAGAGGTGACTTAGAGGTTTATAAGATGACGAGAGGGATTGATAGAGTGGATGTGTAGAGACTGTTTCCTCAGGTGTATGTAGCTGTTACTAGGGGGCATAACTATAAGGTTCATAGTAGGAAGTATGAGGGATGTCCAAAGTAGATTCTTCACTCAGAGTGGTTGGGGTGTGGAATGCACTGCCTGCTGTGACAGCAGAGCCGCACACTTTAGGAACTTTCAAGCGGTTATTGGATAGGCACATGGAGCACACCAGAATTATAGGGATTGGGATAACTTGATCTTGGGGTCTGGACATAGCTTGGCACAACATCGAAGGCTGAAGGGCCTGCACTGTGCTGTACTGTTCTATGTTCAAAGATTATGAGGGGCATGGACAGAGTGGATAGTCAGAAGCTTTTCCCCAGGTTGGAAAAGTCATTACTAGGGGGCATAGGTTTACAGTGTGAGGGGCAAGGTTTAAATGAGATGTGCAAGGCAAGTTTTTGTTTAACAGAGGGCAGTGGGCACCTGGAACTCTCTGCCGGAGGTGGTAGTGGAAGCAGATACTATAGTGACTTTTAAGAGGCATCTTGACAAATACACGAATAGGATGGGAACAGAGACATACGGTCCTCGGAAGGGGTTTTAGTTCAGTCGGACAGCATGGTCGGTGCAGGCTTGGAGGGCCTACAAGGCTGCGAAGAGACATTGATATGATGCAGAGCTGGGCAGAAAAGTGGCAGATGGAGATTAACTCCGATAAGTGCAAGGTAATTCATTTTGGTAGGTCAAACTTGAATGCGGATTACAGGGTCAACGGCAGGATTCTGAGGAATGCGGAGGAACAGAGAGATCCTGTGCTGGAGCTTTCTTTATTCTTTGTCTGCATGGGTTTCCTTGGGGTGCTCCAGTTTCCTCCCACAGATGAAAGATGTGCAGGTTAGATGGATTGGCCATGCTAAATCCTCCCTCAGTGTACTGAAACAGGTGCTGGAGTGTGGCGACTAGAGAACTTTCGCAGTAACTTCAGGGCAGTATGAATGTAAGTCATGTGACTAATAAATAAAAAAATTTAAAAAGTGAACGGTTGCACATCATTGCTTGATTATACTTGTATCCTGATGAGTCCAAGGACATTCATTCATTCTTATCCTCTGCAACTTCACCTCTTAATTGATCCCATTATGTGAAAATTATCACATTGATGGGGAAATCCTGAGAGATCCTGGTGTCCATTTTCTCATTGTATTGCCAAAAGAGAAAATGGTGGAAAATCTCAGCAAGTTTGGCAGTATCTGTAAGGATAGAAAACAGCTGACTTTGAGTCCAGATGACCCTCTGTCAAAGCTTTGTCATTTTATTATATCATTGTCGCCTCCACTATGGCTGTGGAGGCTGGGAGCTTCCTTTGGTGCGAGCCCAAGAGGGGCTAAAAAATTCATGGTCGTTAAACTGCCATTTTCCCTGCGCTTATATCTTGTTTTTCCTGTGGTTGAATAAGTTGTGGCAGTAGCTGTTATAAAGATTCACTTGTGAAATGTGCAGTGAATTCATCACCCCATTAAAACAAAGTCCTGGAATGGCAGGGCTAGTATATGAAGAGAGACTGGATCGACTGGGCTTATATTCACTGGAATTCAGAAGAATGATAGAAGAGCTCATAGAAACATGAAATGTTTCATACCAAAATGAATTACCTTGCACTTATCAGAGTTAATCTCCATCTGCCACTTTTCTGCCCAGCTCTGCATCCTATCAATGTCTCTTCGCAGCCTTGTAGGCCCTCCAAGTATGGTGTACTGGCCTTCATTAATCGAGGGATTGAGTTTAGGAGTCGGGAGGTAATGCTGCAACTTTATAAGACCCTTGTCAGGCCTCATTTAGAGTATTGTGCGCAGTTCTGGTCGCCTCACTATAGGAAAGATGTAGAAGCTATTGAGAGGGTACAGAGGAGATTTACAAGGATGTTGCCTGGACTGGGAGGCATGCCTTATGAAGTTAGGTTGAGGGAGCTGGGACTCTTTTCCCTGGAGAGACGAAGGTTGAGAGGCGACCTGATAGAAGTTTACAAAATGTTGAGAGGAATAGATAGGGTGGACTCTCAGAGGCTATTTCCCCGGGTTGAAATGGTTGCTACGAGAGGACACAGATTTAAGGTGCAAGGAGGGAAGTACAGAAGTGATGTTAGGGGTAAGTTTTTCACTCAGAGGGTGGTGAGTGAATGGAATCGGCTGCCGTCAGTGGTGGAGGAGGCGAACTCGCTGGGGTCTTTTAAAAGACTTCTGGATGAGTATATGGGGTTTAATGAGATTGAGGGTTATAGATAGGTCTGTAGGTTGGTAGGTGTTGATGTGATCGGCGCAACTCGTGGGCCGAAGGGCCTGTTTGTGCAGTAGTGTTCTATGTTCTATGAAACATAAAATCCTGATGGGACTGGACAGACCGGATGTGGGAAGAATGTTCCCGATGTTGGGGAAGTGCAGGACTAGAGTCACAGGGGTCTAAGAATAAGGGGTAAGCCATTCAGACTGAAAAGAGGAAGAATTTCTTCATTCAGAGAATTGTGAACCTGTGGAATTCTCTCCCACAGAAAGCTGTTGGGGACCAGTTTGTTAGATATGTTCAAGAGAGAGCTGGACGTGGCCCTTGTGCCTAAAGAGATCAAGGGGTACAAAGAGATCAAGGGGTACAAAGAGAAAGCAGGAGAGGGATACTGAAAGTGCATGATCATATTGAACGGTGGTGCAGGCTTGAAGGGCCGAATGGTCTATGTCTGCATCTATTTTCTATGTTTCTAAAATCTTGTCTTTTCTTAAGGAGAAAGATGGCCACTTTAATGCGAGAAACTCACGCTGATGACGGGAAGCACCTCAAACTCAAGAGGGACTGGGTGGGTCACTGTTTATTTGCTGCTTTCACGATTAGCAGTTGAAGGGTAGCAGCGCTGGTTAATAAAAATATAATCTTTTAGCTTGAAAAACCGTGAGTAAAACAAAGAGGGTAGGTATGTGGTAGTCAAGAGGCTGGTATATAGGAAAAATGCATCGATAAGTAATGTTTATGGTTCCTCCTAATTATTCCCTAGATTGTGTCACTCGGGTCTTTATGGATGACCTTCAATTATTGCTGCTTATTTCAACTGCCATCTTAACCTGCTAATTGCTTTACTCCCTATTAAAGGGAACCCTCCTACACAGCAAGCTGGGAATGCAGAGGTGGATTATTTGGGTGTGTGGAGAACTTTGAAGCCCAAAAGGATTCTTTGGGCTCTGGACTGGTTCCTACATTTTGGAGGGTAGCTATTGTAAGCTCACTATTCAAAAAAGGGAGGTAGAGGGAAAACGGAACAATAGACCAGGGCGCTAATGTTGGTAGTAGAAAAGTTGCTAGACTCCATTATCAAGGATTTTGTAGCTCAGCATCTGTAAAATAGTGGTATAGTCAAAGTCAGCATGGATTTACAAAAGGGAAATCATAATGGGCAAATCTACTGGATTGAGGATGTAACGAGTAGAGTTGATCAGGGAGAACTGGTGGATGTGGTTTATTTAGACTTTCAGAAGGCTTTTGACAAGGTCTCACATAACACATTACTATGCAAACCTAAAACACAGGGGATTGCAGGTAGCGTCTTGTGAAGGATATAAAACTAGAAAATAGATAGGAAGCAAAGAGTTGGAATAAATAGGTCTTTTTCTGATTGGTAGGCAGTGATTCATGGAGTACCAGAGGGATCTGTGCTAGGGCCCCAACTGTCCATATTAATAATCTGAAAGAGGGAACTGAATGCATTATCCCCAAATCTGTAGATGATACAAAGTGGGAGCATGAGAACGATGTAAACTACTTCGACATGATTTGGACAAAAGAACATAAGAAATAGGAGCAATAGTAGGCCATCTAGCCCTTCGAGCCTGCCCTGCCATTCAATAAGATCATGGCTGATCTGACATGGCTCAGTTCCACATTCCTGCCCTCTCCCCATAACCCTTAATCCCCTTGCCTATCAAAAACCTATCAACCCGCGTCTTAAATATATTTAGTGAGGCAGCCTCCACCACTTCAACGGGCAGAGAATTCCAGAGATTCACCACCCTTTGAGTGAAGAAGTTCCTCCTCAACT
Organism: Carcharhinus amblyrhynchos; assembly: GCF_965287045.1. Lineage (NCBI taxonomy): Eukaryota > Metazoa > Chordata > Chondrichthyes > Carcharhiniformes > Carcharhinidae > Carcharhinus > Carcharhinus amblyrhynchos. The sequence continues at coordinate 108,128,491 of NC_137333.1, read as the reverse complement.
CTGTTCTAAACCGCACCACCCCCCCCTTATCTTGAGGCTGTGCCCTATAGTCCTACTGTCCTTTCTGAGCGGGAAGAGCCTCTCCACCTCTATCCTATCCATCCCATTCATCATCTTATATGTCTCAGTGAGATCTCCCCTCATTCTTCTAAACTCTAACGAGTACAAGCCTAGTTTATTCAGCCTCTCCTCATAGCTCAACCCCCTCAACTCCGGTATCAGCCTAGTAAACCTCCTCTGCACTCCCTCCAAGGCCAAAATATCCTTGCCTAAGTGCAGCGACCAAAACTGCACACAGTGCTCCAGCTGAGGCCTCACCAGTGCCCTGTACAGTTGCAGCAAGACCTCCCTACTTTTATATTCAATCCCCCTCGCTATGAAGGCCAGTATGCCATTCGCCTTCCTGACCACCTGCTGCACCTGCAGGCTGGGTTTTTGCGACTCATGCACAAGGACCCCGAGGTCCCTCTGCACCGTCGCATGCTGCAGTTTTTCGCCACGCAAGTAATAGTCCTTCCTACCATTATTCCTACCAAAGTGGACAACTTCACACTTGCCAACATTAAACTCCACTTGCCAGTTCCTGGCCCATTCGCCCAGCCAATCTAGTTCCTTCTGCAGACTCTCCACACCTCCGCACAATTTGCCTTTCCCCCAATCTTGGTGTCATCAGCAAATTTCGACACCATACACTCGGTTCCCTCCTCCAGATCATCTATATAAATGGTAAATAGCTGAGGCCCCAGCACCGACCCCTGGGGCACTCCACTAGTCACCAACCGCCAATCCGAATAGCACCCATTGACCCTAACTCTCTGCCTCCTATTTGACAGCCAGTCCTTTATCCATGCTAACACCCTACCCCCAACCCCATGCCCCCTGACGTTCTGTAATAACCTCTTGTGCGGCACCTTATCAAACGCCTTCTGAACAGGCTGAGTGAGTGGGCAAATAGAAACTAGAAGCAGGAATTGGCCATTCGGCCCTTCAAGCCTGCTCCACTATTCAGTATGATCATCTAATTCAATATCCTGATCTTCCCTTCCTCCCATATCCCTTGATCCTTTTAGTCCCAAGGGCTATATCTAATTTCTTCTTGAAATCAGACAACATTTTGGCCTCAACTACATTTGGTGGTAGCGAATTCCACATATTGGCCACCCTCTGGTGGAAGAAATTTCTCATCTCAGGGGAGGCAATGGCCTAGTGGTATTATTGCTCAACTGTTAATCAGGAAACTCAGCTAATGTTCTGGGGACCCGTGTTCAAATCCCACCACAACAGGTGGTGGAATTTGAATTCAATTTTAAAAACCTGGAATGCTGAATCCACTGAATCATTATTGATTGTTGGAGTAAACCCATCTAGTTCACCAATGTCCTTTAGGGAAGGAAATTTACCTCCTCAGCTGGTCTGGCCAAAACGTGACTCCAGCTCCACAGCAGTGTGGTTGACTCACCACTGACCCCCGAACAAGAGCAACAAATGCTGGCCAGCCAGCAATGCCCATATCACACAAATGAACAAAAAAAGTTCTAAAAGCTTTACACTTTATCCTCAAACTATGATCCTCTCTTTCCTTTCCCCCATATGCATACAGATACAGTATAATGCGGATGGATAAAATGTGAGGTTATCCACTTTGATAGCAATAACAGGAAAGTAGATTATTTGAATGGGTGTAAATTGAGACAGGTGGATAGTTAACGAGATATTGGTGGCCTCGTGCATCAGTCACTGAAAGTAAGCACGTGCACAGCAGACAATAAAGAACGCAAATAAAAACAGAAAATGCTGGAAAATCTCAGCAGGTCAGACAGCATCCGTGGGGAGAGAATAGAGCCAACATTGAGTCTAGATGACCCTCTGTCAGAGCCAAGTCAAGTCTTGACGAAGCAGGATTGAGTTTTTTTGTGTCAAGCATGACTCTGTAGTCGGTTGCCTCTTGCACTGTAGGTACGATTGTGATCTCCAACCATACTCCAGACTTTTTGAGTTTCTTCTTTAGGGGGGCCTACTCAGCTCAGATCCTGTCGACCTGATGGATTTTTATTTAATGACTATAATTTCATCTCGTACTTCAAGACCAGATTTGATGTTTTTTATTCAGTTAATTCTTTCTGAATGAAGACTCTCTATTTTGTGGGAGACTGCCAGGCTTTTTCTAGAGATTTAGTCACTTCTTTCTAGGCCAGAAAATGGCATAGATTGATGGAGCGGCAGTGGCAGTTGGAAGTCTGGCAAGCCAAATTGGAGTACAATAGGAATTCTTGTCATCCTAAACTGAAGGATATTGGTGCAATTAGGGCAGCACTGGACTCTTTATTGACCAAGAATGCAGAGAGGGGAGGCTTGCTCAGCACAAGTTGCATGAATTTGGGAATAAACTAACTGGGTATTTGGCTTTCCTTAAAAAAGGTAGGATTCTAGGACAATTGCTTTGGTGGTGGACTCCAAGGGAAAGAGGAGGATTAAGGCACAGGATAATAATGAGACTTTTAAGAGCTTTTATGCTAATTTGTATAAATTGGATCAAGCTAAGGACGCTCCAATACTTATGGAGCATTTCTTCTTTTCTTGAGATTCTCTCACAACTTTGAATGCTTCACCCTCTGAGATGGAAGTGGGCTCTGCCACAAGGAAGCTTCAGCCTGGTAAAGTACCCCAGCCTAATCGTTTTTGATCTGAATTCTATAAGGAATTCACTGACTTGTTACAGACCCATTAACTGACATGTATAAACCACTCATTTGGCATAGGTTTGTTAGAACATAGAACATAGAACATAACAGCGCAGAACAGGCCCTTCAGCCCACGATGTTGCGCCGGCCAATTAAGAAAAAAGCAATGACCCTCTAACCTAAACCAATCCCTTTCCATCCATAAACCTATCCACGGATCTCTTAAACGCTCCCAAACTAGGCTCATCTACAACTGCAGCAGGCAGGGCATTCCATTCCCTCACCACCCTCTGGGAAAAGAACCTACCTCTGACATCCGTCCTATATCTACCCCCCCTTAATTTAAAGCTATGTCCCCTCGTGCTAGCTTTCTCCATCCGAGGAAAAAGGCTATCACTGTCCACCCTATCTAAACCTCTAATCATCTTGTATGTTTCAATGAGGTCTCCTCTTAGCCACCTTCTTTCCAACAAAAACAACCCCAAATCCCTCAGTCTCTCCTCATAGGACCTTCCCTCCATACCAGGCAACATCCTGGTAAACCTCCTCTGCACCCTCTCCAATGCTTCCACATCCTTCCTATAATGTGGGGACCAGAACTGTACACAATACTCAAAGTGTGGCCACACCAATTGCTGCAGGAGCTGCATATTTCCTTAATCCTGAGACGGTGCAAGCATTCTTATAGACCCATTCCTTCCTTGACTGTTGATTGGAAAGTGTTAAAAGTTCTGATGATGCTTTTGGAGAAGAGCGTTCCTGTGATTATTCAGAGTGATCAGACTGAACATAAGAACATAAGAACATAAGAAATAGGAGCAGGAGTAGGCCATCTAGCCCTTCGAGCCTGCCCCGCCATTCAATAAGACCATGGCTGATCTGTTGTGGCTCAGTTCCACTTTCCCGCCCTCTCCCCATAACCCTTAATCCCCTCTCTTATCAAGAACCCATCAACCCGCTTCTTAAAAATATTTAGCAAGGCAGCCTCCACCACTTCAACGGGCAGAGAATTCCAGAGATTCACCACCCTTTGAGTGAAGAAGTTCCTCCTCAACTCCGTTCTAAACCGCCTCCCCTTTATCTTGAGGCTGTGCCCCCTAGTCCTACTGTCTTTTTTGAGCGGGATTGACTGGATTAATTAATGGCCAGAACTCGTGAAATAACACAAGATAGCTGAATCTTATCCAAGTCCTCCAAAAGCATATTTTGGATGGATTAATGATCTCCCTCGATGCCAAAAAACCTTTGATAGGGCAGAATGGAATTATTTGTTTTATACGTTGCTTATGTTTGGATTAGGAGGGGACTTTGTGAAACGGATTCAAGTACTCTACAAGAACCCAATGTCAGCAGTCCTCGCAAATGGTTATTGATCTGAGAATTTTGGCCTTCAAAGAGGGATTAGGTAGGGATGCCCCGAGCTTCTCTTTTTGTGAGCTCCAGCAATTGAACTTTTGGCACAGGTCACTAACTGTGACCCTCAGGTTTATAGCCTGTCTAGTGGAGGTAGGCAGCACAAAATTTTGCTTTATGTGGATGATGCATTGCTGTTTGTTTCCAAGCCGAGTGCCTCTGTTCCTGCTATTACTAACGTGGTGGCTATATTTAGTCTTTTTCAGGTTTCAAGATTAACATCACAAATCAGAGGCAAGTCCCTGGGCAAGTTAATGAGTAGAACCCATTCCTTCTCGTTTTCCCTTTAATTTGTCCGTCAGTCTTTACAAGGCAAACTTTCCTCCATTATTGGCTTCAATTAAGTGGGACACACATTGTTGGTCATCTTTACCTACCTGGGTGAGCAGAATTGCCATAAGGTGATGGTGTTACCTAGACTATTTTATCTTCTGCAAATGCTACATATCTTATTAAGACATTTCTTCTGTTTGGAAGCAGCAGCAGCACCATGCTTCATAGAACAGCACAGCACAGTACAGGCCCTTCGGCCCTCAATGTTGTGCCGAGCTATGTCCAAACCCAAAATCAAGATATCCCACTCCCTATCATTCTGGTACGCTACATGTGCCTATCCAATAACCACTTGAAAGTTCCTAAAAAGTGTCTGACTTCACTATCACAGCAGGCAGTCTATTCCACACCCCAACCACTGAGTGAAGAATCTATCTTGGACATCCCTCCTGTATCTCCCACCATGAACCTTATAGTTATGCCGTCCAGTAACAGCTACATTCACCCGAGGAAATAGTCTCTGCACGTCCACTCTATCTATCCCCCTCATCATCTTATAAACCACTAAGTCACCTCTCATCCTCCTCTGCTCTGAAGAGAAAAGCTCCAGCTCCCTCAACCTTTCCTCATAAGACCTACCCTCCAAACCAAGCAGCCTTCTGGTAGGTCTCCTCTGCACTCTCTCCAATGCTTCCACATCCTTTTTATAGTGAGGTGACCAGAACTGAACAGAATATTCCAAATGTGATGTCACCAACGTCATGAGATTCTGTGATTCTGTAAAGCCTATTGGTTTAACGTTCTTAAGAAGCTTGAGAGGATCTTTGATATGGCCTTCAAGTTCAATCTCTTGCAAAAAGATCAGCAATGCAAATGGAAAAAGGCTGTGCAATATCCTAGCATTTGCTGCACCAAAGAATATCCTTTGCTCATGGATTAGTGATAAACCCCCTTCAATTCAGAATTGGCATAAATTCATTCTGGAATGTGTACCAGTGGAATTCTTGATTTATTTCCTTCAAGCTGAATCACATGCACTCCACAAAGTTTGGGACCCTTATCTTCAAGTTCCGGGCTCCACCTTGTCTAGTTTACTTCTGCAAGGTTTTCTATCATTCCTGTGGCTCTGTCACCATTATCCTGAGAGCTTGGTTGTACACCGCCAAGCTAACTGTGGCTGTATCCTGTTATCGCCCCGATCCTTCGATATATCTTTTTGTTACTTCTGTGGTGGGATCCATGGATATAATGAATAATCCAAACCAACTGTGTTGGTAATTTTCTCATTTACCTCTTTCTACATGGATTTGTTTGAAAATGAGTCAGCTGCACTGTTCCAATCTTTCAGAGTTTGCTGTGTTATTTGTATAAAATGAAAAAACCTTCAACAAAAATGCATTTACAAGAGAAATACTCTGCACTCCATCTCTCCTACCATAATGGATAACGTCATACTTATCCACATTGCACAGCATCTACCATGTTTTCGCCCACTCACTAACCTCTTCAAATCCCCTTGACATCTCTTTGCATCCTCCTCATAACTCACATTGCCACCTAGTTTTGTGTCAGGTACAAACCTGGAAATATTACATTTAATCCCTACAGCCAAAAACTTTGTTTGAGAATTTAAACATGTAGAAAGAGAGGAAAATAAGAAAATTACCAACAGTTGGTTCAGATTATTCACCGTATCCAGCACCTCCCACCACACAAATAACAAAAGGATGTATCAAAGGATGGGGGTGACATCAGGATAACAGGGTACAGCCACAATTTAAACAGCTGGGTCCCAAGTACTGATCCTTGCAGTACTCCACTCATCACAGCTTTCCAACCAAAGAACGACCTGTTCATTTTTTCTCTTGTCTGCCCATTTACCAGTTTGCAATCCTTGTCAGAATAGTATTCCCAATTCCATGTGCTCCAAGAACAAGAGGACGCCAGAAAAACTCAAGCAGGTCTGCCAGCAACATTCAGGAGAGAAAAAGAGTTAATGTTTCCAGGCATTCTCATTTTGTTTACTAACCTCCAATGTGAGGCCTTATCAAAAACCTTCTGAAAATCCAAATGCATCATATCCACTGGGTTCTCCTTTATCTATGCTACAGGCAACATCCTCAAAAAAACTCCAAAAAGGTATGCCAAACATGATTTCCCTTTCATAAATCCATGTTGACTCTGTTCAATCTGACCATTATTTTCTAAGCATCCTGTTAAATGCTAACATTTTCTCTATTACTGACGCAGGCGAACAGCTCTGTAGTTCCTGGTCTACTCTCTCCCTCCTTTTTAAACAGCGGGGTTCCAATCTGCAGAAACCATTCCAGATTCTATGATATTTTGAAAGATAACTAATGCATCCACTATCATGACTGTCAACTCTAAAGTATAGATCATCACGTCCAGGGGATTTATCTACTTTTAGTCCCATTACTACTTTATTAATACTAATTTGTCTCAGATCGCCCCTTAGTTCTCTAGTATTTTTATAACTGTCTCCATGAAGGTAGATGCAAAGTAATTGTTTACACACTGCTGCTGATGAGTTGATGGTGGGAGCAGTGAATGTTTAAAGTGGAGATGGGGTGCCAAAGGGGTTGGTTTGTCCTGAATGGTGTTGAACTTCTTTACTGCTGGTGGAGCTGCAATCATCCAGGCAAGTACATAGAACATAGAACATTACAGCGCAGAACAGGCCCTTCGGCCCACGATGTTGCGCCGACCAGTTACAAAAACAATGACCCACTAGCCTATACCAATCCCTTTTCGTCCATAAACCTATCCAGAGATCTCTTAAACGCCCCCAAACTAGATGCATTTACAACTGCAGCAGGCAGGGCATTCCAATCCCTCACCACCCGCTGGGTAAAGAACCTACCCCTGACATCCGTCCTGTAGCTACCCCCCCTTAATTTAAAGCCATGCCCCCTCGTGCTAGCTTTCTCCATCCGAGGAAAAAGGCTATCACTATCCACCCTATCTAAACCTCTAATCATCTTATATGTTTCAATAAGATCCCCTCTTAGCCGCCTTCTTTCCAACGAAAACAACCCTAGATCCCTCAGTCTCTCCTCATAGGACCTCCCCACCATACCAGGCAACATCCTAGTAAACCTCCTCTGCACCCTCTCCAACGCCTCCACATCCTTCTTGTAATGCGGGGACCAGAACTGCACACAGTACTCCAAGTGCGGCCGCACTAGAGTAGTGTACAGTTGCAACATTACACTGCGACTCCTAAATTCAATCCCCCTACCAATAAACGCCAAGACACCGTACGCCTTCTTGACAACCTTATCTACTTGATTCCCAACTTTCAGGGATCTATGTACACACACACCTAGATCCCTCTGTTCATCCACACTATTCAAAGTCCTCCCGTTAGCCCTATACTCGACACATCTGTTGCTCCTACCAAAGTGAATTACCTCACACTTCTCCGCATTAAATTCCATCCGCCACCTCTCGGCCCAGCTCTGCAACCTATCTAAGTCTCCCTGCAGACTATGACACCCTTCCTCACAATCTACCACACCTCCAACTTTGGTGTCATCAGCAAATTTACTAATCCACCCAACTATACCCTCATCCAGATCATTAATAAAAATTACAAACAACAGTGGCCCCAAAACAGATCCCTGAGGCACACCACTCGTAACTGCACTCCATGATGAATATTTACCATCCACCACCACCCTCTGTCTCCTATCTGATAGCCAATTCCTATTCATCACATCCTGACTTGTGCTTTGTAGATGGTGACCAGACTTTGAGGAGTTAGGTGAGTTACGCTCCACAGATTTCCCAGCCTCTGACCTGCTCTTGTAGCTACAGTTTTATGCAAGTGGTCCAGTTACAATTTTGTTCAACTGGGGCTCTGCATCAATATTGGGGGATTCAGCAGAAGTAATGCCACCAAGGGACATTCTGTCTCTAACATAACTAAGCTTCCAGCATCTGTATACTTGGAAGTTGTACACCTATAAGGTTATGACCTACACACAGCTTTGAAGTGCCAGCTGTGGCCTCTGAAGCACAAGGTTCTGGGTTCAAGTCCCACATCCAGGATTTGAACATAAGAAACAAGTTTAATATCCCAGTGCAGTACTGAAGAAATGCTGCTTTGTCAGAGTGCTAACTTTTGGATGAGATTCTAAATGATTTTATGTTTGGATAAGGCCCAATTTCCCTGTTCGAGATGCAAAAGATCTCATGGTACTATTCTGAAGAGGATAGGGGAGCTATTACAATGTTTTGGCCAATATTCATCTCTCAGTCAATATCATAAAAACAGATTACTGGTCATTTTCACTTCTCTGTACTGTTCACATTTTGGCTTCTACATTTTGTAAATTACACTAAATATTTGGCTGTGAAACACAGAAATCTGGTGGTTGTGAAAGGCACGATCTAAATGCAGTAAAGAATTCAATTGAGTAGTGAGAGAAATTCTTTTCTCTAACACAATGTCTAAACGGGGAATGATAAAAATAGCTCAAGTTTCGAGCTCATCCAATCAGGATCACACCAACATTTTCTCCACACTAAACGTTATGGAAATCTGCAAGCCAAAAGGCTTCGAGTCCTGGAGATCAACTGAAATTTTCCAAATTGAGGCTGATAGACTTTCTTTTATTAGCTAAATGCATCAAGCAACATCGAGCAAAAAGGCAAGGCAGTGAAACTGATGTGCAGATCAGCATGTAAGCCAGTACAGGCCGGAGGAGATGAATGGCCTCCTGCTATGGATTTGTCTCAGCAACACTTCTGCTTGGAAATCTGCAAAATTCTCATGAGATATCATCACAAAGGGTCACATTGTAAAATAGCTTGTTGTATTAAAAACGCTCTAATTAAGTTTATGAAGCAAATGCCATTAGAAAGCCTGCGTGATGTCAGGATTGATCATTCAGCATTGTACATCATGGCCTGAACACCATAACTACTAACTCAATTCATCATCTCAATATTACAATTTGATCACATCCAGAAAATTCAGTGCACTTCACATCCATCAAAGGAATAAGGAGCAGGTCTTCTCACACTTTTATTCATTCGTTCATTCCCATAAAGTGTTATAATCACAGATAGTACGCCAGCATCAATTAGTGTCAACACTGGCCCCATCAATTATGTAATCTTTCAAGTGTCAAAACATTTTGATTTTGATTGAAGTAGGCTCTTTTGTTATTCAAGCTGCCTGTAAATAACTCTGCATCCAGCCCAGGCTGAAATCAAGACTCTTTCCTCCTCAAAATTGAGGATCGCAAAATGTTTTCCTCCTCCTTTCTCAGTTATCCCTTCCATCCTAAAATCTATAGGCTTTAAACGTCAAACTCGGCATGACAAAACATTCAATTGATTTATTGCTCCTTCACTTTCCAGTCTTGGTCCTGTCCCACATTACAAACCTATTACCAGATTTCTTTGCAAACCATCTCAAACTATTGACAAAGTTATTGTTCTAAAAATATTATATTCCTGATCCCAGCAAGAGACTAAAAACATAGTCAAAAGAACACTGCAATACAAATTCATGATGAGTGTTTCCAGGTCAGACCCCTCACATCTGGTCGATATCAATGGAATATAAATTTAATACTGTCCAAGTGAGAAATTCAACTTGCTCAAATCCAGACACATTTTCTTGCATCAGACCAGGAGATGATTCTCCTTTGAAGCTCAGAGTAAGATGTTTTTATTCAGTTTATTTTGTGCATTAGTTTCATACACAATGCAGCAAAAAAAAAGCTGTGTGTGACACATTTATTTAAAGCTGCTAATTCATTCCTTCAAGCTGCTGTCACAGCCACTACCATTATACACCTTCAATGGAACAGCTTAAAATGCTTTCTACAGAACAGTCCAAGACGGACCAAAACTGGAACCACACTGCTGAGAGTTTGTGCAGTTCATGTGGGCAATGACAGAAGATTTTATGTCGCACTTCCTAGCAGTACCCATATAAAAACATATGAACATAAGAAACACGAGCAGGAGTAGGCCATGGAGTAGGCTGTGGTGAACCTAGTCAGGAGGAAAAGGAAGGTGTACAAAAGGTTCAGGGAGCTAGGAGATGTTAAGGATCTTGAGGAGTATAAGGAGTGTAGAGAGGAGCTTAAAAGGGAAATTAGGAGAGCCAGAAGGGGTCATGAGAAGGCCTTGGCGGGTAAGATTAAGGAGAATCCCAAGGCCTTCTATAAATATGTGAAAGGCAAAAGGATGAGAAGAGAAGGGATAGGACCTATAAAAGGTGAAGGGGGAAAGGTCTGTGTGGAACCAGAAGAAATGGCAGAGGTGCTTAATGAGTACTTTGCCTCAGTATTCATGGTGGAAACTGATCTGGGAGATTTTGCCACAGATTTGCAGCAGATGGAAAAGATTGAGTATGTGGATATTAAGGAAGAGGATGTGTTAGAACTTTTGAATTCTATCAAGATAGATAAGTTGCCGGGACCAGATGGGATGTACCCCAGGTTACTGTGGGAGGTGAGGGAGGTGATTGCAGAGCCCCTGGCGATGATCTTTGCGTCGTCAATGGAGATGGGAGAGGTTCCGGAAGATTGGAGGATTGCGGATGTGGTTCCTATTTTCAAGAAGGGGAACAGAGATAGCCCGGGAAATTACCGACCGGTGAGTCTGACCTCAGTGGTTGGTAAGCTGATGGAGAGGCTTCTGAGGGACAAGATTTACGAGCATTTGGAGAGGTTTGGCATGATCAGAAATAGTCAGCATGGTTTTGTCAAGGGCAGGTTGTGCCTTACGAGCCTAGTTGAGTTCTTCGAAAATGTGACTGAACACATTGACGAAGGAAGTGCAGTGGACATGGTGTACATGGACTTCAGCAAGGCGTTTGATAAGGTCCCCCATGCAAGACTTCTTGAGAAGGTGAGAGGGCATGGGGTCCAAGGGGCTTTGGCCTTGTGGATCCAGAACTGGCTTGCCTGCAGAAGGCTGAGAGTGTTTGTGGATGGGTCTTTTTCTGCATGGAGGTCAGTCACCAGTGGAGTGCCCCAGGGATCTCTTCTAGGACCCTTACTGTTTGTCATTTTCATAAATGACCTAGATGAGGAAGTGGAGGGATGGGTAAGTAAGTTCGCCGATGACACGAAGGTCAGTGGTGTTGTGGATGGTCTGGAAGGATGTCAGAAGTTGCAGGACATAAATAGGATGCAGGACTGGGCGGAGAAGTGGCAGATGGACTTCAACGCGGATACATGTGTAGTGGTCCATTTTGGCAGGACCAATGGGATGAACGAGTACACTATCAAGGGCAGGAGTCTTAGTAGTGTTGAAGAGCAGAAGGATCTTGGGGTCCGGGTCCACAGGACTCTTAAATCAGCCTCGCAGGTGGAGGATGTGGTCGAGAAGGCGTATGGTGTACTGGCCTTCATTAATCGATGGATTGAGTTTAGGAGTCGGGAGGTAATGCTGCAAGTTTATAAGTCCCTTGTCAGGCCTTACTTGGAGTACTGTGCGCAGTTCTGGTCGCCTCACTATAGGAAGGACGTAGAAGCTATTGAAAGGGTACAGAGGAGATTTACAAGGATGTTGCCTGGATTGGGAGGCATGCCTTATGAAGATAGGTTGAGGGAGCTGGGACTCTTCTCCCTGGAGGGACAAAGGTTGAGAGGCGACCTGATAGAGGTTTATAAAATGCTGAGAGGAATAGATAGGGTGGATTCTCAGAGGCTATTTCCCCGGGTTGAAATGGTCGCTACGAGAGGACACAGGGAGGCAAGTACAGAAGTGATGTTAGGGGTAAGTTTTTCACTCAGAGGGTGGTGAGTGAATGGAATCGGCTGCCGTCAGTGGTGGTGGAGGCGAACTCACTGGGGTCTTTTAAAAGACTTCTGGATGAGTATATGGGATTTAGTGGGATTGGGGGTTATAGATAGGTCTATGGATTGGTAGGTGTTGATGTGATCGGCACAACTCGTGGGCCAAAGGGCCTGTTTGTGCTGTAGTGTTCTATGTAGCCCCTTGAGTTTGCTCCGCCATTCAATAAGATCGTGGCTGATCTGATAATGGTTTAGTTCCACTTACTCACCTGCTCTCCATAACCCTTAATTCCCTTATTGGTCAAAAATCTGTGACTTAAACACATTTAACGAGGTAGCCTCCACTGCTTCAGTGGGCAGAGAATTCCAGAGATTCACCACCCTCTGGGAGAAATTCCTCCTCAACTCTGTTCTAAATTGACTCCCCCTTATTTTGAGACAGTGCCCTCTAGTTCTTGTTTCCATTCTAAGCAGAAAAAATCTCTCTGCTTCTACCCTGTCAAGCCCCTTCATTACCATATATACCTCTATAAGACCTCCCCTCAGCCTTCTAAACTCCAATGGGTACAGGCCCAGTTTACTCAATCTCTCCTCACAAGCTAACCCCCTCATCTCTGGAATCGACCTGGCGAACAGGTTGATCCCAATCACAACAATCCCAATTGCATATTCAACCCACAAATCATTCCTCCAAGTGCTCTGCGGTATGCAAATACTGCACCACACTCAATACACCAGTCTGGGCATTTTAAAATATACAAATACTTCAGATTAGTTTGCCAAAGATCAGCATGATATCTCTGCATCCAATTTTTGCCTGTTTGTTGAAATTTGTATAATTCTTAACTCACTCCGTTTCTTTTCTTACCAGCAGAATTTCATACTCAGTGTCATCTAATAAGGTCTAGTTTTATCTGCAAACCTTCCTACCAATGATATCCTGCTTCTTAATTTAAACCACAATACAAACAAGTGTGCCAATTTCCCAGCAGCCATTCATCATCCAGTTTCCCAGAGTTCTGTTGCTCATTCAAGTCACTGGGAAATTAATCCAGAAGCACTGAAATCCCCAGTGAGCAAGAGTAAGGTGGTGAGTGTCCTTAAAACTAAGGCTCAAGAGCAGAAACAGGCCATTTAGCCCATCAAGTCTGCTTCACCATTCAATGTGATCATGACTGATTTGAAGTGATAATCCTCAATTCCACTTTCTTGCCTTATCCCCATAATGTTCGATTGCTTTACAGATTAAAAATCTGTCCACAGCTGTAGTGATACGGCTCACAGATAGGGCAGAATGACAGAGGGAGAGAATTCTTCACAAATCATCCAATTTAGTTCCAACAGCAGTTCAAAAGATGTATGGTATGTGATGCACTCCACTTAACATAAACGGATCTAGAACTGTGCAACCTTGTTATAATCGACTGTTTAGACACTCCAATCTGTTACAAACTAAACTTGTTAAGGTGCCAATAACACTGGTTGTATACATGGAAAATTCCTCTGTATTCAGCAGAACTGAAGTGTTCAAAAGTTCTTGGTTGTGCTAGGAGCTCCTTTGCACGAGGGCAAGGTTTTACATCAAAATCTAGGAATCACTATTAAACCATCAGGGAACAAAACTGCTCTCAAAATAGGCTCCCATTCAAAATTAGTCCCAAAAGTGTCTCCATAAAGTGTAGACAGCGCTGTTAAAGGGAATAAGGACAGCCACTTCATTCAAAGGTTCAGGTAAATGATACAAGCACACAACAACATTGGGTAACAAAACAGCAGCAACAGTCCAAAATCTGGTGAATATTATAAACTTCCTGATTCACTCCATCATAGTAAGAAGTCTCACAACACCAGGTTAAACTTTAACCTGATGTTGTGAGACTTCTCACTGTGTTTACCCCAGTCCAACGTTGGCATCTCCACGTCATCACTCCAGCACGAACAGCCCTGCCTCCACCTGCTTGAAGCTCTGGGATTCCCTCTTTCCTATCTGTATTAGATCTTCCAAAATGCATTACCTCACATTTGTCCGGATTAAACTCCATCTGCCATTTCTCCGCCCAAGTCTCCGACTGATCTGTATCCTGCTGTATCCTCTGATGATCCTCATCACTGTCCGCAAATCCACCAAACTTTGTGACATCCACAAACTGACTAATCAAACCCAGTTATGTTTTCCACAAACAGCAAAGGTCCCAGCACTGATCTCTGAGGGATGCCATTTGTTGCAGCCCTCCATTCAGAAGTGCACCCTTCCACTGCTACCCTCTATCTTCTTTGACCGAGCCAGTTTTGTGTCCACGTTAGCACTGTTTAAATCTGGCTCAATGGTACAGCCTAGAAACAACTTCAGTTTGGGGACATCTAATGAGGCAAAACCAGTGAACACCAAATGGAGGGAAAAAAAGCATTAAACATTTGACAGATTTCGCAGAACTCTTTGCAGCTTGTCTATATAATCTACTTATCGAATTAACTCGCCCTGCGTGATTTTATTCACGTCTTTCAACTTGATGTGCGTTACTGGCTAGCAGGTGAATCTGACCTATCTCAAAGTACTGAGGAGTGGAATCTATCATCCAAAACCATAAGGTTTCTGTTAACCAACATATACATTATAATCTCGCCTGACTCTGTTGTCTACGTTTCTGAACTGGACCAAGGGTTTCAGTAAGGGGCTCTCTGCCACCCCTGCCTTTCTGGGACTTGTGCATACACGGTGTTCTCAGTCTCTGGGTCCATTGTGGAGCTGGGATTGAGATATGGGGATTATTGAGAGTTCTGGACTGTCTCACACACATCCTCTAATTTGTATTCTTCCACAAGATAATATCATCTATTTTGTCCACATGATCTCCTGAACTAGTTATGATAACCTGAAGGTTTAGAGCAGACTTTTTGAATGCCTCTCCTTTATTAACCCCATATTTCTCAGGTGACACAGCTGTGGGGAGGACGAAGGAAGAGAAAGTGTTTTGTTACAAGAAAATAAGAACTAGGAGCAGGAGTCGGCCATCTGGTCCCTTGAGCCTGTTTCGCCATTCAGTGAGATCAAAGCTGATCTTTTCGTGAACTCAACTCCACTTACCCACCCGCTCACCATAACCCTCAATTCCTTTACTGTTCAAAAATTTATCTCTCCTTGCCTTAAAAACATTCAATGAGGTAGCCTCAACTGCTTCACTGGGCAGGGAATTCCACAGATTCACAACCCTTTGTGTGAAGAAGTTCCTCTTCAACTCAGTCCTAAATCTGCTTCCCCTTGTTTTGAGGCTATGCCCCCTAGTTCTAATTTCACCTGCCAATGGAAACAACTTCCCTGCTTCTATCTTGTCTATTCTCTTCATAATCTTATCTTTCCATAAGATCTTCCCTCATTCTTCTGAATTCCAATGAGTATAGCCTTAGTCTATTCAGTCTCTCCTCATAAGCCAACCCTCTCAACACTTATGTGCCAACCACTAGGAGCCAAGACACACTTTAGTTTTGTATGCTACGTAAAATTCTCATTCCTTGTTGAATTATTTGGATCATGCCCACATCTTTTCCCGCAGTGACTTCTGATATGCAGTGCAGCTGAATCCTAAGCACCATTAGCCCTCAGTTCTCTGCAATTTTCTTCTGTTTTGCGATTCATCACAATGCCTTTACAGTTAGCTTACATGATCTTTCAGTGTCACTGTTCATCAGTTTAACATCGGCCGAGATCTTTTCAGCTATGGACGAGATTGCTGTTTTTGTAATGCTGCTATTCTGCTGCACTGTTTCCTGAACCTTCACTAGTTATTTTTCTTGATTTGTATTTCGGTTGCACATTTTCCTTTCAGCTGAAGCACGCATCCACACCCACTGTGCATGTGTGTATACAGATATATTTAAGTCTTCCCAAAACCCAGAGAGCAGTTACAGTATAATTAAGAGTGAATCTTCTAAAAAAGCATCACAAAGAATACTTTTTAAATTGCATTGACATTAATTAACTCAAGTGAGCATCAGCTCAGTGCCTTCCCTTAGGGGATGCCAAACATTAATTGTGAAGGTTAAAAATACTTTTATACCTCGACTAACTCTCAGACAGCCAGCAGTATTGATATGCTTCAGTACACAGTACTAACCATAGTTAACAAAACAAACTGAGCTCTCTGGGGAATGGGGAGATGCAGGGTCAGCGACGATATCTCATTTAAATAAGTCAGGGGTGTCTAAGACATGAACAGAGCCACGTGAGCGCCTGACAAACTGCTATAAAAAAGGTACCAACAAAATTTGCTGGTACAAGTGTTGATAGTGGCGACGCAGAGAGTGTGCCTGCATAGTACAACAAACTGCGTAGGCACAGGTGCAGGCACACATGTAGCATTTGAGCAGAAGTCTCTGCCTTGGACACACTTCTAACTCTGTAGGTACAGACACACATGCAGTTTTTAAGCAGAAGACATCAGTTTCTGTCATGGGCATACTTCTCACTGGAAACCAGCAAGTACATTGAAGTACATGTAGATAGCTTACTTGTAATATAACTAAGTATTATGTTACTTATAAAAAAAATCTAAACATATCGATAAAGAAAAAAGATTATGAAAAATGATTTCTAAGCAAATGGAAATATACCTGTACTTGTAGCGAAGAAAGCAAAGAAGTCTTTATGCTTACTAAGTTTGCAAACAGTATCTGTTGCCAAAGAATACAACATTAAACTACACCATTAAACATGCCACGTTGATATATGGCAGGTACACAGGCAAGTCACGAGAAGATCAGCTTAATAGTTAATACATCACCTTTATCATCTATCCTTAGATAATAGAATATTTTGCTAATTTTCAGTTCAAATATCTGGGTCTCATTATATGTCTTTTCTAAAACAATACTGGTCCAAACCATCACTGCTTTCTTAAGAAGAAATTTGGCCCTCTGGATCATTCAAGTTTGACACCCCTGAAATATGTGATCGAGGAGCCAAAAGCCAATTGAAAACTGAAAACATAATTGGTAGAACTTTTATAACCAGATTTCAAAAACATTTAACTGGAAATCAAAATTAGTCCCATCAAGTCAGACCCAATCTTTCACCTGAGGTGCCCAAGTCAGATTGAGTCAAAGCAGGAGGGTCTGATAGAAACTTTTTTCTCCTTTATAGGCCCTATATTTTTGGTTCTCCCAGGTGTTGATACGGTTGCAATGTTGTCACCAACTTAAGTTGTTGGTGGAATAGCTTGCCTCTTCTATCCCATTGTATCTGCAAGTTCTATAAAATATCCATTCCATCTGCTGAATTATACGAACCCCTGAAAATCATGTCCAGAATTACAGTGAACAATATGAAACTCCTCTGGTATAAACAGTGGCCACTATTGTGGGTGCTGGAATCTTAAATATGCTCAGATTCTAGAGCCACAGCAATGTATTTGACTCTTAACTGAGCTCTGCAATGGCCTAGCAAAGCATTCAGTTGTATTCAAAGTGGTAGCTCACCACCATCTTCGCAAGGACAAATGGGCACAATCAATAAATGCTAGTCTTACCAGCAATGTGCACCAGCATCCAGAGAATAACAAAAAGTTTGTAGAAATCACAAAACTATTGGTAATGCAGCAGACTAAATGAAGATCAGTAAAGATTTCAGAGGAGACAGACTGGTGAAATGGGCAGCTACATAGATGAAATTCTAGAAGTGTGAAGTGATACATTTGGTTATAAGAAATGGGGGAAAAACAATATAAACTGAATGGTACAATTTTTCAATGGGGGCGATGACAGGGAGACCCGAGATTTGCGCAATTTTCAGACAGCACAGCTTGAGATGCTGCTAAATCTTATGGGTTCCTTTAAAAACAAAGCACAAAATAAAAAAGTTACAAGAACATTTATAAAAGACTTGCCTGACCTAAAATTAGATTTCAATTCTCGTCGCCACACCTTTGGAAGGACATCCAAGGCATTAGGAAAAATGTAGATGAGATTTACTGAAAGCACTTAAGTAGCTGGAGAAGCAAGGGTCATTCCCCGAAATGGTTAAAAGGAAATTTGATGGAGGAGATCAAAAATCATCAACAGTTCTGAAAGATTCAACGTGGAAAATGCATTTTCAATGGCAGAAGGGTTTGTAACTGGAGGACAAAGATTCAAGATGATTGGTGAAAAAAAAATCAGAGGCAACACGAGGAAACAGAATGAACACAAAAAGGCAAGTGGATGAATAGTTGCAGGAAGAAAAGTACAGAGGGTGAGGGGAAGAGAGTGGAATCAATTGGATAGCTCTACAATTAGTCTCCATACTGAACATCAGCCTCACTTTTCCTCTTTCAGTTGCTGATGGGCGAGTTGTGTGTTTCTCACATTCTCTGGCTCTTTTAAAACTTATTTAATTAGCAGAAAGCAAACTGGAATATACCATGGGGATAGGTAACTATTAAGCAATTCTTCTCAATTACTTGCAGAAATGGATCCAGAACTTTCCTTCAGAACTCAAAAACAAGAAACAGAAGATGACCATTCAGCCCATTTTTCAATAAGATCATTGCTGATCGGACATTTCAATGCCTTTTATCCTCACTATCCCCATAACCCTTTAGGTTATTGTTAATCAGAAAGCTATCCATTTCTAGCTTGAATATACACAATGACTGAGCTTTCTCAGCTCTCTGGGGTAGAGAATTACAAAAATTTACAACCCTCTGTATAATGAAATTTCTCTCAGTTCTAAGTGGCTTCCTCCTTATTTTGAAATTGTGCGCCCTGGTTCTGGACTCCCCAACCAAGGGAAACATCTTACCTTCATCTATTCTGACTATTCCTTTAAGTATTTTGAAGGATTGCCTCTCATTCTTCGAAACTGTCGAGAATATATGCCCACTTTCCGTACCTGGAACAAGTCTGGTGAACAGTCATTGCACTCCCTCTATGGCAATAACATCCCTTCTGAGGTAAGGGGACCAAAACTACACTTCAGGTGTGGTCATAGAACATAGAACACTACAGCACAAACAGGCCCTTCGGCCCACGAGTTGCGCCGATCACATCAACACCACCAACCTACAGACCTATCTATAACCCTCAATCTCATTAAACCCCATATACTCATCCAGAAGTCTTTTAAAAGACCCCAGCGAGTTCGCCTCCACCACCACTGACAGCAGCCGATTCCATTCACTCACCACCCTCTGAGTGAAAAACTTACCCCTAACATCACTTCTGAACTTCCCTCCCTGCACCTTAAATCTGTGTCCTCTCGTAGCAACCATTTCAACCTGGGGAAATAGCCTCTGAGAGTCCACCCTATCTATTCCTCTCAACATTTTGTAAACTTCTATCAGGTCGCCTCTCAACCTTCGTCTCTCCAGGGAAAAGAGTCCCAGCTCCCTCAACCTAACTTCATAATGCATGCCTCCCAGTCCAGGCAACATCCTTGTAAATCTCCTCTGTACCCTCTCAATAGCTTCTACATCTTTCCTATAGTGAGGCGACCAGAACTGCGCACAATACTCTAAATGAGGCCTGACAAGGGTCTTATAAAGTTGCAGCATTACCTCCCGACTCCTAAACTCAATCCATCGATTAATGAAGGCCAGTACACCATACGCCTTCTTGACCACATCCTCCACCTGCGAGGCCGATTTAAGAGTCCTGTGGACCCGGACCCCAAGATCCTTCTGCTCTTCAACACTACTCAGACTTCTGCCCTTGATAGTGTACTCGTTCATCCCGTTGGTTCTGCCAAAATGGACGACTACACATTTATCCACGTTGAAGTCCATCTGCCACTTCTCCGCCCAGTCCTGCATCCTATCTATGTCCTGCTGCAACTTTTGCCATCCTTCCAGACCATCCACAACACCACCAACCTTAGTGTCATCAGCGAACTTACCCATCCCTCCACTTCCTCATCCAGGTCATTTATGAAAATGACAAACAACAAGGGTCCCAGAACAGATCCTTGAGGCACTCCGCTGGTGACTGACCTCCATTCAGAAAAAGACCCATTCACAACCACTCTCTGCCTTCTGCAGGCAAGCCAGTTCTGAATCCACAAGGCCAAAGGCCCTTGGATCCCATGCCCTCTCACCTTCTCAAGAAGTCTTGCATGGGGGACCTTATCAAACGCCTTGCTGAAGTCCATGTACACTACGTCCACGGCACTTCCTTCGTCAATGTGTTCAGTCACATTATCGAAGAACTCAACTAGGCTTGTAAGGCACGACCTGCCCTTGACAAATCCATGCTGACTATTCCTGATCATGTCAAACCTCTCCAAATGTTCGTAAATCTTGTCCCTCAGAAGCCTCTCCATCAGCTTACCAACCACTGAGGTCAGACTCACCGGTCGGTAATTTCCCGGGCTATCTCTGTTCCCTTTCTTGAAAATAGGAACTACATCCGCAATCCTCCGGAACCTCTCCTGTCTCCATTGACAACGCAAAGATCATCGCCAAGGGCTCTGCAATCTCTTCCTTCGCCTCCCACAGTATCCTGGGGTACATCCCATCTGGTCCAGGCGACTTATCTACCTTGATAGAATTCAAAAGTTCCAACACATCCTCCTCCTTAATATTCACGTTCTCAATCTAACAAGGTTCCTCTACAATTGGAGCAAGTCTTCACTACTCCTATATTCAAATCCTCTTGTGATACAGGCTAACATTCCATTAGCCTTCCTATGAGCTTGCTGCATGTTAGCCTTCAGTGACTTATGGGCAAGGATACGCAGGTGCCTTTGTACATCTCCACTTTCTAATTTCTTACCAAACAGGAAATATTCTGCACAGCTGTTCCTTCTACAGTGAATTAACTCTCATTTTCCCACATCATATTCCATCTGCCATATTCTTGCCCATTCATCAAGTCTGTCCAACTTCCCATGTAGCTACTTCACATCTTCCTCACAACACACATTCCCGCCGAGCTTGGTATCACCTGTGAGTTTGGAAATATTACATTTGGTCCCCACATCCAAATCATTGAAATATATTGTGAACAGCTGGGGCCTCAAGTACTGATTCTTGCAATACCCCACTAGCCACAGCCTGCCAACGTGAGAATGACCCATTTATTCCTGCTGTTTTTTGCCTGTTGGCCAAATTTTACTCAATTGCCTCCTATCCCATGATACTTTTCATTTTGTTAATCAACCTCCTGTGGGGGATTTTATCAAAAGCCTTCTGAAAATCCAAATATACTTTGTCCATCGATTCCTCTTTATCTGTTTTGATCGTAACATTCGCAAAAAACAATTTCAGCAAACACGATTTCCCTTCGGTAAATCCATGCTGACTTATACCCAATTGTGAGTGATCAAAGAGAAGGGCAGGCTAAATGATCGTCTCTTCATCTGTGCCTGATGTCCTTCCATACTATCAGTTAGTCAGGATCTGTGGGAAGCTTCCACTCACCTTGGATTCTGTATTACTCCCACTCAGCACCTCCCACTAGACACGTTGGTGAAGTGGAAATCACCATGTACGCAGAGTCCTTGCAGGAGCTCCCTCTGTGGTGATGCTTTTGGTGCAGCTACATTACCTTTAAGATGACTTAAACTGATTGCGAAGTAGAAATAATTTGGTAAACTCAGCACATCACAGGGAAAAGCAATCATTTGTTCCAATTAAACTCATTTCCCTAGATGCAACTGAAATATCTTTCACAATCACCTCAGGTCAAATTATTACCACTCACAGCACAACAGTTTATCACCATACTTTAAGCTGAACACACTTCATCTCTGGGTTGATGTGGCACTATCCTCCAATTCTGATAAGACTGAGTACTTTGCAAACGGTTACTGATTCTTTTGAACAAATTTCCTTCCCATTCAAGGCCCCCACAGATTTCTGGACAGCACAGGTGTACTATAGGCGCCACAACAAGTCATTATTGTTTCATCCATTTCCCTGCCAGCCTCAAGCTGGCGAATTCCACATTTCACAATACAAATACAAGCATATTGATAAAAGCAAGAATGAAACAGCATCAAGAGGATACTAGGACAAAACTGAAAATGCACCACAATCTACTGAATGGGGCTTGCAGTCCCATCTTACCAGATGCTTATTTCGTAGGAAGGTCAGAAGGAATTCCATCATTGCTCTTGGCTGGAAGTATTCAGAGAGACGACAATGATATGAAATAACTGCGGGAAGTTTCTCTGCAGCCTGCTGATCCACTGCAACTCATTTAATTCTTTATGACAAGATGCTGGCAATCCCTGCTTATCCCAACTCGTGTCACCATGGCAACAGGTTATTGAAATAGTATACGCAACATGACAGGCAAACTGCTGACTGTAATCTCTGGTGATGCAAAAACTTATTTTTTAAAAAATAAGTACCACTCTGTAGACGGGATGATGTTCCAGCTTTCTCCAAGTCCCAGTGCTTCAGGGTCAATGATATTAAAGAAATCAAAGAATTACTGTAACTAAATTGGAAAAATCCAAAGAAAATTAGTTTTTTCTGAAATATCTTACTGATGTGGATGATCGCTCAAACGCAAGGAGTCCCCAAACAGAGGGCATAGAAAAAGAATTGCTTCCAAGATAGTGTTGCTGATAGGTTAGGTGTGCAGCTTGCAGTCAAGTGAATGGATTCTTCACTGATCTCCCTTTGCCTGTACAATACTTGATAGTAAATGGAAAACCGAATCCAGCCCTATCCCTGTGTTGATGGTGCTTCAGTCACAATATGCTGGAGCTTAATTCCAAAAGGTAGTAACACCATCGCAATCCATTCTACACGTCTCATCCATGGGGGGTTTTCTTTTCGATAGTACCGACTCGGAGTGAAGTGACTCCCATCCTTGCTAATTACTCTTTCAAGAAAGTCTAATGCCTGGACCACTGTTACCAAACCTTTGCAATTCAATAAACATGGGAACTGTTATGGCAACGCTGCTCTTTGCCAACATCTAAGTTCACTCAGGGCAGGGACTCTGTCAGATCCTTTGAAATTCTTTCAGAAGATACTGACGCGGTGTACCAGCTCCGTCTTCCTGTCAGAATTTGAGATGGGTGGAGCCTAGTGCTCTCAGCTCAGCGGATGGATACACTCTGGGGCTTCTTGTAGTCAGTTGGGAGCTTGAGCAGTCTCCAGAAAAGAAGGGGCAATAGCAGAACAAACGGTTGTTAGCTTCGCACCTTATACGGCAGTTCCAGCAACTTTCGGAATGTCCTAGCATGGCACTGTGCAGGGTGCAAGCTGAGGACAGCAGTCATTAGTTTAGTTCAGAGACAGTGCTCATTTTTTTAAACAGTTGTAAAAAGCTCAAAACAAAAATCGATAATTACAGAAGGGCAGGTTAATACAAGCCTCTTGGTAGCTGTTTTCAGGGTTGCTAGACTAGCTAGTGTTCAGTATATACCCACGGATTCAGCCATGGTACTGCAAAGCACTGCAGCATAGAACTACTCATTTAACAAGTCCTTGAAATGTTTTCATATCAAACAAGGAGCCCTTGTAATCCCCTATTCCAGTCAGATCCTAGCGTGCATGTCAAACATTACAATGCTAACAAGCAAAAAGCTGCTGGATGCAGATATAGGAAAGATAACCACATTTCCATTTTCACACCTTTAACAGCTAATAATTACTGCAATCGTCAAATATTTTCATAAACCAGAGATATTAAAAAGGTTTTGTGTGCCGAGAGATCTCTGTAGCTGCCAGATTCCCAAGCCTCGTGTTCTATTTGGTTTCACTCACACAGTCTGTCTGAATTCCTGCGTAACCATTATCAATACCCTGCTTCTCTATGGAACTTGGATTCCATTCAGTCTTTGTCCACTTCACTCAGACCTGACACTTCAAACCAGGAAGCTCCAAAAGAATCGACCTCAAACCGCAATTCAATAGCCTTCCTCCAGTGAACTCCCTTCGGAGAGGAAAAAAAAATCAGCTGCAAGATGACTGGCTGGCACCTCCTCCTCTTTCCAGCAAAGAAGATTTCACACATTTTCACAGTCGTGATCAGCCAGACAAGCAAAGCAGGAGCCGGACCATTACCAGGGATCTGACAGACAATTAGATGCAATTCTGATGTCAATGCAGCTGTTCGAGCTCATTTGCAGCCCAGACACACTCAAAGTCCATTAAAAACCAGGGTCCCCAATGGCTATTGCTGCATCACAGACCCTTCATTATATTGTTTGCTATTCAAATAACTTTGAACTTTTGTTCTTACAACTAATTGTTATTTTGGAATGATTCATAATTAAGCAATAAAATAATTTCAACACCACAGTACTAATTTACTCACCAGGTGAACGTGAAAAAAGATCAAAAACTGGATCAGAACAGTTTTGGTGAACATGTTCAAATTTATCTGCATATTTGTTACCAAATGCCTAGTGATACAAGTTACAAAGAATAAAAAACGTGAATTCCAAACGACTGAAGCCAACTTGCTCCATTTCCTATTAATTTCCTCATTTCTGGCATAATATGCAAGTTTGAATTTCAGCAGCTGGCCTGAGCCAGTGTTATTGAACTAAGTTGTTTAGGAATACTAAAATATCTCGTTTAGTTCACAGCTTGTCAGGTGATGCACTGCTTTGACTGCTTGTGTTTAACTGCACAGGAGAATAAGATTTCCATGGATTATCAGTGTGACCACACTGTGCCTTTAAGAAATGTATTTATGTTCCTCGTGAAGAACTGCCAATCGCCAGACGCAGTTCTATAACTCATCTGCTTCATCCTTGACCACAACATCTTCAACCAGTTCTTCATCCAGACACATGGAACAGCCAGGGGGACCAAGTTTGCACTTCAATATGCCAAAATCTTCATGCACAGGTTCGAACAAGACCTCTTCACTGCACAGCACCTTCAACCGATGCTATATACTAGATACATTGATGACGTTTTCTTCCTTTGGACTCCTGGCAAACAAATCACTGAAACAACTATACGATGACATCAACTAGTTCCATCCCACCATCAGACTCACCATGGACTACTCTCCGGAATCGGTTGCATTCTTGGACATACACATCTCCATCAAGGACGTTCCCGTCAGCACTTCACTGTACTGCATGCTCTTGGATAACCTCACAATGTTCCACTTCTCCAGCTTCCACCCTAAACATGTTAAAGAAGCCATCCTCTATGGACAAGCTCTCTGTATGCACAGGATCTGCTCAGATGAGGAGGAGCACAATAGACACCTCCAGACACTGAAAGACACCCTCGTAAGAACAGGATATGGCACTCGACTCATTGATCGACAGTTCCGAAGCGCCACAGCCAAAAACCACACTGACCTCCTTAGAAGACAAACACGGAGCATGGCAGAGACCACCCCACATTGTCAAGTACTTTCCTGGAGCGGAGAAGCTACAACATCTTCTCCGGAGCCTTCAACATGTCATCAAAGAGAACGAACATCTTGCCAAGACCATCCCCACAACCCCCCCCACTGCTTGCCTTCAAACAAGCACGCAACCTCAAATAGACCATGGTCCGCAGCAAACTATCCAGTCTTCAGGAGAACAGTCATCCCAACATCCCACAACCTTGCCACAGCAACCTCTGCAAGACATGCTGATAGTCATAGAACATGGAACATTACTGTGCAGTACAGGCCCTTCGGCCCTCGATGTTGCACCAACCAGTGGAACCAATTTAATGACCCTCTAACCTAAACTATTCCAATGCTATCCAAATGCCTATCCACTGACCATTTGAACACCCTTAAAGTTGGCGAGTCCACAACTGCTGCAGGCAGGGCATTCCACGACCTTACTACCCTCTGAGTAAAGAACATACCTCTGACATCGATCCTATAATTACCACCCCTTAATTTAAAGTTATGTCCCCTCGTGTTAGCCATCACCATCCGAGGAAAAAGGCTCTCACTGTCCACCCTATCTAACCCTCTGATCATCTTGTGTGCCTCAATTAGGTCACCTCGTAACCTTCTTCTCTCTAATGAAAATAACCTCAAGTCCCTCAGCCTTTCCGCATAAGACCTTCCCACCATACCAGGCAACATCCTGGTAAACCTCCCCTGCACCCTTTCCATTGCCTCCACATCTTTCTTATAATGCGGCGACCAGGACTGTACGCAACACTCCAAGTGCGGCCACACCAGAGTTTTGTACAGTTGCAACATGACTTCACGGCTCCGAAATTCAATCCTCTACCAATAAAAGCTAACACACCGTACGCCTTCTTAACAACCTTATCAACCTGGGTGCCAACTTTCAGGGAGCTATGCACATGTACCCCGAGGTCTCTCTGCTCGTCAACACTACTAAGAGTCCTTCCATTAGCCCTATATTCTGTACTCCTGTTACTCTTACCAAAGTGAATCACCTCACACTTTTCCGTATTAAACTCCACAGTCGACACAGATGCCATCATCTCACATGAGAACACCATCCACCAGGTACACGGTACAGTCTCTTGCAACTCAGCCAATGTTGTCTACCTGATGCACTGCAGGAAAGGATATCTGAGGCATGGTACATTGGCAAGACCATGAAGATGCTACAACAACGGATGAATGGCAACCACTCAACAATCACCAGGCAGGAGCGTTCCCTTCCTGTCAGGGAACACTTCAGCAGTCACAGGCATTCAGCCTCTGATCTTCAGGTAAGCGTTCTCCAAAGCAGCCTTCAAGACACTCAACAGCACAGAATTACTGAGCAGAAACTGATATCTAAATTCCGCATACGAGGACAGCCTCAGCCGGGATCTTGAGTTCACGTCATATTATCTGCAATCCCCATGACTTGCCTGGGCTTGCAAAATCTCACTAACTGTCCTGGCTGGAGATAATTCACATCTCTTTAACTTGTGCTTAACCCTCTCTCCACTCTGCACCTGTAAAGACCTGATTGTCTGTTGAGACTCGCATGCCAACCATTATCTTGTAAATTAAGGCTGTGTTTATATATGCCCCATTTGTAAACCCAATCCTCCACTCAGCTGATGAAGAAGCGGTATTCCGAAAGCTCGTGCTACCAAATAAACCTGTTGGACTTTAACCTGGTGTTGTGACACTTCTCCTTGTGATGGTGTTAAGATTCAATTCTCTTTAAACAGTACTCATTTGTCTGCAATTGGCAGCCCATATGCTCAGCATGCAGAAGAATAATTGCTCCTAGTTTTCAGCGTGTTTGTTTTAATCTCGAGTTAATGCAGTTTTGTTATTTTTCGGGTTTTCCATAGTGTTTCAGAGTGGGGTTTAATTAGGTTGATTGAAAAGAAAAAGTCATGGGAATGGGCAGAACTAGGCTGAGAGATACAAGCAGGCAGTCGTGGTTTGAATTTGAAAAGAGCAGCAGCACTTTCTCTCTCTGGAAATTAAAGTCTGGGACCTGCTAGAAAATATGTAATCTCTCTCCAGAGATCTACAAAAAGCACAAGGTGTTTTTTTTTCCTCCCTCTCTCTGGAGTTCTGTTGTTTCAAGACAGGTCTTTTTGTGGAGACTGTTGACAGAGGCAGAAGACAGGTGTCTCCATGTATTTCTGTCCAGAGGTGTTAAGAGGCTGGGAGGCTAGCAACCCACACATGCCTGTGTGTTTTTGCTAACTGATTCTGAAGAGGAGTTTTTGTCGATGGAAAATTTACATCGGAACTCAGATAGCCAGTTAAGAATTATGGCTGATCATGTTTAAGTATTGCAGTGGGTTAAAAGGTATGATAATTCTTCTTTTAATAGTTAAACTGTCTTACTAAATAAAGCTTATTTTAATAAAAGCTTCCTGGTGGGCCAATAGAATCACACCTGGAGCAAAACATTCTGCTCTCTCACTGTGACACAGGTTTGATTTCCAGCTTGGGTCATTGTCTACGTGGAGTTTGCACATTTTTCCCATGTCTGACTGGGTTTCTTCCGGGTGCTTTTGTTTCCTTGCACACTCAAAGATGGGCCTACTAGTTGCACTGGCCATGTTAAATTCTCCCTCAGTATGCCCGAACAGGCACCGGAGTGTGACAACTAGAGGATTTTCACAGTAACTTCATTGCAGTATTAATGTAAGCCTACTTGTGGCTAATAAACTTTAATGCCAAAAATTAAAAATAGTCAGGGTCTAGGTTAACTTCAGAGCTTATGTTGCAGTTTTGAATCTGGTCCCTAACAACATGGGAGGTGAAAAGAATTGTTTCTTGCACGCTATACAAAGTGAACCATACCGTTCACAGAAGGAAAGGAGAGGGTGCAGACTGCAGTATTACAGTCATAGGTAGGTATACAGAAAGATCAGTTTGTGCAAGGTAGGTCCATTCAAAAGTCATTTGGCAGCAGGGAAGCTGTTCTCGAGTTAGTTGGTACATGCCCTCAGACTTTTGTATCTTTTTCCTCCGACATAAGGTGGTGGAAAAAGAGGTGTGCAAGGTCCTTCTTTTTGTAGTTTATTTATGATAAGTAAGGCTTACATTTCATTGCAATGAAGTTACTGTGAAATTAACTATGCTGGCTGCTTTGGCGAAGCAGTGAAAGTGTAGACAGAGTCAATGGATGGAGGCTGGTTTGTGTGATGGACAGAGCTTCATTCACGGCCCTTTGTAGTTTCTTGCGGTCTTGGACAGAGCAGGAGCCACACCAGGCCATTCAACCAAAAAGAATTGTTTCTATGGTGCATTTGGAGAAGTTGGTGGGTAAGAGTCAGCTTACATGCTGAATTTCCTTAGTCTTCTCAAATAGAGGAATTGGTGGACTTCCTTAACTATAGTGTTAGCATGTGCGACATGTAGAAAACTGCCAGGAGAAAGCAGCAGAAAGTATAAACACAGGCTTGGAGGATGGGCTGTACTAGATAAATCCTAATATAGAAAACATGAGTGAAAATAGATTTTGGGGAAAAATGGAAAAATTACAAATGGTAGATTATTTTACAGTCAAGGATCAGAAGGATTTTTCAACAAAATGCTATAAACAAGCAGGTTAAACAAGCAATACTAAAAGAAAAGCAGGTTAAAAAGCAATACTAAAATACATTTATATTGAGATTGAAATCAATAACCAAGTCATGATCCTTCTCTACAAAGTGCTTAGGCCACATTGCAAAGTCCAGTTGTATTACGAGCTTCTTGCTTTGAGGATGTAACTCAGGCCCTGTGGGGGCATTGAGAGAAAAGCTAAGACTGATGGAAAATTAGGTGTTCAGAAGGAGAAAGAAGGTAAAGTTGTCATAGTCCCAGATGACCACAGGCTACTCTCCCTTTTGATGGGAGAGTTAGCCAGTGGATGATTTAACCAGAGGATCACTGCACTCAGGTGAGGGGCAAGGTTGAGAAGGAGGCCTTCATGAATAACCTCAGCCGATACAGGAATTGAACCTGTTGGTGTCGCTCTGTATCACTAACCCACTGCCCAGACAACACAAAGTGAAATAGACAAGGCAAATATAGATTATTTCATTTGCATCTGAAAGACAACAGCTGGGAGCTAAAGACAAGCATTAACACACAAAGGTGAAGATTAAGAGAAACTTTAACGTAAGGAGCATGACAGATACACAGAACAGACACAGTGATTAGACACTTCATTTGCTATCTTGCTCACTTGCACGCCACACTCTATGCATCAAATAAGTCTTTACATCTACTATCACTCCTGTTTTCTATTTCACTAATAATTTTAGTTAACAAGATGGAAAAAAAATACTGACGCAGATGCCATCATCATCTCAGTGGCAACTGGCTCCACATCCCTCCTCACAATAATTCATAGGATCACAGAAACCCTATCGTGCAGGAGGCCATTTGGCCAATCGAGTCTGCACGGGCAACAATCCCAGCCAGGCCATGTCCCCGCAACTCCACATATTTCCTGCTATTTCCCCCTAACTAAGGGGCAATTTATCATGGCTAATCCACCTAACCCGCACATCTTTGGACTGTTGGAGGAAACTGGAACACCCAGAGGAAACATTCAGTGGTCAGAACATTGAATACAGGAGTTGGGATGTCTTGTTGAAGTTGTGCGAGACATTAGTAAGGCCACACTTGGAACACTGTGTAAAGTTCTGGTCATCCTATTATAGAAAGGGTATTATTAAGAGTGCAGAAAAGATTTATTAGGATGCTACCAGAGCTTGATGGATTGAGTAATAAGGAGTGGCTGGATAGACTGGGACTTTCTTCTCTGGAGCATAAGAGGCTGAGGGGTGATCTTCTAGAGGCCTATAAAATTATGAGGGGCATAGATCAGCTACATAGGCAACATCTTTTCCTAAAGGTAGGAGAATCTAAAACTAGACAGCACAGGTTTAAAGGTGAGAGGGGAGAGATACAAAAGCGTCCAGAGGGGCAATTTTTCACACAGAGGCTGGTGAGTGTTTGGCAGAGGTAATAGTAGAAGGGGTACAATTTTGGCTTTTAAGAAGCATTTAGACAGTTACATGGGTACGATGTGTAGAGAGGGGTATGGGCCACACAAGAGCAATTGGGGCTAGCTTTGTTGATAAAAAAGGGTGGTATGAACAATTTGAACCATAGGGCCTATTTGCATGCTGTAAATCTCAGACACTTTTCACCTCAAGTATTTGTTTGGCTCAGGTCTTGCTAGAGCTGTACAGGGTTTTGGTGAGACCACATCTGGAATCCTGTGTGCAGAAAGGATAGACCTGTATTGGAGACAGCACAGCGAAGGTTCATGAAATTGCTCCCTGAGAATGAGGCTAGCAAATTGGTTTGATATTACAAACTAGCATTCGACCCTTACTGTCTGGAGTTTAACAGAATGAGGATTCCCATTGAAACCTACAAGATTCTGAAGGGACTTTGCTGATTAGATGCTGCAAGGTTGATTCCCTTCAGCATTCCATTCTCAAGATAAGGGGTTGATTATTTAGGATTCAGATGAGGGGAAGCTTCTTCACTCAAACAGTTGTGAATCTTTGGAATTCTCCACCAAAGCTCCATTATAGTATATATTTTACAGTTGGGACAGACAGCTTTTTGTTCTCATGGAATTAAAAGGGTATGGGGAGCAGGTCAGAAAGTGCAGATGGAGCACAGTATCAGTCATGATTATACTGAATGGTAGAGCAGGCTTGATGGGTTGTAAGGTCCTCTCTTGCTCCAATTCCTTGTGGTAAATTTAATTGGCCAGTTTTGACCGATCATTGCTGAGAACATATGGAATCAAAAGGTAGACTGATGCATCGTGTCCAGCTGCATGGAAATTCGATACACTCCATATTCTGTGTAACTGAAGTCCTGGGAGAACAGAATAAAATGCTGCCATCTGAGAACATGAGGATCTCAAATATTTCCACAATAAAACACCTGGAACTGGGAGTTCAAACTCCCCAAACAAAATACCCAATACCAATACCTCGTTCATTTTGCCCAAATGGAAAACCTGTATACATGCAGAGAGTAGCATTATCTTCAGTTCCGAGACTAAAGATTATATACACACATGTTGCTGAGTACAATGCCATCCATGATTACAATTTCCATGAATACAGTCTGTATCTCTTACAGTTTCATCCACTGACACGTTTCTACGTCGGATTTGTGAAAGTATCCTGTCGTCCAGAAAGCAGTAAAAAATTCTGTTTCCTCCATTCCCCAGTGTAAAGAGTCTGCAGCTACTTTGAGAACGATTCAACTACACACCAGAGGAAAAATGTAGCATAGCCTGTGGCTCAGCTGGAAACAGAGACTTTTGCTGCAGATTAATTCTTCCTCTCCTGTTGTGGCCCTACCAGATGGATTAGTAACCCAGAGGTCACAGGCTCAAGGTCCACTCGACAAATGGTGAAAAATTCAAGACAAGAATGTAACCTGTGCACAATGGGATCTGGATTTGATTTTGCTGATGTTAAACAGAGTTCAATTTCCAAATTGAACAAAAACACATCAAACTCACACAGAGCAGGCAACCCAGAACCTCAAAAAAAAATCAGTTCAACGCAAAAAAAATTAATTGTCCTTTGTTTTATACAAAAAGGCCACACATTCAATGGTCTGCATAAGTTTCCAGAACTGATTTACCTTCAGCAACTGGATCACTCGGAGTGCAATCTTCTTAATAACCGAATCAACCTCAGACTCCACAAACTTTTTAATGTGAAAACAGCTGGAGTGTTGTTAAAATCCAAACAGTTCATGACTACCAGAGGAAGGAACATGCCATCCCTACTTGGCCTATACTGCTGCTCTCAAAGCCACAGGTTTTGACCACTGAGTTATCAAGAAATTTTATTTCACAATTCATTCTCAGGGTGTGAACATTGGCAGCAAGCTCAGCTTTTATGGCCCATCCCTAATTGCCTTAAGAGAATACTTAAGAATGAAGGACATTGGTGTGCAACTGGGTACACAAAGGTTCAGGCCAGGCTAGACTGACAAGTTTCCTTCCCTAAAGGATGTTAATGAACCAGGTGGGTCCTTAACCATAATCTGGCACCTTCATAGTTAATCCAAGGCCCCGTCTGCTCTCTTAATGGAGATGTAAAAGATCCCATGACATTATTTCACTAAGCAGTAAGTAATCCTCAGTGTTCCAGCCAATATCTCAACCATCATCACTGAAATAGTCATTATGACATTATTGTTTATGGAGCTTGCTGTGTGTAAACTGACTACCTCCTATGTTGCTTGACAGTAAAGTGGTTTGGAATGTCCTGTGTTCACTAAAGGTGCTACAAAAATGCAAGTTTTTTTCTTGTGATTGGGATTTTTTTTTAAAATTCAAACGGCCACAGAGGCCTTTGATCTCTCGTTCTCTCAATTATTCCAGATCGAGATTACCAACTGAGAATAAAGGAATAGCAGGTTCCCTTCTCTACAGGGCAGTAGTTATTCTGCACGCTTTTGACAAAGCTCCCGCAGTTTTGAGGATCATTCTTCTTTGGGACTCTGGGGCTTAAACTCATGACTGTCATGGAGTATTTTTCCAACAGTATATGTGGACTGCATCAATTTAGGTCTTAAAAATGAATTCAAATTGTGGGCAGCACGGTATGGTGGTTAGCACTGCTGTCTCACTGCATCAGGCAACCAGGTTCAATTACCAGCTCAGGCGACTGCCTGTGTGGAGTCTGCACTCGCCATGTGTGCGTGGGTTTCCTCCGGGTGCTCCAATTTCCTCCCACAGTCCGAAAAACATGCTGGTTTGGTGCATTGGCCATGCTAAATTTTCCCTCAGCATACTTGATCACCACCAGGACATGGCTACTAGGGGACTTGCACAGTAACTTTATTGCAGTGTTAATATAAGCATCCTTGCGGCACTAATCATAGAAACCCTACAGTGCAGGAGGTGGCCATTCAGCCCATCGAGTCTGCACCAACCACAATCCCACCTGGGCCCTACCCCCATATCCCTACATATTTACTCACTAATCCCTCTAATCTATATATCTCAGAACTCTAAGGGCAATTTTTAGCATGGCCAATCAACCTAACCTGCACATCTTTGGACTGTGGGAGGAAACCCACGCAGACACGAAGAGAATGTGCAAACTCCACACAGATAGTTACCCAAGCCGGGAATCAAACCCAGGTCCCTGGAGCTGTGAAGCAACAGTGCTAACCACTCTGCTACTGTGCCACCCAAATAATAAATATCTTTTAAAAATTGCAGGCCATTTTACATACTTCACAAGGTCAGTCATGGAAGAAAGGCCAAAATTCAAGTAAATAAAAAAGTGAAAACCCTCAACAAGTCAGACAGCATCTGTGAAGAGATAAATTATTGACTGGATAAAGTAACACTATTTCTCTCTCTCCCCCCCCCCTCCAGGTGCTGCCTGATCTGCTGTTTCCAGCATTGTATGTTCATCACTAACCAGCCTGAATATAGGCTTTGCCTCTAAATAGACTTAAATCTCCAAATTGTGTAGCCCTACAGTTCAAATATTTGCATCTGGATAGTAGCCATCATCTTAAAGTGTTTCAAAATGCTTTTTCAATTCCTTTTCCAATATAGATTTTTTTGTAGAATCAGGAGTATTCAATCTGCAGCTCCAACCATGGTACCTCTGAATTGTACCAATAAAGCCTTCAACTTGCAGACAGCTTATGCTGGTTTCGTATTTGCTGATTCATACCTGGAATTTTGGCAAGGATTGCTCTAATAACCATTGTTTTTTTTCAAATTTGATAAATTCTAATCAGAAAACCAGGCAACTTGAGATAAGTGCGATATTAACAGAAGCAGCAATTTAACCCCCGTTTCTCTTCCCAGCTCTGTATTACGTGGGAGAGTTTGGACCTTCCTAAAAGAGGAAGATGTGGAAGCCACACACTGACCCTTCACGACAGTTAAGAGAAAATGACTGATCTGTTTTTTAGATAGTATTTGATTAATTTGTGGATATGAGAGCTCTAGTTTGTTTTTAAAACAACAGCAACACGTGCAGTATTTTTTGCCCGGCCAAAATTTCCCCCATAGCATCAAGAGAAAGACAGTGTGACTGAACCAGGTATGGGCAGGAACTTCCTTCACAGAGAGAGAAAAAAAAATCACTCGAATCAGGTCAGTTTTTACAATGATACAGCTCTTCGTATTTATGATGGTAATATAGAACATAGAAGCGCAGTACAGGCCCTTCGGCCCTCGATGTTGCACCAACCAGTGGAACCAATCTAATGACCCTCTAGCCTAAACTATTTCAATGTTATCCATATGCCTATCCACTGACCATTTGAACGCCCTTAAAGTTGGCAAGTCCACAACAGCTGCAGGCAGGGCATTCCACACCCTTACCACCCTCTGAGTAAAGAAAAGAGTAACAGTCCACAAACTAGCAAATGTATTTATTGAAACCATTCCCAATGTTCCCCATAGTGAAATCCAGACACTCATTCCCTGGATTTCTAGTTCAATGTGACAACCAATAGGCAATTATTCCTCATCTTTCTTCAAATGCTGAAATGAGCACCAGCCAGCAAGGCTCAGAATACATGGCAACTTGCTAAGTCCTGCCTGGAGTCTCAGCCCAGATCAGATACATTACAATTTTATTTTTTTTTAAATCTCATTATCTATACTGCCCATTCACAGCCACAGGTCATACAGGGTAGCATGTACAGTGTGAAAAGCACTCTCGTTACACAACACAATTTAGGATTGTCTCCACTTTGGCAGCTGCTATGAATGACAACAAAACATCGTGCACACAGATTTCTGATTTTTTCTAATCTGTACCTCTCCAAGTCAGACAAATTTAGAGATGCGTCAAACAGTTAAAGCCAGTCGTCAAATTAAGGAGATAAAACATCTTCATATCAGATTATAATCAAGGATGTCCAACCTCAGCAGGTAACAACACAGCCTGTTTTTGTATTCAAGGTAGCCCCATTGTTCATCCCTCTGAACTTGACACTGGGCAGAGTCAGTCCAGCTAGCTAGCCACTCATGTGGAGAGAGCCGTGAAGGTGGCTTATAGTGTGTTCACGTTTATTAACAGGGGGGTTGAGTTTAAGAGCCATGGGGTTATGCTGCAACCATACCAGACTTTGGTGACCACATTTGGAATAGTGTTCAGTTCTGGTCACGTCATTATAAAGGAGGATATGGAAGCATTGGAGAGAGTGCAGAGGAGATTTACCAGGATGCTGCCTAGTTTGGAGGTTAGGTCTTATGAGGAAAGGTTGAGGGAGCTGGGGTTTTTCTCTTTCGAGCGGAGGAGGATGAGAGGCGACTTAAGAGGTTTATAAGATGAGAGGGAGTGATTGAGTAGACGTGCAGAGACTATTTCCTCGGGTGGATGTAGCTGTTACTAGGGGGCATAACTGTAAGGTTCATGGTGGGAGATATAGGAGGGATGTCTGAGGTAGATTCTTTACTTGGAAGGCGGTTGGGGTGTGGAATACACTGCCTGCTGTGATAGTGGAGTTGGACACTTAAGGAACTTTCGAGCTGTTGTTAGATAGGCACATGGAGCACAGCAGAATGATAGGAGTGGGATAACTTAGTCTTGGGATTGGACATAGCTCAGCACAACATTGAGCGCCGAAGGGCCTGTACTGTGCTGTAAAGTTCTATGTTTCCATGTCTCTCCAAAGATATCAGAAGCTTAATGCCAGAAAGTGTGTTCAGGAAAAAGAATGGAAAATAAAATTTTCCATTAAAAAATGGGAATAACTTGGACCACTAAATTTAATTGCATTGAGATTAGAAGTCAGGAAGTTATGTCGCAGTTGTACAGGACTTT
Organism: Carcharhinus amblyrhynchos; assembly: GCF_965287045.1. Taxonomy (NCBI): domain Eukaryota; kingdom Metazoa; phylum Chordata; class Chondrichthyes; order Carcharhiniformes; family Carcharhinidae; genus Carcharhinus; species Carcharhinus amblyrhynchos. Next base: position 108,092,224 of record NC_137333.1, on the reverse strand, counting down.
GGTGAGGTTGTACCTGGAGTATTATGTTCAGTTTTGGTCACCTTGCTAAAGGAAAGATGTTATTAAACTGGAGAGAGAGTGCAGAAGAGATTTATAAGGATATTGCCAGGACTCAACTGAGTTATAGGGAGTGATTGGACAGGCTAGAACATTTTCTTTGGCATGTAGGAAACTGAGGGATGATCTTACAGAGGTGTATAAGATCATGAGAGGCAGTCATTTTTCCCAGGACTGGGAAATTGAGAACGAGAGGGCACAGGTTTAAGTTAAGTGGGGAAAGAAGTAATGGGAACCTGAGCAGCAACGTTTTTACAGAGGTGGAATGAGCTGCCAGAGAAAGTGGTTGAGGTAGGGACATTAACAACATTTAAAAGGCATTTGGACAGATACGTGGATAGGAAAGGTTTAGAGAGATATGGGCCAAATGTAGGCAAATAGGGTCAACTTAAATGGGCTTTTTGGTTAGCATGGACCAATTTGGGCCAACAGGCCTGTCTCCATGTCGTAGATTCTATGAATACTTCGGCTCAGAGTGACATTGCATTTTAAAATGAGATGGGACAAAGCAGAGGAAAACAGCAGTAAATATACATCATTCCAATTTGAACATGGCAGGATTTTGAAGGAGGAGGGTTGAAGTAAATATTTTGTGCAACAATTGTTCTGAAATCCAGAGATTCTCCTGCACAGCTCGTCTGGTTCTTTTCATCCAGCTGGCTGCAGTGGCATTAGAATTTCATTAATTCATCTCCTAAACTAAACACCGCTGGAGCCTGATAAAGGCACAAGCTTCCCATAATCCTGATATACACAACTCATTGAGCATGTTAATAGATGGATCAGCTGCTGAAATAAGCAGCAGCTTTTACTTTTCCCTCAGCGTCGATGAAAAAAGAAGTTCCATTCTCAAGCTTCCAAATTTACAGCCGACCATAGCTACTCAATATTGCACCGATTCATGAATCTTCACCTACAAATGTACAGATTTACATACCCTGAAATGTGAGTGAACTGTTTCTATGGTAACCGCATTCACGTGCAGCCAATAGGTAATCAATGTGAGAAGCATTACCATTAGAATTGGAGTACCAAGATACATACACGCTGGTCTCTCCTAAACACGGTCTCCTCCGCTGTGCCTCCTTCCACCATTTGTGCTCAGTACATCACAACAGCACCAATGTATCTAATACAGCGTTAGAGCTTACCTACGAGCAAGGAGAATTAGGAACTACAACCCCTGAAACCTCCATCATTTAATACAATCATGGCTGATTTGATAGTAATCTCAAATCTGCATCCAGCCTCACCCTGATAATTCATTACCCTTGCTCACCAATGACCAATTTAGCTCTGCCTTAAATATATTCAAAACTCTGTTTCCATCGCCTTTTTGAGGAACTGAACACAATACTCCAGCTGTGGCGTAACCAACACACAGTACAATTCCAACATTACCTCCTTGCTCTTGTATTCTATCCAACAACTGATAAAAGCAAGTGTCCCATATGCCTTCTTAACTATCCTATTCGCATGCTCTGACGACTTCAGGGATCTGTGAATAATTATCCAAGATCTTTCTGTCCCTTTGAGCTCCTAGCATCCTGCCATTCTTTCATACTTCCTCATCTTGTTTCATCTTCCAAAGTGCACTACCTTGCACTTATCAGGGTTTAAGTTCATAGAAACATAGAACCTAGAAGCAGAAGGCAGCCATTCATTTTGATCACAGCTGATCATCAAATTCAATAGAACTTAGAACATATAATAGTACAGCACAGTACAGACCCTTCAGCCCTTTCACGCTTCTAAACTCCAGTGAACATAACCCTAACTGACTTAGTCTCTCCTCATATGACAGACCTGCCACCCCAGGAGTCAGCTTGGTAAACCTTCACAGTACTCCCTCTGTAGCAAGGACATCCTTCTCAGATAAGGACACCAAAACTGCACACAATATTTCAGATGTGGTCTCACCAATGGCCTATACAATTGCAGCAAAACATTCCTATCCCTATACTCAAATCCTCTCACTACGAAAGCCAATAAACCATTTGCCTTCTTTACCGCTTGCTGTACCTGCGTGCTTACTTTCAGCGACTGATGCACAAGGACACCAAAGTCTCACTGAGTATCCACCTCTCTCAATTTATACTCAGGTAATAATCTGTCTTCCTATTATTGCTACCGAAGCAGATAACCTCTCATTTATCTGGATTATAATACATTCCTCAGTGACATCAAAAAAAGACGTCAGTTTCCACACATGTTGCCCACCATCACTACTTTTAAATATTCATTTTTAAAGGTCTTTGTTCTGTATTGCTGATTAGACCAGGATTTATTGCCTTCCCCTAACTGCCTTGAGGGGGTGATGCTGGCAACCTTCCTAAAATGCATGTGGTGTAGGTATACCCACATCGCTGTTAGGGAGTGTGTTCCAGCATTTCGACCCAGCCACAGTGAAGGGACAGAGATATATTTCCAAGGCAGAATGGTGTCGGGCTTGGAGGGGAACTTGTAGGTGGTAGTGTTCCAATACACCTTCTGCCCTTGTTCCTCCTGGAAGGTGTTGTTGAAGGAGTCTTGGTATGTTGTTACAATGCATCTTATGATAAACACTGCTCCTTCAGCTCTGTACTGTCTTTAAATGATCAGTGCAAGCAGAAATTACCTCCCATTAAAGGCTGTAGGGATCAAAGGCATTAATGCAGGGACAGAAGACAATCTATTCCCCCACCAGTGACTGCATCTCTCTCGGGCAGAACTAGAGACAGGACTAGAATGTTCAGAACTTCAGTTTCACATTTCATCCCAAAATGAGCTTCAGACAATATACCAGTGCCATCAATGAGGTCACCTGTTTCACCTCTAATTTTACCAGATGCTGCCCCTGCCTTAGCTCAGCTATTCAACCATCAGTCATGCCCACATCTTCATTCATTGTCAATGGATAGGCCAGTATTTATTGCTCATCCCCAGGCTCCCGCGAGAAGGTAGTGGTGAGCTGTCTCCTTGAACCACTACAGTCTGTGTGTTGTTGGTACCTTCAGACTTGACTACTCAAGACACATCAGGCTGGTCTCCCACAGTGTACCCTCCATAAATGTGTCAGCTAAAACTCTCCTGCCCATTTCCTAACTCACACCAAATCTCATTCGCCAATCAGTTATGCTGATTTACACTGGTTCAGATTTTAAACTTTCCATCCTTGTTTTCAAATTTTTTCATGGCCTCACTACTATCCAGAAGCACCACCAGACACAATCCTCCAAGATATCCGCACCTTTCCATTTCTGGTCTCAAACATCCCTGGTTTTAATGATGCACAACATTCAGAACCATTTGCAACTCCTCAGTCTGTGTTCACATGCTGCAAGACCTGGACAACATTCAGGCTTGGGCTGACAGTGGCAAGTAACATTTGTGCCACACAGGTGCCAGGAAATGACCATCACCAACACAACAGAATGATGTAACTTTTCATCCCTTGTTCCTCAGTTTCAAAATACTGGACCTCATGTGCCCTTCCTTCCTATCCATCATCATAGAGCTGGAATGAAGATTCAGAATGCGAGCTATACCTCTTTCACATTTTCTTTTCTTCCAAGAACAACAGCACTCTTCAACACTCTCACCCTAGTACTCCTTTTAAATTAATTCCAGCACATATCTACTTCCACTGAGAGAAAAGCTAATACCACGTACCTATTTCTCCAGCTCATTTCTACCTGATGTCTGATGGGGAGCTGCATTGGATGGGAACGTGAAGGAGGATTGCAACAGCATCCTGTACAGCTCAACTTTTCCAAACATCAGCAAAATCCCTCCAATCAAGGTTCTGGATTTTCTTCACTTGCATCTCTAAACGCTGGCAGTTCTGGACAGTTATGGATTCACAATTTCTCGTTACAAAAGATACTAGCAAAAATTTAAATTAAGCAAAGACCTGACAGGAGCTTAAATTTCAATCTTTCAGTTAACACACTGCTGTCTATCTCACTAACTGCTAACACTTACCTTGGGTTTCACACGTTGGACTAGGCCCCCACCCTGTGCTTCCTGAACAAGGTCAATCAACTTCTTGTCTGCAACAAAATAATAATACGATTCTCCGCTCTCGTCTTCGATACCCTCTGCAGCGTCACTCAGATCTTCCTCTTCTCTCTCATCCATTTCTTCATTCTCTCCTTCCTCCCAGCCATCGTGAACTCCACTCACCTCATCCACTGCACCATCAGAGAAGCTCTGAACAGGGAACAAACAGAAAGAGCAGTCAGTGTTGCTGTAATCAAAGTCTTTTGTACATTTAACCATTGATTATGAACTATAAGTGATTATACCTACCAACCGTGCATGCTGATCAATAATTTATTCTCCAGCTACATGCTTCACTACACCATGAGGCCTCAACAATGCTTTAAGAACTAAAATTTCAGGTGATTGTCACTAACCAGAGATCCTGATGGAATATAAACCTAGATTCATAAACATTGCATTGATGATTGTTCTTTTGGACACTATGGAAATGAAGACAAATTTCACACTGTAGAATCAGAACGCAGAATTCATCACTTGATCCCCTCTGGCAAAACACAATGATTTTACAAGACACAACAGTCTCCATTCATCCAAAGAGCCAATCACCATACTGTTTGTACTTCCAATTCCAAAAGCAAGGTGAGAGGGAAGGAACCAGATAAAGTGCAATCTAAAACAAGTCCTTAATGGCAGATCAGGCAGAAGAGGCTTGTTTGGTACTGGAACTGGACCTAACCTCTCAAGGACTGTATGCCTGACATGAAATGGCATTCTCCAGTTATAAGCTAACCCACACCAGGCATCGACCTAGAGGAAACCAACATACACCCCACACGGACAAGCCCAGCGGTGATAAGCGAGAAGTGATGAGGACAGAACCGCAAAATCTGGAAGTCCCCAGCTTTAGACCCTACATTCAGTTGTCGCATTCTTGGAATAGCAGCAGTAGAGCCTTTTGGCAGTTTTCTTCATAAGCCCTCTTCAGGAGCCACTTGCCAACCACACGTGAAAAGGGTTAGAAAAAGTGCCCTAAAAACAGTTTGTTACATCTGCAATCTGGCTGGAAAACCACAATCAGCAAGATCATATACCTGTGATCAGAAAATCAAAGTTAACTCAATCTTGGAACCTTGAAGGTACGAACCCCCATGAGCAAAACCAGAATGGAGAACTGCCCTTGTTGTCCATGTGGACACTTCAACATTGATGTCACTGCCCTTCAAGAGACTCAAAGAGCAGGCACAGAGCAGCTGAGGAAAGGCAGCAATGGTTACACCTTCTTGCGGACAGAAAAACCTAAGGATGAACCCAGGATGCAAGGAATCGGATTTATCAAGAACAAACGCAAACGACTCTTGAACTCCCTGTCGACATTGAGTGCCTCATGACCTTACATCTACAGCTCACCAAGAATCAGCAGGCAACTGTTGAGTGCCTACCTCCAACCTATGATGCCAATGATGAGTCCAAAGAAGGATTCTACTTCACCTTGACACCATTCTCTCCAACATTCCCAAGGAAGATATCATCCTCCTTGGGGATTTCAATGTCAGAGTTGGAAAGGACTCCCAACTCTGGAAAGGAAAGAGTTGGAAATTGCAACTCCAATGGGGTTCTCCTGCTCACCAAATGTACAGAACACCATCATCACGCTGTTCCACCAAAAAGACAAATTCAAAGCTTCCTGGAGACATCCACGATCAAAGCAACATGCCACTTTGCCTTGCAATCCATGGGCCCTACAAATCAGCTCATTCTTCCTATGTCCTGTCAATATAATTCAAATTTTGACTATTTAATCTCGCCATTAGTAAGCTTAAGGAGTTGGTGAGGGGCTTAGTTCCTACAAGAACTTTAACATGCATGTTTACATGATAAATGTAGTAAAGGCTCACCATTCACAATGTTTTCCATAAGCTTTAGAAAAAAACTACTGGTGGTCTTTTATATTTGAAACAGTAAGTGTATTGTGTTATATTACTCTTTGCAGTACAGCATGCCTTCTGTCTTGTTATATCTTATTTCTAAATTAATTGAACCATTAGTTTTAGCCTGAATTATATGCTTAAGCGGTTGGGAATTTTGAAGAGGGAAACTTCCCTCCTGACCCCACCAAAGCCACCATCTACAAGCCACAAATCAGGAGTGCCATGGAATACTTTCCACTTGCCTGGATGAGTACAGCTCCAGCGACACTTAAATTTGACACCATCCAGGTCAAAGTAGCCTATTTTGAGTGGCACTCCTCCCACAAATGTTCACCATATGTACAATAGCAATGCTGTTCACCAGGCAGCCAAGGCTCTCCAAGGTTCCTTCAACAACACGTTGCAAACCATCCATCGTATAACAGGACAAGGGCAGCAAACACATGGGAACACCACACCTGCAAGTGACCCTCCAAGCCACAGCCATCGTTACTTGTAACTATATTGCTGTTCCTTCACTGTCGCTAAGACAGAATCCTGGGACTTCTTCCCTAACAATGTGCTTGTTCTTATACTATACGGACTGCAGCAGTTTAAAGAGGTGGCTCACCACCAACTTTGCAAGGGAAATTAAGGGTGGGTGTTTCAGTCAATGAATTTAAAATTGAGATATTGATTGTCTTTTCAAAAAGGATGACAAGAGGGATGTCTACCTCCAACTTTAAAGTTTATTATTGGTCAAAGGCTTACATTAATACTGTAATGAAGTTACTGTGAAAATTCCCTTCTCCCAAGATACATAAGAACATAAGAAATAGGAGCAGGAGTAGGCCATCTAGCCCTTCGAGCCTGCCCCGCCATTCAATAAGATCATGGCTGATCTGTCGTGGCTCAGTTCCACATTCCCGCCCCCTCCCCATAACCCTTAATCCCCTCTCTTATCAAAAACCCATCAACCCGTGTCTTAAAAATATTTAGCGAGGCAGCCTCCACCACTTCAACGGGCAGAGAATTCCAGAGATTCACCACCCTTTGAGTGAAGAAGTTCCTCTTCAACTCCGTTCTAAACCGCCCCCACTTTATCTTGAGGCTGTGCCCCCTAGTCCTACTGTCCTTTCTGAGCAGGAAGAGTCTCTCCACCTCTATCCTGTCCATCCCATTCATCATCTTATACTCCAGCGCCTGTTCGGTCGAGGAAGAATTCAGCACGGCCGATGCACCTAACCAGCATGTCTTTTGGACTATAGGAGGAAACCCACACAAAGATGGGGAAAATGTGCATACTCAGCACAGACAGTGGTCCAAGCCAGGAATCGAACCTAGGTCCCTGGTGCTGTGAGGTAGCATGCTAACCACTGTGCCAGTCAACAGGCAATAGAAAAGACCAAATACTTGTTCTTTCACACAATTCCATTCTGACCATGCATAAAGTCACAAGTTCCAATTCAGAATAAGAGTCTATTTGAGAAAAATGCTTTGTTTGCTGTGACCATGAGTTAAAAGCTTTGAGACCAGGTACCAATTTCCGACTGTTTCCACATACCCAAATTCAAGTAAGTTATCAAAAATAAAATGATAAAAAGCAAACCATGTGCCCTCTGCTCTAAGAAATGTGTGAGACACACAACCTGTTGAGGCATTCATTCAGAATGGCTCTATCATAAAGATATAAATATTAGCATTTATATTACTAATATCATGGTGAACATCTCAAAGATTCTACACAAGATGAAGCAAACATTACATTAGCAGACGGAGCAGCAATCCTGTGCCAGTTGCATCTCAAATCACAAATCAATTCATGCCTTGAACCACTACAGTTCATCTATTGCTGCAACAGTCCACAGCAGAGGCCAGAGGCCATCGCCCTGGAACACCTAGATAACAAAGACACCCATGTCAGACTCCTCTTTATTGACTACAGCTCAGCCTTCAACACCATCATTCCCACGAAACTCATCTCTGAACTTCACAACCTGGGGCTTAGCTCCTCCCTCTGTGACTGGATCCTGAACTTGCTAAATCACAGGGCATAATTAGTAAGGATAAGCAACAATACCTTCATGATCATCCTCAACAGCAGTGCTCTGCAGTGCTGTGTCCTCAGCCCCTTACTATACTCCTCATACGCCTTTAACTGTATGACCAAATTCCCCTGCAACTTGATTTTCAAGTTTTGATTTGATTGTCACATGTATTATCATACAGCGAAAAGTATTGTTTCTTGCGTGCCATACAGCTCAGAGAAGGAAAGGAGAGAGTGCAGAATGTAGAGTTACAGTCATAGCTAAGGTGTAGGGAAAGATCAACTATTGCAAGGTAGGTCCATTCAAAAGTCTGACGGCAGCAGGGAAGCAGCTGTTCTCGAGTTGGTTGGTACGTGACCTTAGAGTCAGAGGTTTACAGCATGGAAACAGGCCCTTCGACCCAACTCGTCCATGCCACCCTTTTTTTTTAAGCCCCTAAGCCAATCCCAATTGCCCACATCCCTCTATACACATAGTACCCATGTAACTATCTAAATGCTTTTTAAAAGACAAAATTGTACCTGCCTCCACTATCATCTCTGGCAGCTTGTTCCAGACACTCACCATCCTGTGTGAAAAAACTGCCCCTCTGGACACTTTTGTATCTCTCCCCTCTCAAGTTTTAACCTCCCTTACCTTTGGGAAAAGATATTGACTATCTAGTTGATCTGTGCACCTCATTATTTTGTAGACCTCTATAAGGTCACCTCTCAGCCTTCTGCGCTCCAGGGTAAGAAGTCCCAGTCTATCCAGCCTCTCCTTATAACTCAATCCATCAAGTCTCGGTAGCATCCTAGAAAATATTTTCTGCACTCATTCTAGTTTAATAATAATAGAATCATAGAACCCTACAGTGCAGAAAGAAGCTCTTTGGCCCATCAAGTCTGCACCGAACGCAATCCCACCCAGGCCCAACCCCCATATACCTACATATAATAGCCATTAACCCCTCTAACCTCTGCTACCCTGGACACTAAGGGGAAATTTCTTAGCATGGCCAATCAACCTAACCCGCACATCTTTGGACTGTGGGAGGAAACCGGAGTACCCGGAGGAAACCCACGCAGACACAAGCAGAACGTGTAAACTCCACACAGGCAGTGACCCGATCCAAGAATCAAACCCAGGAACCTGGGGCTGTGAAGCAGCAGTGCCAACCACTGTGTTACCGTGCCCCTCCTTTCTATAACAGGGTGACTGGAATTGTACACAGTATTCCAAGTGTGGCCTTACCAATGTCTTGTACAACTTCAACAAAACATCCCAACTCCGGTATTCAATGTTCTGACCAATGAAACCAAGCATGCTGAATGCCTTCTTCACCACTCTGTCCACCTGTGACTCCACTTTCAAGGAGCTATGAACATGTACCCCTAGATCTCTTTGTTCTGTAAGTCTCCCCAACACCCTACCATTAACTGAGTAAGTCCTGCCCTGGTTCAATCTACCAAAATGCATCACCTTGCATTTGTCTAAATTAAACTCCATCTGCCATTCATCAGCCCACTGGTCCAATTGATCACGATCCCATTGCAGTTAGAGATAACCCTCTTCACTGTCCATTATGCCAGCAATCTTGGTGTCATCTGCAAACTTACTAACCACGCCTTGGTTACTCTGACATCCTGCCTGTCTTTTCTCCTGGCAATGACATAGTCGATAAGATGCCAATGCTTAGAGTGGGGGTGCATCCAGGTCATCTTGTTACGGGTAGGCAGATGGAAGGTTGTGTTGGTGATGAGGAGGTTGTGTGCTGCACAGGTCTTCATTAAGAGTAGGCCATTACTGTTACGCTTGCCCACTCCATGCCTCCCCGCCAAATTGCAGAGTCACACCCTACTCTTGCACTGAAATCACCAAGCAAGATCAGCTTATCAGTGTTGCTCACTGCTGATAAGAGGGCGTCTAGTTCTTCGGAGAACTTGTCTTTCATCTCATCTGGGTCGTTCATTGTGGGGACATAGGCGCTGATCAGGGTGGCTTGACTTCTGTTCTGTAGCGGAAGCTGTAATGTCATAAGCCAGTCGTTCACACCCTTGGGTAGACTAGCAAGTTTCCGAACAAGGTGACTCCTGACGGCAAATCCAACTCCAGCATCACGACGCTCATCACCGCCATGACCACTCCAGGAAAAAAAAGTGTATCTACCTCCAGTTTCAGGCAACTGACCTACGTTCGCATGTCGAGTTTTGCTCAGGGCTGCAATGTCGACATTGTATCTTGCAAGCTGTCTGTATCTTGCAAGTCCATGTGTGGTGCTGACTCTGGACACATCACAGGGAAACAGGCTCGAAGGGCTAGATGGCCTACTCCTGCTCCTAGTTCTTATGTTCAAAGTTCAGCTGCCCCCCAAATTCATTCAGATGGTAAGCCAGTTCCATGATGGCCAGAGTACTGGATGGCGGAGAATCCTCTGAGGCATTCCCAGTCACCAATGGCGTCAAACAGGACTGTGTGCTTGCACCCACACCGTTCAGCATGATGTTTACTGCCATGCTGAATGATGCTCTCCAGGACAGTGTTGCTGGAATCAGCCTCAAGTAGAGTGGATGGGAAACTCTTCAACCTGAGGAGACTTCAAGCTATTACCAAAGTGAAGGAGACTGTTCTGAGAGATTTCCTCTTTGCCAATGACTGCACCCTATATACTGGCTCAGAGCCAGAGATGCAAGTCAGCATGGACAAATTTTCCACGGCTTGTGACAACTTTGGACTCACCATCAACATTAAAAAGACCGAAGTCATGCACCAGCCTGCTCCTCATGCACCGTACACAGAACCCATAGTCATAATCAAAGGGCAGAAACTACAGGGAGTGGACCAGTTCACTTATCTTGGCAGCACCCTCTCCCAAGCAGTGACTACTGATACAAAAGATAACTGCAGAATAGCAAAGGCAAGTTCTGCTTTCGGTAGACTGTGCTCCAATGTACAGGAACATTGAGGAATCAGCCCAGCAACAAAACTGAAGGTCTACAGCGCCACGATACTCACTACCCTCCTGTATGCCTGCGAAACGTGGACTGTGTATCGAAGGCATGCAAGACAGCTCAATCATTTCCACATGACTTACCTTCGCAGAATATTATGCATCAGACAGCAAGACAAAGTACCAGCCACTGAAGTTCTCTCTAGGGCAACTCTACCATCAGTCCACACACTGATGAGAGCTCAGACCCGGTGGGCAGGTCATGTCATCCGTATGTCAGATGAGCGCATACCCAAGCAACTCCTTTTTGGGGAACTCTCTGCTGGAAGACACTCACGTGGAGGACAGAAGAAACATTTCAAAGACACACTCAAGGCTTCCCTGAAGTCATCTGACATTGACACGACCACACGGGAAACACTAGCACAAAACAGCCATACCTGGCACTGCCTCATCCACAAAGGCTGTCAAGCTCACGTAGCAAGGTGTATTGCTGAAGCACAACTTAAGCACAAGCCCAGAGCCACGAGTGCAACTACAGTGTCTACACAAGTCTGATAAACGTGTGCCAGGACATTCCTTGCTCGAACTGGCCTGATCAGTCAGCTTCGGACAACCGCAACCAGCCTCAAAATAACTAATGGTGTCGAGGTCCTCATTGTTCGTCCATCATCATCAACAACAACCACGCCTCCTATATTCTCATCCAAATCATTAATATTAACGACAAACAACAGTGGACCCAGCACTGATCCCTGAGGCACACCACTGGTCACAGGCACAGAGCCAAATTGTATCCATTTAACTACCTCACCCTGGATCCCGTGAGATTTAACCTTATGCATAGTGGTTATAGTACTTGTGTCTCTAAATGCCTGTAGATCCTGTCTCTCAAAATACCTTCCAACAATTTACCCACTATAGATGTGAGGCTCACTGGCCTGTAGTTCCCAGGCTTTTCCCTGAAGCCCTTTTTAAAACAAAGGCACAACATTCGCCATTCTCCAATCTTCAGGCACCTCACCCATGACTATCGATGATTCAAATATCTCACTAGGGAACCCGCAATTTCCTCCCTAGCCTCCTACAATACCCTGGGATATATTTCATCAGGTCCCGGGGATTTATCTACCTTGATGCGCTTTAAGACTTCCAGCACCTCCTTATGTGTAATACGTACGCTCCTCAATACATCACTATTCATTTCTCCAAGTTCCCCAATATCCATACTTTTCTCAACAGTAAATACTGATGAGAAATATTCATTTAGGATCTCACCTATCTCTTGTGGATCCACACAGATGGTGTTGTTGGTCCTTAAGAGGCCCTTCTCTCTCTCCCCCTTATGTATTTGTAGAAGCTCTTTGGATTCTCCTTTGCCTTATCTGCCAAAATAATCTTGTGTCCCCTTTTTGCCCTCCTGTTTTCTCTCTTAACTCTACTCCTACACCCACGTTACTCAAGGGATTCATTTGATTCCAGCTGCCTATGCATGTCACATGTCTCTTTCTTCTTGATCAGGGCCTCAACATCCAGGGTTCCCTACTTCTGCCAGCCTTGCCCTTTATTCTAAGAGGAATGTATTTACCTGAACGCTGGTTAACATACTTTTGAAAGCATACCACTTACCAGACATCCCTTTGCCTTCCCACATACTTCCCCAATTAACTTTTGAGAGTTCCTCCCTGATACTATCAAAATTGGCCTTGCCCCGATTTAGAACTTTTCTATGGTGCATCTGTAAAAGTTGGTAAGAGCCGCAGCTGACATGTCAAATTTCCTTAGTCTTCTGAGACAGTGCTGATGACATCATTGTTGTGTCAGATCTCAAACAACGACAAGACACAGTACAGGAAACAGCTGAAGAATCTAGTGAACCAGTGCAACGACAATAATCTCTCCTTCAATGTCAACAAAAAGATAATCATCGATTTCAGAAAGCAAAGTGGAGGGCATGCCCACGTCTACAACAGTGGGGACAAATCAGAAATATTCGAGAACTTCATGTTTGTAGGTGTTCAGATCACCAACAACCTGTCCTGGAGCTCCACACGGATGCTATAGTTAAGAAAGCCGACCAACATCTCTACTTCCTCAGAAGACTAAAGAAAATTTGTCATGTCCACGACAACTTTCACCAGCTTCTACAGATACACCACAGGAAGCACTCTCGGTTGTATCACAGCTTGGTATGGCTCCTGTTCTGTCCAAGACCACAATAAACTACAAAGGATCCCAGTCCATTACTCAAGCCAGCCTCCCATCCGTTGAAACCGTCTACGCTGCCTCAGAAAAGCAGCCAGCATAATTAAGAACGCCACACTATTCCACCTTCTTCCATCAGGAAAAAGAAACCAGAGTCTGAGGACACATAACAACCGACTCAAGAATAGCTTTTCCCCTACTGCCATCAACTTTTTGAATGGACCTACCTCACATTAAGTTGATCTTTCTCTACACCCTAGCTATGGATTTTAACACCACATTCTGCACACTCTCCTTTCCTTCCTTATGTACAGAATGTTTTGTATAGCATGCAAGAAACACTATATACTTTTCACTGTATACTAATACATATAACAATGATAAATCAAATTTCAGTTCCAAACAGCAATGAGTTGAATTGACAGTCAATCTGTTCCTTTGACAGTAATAGTTGACAGTTGGCCAGCACCCCAGGGAGATTATCTGTATCATGTGTGGCTTGGCATCTTTGTGCTCATTTCGCTGTTGGTGCTCGCCACAGCTGTGTAGATACTGGCACTCTGATTGAATCTCATCTAATTTTGCAAGAGTTGGAAGATCTTAGACTTGGAAGCTGTGGGCCAAAACTAATCCCACGCTCATCCAGTATATATATTCCAGCAGCAAGAAATGGGGTATCATTCTAGGCCGAGTTACTCTACATTTCCCCAACTCCCAATGCTTACTTCAAAAGAGCAGCCATTAATATTTTTATAGCAATAACAATTATGTTACAATGCCAAGCAACTTACTTACCTGAAATTTCAAGCATGAGCTTACAAAGGAAGGTCTTGCCATGAGAATACGTATAGTCCAAAGCAGAATTAAGATTGGCTATGATTAGAATATATATCTAATCTTAAATCTTAGAAAGTGTTACTACATTCCACTGATAAAGCATGCTTCTGCGCTGCATTGTTAGCTGTGCTAATCACTGGGGAGATGAAGATCTTGTCAAATTTTCCAGTGCTGATTGAGACTGATAATTACTAAGCTTCTCTATGAAAGATAGATGGACGGACCCTGGGTTTCACAGAGCACACCATTGCTCTGCCCAATTCAGCTGGATATTAAAGACTTCCACCTAAGATGAAGAATAGCAGTCCAACTGGAGGCCAACTGATACCCATCAGACTGCACTGTAGCAAAACCCAGTGCTTTCAGCAGAGAATGGGAGAAGCAGCAGAGTTTCACAGAAAACCTGTGGAACAATGTGACGTTCTGGTCCAGTGACATCACAAATGGGGAGCCAGTCCCACAGTTCTCAATTTCCAATCATACGTTTGTGGCATTACATCAGGGAATTTGATACAAAAGGTCTATTCCAAGCTGCACTCGGGAAACCGATGAACACAAATGGTCTTTGTGCTGACCATCGTTACTCAAGTCAGTAAAATAAACTTCTGCTTCAACTTCAACATTCTTTCAAGTTTTCAGCTTGAAGAAGTTGGCTTAAAGTCAGTAAAAATAAAGTCAGGGTCAGGATATGTCCAAGTTAGCAAATTAACAGCAATGTTAACCCAGTGTCAAATCCCTACTTTATTCAGGTGCTTTGCATCAACAGCAGCAATAATTGCCATCTGCTAACTGAAGAACATGAACAATATACAAAAGGGGCTGCAAACCAAAACAACTATCAGAATAGATACAAACATGGCAGCACAGTGGCACAATGATTAGCACTGCTGCCTCACAGAGTCAGGGACCCAGGTTTGATTCCCAGTTTGGGTCACTGTCTGTGCAGAGTCTGCACATTGTCCCCACGTTCGCATGGATTTCCTCCCACAGTCTGAAAAACGTGCTGATTAGGTGCATTGACCCAGAAAAGTGCTGGACTATGGGTGACTGGGGAAATTTCACAGTAACTTCACTGCAGTGTTAATGTAAGCCTTACTTGTGACAAATAAATAAACTCTTTTTAAAAATGAGGCGGCGGCCACTCAGTCCAGTGAGCCTGCTGCCCCATTCAAGATGACCGTGGCCGATCTGATCGTAATCTCAACCCCACATTTCTGATGACCCTGATAACCTTTATTTGAAAAAATATTCAAATATTCTGCTTTCGCTGCTTTTTGAGAAAGTCGTCCAGAGACTTGCAACCCTCAGAAAAAAATCCTCATCTGTCTTAAATGAACTCGTATTTTTAAACTTTGACCCCCTCATGAGTGGCACAACGATTAGCACTGCTACCTCATAGCGTCAGGGACCTGGATTCGATTCCCAACTTGACTCACTGTCTGTGCGAAGACTGCACATTCTCCCAATCTCTGCATGGGTTTCCTCCGGATGCTCCAGTTTCCTTCCACAGTTTGAAAGACTTGGTTAGGTGCATTAACCATGCTAAATTCTCCCTCAGTGTATCTGAACAGGGGCTGGAGTGTGGCAACTAGAAAATTTTCGCAGTAATTTCATTGCCGTGTTAATGTAAGCTATTTGTAACTTTAAACCTAGTTCTAGATTCTGTTTCTAATGCATTTAAATCTTTCCTTATATAAAACCATAAGGGGACCAATACTATACATAATACTCCAGATGTGGCCATAACCTCCAGTTTTGTAACCAATACACCTCACAATAAAATGATAATATTCTATTAGCTTTCCTAATGACTTGCTGTCAGGGGGATGGGAAAATGAAATGTCGTCCAAAAGCCAGTGTTGAGGGTCATGAGGTACTGAGGAAGGTATCAAGGTCGCAGGAGTGTACAGGCAGCCAGGATGGTGAGTTGAAGTGTATCTACTTCAATGCAAGGAGCATCAGGAATAAGATAGGTGAACTTGGAGCATGGAATGGTACTTGGAATTATGATGTTGTGGCCATTACGGAGACATGGTTAGAATAGGGCAGGAATGATTGCTGACAGTTCCAAGTAGGGAAGGCAGTAAAAGAGGTGGAGCAGTAGCATTGTTAATCAAGGATAGTTTAACAGCTGCTGAAAGGCATCGAGGGAGATCTGCCTACTGAGGTAATATGGGCTGAAGTCAGAAAAAGGAAAGGATCGGTCACATTGTTAGGAGTTTTCTATAGGCCCCCAAATAGTAATAGAGATGGAGGGGGAAAATGGCAAAGCAGACTATGGATAGGTGTGGAGGTCACAGGGTAGTTACCATAGGTGATTTTAACTTTCCAAATATTAATTGGAACCTTTATAGGTCAAATAGTTCAGATGGGACACTTTTTGTACAGTATGTGCAGGAGGTTTCCTGACACAATATGTGGATAAGCCGACAAGAGGTGGGGCCACATTGGACTTGGTCCTGGGTAATGAACCGGGCCAAGTGTTAGATTTGTTTGTGGGGGAGCACTTTGGAGATAGTGACCACAATTCAATGTCCATCATTATTGCAATGGAGAGGGATAGGGTCACACGGCAGGGCCAGGTTTACAATTGGGGCAGGGGTAATTATGATGTGATTAGGCAAGAATTAAGGAACATAAGATGGAGACAGAAACTGTCAGGTACGGGCGCAAACGAAAAGTGGAGCTTTTTCAAGGAACAAATACTGCGTGTCCTTGATAGGTACGTTCCTGGCAGGCAAGGAGGAAATGGCCGAGTGAGGGAACCATGGTTCACAAAGGAGGTTGAATGTCTTGTCAAGAGAAAAAAGGAAGCGTATGTAAGGATGAGAAAACAAGGTTCAGTTGGGTCGCCTGAGGGTTACAAGATAGCCAGGAATGAGTTAAAAAGGGTTTAGGAGAGCTAGGAGGGGGCATGAGAAGTCCTTGTCAGGTCAGATAAAAGAAAACCTCAAGGCTTTTTACTCTTACGTGAGAAATAAAAGAATGACCAGGGTGAGGTTAGGGCCAGTCGAGGATAGTACTGGGAACTTGTGCATGGAGTCAGAAGAGATAGGTGAGGCATTAAATGAATATTTTTCTTCACTGCTCACTAAGGAGCGGGGTCATGTTTTTCAGGATGAGTGCATGATACAGGCTGATAGGATGGATGAGGTAGATATTCTGAGGGAAGATGTATTAGCAATTGTTAATAAGTCCCCAGGGCCAGATGGGATACATCTTAGGTTACTTTGGGAGGTAAGGGATGAGACTGCGGAGTCTTTAGCTTTGATCTTTGGGTCCTCACTGTCCAAGGGGATTGTGTCAGAGGACTGGAGAGTGGCGAAATGTTGTTCCTCTCTTCAAGAAAGGAAATAGGAATGATCCTGGTAATTATAGGCCAGTTAGTCTTACTTCGGTGGTCGGTAAGTTAATGGAAAGGGTCTTGAGAGATAGGATTTATGACCATTTGGAAAGATGCAGTTTAATCCGGGATAGTCAGCACGGATTCGTGAGGGGTAAGTCCTGCCTCACAAATCTGATTGAATTCTTTGAGAAGGTAACTAAGTGTGGGGATGAAGGTAGAGCAGTTGATGTCGTATACGTGCATTTTATTAAGGCGTTTAATAAGTTCCCCATGGTTGGCTCATGAAAATATAGGAGGTGTGGGATAGAAGGAAATTTGGCTGATTGGATAAGTAATTGGCTCTCTCATAGAAGACAGAGGGTGGTGATGGAAGGAAAATTTTCAGTCTGGAGGAAAGTTACCAGCGGTGTACCACAGGGATCAGTGCTGGGTCCTCTGCTATTTGTGATTTTTATCAATGACTTGGAAGAAGGGACTGAAGGGTGGGTTAGTAAATTTGCTGATGACACCAAGATTGTGGAGTAGTGGATGAGGTGGAGGGCTCTTGCAGGCTGCAAAGTGACAATGATAGGATGCAGAGCTAGGCTGAAAAGTGAGAGATGGAGTTTAACCCTGATAAGTGCGAGGTGACTCATTTTGGGAGGACAAACATGAATGTGGATTACAGGGTCAACAGCAGGGTTCTGAGGAAGGTAGAGGAACAGAAAGATCTTGGGCTTCATATGCACAGATCTCTGAAGGTGGCCACTCAAGTGGATAGAACCATGAAGAAGGCTTATAGTGTGTTAGCACTTATTAACAGGGGGTTTGAGTTTAAGAGCTGTGGGGTTATGCTGCAACTATACCAGACGTTGGTGAGACCACATCTGGAATATTGTGTGCAGTTCTGGTCACCTCACCATAAGGAGGATGTGGAAGCATTGGAAAGAGTGCAGAGGAGATTTACCAGGATGCTGCCTGGTTTGGAGGGTAGATCTTATGAGGAATGGTTGAGGGAACTGGGACTATTCTCTTTAGAGCGGAGGAGGATGAGAGGTGACTTAATAGAGGTTTATAAGATGATGAGGGGGATAGATAGAGTGGACGTGCAGAGACTATTTCCTCGGGTGGCTGTAGCTGTCAGTAGGGGGCATAACTATAAAGGTTCATGGCAGGAGATACAGGAGGGATGTCCGAGGTAGATCCTTCACTCAGACAGTGATTGGGGTGTGGAATACACTGCGTGCCATGATAGTGGAGTCAGACATGTTAGGAACTTTCAAGCAGTTATTGGATAGGCACATGGAACACTCCAGAATTATAGGGAATGGGATAGCTTGATTTTGGGTTTAGAAATAGCTTGGCACAACATTGAGGGCTGAAGGGCCTGTACTGTGCTATAGTATGTTTCTGTGCTGTAGCTGTATACTAGCCTTTTGTGTTTCACGCACTGGTATCTCAGAGCTTTGCAATCCTTCACTATTTAAATAAGGTTTCTTTTTTTAAATTCTCGTTGCCAAAATATACAATTCTCATTCGCCCACATTATGCCCCATTTGCTAGATTTTGCCAACTCACTAATCATACCCCTACTCCTTTGTTGCCTCCTTACAACTTTCCGGCCTATCTTTAGCAAAAGTGCAAGTTCTTTAAATAAACAAAGTACAGGCGCCAGCACTGATCCCAATGACACACCAATCATATCCTGCCAACCAGAACAAGACCCATTTATGCCAACTCCTTTATGTTAGCTAGTCAATCATAGGATCATAGAAACTCTACAATGCAGAAGGAAGCCATTCGGCCCAGAGTCTGCACTGACAACAATCCCACCTTGGCTCTAACCTACTGCACTTAATCCATGCCTCCTGATGCCCCTTATGTATTAGCCTTTGATGTGGCATTTAATCAAATGCGTTCTGGAAAGCAGAGGCCGCCTGGAATATCTCTTTGCAATGAATTAGCATTTTATGCAAATCTTTTTTCTGTTCACTCACAGGACATAGGCATGCTGGCCAGCCAGCATTTATTGTCCATCCCCAGATACCCCTTGGAGAGCAGTTGAGAGTCACACATAGGCCAGATCAAATAAGGGCAGCAGATTTCCTTCCCTAAAGGACACTAGTGAACCAGATGGCTTTTTCCCAACAATCAACAATGTTCTGTGCTCATCATTAGCTTCTTAATTCCAGATTCCAAAATTCTACCATCTGCTGTGGTGGGATTCAAACCCAGGTTCCAGAACAGTAGCTGATTTTCTGGATTAATAATCTAGTAATAATACCACTAAGCCATCACCTCTCCACAATGATGAATGAGCTCCAAGCACCTTTCACAAGCATGCAAGAGTTATGCTTAAGAAATAATTTTTTAATGGCAGATTTTTATTTGAATATGGATGTTTACTTGTGCTGTGAACAGATAGCAAACTGAACAATGCTTTGACAAGTTTACTGTGGGCAGCTTACACTCCATCTCAGAAGATCTGGATGGATTAATGGCAGAGTAAAATCGAGAGGTGGACACTCAACAAGACATTGGAGTCCTCGTGCATCAGTCGCTGAAACTAAGCGCGCAGATACAACAGGCAATAAAGGTAGCAAATGGTATGTTAGCCTTCATAGTGTGAGGATTTGAGTATAAGAATAGGGATGTTTTGCTGCAATTGTATAGGGTGTTGGGTGAGGCCACACGTGAAGCAGTGTGTGCAGTTTTGATGTCCTTATTTGAGGAAGAATGTCCTTGCTATAGAGGGAGTACAGTAAAGGTTTACCAGGCTGATTCCTGGGATGACAGGTCTGTCATACAAAACTAAGTGGGTTAGGATTAGATTCACTGGAGTTTAGAAGAGTGAGAGGGGATCTCATAGAAACTTATAAAATCTCACAGGATCAGACAGGGTAGATTCAGAAAGAATGTTCCCGATGGTGCGAGAGTCCAGAACTAGGACTCATAGTTTGAGGATAAGGGATAAACCTTTTAGAACTGAGGCGAGGAAAAATTTCTTCACCCAGAGGATGGTGAATATGTGGAATTCGCTACTGCAGAATGTAGTTGAGGGCAAAACGGTGGGAGGGGGGAGATTAGGATATTGAATTCAATGATCAGCCATAAATCACGTACAGCTTATTAGTCACAAGTGAGGCTTACATTCACATCAAATGAAGTTATTGTGAAATTCCCCTAATTTCCACATTCTGGCGCCCATTCGGGTCAATGCACTTAACCAGCACATCTTTCAGACCGTGTGAGGAAACCCGCATAAACCCCAGGGAAAACATGCAAACTCCACTTAGTCCGTCAAGGCAGGAATCGAACCTGGGTTCCTGATACTGTGAAGTTAGCAGTGCTAACCACTGTGCAATTGTGCCGTCCAAAACAGGTAGAGTGGCCTACTCTTGCTTCTAGTTCCTATGTTAGCATCTTACTTCTATTTAGCAGTTGCAAGACAAACTAAATTCAAGTCCTTTTCTGGAAACACAGAAAGGGAAGTTAAAGGAAGGAGGAGAGGAAATTCCCATCATCTTGTCAGTTAAGATCATTGTCAGAATAATCCCAACTGGTGGGTTACAAGGTACACTGAGTAAAAAACCCAAACTTAGAACCTTAAGATTTAATGTGTAATCTTATTTCAAAGATAAAAAGATATTCAGAAGAGGAGGCTATTCAGCCCATCAGTTTCTTTCCTCCCAAACCTTCTGATTTGATTTGTCACGTGTATTCGTATAGTGAAAAATATTGTTCCTTGTGCTCTATACAGAGAAAACATACCATTCATAGAGAATAAAGCAAGAGGGTGCAGAATGTAATGTTACAGTCATAGCTAGGGTGTAGAGAAAGATCAACTTAATGCAAGGTAGGTCCATTCAAAAGTCTGATAGCAGCAGACAAGAAGCTGTTCCTGAGTTGGTTGGTATACAACCTCAGACTTTTGTATCATTTTCCTGATGGAAGGAGGAGGAAGAGAATGTCCAGGGTGCGTTGAATCAATGGATGGGATGCTGGTTTGTGTGATGGATTGCGCTACATTCATCACCTGTATAGTATCCTCTGTATAGTTCAACCATAGATTTACATGTTAGACAATCTTCACTACAGAGGAGGCCGAATATTTTGCACTACTTACAATACTGCACAACATGTGTAATCACACATATCAACCCAGTTCTTTTCAGAAAATACCAATCAATATCTGTGCAGTATAGTGGTAGAGTGGTTAGCACTGCTGCTTCACATCACCAGAGATGCGGGTTCGATTCCCAGCTTGGGTCACTGTCTGTGCTAAGTCTGCACATTCTCCCAGTGTCTGCATGGGTTTCCTCCAGGTGCTCCAGTTTCCTCCCACAGTCCGAAAGGCGTACTGGTTAGGTACATTGGCCATGTTAAATTCTCCCTCTGTATCCGAACAGCCACCAGAGTGTGGCAATTAGGGGATTTTCACAGTAACTTCATTGTAATGTTAAATGTAAGCTGACTTGTAACACTAATAAATAAATTTTAAACCAGACAGTTTTTCAATCCTGAGTTGGTCAGAGAAATTAGCTCTCTGCTAATGTGGCTGCATTGAAAGGGCCATATGTGGGTGTATGATGAGGTCTACATTCTGGAGTCATATATGATGCCTCTGAATGAGTTTACAAAGTCTTTGAAGATACAAATGCCATGTCCAGCATTGCAACTGCTGCTTTAGGCCCTGTAAACTCAGGATACATTTTTCTTGCTCTCCATCCACCATTGTCCATATTACTTCCAGGCAAAATTCTGTTATCTAATGAACATCGATTACTGCAGCAGCCCATCATGCAGTCCCAGAAATTTCTTCTGGGAAGGCCCATGCTCCCATCCATGCTTCAAAGATCAAAGATCAGTGATTCATCTTATATTTCAAAGAACACGATAAATTATCTGTTGCTTCCATTCATACCATTCTTCTCTGCTATCTTACCCCAAAGATTAATTACCCTTTGAATAAAAATTCGACCAAAATTTCCCCAAACCCCACCTTCCTTAACTTCCTCATTTTGATCCCATGTCCCACTCCCACCCTTTATTTGAACCATTTGCAGCAGTGAGCAATTTACCTGATGCAGTTTGGTCAATTCCCTTCTTCCTCCTAAAGACTTCAATCAGGTGAGATCTGCTCTTTGCCAATTTGCACCCCATGTTGCACTTGCATCAAATTCAGAATCTCTAACCAGTTACTGTATTAGAAGATTACTGAACAAAGACAGATTTTAATTAATTCCACTGCAGAGTAACAAAGGAGCACAAACACAGCTGAATATGCTGCTGTCCCCATGAATAGCCAGCAGGTGGTGGCATGGTGCCACTTTCAGCAAAACCATTCTCACAATTGTAGAAATGAACGTACAGATCACGCGGCACCTAATCCAGATCTCTGAACAGCAATTATATCCCTACAGTATCACAAAATAAACTACATCATCCACAGATCTGTATCAAACTACTTCAGCAGCACAAGATGGGGATTAAATCCGACTTCAGCCCAGAATTTAGATTGACATCAGTCTGTTCTTTAAAAACCAAGGCATTTGTTCTTTTATTGTGCGCGCACACGCACCGGGGGGGGGGGGGGGGGGGGGGGGTGACTTTCCTCATGTCCAATTCAGTATTTCTCACAAAAGCTACTTGAATAAACACTTGTGGATGCAAGCTTTGCTATATTTATCCAAATATAATCAAAATTATTCACACTAGTGGTCTGCCTGAGCATTTCCTTCCATTACAAAAGCAATGATGAAATAAGAACATAAGAAATAGGAGCAGGAGTAGGCCATCTAGCCCTTCGAGCCTGCCCCGCCATTCAATAAGATCATGGCTGATCTGTCATGTCTCAGTTCCACTTTCCCGCCCTCTCCCCATAACCCTTAATCCCCTCTCTTATCAAAAACCCATCAACCCGCGTCTTAAAAATATTTAGCGAGGCAGCCTCCACCACTTCAACGGGCAGAGAATTCCAGAGATTCACCACCCTTTGAGTGAAGAAGTTCCTCCTCAACTCCGTTCTAAACTGCCCCCCCTTTATCTTGAGGCTGTGCCCCCTAGTCCTACTGTCCTTTCTAAGCGGGAAGAGTCTCTCCACCTCTATCCTATCCATCCCATCCATCATCTTATACGTCTCAATGAGATCTCCCCTCATTCTTCTAAACTCTAACGAGTACAAGCCCAGTTTATTCAGCCTCTCCTCATAGCTCAACCCCCTCAACTCCGGTATCAGCCTAGTAAACCTCCTCTGCACCCCCTCCAAGGCCAAAATATCCTTGCGTAAGTGCGGCGACCAAAACTGCACACAGTACTCCAGCTGCGGCCTCACCAGTGCCCTATACAGCTGCAGCAAGGCCTCCCTACTTTTATATTCAATCCCCCTCGCTATGAAGGCCAGCATCCCATTTGCCTTCCTGACCACCTGCTGCACCTGCAGGCTAGGTTTTTTGCGACTCATGCACAAGGACCCCGAGGTCCCTCTGCACCGTCGCCTGCTGCAGTTTTTCGCCACGCAAGTAATTGTCCTTCCTACCATTATTCCTACCAAAGTGGACCACCTCACATTTGCCAACATTAAATTCCATTTGCCAGTTCCTGGCCCATTCGTCCAGCCTATCTAGATCCTTCTGCAGACTCTCCACACCCTCCGCGCAATTTGCCGTTCCACCAATCTTGGTGTCATCAGCAAATTTTGACACCATACACTCGGTTCCCTCCTCCAGATCATCTATATAAATGGTAAATAGCTGAGGCCCCAGCACCGACCCCTGGGGCACTCCACTAGTCACCAACCACCAATCCGAATAGCACCCATTGACCCCCACACTCTGCCTCCTATTTGACAGCCAATCCTCTATCCACGCTAACACCCTACCCCCAACTCCATGCCCCCTTACCTTCTGCAATAACCTCTTGTGAGGTACCTTGTCAAACGCCTTCTGAAAATCAAGACAGACCACATCCACCGGCTCTCCTCTATCCACCGCCCTAGACACATCCTCATAGAACTCCAATAAATTTGTCAGACACAACTTCCCCTTAACGAAACCGTGCTGCGTCTGCTCTATCAAGCAATTCTCCTCAAGATGCCTCGCTATTTCCTCCTTGATGACGGATTCTAACATTTTACCTACAACAGACGTTAAACTAATTAAAATATGCAAGCCCTTGTACTCAGTGAATGAGCTATTCTATTGACCAATCATATGGGAAACAATGTTGATCAACAATGAAGTTTGTATTGGCAGTACAAGATCAGTTTCTGTCAAGACAGTATTTGGAGTGTAACCTACAGACAGCCGCCCTAATGTCATCACCTCTCTCTACAGGCATCGACTGACCTGTGGCACATGGAGCAGTCCACACGCTTGGCACCCTGGCCAGCACCTCCAACATTCAATCCCTCCACACACCAATGCACAGTGACAGCCATGCACCCTTTAACAGCACCTTCCAAACCTGCGACCACCACCATCTAGGACAAGGGCAGCAGACACATGGTAACACCTCCAGCTGTAAATGTCCCCTCCAAGCCATTCACCATCCTGACGTGGAAGTATGTTAGCTCTTGCAGAGGGACCTCGGGGTCCTTGTGCAAGATCCTGGAACTCCCCCTCTAACAGCACTGTGGGTGTACCTACACTAAATGGATTTCAACGGTTCAAGGCGGCAGTTCACCACATCAAGGGCAATAATGTTGCCCTTGCCAGCAACTTTCACATCCCATGAATGTTTTCTCTTAATTCCAGTATCTTCGTGTTTGCAGGATTTTGAGTCTTTTTTTTAAGCTTACTGGAGTTACAGGCTGATTTGATTTGATCTATTATTGTCACATAATAGTAGCATACAGTGAAAAGTATTGTTTCTTAGACACTACACAAAAACATACTGTTCATTGAGAAGGAAATAAAAGTGCAGACTGTAGTGTTACAGTCACAGCTAGGGTGTAGAGAAAGATCAACTTAAGAGGTAGGTCCATTCAAAAGTCTGACAGCAGCAGGGAAGAAGCTGTTCTTGAGTCGGCTGGTACGTGACCTCAGACTTTTGTATCTTTTTCCCAAAGGAAGTAGGTGGAAGAAAGAATGTCCAGGGTGCATGGAGTCCTTGATTATGCTGGCTGCTTTTCTGAGGCAGCAGGAAGTGTTGACTGAGTCAATGGATGGGAGGCTGGTTTGCGTGACGGATTGGGCTACGTTCAAGATCTTTTTTGTATTTCTTAGGCAGAGCAGGAGCCATACCAAGCTGTGACACAACCAGGAAGAATGAGTTTTATGGTGCATCTGTGGAAGTTGGAGAGACTCATAGTGGACATGCCAAATTTCCTTAGTCTTCTGAGAAAGTAGAGGTGTTGGTGGGCTTTCTTAACTATCTGTTCCACAGAAGGCTATGGAGGCCAGATCATTGAGTGTCTTTAAGACAGAGAGAGATAGGTTCTTGATTAATAAGGGGATCGGAGGATCAGCAGTCATGGAGGAGACAGGAGAATGGAGAGGACAAAAATATCAGCCATGATTGCATGGCAGAACAGGCTCAGTGGGCTGAGTGGCCTCATTCTGCTCCTATATCTTATGGTCTTCTTGTGACGGAATGGGGGAGGGGACTAGGACAGGTTGTTGGTGATCTGGACACCTACAAACTTGAAGTTCTTGACCCTTTCTACTTCATCCCTATTGATGTAGACAGGGGCATGTTCTCCTTTATGTTTTCTGAAGTCAATGTCAAAGATTGGGGGAAAGGCAAATTGTGCAGAGGGTGTGGAGAGTCTGCAGAAGGATCTAGATAGGCTGGGCGAATGGGCCAGGAAATGGCAAATGGAATTTAATGTTGGCAAGTGTGAGGTGGTCCACTTTGGTAGGAAGAATGGTAGGAAGGACTATTACTTACGGGGCGAAAAACTGCAGCAGGCGACAGTGCAGAGGGACCTCGGGGTCCTTGTGCATGGGTCGCAAAAACCCAGCTTGCAGGTGCAGCATGTGGTCAGGAAGGCGAATGGGATGCTGGCCTTCATAGCGAGGGGGATTGAATATAAAAGGAGGGAGGTCTTGCTGCAGCTGTATAGGGCATTGGTGAGGCCGCAGCTGGAGTACTGTGTGCAGTTTTGGGCGCCGCACCTGCGCAAAGATATTTTGGCCTTGGAGGGAGTGCAGAGGAGGTTTACTAGGCTGATACCGGAGTTGAGGGGGAACCAGAGCACCCGCAGGAAACCCATGCAGGCACGAGGAGAATGAGCAGACTCCACAGTGACCCAAGCTGGGGAATCGAACCCAGGAGCTATGAAGCAGCAGTGCTAACCACTGTGCTATCGTGCCAGGTTAAAGTCCAACAGCTTTATTTGCCAGCAGAAGCCACTAGCTTTTGGAGCATTGCTCCTTCATCAGGCGAGGGGCAGCACTCCAGAAGCTCATAAGAAATAGGAGCAGGAGTAGGCCATCTAGCCCTTTGAGTCTGCCCCGCCATTCAATAAGATCATGGCTGATCTGATAGTGGATCAGTTCCACTTTCCCGCTTTCTCCCCATAACCCTTAATTCCCTTGTCTGTCAAAAACCTATCTACCCGTGACTTAAAAATATTTAGCGAGGCAGCCTCCACCACTTCAACGGGCAGAGAATTCCAGAGATTCACCACCCTTTGAGTGAAGAAGTTCCTCCTCAACTCCGTTCTAAACTGCCCCCTCCCTTATCTTGAGGCTGTGCCCTCTAGTCCTGCTGTCCTTTCTAAGCGGGAGGAATCTCTCTACCTCTACCCTATCCATCCCCTTCATTATCTTATACGTCTCTGTAAGATCCTCCCTCAGCCTTCTAAACTCTAACGAGTACAGGCCCAGTCTATTTAATCTCTCCTCATAAGCTAACCCCCTCATCATGCTACCAAATAAACCTGTTGGACTTCAACCTGGTGTTGTAAGACTTCTTACTGTGCCCACTCCAGTCCAATGCTGGCATCTCCACATCATGAGTGGGCAGTCTCAGTTTTAGCTGTCAATCATTCCTGTTTAAAGGGGTATAGTGTCAAAGAGGTTTACAGCATGGAAACAGGCTCTTCGACCCAACGTCTCCATGCTGACCCCTTTTTTTTAAACCCCTAAGCTCGTCCCACTTGCCCGCATTTGGCCCATATCTCTCTATACCCATCTTACCCATGTAACTGTCTAAATGCTTTTTTTTAAAAGACAAAATTGTACCTGTTTCTACTACTGCCTCTGGCAGCTCATTCCAGACACTCACCACCCTCTGGGTGAAAAAATTGCCCCTCTGGACACTTCTGTATCTCTCACCTTAAACCTATGCCCTCTAGTGGAGGAATGCTGTCAATCATTCCTGTTTAAAGGGGCAGTCCCTGTGTTAGCTGTCAGTCATTCCTGTTTAAAGGGGCAGTCCCTGTGTTAGCTGTCAGTCATTCCTGTTTAATGGGGCAGTCCCAGTATTAGCTGTCGTTCAAACATATTTAAAGGGACAGTCCCTGTGGCAGCTGTAAATCAATTCTGTTTAAAGGGACAGTCAAAGCGTCCGGCAGCTATCGATCCATTCTGTTCAAAGGCACAGTTGCTGTGAAAGCTGTCATTTTATAACCCAGGTAGGAAACAAGTGTTTTGTGAAGTCTGTCTGGATTATAACTTTTGCACCTTGAATTTGGCTAGGGGTACTGTGTGCAGTTTTGGTCGCTGCACTTACGCAAGGATATTTTGGCCTTGCAGGGAGTGCAGAGGAGGTTCACCAGGCTGATACCGGAGTTGAGGGGGTTGAGCTATGAGGAGAGGCTGAATAAACTAGGCTTGTACTCGTTAGAGTTTAGAAGAATGAGGGGAGATCTCATTGAGACGTATAAGATGATGAATGGGATGGATAGGATAGAGGTGGAGAGACTCTTCCCGCTCAAAAAAGACAGTAGGACTAGGGGGCACAGCCTCAAGATAAAAGGGGGGCGGTTTAGAACGGAGTTGAGGAGGAACTTCTTCACTCAAAGGGTGGTGAATCTCTGGAATTCTCTGCCCGTTGAAGTGGTGGAGGCTGCCTCGCTAAATATTTTTAAGACGCGGGTTGATGGGTTTTTGATAAGAGAGGGGATTAAGGGTTATGGGGAGAAAGCGGGAAAGTGGAACTGAACAGCGACAGATCAGCCATGATCTTATTGAATGGCGGGGCAGGCTCGAAGGGCTAGATGGCCTACTCCTGCTCCTATTTCTTATGTTCTTATGTTCTTATGATTGTGGAGGAGGCTATCTTTATTGACTGGGGTCTGAGTGTTAAGAAGTTCAGGATCCAGTCACAAAGGGAGGTGCCGAAGCCCAGGCCATGAAGTTTGGAAATGAGTTCTGTGAGAATAATGATGGTGTTGAAGACTGAGCTATTGTCAATAAATAGGAGTCTGACATAGATAACAAAAACACCTAGGCATTCTAGGGTTGAGTGCAGGGCCAGGGTGATAGCTTCTGCTGAGGACCTGTTGTAGCAGTGGGCAAACTGTAGTGGATCCAGTTGGTCCAGGAGGCTGGAATTGATTTGAGCCATGACTAGCCTTTCAAAGCACTTCACAATGATGGATGTCAGAGCACCAGCCGATAGTCATTAAGACACGCTGCTTCGTTTTTCTTAGGTACCGGGACAATGGTTATTTCGTTGAAACATATAGAAACCTCAGATTGTTGTAAAGAGAGGTTGAAAATGTCTGCAAAAACCCCCGCCAGCCGATCTGCGCAGGATCCGGGTGTTCATCCGGGTACCTCCTCTAGGCCAGTCACTTTCTGTGGGTTGATCTTCAAGAAAGCTGCTCTGACATCTGCATGGGGACCCCAGATACAGATTCACTGAGGGTGGAGGGCATTCTCTTGCTGACCTTTTGCTCAAAACAGGCATAGAATGCATTGAGTTCATCAGGGAGGGGTGCATTGGAGCCGGTGATTTTACATGCCTTCACCTTGTAGCCTGTTATTCTTGCAGACCTTGCCATAGTCGGCAGGGATCAGTGTGGCTAGCCTGGGACTCTAGCTTGGTACAATACTGTCTTTTGGCATCTTTGATCGATCTCCTTGGATTGTATCTGGCTTTCGTGTGTAGGTGATCGTCGCCTGACTCGAATGCCTCAGACGTGGACTTCAGCAGTGGATCTCTCTGTTCATCATAGTTTCCGATTGGGGAATGCATGGATTTGCTTCTTTAGCACACAGTCTTCTGCACACTTACTAATGAAGTCAGTTACTGTAGTGGTGTACTCATTCAGGCTGGTCATAGAGTTTTTAAATACTGACCAGTCCACTGGATCCAAACAGCCCCGTAGGAGATCATCCGATTCCTCAGACCAACACTGCACAACTCTCTCTGATGCTTCAGTTTTGTTTGTAAGCAAAAACCGGGATTAGGGGCACAGCCTTGTGGTCTGATTTGCCAAAGTGTGAGCGGACGATAGAGTGGTAGACATGTTTGATATTTGTATAGCAGTGCTCTAGGATGTTTGGGCCTCTCGTGGAACAGGAGGCATGTTGGTGGTAACTTGGTAATACGCTTTTGAGCTTGGCCTGATTGGAGTCCCCAGCCACGATGAACAAGTCCTTGGGATCTTTCATCTCAAGGCTATTCATAGTGGTGTATATTTCATCCAGCACAATCTTAAGGTGGGCATGGAGTGGGATGTAAACTGCCATCAGGATAATGGAGGTGAACTCCAGACAGAAGGTAGTAGGGGTGGCATTTCAGCATAAGCTGAGATCTAGAGTGGGACTTTGTTGAGTTTCTTCAAGTGAGAATGAACCCCGTGGCTTGGGGGAGTGATAGTGTTGGAGACAGTGATTCAAACGTCAGCAATTCCGGCCTTGGGTCACTGCCTGGATGAAGTTTGCACATTTGTCCCACGTCTGTGCGAGTTTCTTTCGGGTGCTCTGGTTTCCTCACACATTCCAAAGATATGCAGGTTAGATTGACTGGCCATGCTAAATTGACCATAGTGTCAGCAGGATTACAAAGAACAAAGAGAACAAACAAAATTATAGCACAGGAACAGGCCCTTTGGCACTGACTATGCTACCTGACTTAACTAAAACCCCGTACCCTTCCAGGGACGATATCCCTTTATTCATGTATTTGTCAAGGCACCCCTTCAAACTCACTGACGTATCTGCTTCCACTACCTCCCCAAGCAGAGACCCACCACCCTGTGTGTAAAAAACTTTGCCTCATACATCTCCTTTAAATCTTATCCTTCGCACCTTTAACCTATGCCACCTAGTAATTGACTCTTCCACCCTGGACTATCTACTCTGTCCACGCTCCTTATAACCTTGTAGACTTCTATCAGGGTGCCCCCTCAACCTCCAAGCACTGAGAACAAACAAAGGTTCTCCAACCTCTCCCCACAGCTGATACCCTTCATACCAGGCAACATTCTAGCAAATCTTTTCTGTACCCTCTCCAAAGCTTTCACATCCTTCTGGTAGTGGGGCAACCAGAATTGAACACAATATTCCAAATGTGGCCTAAGTTTCTATAAAGCTGCAACATGACTTGCTAATTTTTAAATTCAATGCCCTAGCTAATGAAGGCAAGCATGCTGTATGCTTGACTATGTTCTCCACCTGCATTGCCACTTTCAGTGAACTGTGTACCTGTACACCCAGATTCCTCTGCCTATCAATATTCTTATGGGTTCTGCCATTTACTGTACATTTCCTATCTGTATTAGGCCTTCCAAAACACATTACCTCACATTTGTCCGGATTAAACGCCATCTGCCATCTCTGTCCAAGCCACCAATCGATCTGTAGCCTGCTGTATTCTCTGATGGTCCTCTTCATTATCCACAAATCCACCAAGCTTTGTGTTATCCACAAACTTACTAACCAAGCCACTCACATTTCCTCCAAATCATTTATATATGCTACAAGAGACAAAGGTCCCAGCACTGATCCCTGAGGAACACCACTTGTCACAGCCCTCCATTCAGAAATGCTACCCTCTGTCTTCTTTGACTGAGCCAGTTTTGTATCCACCTTGCCAGCTCACCTCTGATCCCATGCGACTTCACCTTCTGCACCAGTCTGCCATGAGGGACCTTGTCAAAGGCCTTACTGAAGTCCATGTAGACAACATTCACTGCCCTACCCTCATCACTCCCTTGAAAAACTCGATCAAGTTCATGAGACATGACCTTCCCTTCACAAAGCCGTACGGCCTTTATTTCTAACTGGGAATAAATCCTGTCTCAAAGAATCATAGAATTCCTACAGTGCAGAAAGAGGTCATTTGGCCCATCGAGCCTGCATCAACAACGATCCCATCCATGGAAATCCATGCAGATACACAGAGAATATACAAACTCCACAGACTGTCACCCAAGCCTAGAATTGAACCCAGGTCCCTAGCACTGTGAGGCACCACTGCCACCCTGATTGATGATAGAATAAAATTATTTGCTCCTTAGAGTTGCAATGCTTGAATCCGATTGTGAATTTATTGCTGTATATGGGGGAGGAATCTGCTGTCTGTCATCTATGACATCATTTCAAACATGATTATTTTTTCTAATTTAGTTACTTTTTACAGTGAGGCACTTGTATCTTATCTGTTCTCGGCAGCCAAATTTCCTACATTTTGTAAGCTTATCGGACTAGTGATGTCTTCAAAGAAAACAATGCATAAAATTTGTGCTTAATGAATTTGAATGACGTTTACTCTCCAAAAATAGCTACTTACACTCATTTAAAAAACACGTGTCAAAGTTACTGCACAAATAAAACAAAATTTCTAATTCATTCTCAGACAAGATTTTTCAAAAACACCTGAAAAGTTAATTAGAAGTTAATTAATTAGTGTTAATTCAAATCAGTATCAAAAGTTTAAATGAAATATTCACAACATATACACTAACTTTCTATCAATGAAGGATCATTAGTTTAAAAAAAATTAGGAATGGTGGTTGTCCCATTTTTTATTATTTTGCTGAAGTTTCATTCTCATTTCTGACCATCTCGCTTTGTCACAGTTTCACGTATTTGTCTGTTAAGCTCACTGATAATCCGATCCTCACGAGTGTATACTCCTGTCCTTAGCAAAGTATCCCTCTTCTCTATGAGCCAAGCAAGATAATTGTCCAAGGCCTCATCTGGATAATGAGTGTTCTGGGACCCTTGCTGTTTGTCATTTTCATAAATGACCTGGATGAGGAACTGGAGGGATGGGTTAGTAAGTCTGCCAACGACACGAAGGTTGGTGGTGTTGTGGATAGTCTGGAGGGATGTTAGAAGTTGCAGCTAGACATAGATAGGATGCAAGACAGGGCAGAGAAGCGGCAGATAGACTTCAACACAGATAAATGTGTCGTGATCCATTCTGGTAGGTCCAATGGGATGATGGAGTACAATATCAAGGGTAGGACTCTTAGCAGTGTTGAGGAGCAGAAGGACCTTGGGGTCCGGGTCCATAGCACTCAAAATCCTGGGAATTATAGACCAGTGAGCCTTACTTCTGTTGAGGGCAAAGTTTTGGAAAGAATTATAAGGGATAGGATTTATAATCATCTAGAGAGAAATAAATTGATTAGGGATAATCAACACGGTTTCGTGAAGGGTAGGTCGTGCCTCACAAACCTTAGAGTTTTTTGAAAAGGTAACCAAAGAGGTGGATCAGGGTAAGGCAGTTGACATGGTGTATATGGATTTTAGCAAAGCGTTTGATAAGGTTCCCCATGGTAGGCTACTGCAGAAAGTGCAGATGCATGGGATTGAGGGTGATTTAGCAGTTTGGATCAGGAATTGGCTAGCTGATAGAAGACAGAGGGTGGTGGTTGACGGGAAATATTCAACCTGGAGTTCAGTTACAAGTGGTGTACCTCAGGGATCTGTTTTGGGACCACTGCTGTTTGTCATTTTTATAAATGACCTAGATGAGGGTGTAGAAGGACGGGTTAGTAAATTTGCTAACGACATCAAAGTCGGAGGAGTTGTAGCCAGTGAAAATGGATGTTACAGTTTGCAGAGGGACATAGATAAGCTGCAGAGCTGGGCTGAGGGGTGGCAAATGGAGTTAAATACGGAAAAGTGTGAGGTGATTCACTTTGGTAAGAGTAACAGGAGTAGAGAATATAGGGCTAATGGAAGGACACTTGGTAATGTCGACGAGCAGAGAGATCTCAGTGTACACGTGCATAGATCCCTGAAAGTTGGCACCCAGGTTGATAAGGTTGTTAGAAGGCATACGGTGTGTTAGCTTTCATTGGTAGAGGGATTGAATTTCGGAGCCGTGAGGTCATGTTGCAACTGTACAAAACTCTGGTGCGGCCGCACTTGGAGTATTGCGTACAGGTCTGGTCGCCGCATTATAAGAAAGATGTGGAGGCATTGGAAAGGGTGCAGAGGAGGTTTACCAGGATGTTGCCTGGTATGGTGGGAAGGTCTTATGAGGAAAGGCTGAGGGACTTGAGGTTATTTTCGATAGAGAGAATGTTAAGAGGTGACCTAATTGAGGCACACAAGATGATCAGAGGGTTAGACAGGGTGGACAGTGAGAGCCTTTTTCCTCAGATGGTGATGGCTAACATGAGGGGACAAAGCTTTAAATTGAGGGGTGGTAATTATAGGACGGATGTCAGGGGTAGGGTTCTTTACTCAGAGGGTAGTAAGGGCGTGGAATGTCCTGTCTGCAGCAGTTGTGGACTTGCCAACTTTAAGGGCGTTCAAATGGTCAGTGGATAGGCATATGGATAGCATTGGAATAGTTTAGGTTAGAGGGTTATTAGATTTGTTCCACTGGTCAGCGCAACATCGAGGACCAAAGGGCCTGTACTGCACTGTAATGTTCTATGTTCTAAATAGGCCTCACAGGTGGAGGATGTGGTTAAGAAGGTGTATGGTGTACTGGCCTTCATTAATCGAGGGATTGAGTTTAGGAGTCAGGAGATAATGCTGCAACTTTATAAGACCCCTGTCAGACCCTACTTGGAGTACTGTGCGCAGTTCTGGTCACCTCACTACAAGAAGGATGTGGAAGCTATTGAGAGGGTGCAGGGGAGATTTATAAGGATGTTGCCTGGATTGGATGGCATGCCTTATGAAGATAGGTTGAGGGAGCTAGGTCTCTTCTCCCTGTAGAGATGAAGATTGAGGCGCGACCTGATAGAGGTATAGATAGGGTGGATTCTCGGAGGCTATTTCCCTGGGCTGAAACGGTCACTACGAGAGGACGCAGGTTTAAGGTGCTGGGGAGCAGATACAGAGATGTTAGGGGAAAGTTTTTCACTCAGAGGGTGGTGAGTGAGCGGAATCGGCTGCCGTCAGTGGTGGTAGAGGCAAACTCGCTGGGGTCTTGAGACTTCTGGATGAGTACATGGGATTTAATGGGATTGAGAGTTATAGATGGGCCTGGTAGATACGGATATGATCAGCGCAACTTGTGGGCCGTAGGGTCTGTTTGTGCTGTAGTGTTCTCTGTTTAGGAAGGACAGGCGTAAAGGAAAAGGTAGTGGAGTTGCATTGTTGATTAAAGAGGATATTGATATGATGTTGAGGAAAGATATTAGCATAGATGATGTGGAATCCGTATGGGTCATGTTAAGAAACAACAAGGGGCAAAAAGCATTGGTGGGGCTGGTATACAAACCACCAAACTGTGATGGTAACGTAGGGAAAAGCATTCGACAGGAAATCAGTTGCACGTGTTAAAGGAACATCTGAGATTATGGACGACTTTAATCTGCATATCGATTGGGAGAGTCAAACAAGTGCAACAGAGGAGGAATTTCTGGAGCGTATACAGGGTAGTTTTCTGGAGTAATACTTTGAGGAATCAGCAAGGGAGCAGGTCATCTTTGGTGTCGTGCAATGAGAGAAGATCTGTTTGCGAGAGAATCTTTGGGGATAAGTGACCGTAATATGTTAGAATTCTTGTCAAGATAGATAGTGATGTAATTGATTCTGAGACCAGGATCCTGAATCTCAGTAAAGGGAACTATGATGGTATGAGGCATGAATTGGCCGTGATGGACTGGGAAACATTACGGAAAGGAAAGACAGTGGACAGGCAATGGCAGGCATTTAAAGAATGAATAGGTGAACTCCAGAAGTTGTTTATTCCTGTTTGGCTCAAGAGTGGTAAGGGAATGGTGGCCAAACCATGGCTTACAGGGAAATTAGAGATTATATCACATTCAAGGAAGAAGCATACAAATTGGCAAGAAAAAGTATTCGGTCTCAGGATTGGAAGCAGTTAAAATTCAGCAGAATACCAAAGGATTGATTAAGAAAGGGAAAAATGGAGTATGAAAGTCAGGTAGCAGGGAGCATAAGAACTGACTGTAAAAGTTTCTTTCGGCTTCTCAAGAGGAAACGTAAGAACACAAGAAATTGGAACAGGAGTAGGCCATCCAGCCCCGCGAACCTGCTCAGCCATTCAATAAGATCGTGGCTGATCTGATAGTGGTTCAGTTCCACTTACCCGCTTCCTCCCCATAACCCTTAACTCCCTTATTGGTTACAAATGGTTGACAAAAATGAATATAGTCCCCTTACAGTCAGAAACAGGAGAATTTATAATGGGGAATAAAGAAAAGGCTGAGGAATTAAATTTATACTTTGCTTCAGTCTTCACAAAAGGAAGACATGAATAATATACCAGAAGTACTGAGAGAAACATGTTTTAATGAGGAGCTGAAGGAAATCAGCATTAGAAGCGAAATAGTTTTGGGAAAATTGATGGGATTGAAAGTGAATAAATCTCCAGGGCCTGATAATCTTCATCCCAGAGTACTTAAGGAAGTAGCCCTGGAAATAGCAGGCCCATTGATGCTCATTTTCCAAAATTCTTTGGACTCTGGAATGGTTCCTACAGATTGGAGGGTAGCTAAGGTAAGCCCACTATTCAAAAACGGAGGTAAAGAGAAAACAGGGAACTATAGACCAGTGAGCCTAATGTCAGAACTGGAGAAGCTGCTAGTCAGTGACTAGATGGGTTCTGCAGGGATCTGTGCTAGGACCCCAATTGTACACATTATATATTAATGATTTGGAAGAGGGAACTGAATGTATTATCACCAAATTTGCAGATGACACAAAGTTGGGTGGGAGATTGAGCTGCGAGAAGAATGCAGAGATGCTTCCGTGTGATTTGGACAGGTTGAATGTGTGGGCATCTGCATGGCAGATGAAGTATAATGTGCATAAATTGAGGTTAGTCAGTTAGCGTTAAAGAACATAAGAACATAAGAAATAGGAGCAGGAGTAGGCCATAGTTTAGAAGTGAGAGGAGACCTCATAAAAACTTAAAAAATTCTAACATGGCTGGACAGGGTAGATTCAGAAAGAATGTTCCTAATGGTGGGGAGTTCAGAACTAGGCATCATCGTTTGAAGATGAGGGGTAACCCTTTTAGAAGTAAGGCGAGAAGAAATTTCTTCACCCAGAGGATGGTGAATGTGTGGAATTCACAATCACAGAAAGTAGCTCAAGCTAAGAGCATAAGAAATAGGAGCAGGAGTAGGCCATCTAGCCCCACAAGCCTGCCCCGCCATTCAATAAGATCATGGCTGATCTGAAGTGGATAGGTTCCACTTTCCCGCTTTCTCCCCATAACCCTTAATCCCCTTGCCTACCAAGAGCCTATCTACCCGCGTCTTAAATATATTTAGCGAGGTAGCCTCCACCACTTCAACTGGCAGAGAATTCCAGAGATTCACCACCCTTTGAGTGAAGAAGTTCCTCCTCAATTCCGTTCTAAACTGTCCCCCCCCACTTTATCTTGAGGCTGTGCCCTCTAGTCCTACTGTCCTTTCTAAGCGAGAAGAACCTCTCAACCTCTACCCTATCCATCCCCTTCATCATCTTATACGTCTCAATAAGATCCCCCCTCATCCTTCTAAACTCCAACGAGTACTAGCCCAGTCTATTCAGCCTCTCTTCATAGTTCAACCCCCTCAACTCCGGTATCAGCTTAGTGAACCTCCTCTGCACCCCCTCCAAGGCCAAAATATCCTTGCGCAAGTGCGGCAACCAAAACTGCACACAGTACTCCAGCTGCGGCCTCACCAGTGCCCTGTACTGGTGAGACCGCAGCTGGACCTCCCTACTTTTATATTCAATCCTCCTCACTATGAAGGCCAGCATCCCATTTGCCTTCCTGATCACCTGCTGCACCTGCAGGCTGGGTTTTTGCGACTCATGCACAAGGACTCCCAGGTCCCTGTGCACCGCAGCAAGCTGCAGCTTTTCGCCCTTTAAATAGTAGTCCCTCCTACTATTATTCCTGCCAAAGTGGATAACCTCACACTTGCCAACATTGTATTCCATCTGCCAGGTCCTCGCCCATTCGCTTAGCTTACCTAGATCCCTCTGCAGACTTTCTACACCCTCCGCACAATTTGCTTTTCCACTTATCTTTGTGTCATCAGCAAATTTCGACACCCTACACTCAACTCCCTCCTCCAGATCATCTATATAAATGGTAAATAGCTGAGGCCCCAGCACCGATCCCTGGGGCACTCCACTAGTCACCAACTGCCAATCCGAATAGCACCCATTGACACCTACTCTCTGCCTCCTATTTGACAGCCAATCCTCTATCCACGCTAACACATTACCCCCAACCTTCTGAACAACCTTTTGTGCGGCACCTTATCAAACGCCTTCTGAAAATCAAGAAACACCACGTCCACTGGTTCCCCTCCGTCCACCGCACTAGACACATCCTCGTAGAATTCCAATAAATTCGTCAGACACGACTTTCCCTTAACGAATCCGTGCTGCGTCTGCTCTGTCAAACAATTTTTCTCAAGGTGCCTCGCTATTTCTTCTTTGATGACGGATTCAAGCATTTTTCCTACAACAGACGTTAAACTAACCAGCCTATAATTTCCTGCCTTTTGCCTGCTACCTTTTTTAAACAGCGGCCTAACATTAGCCGTTTTCCAATCTTCCGGCACTTCCCCGGAATCCAGCGAGGTGTGGAAAATAATCACTAAGGCATCCACTATCACCTCTGCCATTTCCTTCAGAACCCTGGGACGCATTCCATCCGGTCCTGGGGACTTGTCCACCATCAGTCCCGCTCGTCTATCGAGCACTACCTCGCTTGTGACAGTGATCACATTCAGACCCTCAACTCCTACCATCCTTCTATCTTGAACACCCGGCAAACTATTCACGTCCTCCTCCATGAAGACCGATGCAAAAAACTTATTCAAGGCCTCAGCCATTTCCTCATCCCCCACCACTAAATCCCCCCTCTCATCCTCTAAGGGTCCAACATTCACCCTAGCCAGCCTCCTCCTCTTTACATATTTATAAAAACTCTTACTATCCTTTTTTATATTTAACGCTAGTTTAGCTTCATAGTCTATCCTTCCTTTACCAACTTCTTCGTCATTCTTTGTTGATTTTTAAACCTCTCCCAATCCTCTACTCGCCCACTACTTTTAGCCACTCTAAACACATCAGCTTTTAATTTAATACTCTCCTTTATTTCTTTCATTAACCACGGCTGATTATCCCTTCTCCTACGATCCTTCTTTACCATCGGAATAAATTTCTGCTGAGTACCAAGAAAGATCTCCTTAAAGATCCTCCATTGTTCCTCAGCAGTCCTACTGACCAATCTGCGTCCCCAGTCTACATTTGCCAATTCCTCTCTCATCCT
Organism: Carcharhinus amblyrhynchos; assembly: GCF_965287045.1. NCBI lineage: Eukaryota > Metazoa > Chordata > Chondrichthyes > Carcharhiniformes > Carcharhinidae > Carcharhinus > Carcharhinus amblyrhynchos. Next base: position 108,053,317 of record NC_137333.1, on the reverse strand, counting down.
ATCGTACTCCCCTCTGTTCAAACAGAGGACAGGTCCAGGATCCTACTTTCTCATCCTGCATCTGCATCAAAAACTCAACCATACAATGATCACTCTTCCCAAGGAGGATTCCTCACAACAAGGTCCCTAATTCTACCTGCCTCATTACACAACACCAGGTCTAAAATGCTGTCTGATTTCAAGAAGAAATTAGATATAGCTCTTGGGGTTAAAGGGATGAAGGGATGTGGGAGGAAGGGGACGGCGGCGGTGGGGATCAGAATATTGAATTCAATGATCTGCCATGATCAAAATGAATGGCAGAACAGGCTCAAGTGGCAGAATGGCCTACACCTGCTTCTAGTTTCTATCTTAAGACATTGTCACATTCCAACTCTTGTACCCATTAGGAAGAGGCTTTTCAAACATTACTCTGAAAGACAGTGGGACATTTTTCCAGGTTGCAGACATTGAATGGATGTGATAAACATAAGACACAAAAATGTGGGATTCACTGCCACAGGGAGTGGTTGCAGCAAGTAACAGACACATCTAAATGGCAGCATGAGGGAGGAGAGGAGGAAACTTTTGTGATAGGGAGAGGTGAGAGGCAGCTTGAGTGGAGGCCATTTGAATTCAAATAATTTGTTTCTGTGGAGTGTATTCAGCCTGTGAACAACTACTTTTAAATTACAGTCATTTTCCTAAAAGCAGCAAGGAATACACTTCACACCAATGATACTGACAGAAACATTGTGTGCTGGACACTCAGTGCTGGCACTGCTGATGTGGGCTCAGGGAATAATTTACTGCATGCTATAGTAATACAGCAATGGTAACCTTCAGTGTCACCCTCTATCCCACCAAGATCCTTTGTTGCCAGACAGATTTTTGTGACGTTTATATGGCTGTGACAATTGCCCACACCTCACCCTCGCAGTCCTTCACCGGCAGTGTAAAACGCTCACATATCACCAACTTAGTCACAGTAAAGACATAACTGAATGCCATAAATGTGATGCCGTATAAATAGCAGCAGGCGACTAGTCCATTTAATGGTTGACTTTTAAGCCCCTGGCTTACTGAGTTTTTAGCAAAGGAATAACTAACTTTCTCCGAGCGTACCTGGTGTTCTGAGGGTCTAATTTCTTCCCTTCCCTCCCCCAGTGATATTATCCAGCTTTTTGACTAGAAAGAAATTTGAACCAATGAGAACAAAAAAATCATTATGGAAATTTCAATTGTATCTGTGGAGAGAGAAACAGAGTTAACGTCTCAGGTCGACAACTGACTTGAAAGTTGTTAAAGTACTGGCAACATGTGATGCCCAGGTCTTGTGTATCACTGTTCCATGATCCATCTTACAGTGGCTAAGAATTTCAGTTTGCCTTTTGCAGCTACAGTTTAACTGCTCTAAATACAGCCCAAGGTCAGGAAGATTAGATCTTTTTCAAACTGAAGCAAAGAGACAACACTTTAAGACCGTATCACATCTGTAATAAATCTGACACTTGGGGAGTGAGATGTCCGCACTCAGTCCAGTGCCGTTTTAACATATGACAGGCAGTCACCTGTTCTACCGCTCTAAGTAAACGAGATGACAGCTTTGCTTTGTGAGAATGAGGGGTTGCAGTATCAAGTGGCAGGGTATTCAAAACGTGTCTAATTAACTCAATATTACACTTCTACAGATATCACTCAAGAAGCTGCAGATATCTCATCTGCGGTATCTGGTGGTCCTGGAGAGCTCTCTGAATTCCTTGCGAGCTGTGGATTAGAGAGGAGCATTCTCAATTCTAAATCAGTGGATCACAGCTTCAGTTACACTCCACTATATATAGACTGAGCAATAAGGCCAAGCACCACGCCACACTGCCCTAGTGGCAGTCTTCCAGCTGAGGAATTAGGAACAATGCAGAATAGAACTCTCAGCAAGCTTCCTTACATAATTACACAACCAAAATCCCTGGTCCAGGCCGCATTCCTGCACAGAACGTCAAAGCTTGATGATCAACTTATAGTTGACTTCACAAAATTTCAGGAGTCTAAGGGAAAGCTCCACAGAACCTCAATGATGTCAACGTAGTCAGCATCTGCAATGAATGCAACAATGCCGAGGAACTAAATCTTCTCCCAAACACAAATGATCCTTACAAGGATCTGATTAAACCATGAGTCTTGATCTTCTTGAATGGCAGAACAGGAAAAGGTCAATGATCTACTATTCTTCTCCTCAGATGCCTCAACGTTCTTTTACATCAGACAAATATTTGACACGAAGCCAAAGACAGGTGAGAGTAGGTTTGCAGAATGTCTTTAAGGGGGAGAGTGGTCGAGATACAAAGGAAAAGAATTCCAGAGAACATAAACAGGATGAGACCATTCAGCCCTTCAAACCTGCTACGCCATTCAATTAGATCATGACTAACCTCCAACAATTTCCTGCACTGAATCCATGCTGCTTCATGTTTTAACACGTAGCAATCTACTATCTCCTTCCTGAAGATATTCAACAACTGACTCCACAGCACTCTGAGGCACAGAATTTCAAAGATTCATACAAATGTACATATTTAAGAGCTGGAGTAAGCCACTCAGGCCTGCTATGCCACCTGTGGACTTGCACTCCAGAGACCCAAAGCAATACTCTGGGAGACCAGCTTTGAATACCACCATGACAAATGGTGAAATTTAAACTCAATAAAACACCTAGAATTAAGAATCTAAATGATTACCATGGAACAAAGAAAATTATGGCCCTTGGCCCTCCAAACCTGCACTGACCATGCTGCCCGATTGAACTAAAACCCCCTATCATTCCAGGGACCACATCCCTCTATTCCCAACCTATTCATGTATTTGTCCAGAAGCACCTTAAAAGGCACTACTGTATCCACTGCCACTTCCTCCCTCAGCAGCAAGTTCCAGGCACCCCCTACCCTCTTAAAAAAAAAGTGCCTCGTACATTTCCTTTAAACCTTGCCCCTCACACCTTAAACCTATGCCCCCTAGTAATTGACTCATCCACCCTGGGAAAAAGCTTCTGACTATCCACTCCATCCATGCCTCAATCTTGTAAACTTCTATCAGGTCGCCCCGCAATCTCCATCATCCAGTGAGAATGAACCAAGTTTCTTCAATCTCCCCTCTCCTCACAGCTAATGCCCTCCATACCAGGCAACATCCTGGTAAATCTTTTCTGTACCCTCTTCAAAGCTTCCACATCTTTCTGGTAGTGTGGTAGCCAGAATTGAACACTATGTTCCAAGTGCGGCCTAACTAATGTTCTATAAAGCTGCAGCACAACTTGCCAATTTTTAAGCTCAATGCCACAGCTGATGAAGACAAGCATGCCGTATGCCTTCTTGATGACCTTCACCTGCGTTGTCGCTTTCAGTAACCTGTGTACCTGTACACCCAGATCCCTCTGCCTATCAATACTCTTAAGGTGTTGCCATTTACTGTATATTTCCTATTGGACCTTCCAAAATCCATTACCTCATTTGTTTGGATTAAACTCCATCTGCAATCTCTCCACCCAAGTCTCCAACTGATCTATGTTGAGCTCTGTGTAAGAGAGGCATAAGTGCACTCCTACTGAACTTTGCATACCTGAAGGCGAGACAGCCTGAATGAGGTAGCCACAGTGGATTGAAACTTGGTAATTTGGAGCAGTGTGGCAATTAAAGTGGTAAATCTAATTATCCTGGGTTTTTTCCAGTTATAAGTTTAGTCGTCTAGTAAATTGGTAAAAAAAGGAGCTGCCCCCACTCAAGTTACCTGTCAATCACCAGAAGCCTGATTAGAGGCAAAAGGTGTAAATTGCATTCTTCAGCAGCCAGTTGGTGAAACCAGTCAATTGTCAGAAAAGCCCATCCAGCTCACCAATGTCCTTTTAGGGAAGGAAATCTGTCATCCTTACCCCGTCTGGCCTACATGTCACTGCAGAGCCAGAGCAATGTTGTTGACTCTTAAATGCCCCCTTATGGAATTCTCTGCCCGTTGAAGTGGTGGAGGCTACGTCGCTAAATATATTTAAGATGCGGGTAGATAGGTTTTTGGTAGGCAAGGGAATTAAGGGTTATGGGGAGAAAGCGGGAAAGTGGAACTGAGCCACTTCAGATCAGCCATGATCTTACTGAATGGCGGGGCTGGCTCGAGGGGCTAGATGGCCTACTCCCGCTCCTATTTCTTGTGTTCTTAAGGTCGGTTAGGAATGGGCAATAAATGTTGGTCCAGCCGGCATTGTCCACATCTCATGAAAGAATGTTCAAATCATGGCTGATCTGATGGTAACCTCAAATGCATTCTTCTTCACCCTGGATAACCTTTCACCTCCTTGTTAATCAGGATTCTATCTAGGTCTGCTTTAAAAATAGTCAAAGACTCGGCTTCCACCGCCTTTTGAGGAAGACTGTTCTGGAGACGCACGACTCAAAAAATTTTCTCATCTTCATCTTAAATTAGCACATCTTATTTTTAAACAATGGCACTAGATTCTTCCACCAGTGCAAATATCCTCTCCACCCGTCAATACCTCTCAGGATCTTAAAGGTTTCAATCAAGTCACCTCTTGCTCTTCTAAACTCCAATTCACAAGCCTAATCTCTCCAATCTTCCTTCATAACACAATCTACCCATTTGAGGTATTAGTTTAGTAAATTTGAACTGCTTCTAATGTAATGGCATTCTTCCTTAAATAAAGAGACCAATAGTGTACACAGTACTCCAGATGCGATCTTACTAGTGCCCTGGGTAGTGAAGCCGCTTTTGTAATCAATTCCCTTCACAATAAACTGTAACACTATTAGCTTTTCCAATTACTTGCTGTACCTGCATACTGGTCTCTTGTGATTTATGTCCTAGAACAACCAGATCCCTCTGCAATTCAGAGTGCTGCAATCTCTTACCATTTAGATACCAGTACGCTTTATCTGTAAGGCATGCAAGAAACAATACTTTTCACTGTGTGTAACACATGTGACAACAATAAATCAACTCAGAAGCTTCTTTATTATTCTTCTAGCCAAAATAGACAAATTCACATTTTCATACATTATACGCCATTTGTTTGATCTTTATCCCTCTGTCGTCTTCTCATATCCTCTTCACACTTTCTTACTTATCTTTGCAGCAGCAGCAAATTGAACAACTATATCTTCAGTCCCTTCATCCAAGTCAATTATATAAATTGCAAAGAGGAGTTGAGGTTGCAGCATTAATCTCTGTGGTACTCCATTTGCTACATCTTGCCAATCAGAAGGCGGCCCACTTGTACCAATTTCTGTTTTGTTTCATTAGCCAATCTTTTATCTGTAACATTACTCCGAGCTTTCATTTTCCACAATAACCTTTGATGTAGTGCCTCATCAAATGCCTTCTTTAAATCTAAGTACAGTTTATCTAATCATATGTGACTGCTTCACTAGCCTTAGTGCAGAAATTCCTCATCTCAGTGCTAAATGGCCTGTCCTTTATTTGGAGACTGTCAGAATAGGCACAGGGGATTCATCTGCTTTAAGTCATAGAATCATAGAAGTCCCATGAATTTCTCTGGTACTTTTTTCAAAACTAGTATAAATATCTTGCAGTTCTTCCTTTGCATTAGTTCCTTGGTTCTCTGATTTCTGTGAGGTTTTTAGTATCCTCTTTATGCAGTCAAACAAAATATTTGTTTAGCTTCCCTAACATTTCTTGCTTCCCATTAAAAATTCTACTGACTTTGCATTTTGCTAATCTTTTCCTTTTTATATACCTATAGAAGTTTTTACAGGCCTTTCTTTGTTTGTCACTAATTTAATCTCATTTTTCCCTTTCTTAATCTTTTTCTTGGCCCTCCTTTGCAGAAGTCTAAAATGCATCCAATCCTCAGGATTACTATCTTTTGGCAACTTTGTACACCTCTTTGATTGATCTAATGCTATCCTTGATTTCTTCCATTAGCCACAGCTGGAACACTACATCCAACCATTATCTACAGTCATATCCCTTAAACATAATTTCCCAATCCACAATAGCCAACTTGCCCCTCGTAATTCATAGTTTTCTGAGGTCGAAGTAGCTCTGGGCACAGCCACCAGTGAGGGAGCAATTAAAATTAGGGCCACTGGGAAACAAGCAGAATTGGAATGAGTACAAAAGCTCTCAGAAGGTTGAAGGTGGTTATAGAGATAGGGAGATTTTGCAGTTTTTTTGTATCAAACCAACAGAAACAGGCCTTGCATATCCGTGATCCAATCAATAGAAAAGGCAATGTGGAAATTTTCCCTGTTCCCCAACTGTGTACGGTCCTACATCCACATCCTGACACACCACCTCACCGCCACCACCAACCCCACCCCCAACACACACATGCACGCACACCCACCATTTTCTCTGGATTGCAGAGTTTGACTTACACTGTCAGAGCTGCTGGACAAGCCTTGCATGCTGGTCTCTGTATTCAGCTTACTGGTGTGGCACAACAGTAGTTCACAGTTCTTCTCCAGAAGATGGCCTGTGATGCCTTTGATGTGCAGGAGATCATCCAGTGACGAAAAACCTTTCAACTCCTAAAGAAGCAGTTTTGGATAAGAAAACAGCAAATAAATCACATGAGCATAACACCACACACAGAGGATAAACAGTCTTGTACATATCAATGGAGGAGTCTAGTTATTAACTGACATTTTGTACTCAACTTATTGCCACTGAATTTATTCCAGTCCAAGTATCCATTGCTCACATTTCTCTGACCGGGGCAGTCATATACCAAGGCTTAATATTTACCATCTTTTCGCCAAACTGGCTCACCTATTCCATGAACCTCAATTTTATTAAACCAGCCTTTCACGTGAATCTTTGTCAAAGACTTTCTTCAAATCCATATAGACAATATCTACTACATTCTCTTCACTAACCTTCACTGTAACTTCATCAAAGAACACAATTAGTCAAACAGAATCAGCCTTGTACAAATCCACGCTGGCTCTCCTTAATGAACTCAAACTTCTCCCAATATCTGGTGAATTTCTCCAATTCCTGTTTCTAAAGCCTTACCAACCACTGATGTTAAAGTGACTGCTCTGTAGTTACTCAACGTATTTACATTCTTTCTTGGATAAGGTTCTCTCAATACCCACTCTCCAATCCTCCGGCACTCCCCCGTATCTGAAGATTGAAGATCATGATAAGCTCTTCCAGTGTCTCCATCCCCATTTGCTTTAATAACCTGGGATGTTTGCCATCTTGACCACATGATTTATCCATTCTAAATACACAGATCTGCTAGAAAGGCTGTCCCTTCAATTTTCACCCCAGACAATATTGCTCCCACTTCTACTGATACATTGTCAGCATCCCTTTCTTAAACACCAACACAAAGTACTCGTCAAGTATTCTAGACCTGTCCTATTTATAATCACTTACTTTATCCATAATAAGTCCTATCCCAATCCTAGCTACCTGCTTACTATTTACATGGCATTGAGGATTTTTTGGTTTCCTTTTACTTTAACTAAGACTTAATTCTCATATTCTCTCCTTGCCAGTCTTATTTTCCTCCTCCTCAACTTCGTATTTGACCAGATTCTGTTAAAATCACCTGACCTACAACATACACCCTCCTTTTTTTTGTGTCACCATAACCTCCATCTCTCTCATCACCCGAGGAGCCCTGGTTTCAGTTCCCCTCTTTTTGCAAAGTGACTAGCCTATACCTGAAACTGTTTTTCTTGTCAATCATTTGGTCCATTTTCACCTGGCAAAATCCCTTCACCCCACTGAAATTAGCTCTTTTCCAATTTAGAGTTGGACATTAGGCTGCCCTTTGCCCTTCTCCATTACTAATCTAAACTTTATCATACAGTGACCACTCTTTCCCAAGTGTTCCTTGGCCTGCATCAGACCCAGCAATGCCTCCTTTCCCAATTGAGAACATACCGATCAAAGAGGGACAGAGAAAATTTATGAAGAGGCTTTTGGATCAGAAAAGATTAGTACTGAGGAAAGATTGGATAGGCTTGAACTGTTTCCTTTTGAAGGGAAGCAGCTCAGTGGAAATTTAATTGAAGTATATAAAATAATTAGAGGCCTAGATGAGATTGTTATGGACCTGTTCCCCTTTGCAGAAATATTAGGAACCAAGGAGAATAGATTCAGATTAGTTTAAGGAGGGATTAAAGGAAAGTTGAAGTGTAATTTTTCACCCAGGATGTGAAGGGCATTTGGAACTCACTGGCTGACAGGATAGTAGAGCCAGAATCACTGATCACATTTGAAAAATACTTGGATATGGACTTCAGACATTATAAACTAGACGCCCACAAACCTAGAGCTTGAAAACCTGATTAGACTGGATAGCTCCTTTACAGTCAGCACAGATACACTGGAACAAATGGCCTCCAATACCTCACCCCCATCTTCCCCAGGACATAAATCTGCTCCAACCCTCTACTCACCAACCCTTTCCCCTTTGTCTCTAACACAGAGAACCTCCACCACACACACACACACCCCCACTCAACCCGCTCTTGCCACTCAATGCTCTAACCGCCCATCTCCCCCTCTTCACCGCTCTCTTACATTAACACTGCAATCAAGTTACTGTGAGAAACTCCCCCATGTCCACCCCCCCCCCCTTCACCTCTCTCCTCCTCACGATGGCTCTCGCCCTCTTCCTCCCGATTCCGAATAGTGCCGTCTCCAACTCCTCTGCGCTCGCCCGGTTCACATCGACTTTCTCGGGCGATTCCATGACGTTAGGCCGCGAGGCCTCGGCCTCTCGCTCTTCCCGCAGCCAGTGATTGTGAGGAGGGGAAGGGGCGGGGAGCGCCGAGGCGAACGCCAGGCTTCGCGGCCTATGTTGGGAGTCAGGATGAGTGGCTCGGTGCCGGGCTCGGACAGCCGCTTCCCCCGGGATTTTCACCCAAAACTTTCCTCAAAAAAAGCGGCTGCAGAAACCGGCAGAAAAACAAACGGAAAACCCGCCACTTCCGCTGGCGGCCTTTCCGCCCACCTCCCCCGCCGCCGCCCATTGGACAGGAAGGATGTCAATCAGACAACCCACCATGGCCATTGGGTGCGTGAAATGCGCCCGCAATCACTTGCATCACTGATTGGTCAGAGCTAACGTCCATCAGGCCTGTAAAGCCAGTCGACGTTTAGAATTCCCTTTCCCCGCCCACGATACTACACAGCCTATTGGTCCAATTGACGGTCACTCAGCGACATCTCGCAGCCTCATTGGCCAATCAAACCGTCCATCACTAATCAGCCCGCCCTCTCCGCTCGCTCAACGCCAATCAAATGACAGCTGCGTTCCCATTGGTAGGGGATATGCTCATCAACCGTCCACATTATTGATTGGCTGCTGTCTTTACTCTGGGTGGGGCTGTCGCCTCAATTATTTCATTTGTTTTGTTTGTTTTTTTCACAAAAACTTGAGTTAATACTTTGAACTGGGGAGTTATTAAATTCATCCCACTGGAAAACAGTCTTCGGACACGATGTATTTTTTGATATCTGGTCCCAGCCCAACAATGGCCGAAACTGCTGCACGCTCTAAACCCAAGACAGAGGCCCAGAGAACAGCGGGGAAGGAGAGCCCGCCCCACCCGCAGCCCATTGGTCCATACAGCTGCCATTCAAGGCAGCCGGCCAGTCATTGGATTCTGATCGTTTAGGGCGGGACTTCAGGCGTGGCAAAGCACGTGGACACCTGGGAGCGGCTTCACCGGAACTGGATCACTTTTTGCACATGCGCTCAACCCAGAATCCCGCCGGCCCTGCACATGCGTACAATCCAAAACCCCTCTGGCTTTGCACATGCGCAGAGCCCATCATCCTGCCAGCTCTGCACATGCGCACCGCCGAGAATCCCGCCGGCTCTGCACATGCGCACAGGCTGGGGTAGTCTCTGGGTGTCTCCCCTGTGGACCGGAAATTTGCTGCTGCTGGTTCTGAGGTCCTGGTCTCCAAACATTCGCTTCCTGGCACACTGAAGCTCTTTGTCAATGTTTGCCTTTATTGACAGTATGCTCACAAGGTATCAATAATCTAAATCCTCAAAGAAGAAAGAAAATTCCAGCACAGGAACAGGCCCTTCGGCCCCTCCAATCCTGCACCGACCATGCTGTCAGACTGAACTAAAACCCCCTACCCTTCCAGGGACCATATCCCTCTATTCCCATCCTATTCAGGTATTTGTCACAATGCCCCTTAAAAATCACTACCGTATCCACTTCCACTCCCTCCCCCACCAGCGAGTTCCACCACCCCCTGTGTAAAAAATCTGCCTCGTACATCCCTTTTAAACCTTGCCCCTCGCACCTTAAACCTGTGCCCCCAAGTAATTCACTCTTCCACCCTGGGAACATAAGAAATAGGAGCAGGAGTCGGCCATCTAGCCCCTCGAGCCTGCCCCACCATTCAATAAGATCATGGCTGATCTGTCGTGGCTCAGTTCCACATTCCCGCCCTCTCCCCATAACCCTTAATCCCCTCGCCTATCAAAAACCCATCAACCCGCGTCTTAAAAATATTTAGCGAGGCAGCCTCCACCACTTCAACGGGCAGAGAATTCCAGAGATTCACCACCCTTTGAGTGAAGAAGTTCCTCCTCAACTCCATTCTAAACTGCCCCCCCCCTTATCTTGAGGCTGTGCCCCCTAGTCCTACTGTCCTTTCTGAGCAGGAAGAACCTCTCCACCTCTATCCTATCCATCCCTTTCATCATCTTATACGTCTCAATAAGATCCCCCCTCATCCTTCTAAACTCTAACAAGTACAAGCCTAGTTTATTCAGCCTCTCCTCATAGCTCAACCCCCTCAACTCCGGTATCAGCCGGGAAAAAGCTTCCGACTATCCACTCTGTCCATGCCCCTCATAATCTTGTTGAGGAGCATGGATAGATGCGCCTCTGTCCAACTATCCGGTCGCTCTTCAACCTCCATCATTCCAGTGAGAACAAACCAAGTTTCTCCAATCTCTCATAGCTAATGCCCAGTTCACATTGACTTTCTCAGGCCATTCCATGATGTTAGGCCTAAGGCCTCAGCATCTCGCTCTTCCCGCAGCCAGTGTGTAAGGAGGGGAAGGGGCTGGGAGCACCAAGGCAACATCCTGGTAAATCTTTTCTGTACCCTCTCCAAAGCCTCCACATCCTCTGGTAGTGTGGCAACCAGAATTGAACACTATATTCCAAGGGCAGCCTAACTAAGGTTCTGTAAAGCTGCAAAATGACTTGCCAATTTTTAAACTCAATGTCCCGTCCAATGAAGGCAAGCATGTCGTATGCCTTCTTGACTACCTTCTCCACCTGCATTGCCACTTTTAGTGACCTGTGTATCTGTACACCCAGACCCCTTCGTCTATCAAAACTCTTAAGGATTCTGCCATTTACTGTGTATTATTGATCCTTTCAAAATGCATTATCTCACATTTGTCTGAATTCAAATCCATTTGCCATCTCTCCATTTAAGTCTCCAACTGATCTATATCCTGCTGTATCCTCTGATGGTCCTCATCGCTATCTGCAAATCCACCAACCTTTGTGTTGTCCGCAAACTTACTAATCAATCCAGTTACATTTTCCTCCAAATCATTTATATATATTACAAACAACAAAGGTCCCAGCACTGATCCCTAAGGAACACCACTTGTCACAGCCCTCCATTCAGAAATGCACCCTTCCACTGCTACCCTCTGTCTTCTTTGATCTTACTTGACGAAGGAGCAGCGCTCCAAAAGCTAGTGGCGTTTGCTACCAAGCAAACCTGCTGGATTTTAACCTGATATTGTAAGACTTCTTACATAAGAAATAGGAGCAGGAGTAGGCCATCTAGCCCTTCGAGCCTGCCCCACCATTCAATAAGATCATGGCTGATCTGAAGTGGATCAGTTCCACTTTCCCGCTTTCTCCCCATAACCCTTAATTCCCTTGACTATCAAAAACCTATCTACCCGTGTCTTAAATATATTCAGCGAGGTAGCCTCCACCACTTCAACGGGCAGAGAATCCCAGAGGTTCACCACCCTTTGAGTGAAGAAGTGAAGTTACTTTTCTTTGACCGAGCCAGTTTTATATCCACCTTGCCAGCTCACCTCTGATTCCATGCAATTTCACCTTCTGCACCAGTCTGTGAAGAGGGACCTTGTCAAAGGCCTTACTGAAGTCCATGTAGACAACATTCACTACCCTATCCTCATCAATCATTTCCTCACTTTGAAAAACTCAATCAAATTCATGAGACATGATTTCCTCTTCACAAAACCAAGTTACCTCTCACTAATGTAACTTATTTCGAAGTGGGAATAAATCGTGTCTTGAGGAATCCTCTCCAATAATTTCCCTCCCACTGTTGTAAGGTTCACTGGCCTGTAATTACCTGGATTATTCTTGCTACCCTTCTTAAACAAAGGAACAACAGTGGCTATTCTCCAATCCTCTGGGACCTCCCCTGTATGATGTGGAAATGCTGGTGTTGGACTGGGGTAAACACAGTAAGAAGTCTCACAACACCAGGTTAAAGTCCAATAAACCTGTTGGACTTTAATTTGGTATTGTGAGACTTCTTACTGTGTGACCTCCCCTGTAACCAGTGAGGATACAAAGATTTCTCTCAAGGCTCCAGCAATTTCCTCCCTTGCCTCTCTTAGTATTCTGGGGTATATCCCATTGGGACCTGGGGACTTGTTATCTCAATGTTTCTCAAGAACCCCAATACTTCCTCCTTTTTGATCTCAACATGACTGCACATCTGTTCTCAGACTCATTATCCACCAAGTTGGAATCTAATGCTGAAATCCGTCATTAAAGAATAAATAGCAGGTCACCTGGAAAAGAAGGTTTGATCAAGCAGACGCAGCATGGATTCATGAAGGGAAAGTCGTGTTTGACGAATTTACTGGATTTTTATGAAGATATGATTAGTGTGGTAGACAGAGGGGAACCGGTGAATGTGGTGTTTTTAGATTTCCAGAAGGCGTTTGATAAGGTGCCTCACAAAAGGTTGCTGCAGAAGGTTAGGGTGCACGGAGTTGGGGATAAAGTGTTAGTGTGGATTGAGGATTGGCTATCTAACAGAAAGCAGAGAGTTGGAAATGCGTGCTTTTCTGGTTGGCAGTTGGTGACTAGTGGTGTACCGCAGAGATCGGTGTTGGGACCTCAACTGTTTACCATTTACATATACGATCTGGAGGAGGAGGCTGAGTGTAGGGAAACGAAATTTGTTGATGACACGAAGATGAGTGGAAAAGCGAATTGCGTGGAGGATGTGGAAAGTCTGCAGAGGGATCTGGATAGGCTGAGTGAGTGGGCGAGGATGTGGCAGATGGAGTATAACGTTAGCAAGTGTGACGTTATCCACTTTGGAGGGAATAATAGTAAAATGGACTATTATTTAAACGGTGAAAAATTACAGCATGCTACTGTGCAGAGGGACCTGGGGGTCCTTGTGCACGAATCACAAAAACCCAGTCTGCAGGTGCAGCAGGTGATCAAGAAGGAAATGGGATGCTGGCCTTTATAGCGAGGGGGATAGAATATAAAAGCAAGGAGGTCTTACTGCAACTGTACAGGGTACTGGTGAGGCCGCAACTGGAGTACTGTGTGCAGTTTTGGTCCCCTTATTTGCAGAAGGATATATCGGCCTTGGAGCGAGTACAGAGAAGGTTCACCAGGCTGATATCAGAGATGAGGAGGTTAGCTTATGAGGCGAGATTGAGTAGATTGGGCCTGTACTCGTTGGAGTTTAGAAGGCTGAGGGGGGATCTTATAGAGACATATAAGATAATGAAGGGGCTAGATACGGTAGAAGCAGAGAGATTCTTTCCATTTAGAAAGGAAACAACTAATTAATGGACACAGCCTCAAAATAAGGGGGAGTTAGTTTAGAACAGAGTTGAGGAGGAACTTCTTCACTCAAAGGGTGGTGAATCTCTGGAATTCTCTACCCATTGAAGTGGTGGAGGCTACCTCACTAAATATATTTAAGTCATGGGTAGATAGATTTCTGATCGACAAGGGAATTAAGGGTTATGGGGAGAAAGCAGGTAAATGGAACTGATCCACTATCAGATCAGCCATGATCTTATTGAATGGCGGGGCAGGCTCGAAGGGCTAGATGGCCTACTCCTGCTCCTATTTCTTATGTTCAAGTCCTTCTCTTTGGTGAATACGGATTCATTTTGATATGGGAGCATAGTTTGCTGTTTTTTTCATGTCCTGTCCAGGTTCTAAACTGTCGATCATCTTTACAGAATTATATACTTTTTTAAATTTGATGCCATGTTTTATTTACTTAACCACAAATGATGCATCCTTTCAAGTCTTTACTGGAATATATCCTTGCTGAGTTTTACAAAATATCTTCTATAATATGTCATTGCTTCTCAACTGACTTACCCCTTAATTTTTCAGACACTGCCACTTCAGCCAGATCTGTTTTCATACCCTCATAATTTTCCTTATCTGTGATGACACTGTGCCTTTAAGAAATGTATTTCTATCATGTTTCTAGTGAAGGTTTAGAATTCAGCTGTTTAAATGGTGCCCATTTGTCTGCTCCAGGCAGGCAACATGCTGAGAAAGTAGAAGCATAATTGATCCTAGCCTGTCAAGTCCCATCAGGATCTTAAATGTTTAAGACTGCCTCTCAATCTTTCATACACCAGTGGACACAAGCCCACCATGTGCCATCTTTCCTCATGAGACACACCCCTCATTCGAGAAGCAGTGATATTGTCATTCATTGAAGATATCCTCCATTGTATTGTGTGGTATTACAACCATGCAAAGTGGGATAGAGCATAAACAGATCGAGCAACTCAGGACTGAGCAACCATGAGGCACTGTCAGTCAGCAGCAGCATTGTCCTCAACCACAATCAGTAACCTCATGGCCCAGCATATCCCCCACTCTACCATTACCACTGAACCATGGGATTAACCTTGGTTCAGTGATGTTGGCATTGGACTGGGGTGGGCACAGTAAGAAGTCTTACAACACCAGTTAAAGTCCAACTAAAAGCTCATGATTCCAAACAAACTTGTTGGACTTTAACCTGGTGTTGTGAGACTTCTCACTTGGTTCAGTGAGAAATGGAGGGCACGCCAGGAGCACCACCACCAGGCATAGGTAAAAATGAGCTGTCAACCTGATGAAGCTACAACACACGACTACTTGTGTACTAAACAGCACAAGCAGCAAGTGATAGACAGAGCTAAGTGATCCTACAATCAACGGATCAAATCTAAATTCTGCAGTCCTGCCACATCCAGCTGTGAATGGCGGTGGATAATTTAACAACTCACTGGAGGAGGAGGCTTCAAACATCCCACTGGGATGAGGAATGGTGCAGCAGATTAGACCTGTACTTGTTTGAGGAGACAGGGTTTAAAAACTAGGGGTCTCCCATTAAAGGTTGACGAGCAGAAATGTTTCTGAGTCAGTAGTCTATGGAATGGGACAGCATGGATGTTGGATTGTTGAATATATTCAAGGCTGAGTTGGTGGTGGGGTGGGGGGGGGGGGGGGGGGTTTGCAGGGGCTAGTAGGGAAGCGGAGGTCAGAGTCCTATTGAATGGCAGTGTAGGCTTGAAGGGCTGAATGGCCTACTCCTAATTCTTGTTCTTCAGTTTTTTTTATTCCTTTCCAAGATAAAAACTGGAACAGGAACCTGTCTGGTGCATAGCTCATTTATTTGTGACAGTCAATAATTTCCTTTTCCATCTTCTCCGTTGGCTGAATAAGAACATGAAGAACATAAGAAATAGGAGCAGGAGTAGGCCATCTAGCCCTTCGAGCCTGCCCCGCCATTCAATAAGATCATGGCTGATCTGTCGTGGCTCAGTTCCACTTTCCCGCCCTCTCCCCATAACCCTTAATCCCTTCTCTTATCAAGAACCCATCAACCCGCTTCTTAAAAATATTTAGCGAGGCAGCCTCCATCACTTCAACGGGCAGAGAATTCCAGAGATTCACCACCCTTTGAGTGAAGAAGTTCCTCCTCAACTCCGTTCTAAACCGCCTCCCCTTTATCTTGAGGCTGTGCCCCCTAGTCCTACTGTCTTTTTTGAGCGGGAAGAGTCTCTCCACCTCTATCCTATCCATCCCATTCATCATCTTATACGTCTCAATGAGATCTCCCCTCATTCTTCTAAACTCTAGCGAGTACAAGCCTAGTTTATTCAGCCTCTCCTCATAGCTCAATCCCCTCAACTCCGGTATCAGCCTAGTAAACCTCCTCTGCACTCCCTCCAGGGCCAAAATATCCTTGCGCAGGTGCGGCGCCCAAAACTGCACACAGTACTCCAGCTGTGGCCTCACCAATGCCCTATACAGCCGCAGCAAGACCTCCCTACTTTTATATTCAATCCCCCTCGCTATGAAGGCCAGCATCCCATTCGCCTTCCTGACCACCTGCTGCACCTGTAAGCTGGGTTTTTGCGACTCATGCACAAGGATTTACTTTTCTCTTTTCACATCAGTCTCAGCAGGAGGGAATAGTTCACATTTAAATTAACAGGGATTTGGACTGAAAATGATACGGAAACCGTTTATATTTCTGAGCTTTCCCACAATGTAGCAGCAGAGATAAGTCACAATGGTGAAAGTTGTTGCTCTGTTTCAGGGGAACCCCAGCTGTACAGAATGTGCAGCAACAAGTCAAAGAGAGATTACAATACTTTTCTCACCCATTGTTATTTACCCAGATATCATGTTTATTTTACAAAAATATAAAGATCTAAATATTCAACTCGTTCAGCTGTGGCTGGACAGTCTTCAGCTGGATCACTCATTCCAAAAGTGTTTACTCCTCAGTGATCACTTCACCATTACATATAGTTCATGTTTACCCTCCTCTGTAAGGCAATGCAAAATGTCCAAGGCAGGAAAATAGCCAGGATGTTTTCTTCTCCACAGTTGTTTCTACACAGTACACCAATCGGGTGAAACTCCCTCTCCCCGATACTTCATTCACTTGTAACTTCTTCCCACAATACTGACTCTTCACAGCTCCTTTCACAGTTTATCTACTCACTCCCAAGATCTCACCGTTTTTTGTAAAGACAAGGTTTAAGCTGCAGTTGGGGGAGTTTAGCTTTCTCCCGGAGAGGTTGGCTCTTCCTGAAGTCAAATAGATAAAAGTAGTTGTTCTTTGTGTCCTGTGGGGAAAAACGAGCCGTGTGTCTGAGTAAATTTCACAGTGTACAGCACCAAGTTACTTACACAGCCGTGTCATCAACCAGGACTTTCCGAACTCACCCCCACAAATCCATTAAACACAAAGCCTTCTGCCTCCTAAAACCCCTGTCCCACTCATGCAGTTCCTGCCAACAGGCCATCCCACCAGTTATTCCAGTAACTGCCCACCTACGCCTCCTGCCTCTATCAGTCTCAAACTTCCACCCCATTGATCTAAATGCCCCCTTTCAGCTTTCCTTCCTCCACCCCTCTCATCATCTCCACACCTGTCCCTTCTCAGAAACGCCCCCCTCCCCACGTATCTCCCTCAGACCCTCCCTTTCCCCATCTGCCAACTCTGATTATTTGAACAGATTTCTTACTGGGATTGATTATGCAGGATTGGGTCTGAAGGATATAAATCCCAGATGAGAGAGTTAGGATACAATGTCTGACATCAGAGTGAAACTAAGCTGAGTTACTGGTGTAATTACCCCCTGCCCTTTAAACCCAGTGAACTTCAATCTTAAACCTGGACATGAAAGAACTGTCAGTAAATAAAAATTTCCTGCCCCAGATTTTCAATGTCCACAAACTCTAGTGACCACATTAATGGGGAGATGGTGAAGGGATATGTGGAAAAGTGGGATTGAGAAACTTATCAGCCACGATTGAATGGCAAAGCACACTCGATGGGCCAAATGGCCTCATTCTGCTCCTCTGTCTTATGGGAATCCAACTCTAGAGATTTCAGTCATCCTTCTTCCTCATTCTCTTCACACACCCCCAACCCCAACCAGTTCAAATAAATTGTGGTTTTAAACGTTACCTTTGAAATTAGCTTAAAGCCAAGAGATCCCAGGACATTGACAAAATTTCGCAAATCTTCAAACCTGCTGGCAACTTCAGCAATCTTCAGGATCCCCCTGTCAAAAAGTCACAAAAGAGGTCAGCTTTTGCAAGAAGCCCTGACTACGCGACACAGTGTCACACTGGTCCTGACTCCTCTTCTTCCTAGGGGAACCCGAGTCAATCCCCCACCCCCAACAACCCAATTTACCTCAGGTCACTCTATTCCCAGGCCTGAGTCACTCTCGCTCACCATCAGTCTGGCCACATTCCCCCACTTCCCCAGATCACACCAATGTTAATGGTGTTAATGATGCAAAACGAATCAACTTCTCAACTCTAAACCATCTGTGTGTTACTGTATCCCAGATTAAAGTCTTCCCTAACTCTGGGGAGTACAAAAGGAGCATTTTAGGACTTCCTGGGGTTATGAAAGGTGCTATAGAGATGGAAAATCTTTAGGAGGTGTACTTAAGAGGTTTGCAGGGGCCATGGGAAAGGTAGGGTGGATTGGGACGGTGAAGGTGGATCTAACAAACCTGTGAGATGAGTGAAATAGTCTAATATTGTAACCAACAGCCCTTACCCCACTCTGAGGACTCGGTTAGCTTCTGCCAGGAAATCCCGAAGGTTAGTGCCCATCAGTGAGAGACAGAAAACCACAACATCGACCGATTCAGCAGCCAGGGGAACCTGATGGGCCCGTGTAAACACAGCAAGATGTCAAAAGGAGCGTCAGTTCCTGTGAATATCATTTCCTATCATCGCAGAACAATCCAGAAGGCCATTGAGCCCAACCAAGTATTTCAAACAATGCAGTTAGTCCCAATCCCCTGCTTTTACCATATTCTAATATTATCTTATGCCTTTAAATCTAGCACGAGGGGGCATGGCTTTAAATTAAGGGGGGGTAGTTACAGGACGGATGTCAGGGGTAGGTTCTTTACCCAGAGGGTGGTGAGGGATTGGAATGCCCTGCCTGCTGCAGTTGTAAATGCGCCTAGTTTAGGGGCGTTTAAGAGATCCGTGGATAGGTTTATGGATGAAAAGGGATTGGTTTAGGTTAGTGGGTCATTGTTTTGTAACTGGTCAGCGCAACATCGTGGGCCGAAGGGCCTGTTCTGCGCTGTAATGTTCTATGTTCTAAGTCGCTTATCCATTCACCAACCGAGTGTCTTGGTGAGCACAATAAGAAGTCTCACAATGCCAGGCTGAAGTCCAACAAGTTTATTTGATAATAAACCCACAAGCCTCCGGAACGCTGTTCCTTCATCAGGTCTTTTCTCACAACTCCCCACGCATCTGATGAAGGAGCAGCACTCCGAAAGCTAGTGGCGTTTTCTACCAAATAAACCTGTTGGACTTCTTCCAATGATGTACCGCAAGGATCGGTGCTGGGTCCCTTGTAGCTTGTAGTGTACAGTTAATAATCTGGATGTGAATGTGAGGGTTATAAGAACATAAGAAATAGGAGCAGGAGTAGGCCATCTAGCCCTTCGAGCCTGCCCCGCCATTCAATAAGATCATGGCTGATCTGTCGTGGCTCAGTTCCACATTCCCGCCCTCTCCCCATAACCCTTAATCCCCTCTCTTATCAAAAACCCATCAACCCGCGTCTTAAAAATATTTAGCGAGGCAGTCTCCACCACTTCAACGGGCAGAGAATTCCAGAGATTCACCACCCTTTGAGTGAAGAAGTTCCTCCTCAACTCCGTTCTAAACCGCCCCCCCTTTATCTTGAGGCTGTGCCCCCTAGTCCTACTGTCTTTTTTGAGCGGGAAGAGTCTCTCCACCTCTATCCTATCCATCCCGTTCATCATCATCTTATGATCAGTAAGTTCACAGGTGACACACAAATTGATGTGGTAAATGGCAAGGAGAAAAGCCTTAGATTACAGGACAATATAAACAGACAGAACAGCAGCAAATGGAATTTAAACCTGAAAAACGTGAGGTGATACATTTTGGGAGCACTAACAAAACAAGTGAATACACACTGAACAAGAGGATGTTGAGGAAGTACAGAGGATCAGAAGGACCTCTGAGGGCAGTAGGACAGGTAGAAAAAGGATTAAGAAGCATATGGGATACTGGCCTTTATTAGACAAGGTACAGAATATATGAGGAGAATGGTTATGATGGAACTGTATAGAATGCTCATTAGGCCATAGCTGGAGTACTGTGCAGTTCTGTTCAGCACACTATAAGGAGAATGTGATCACACTAGAGAGGGTGCAGGGGAAATTCACTGCGATGCGGCCTGGGGTGGAGCGTTTCAGAGGGAATTGAGGAAACACTTGGATCAGAGCGAAAGGGAATCAAAGAAACTGGGACTGGAGAGAAATTGGGATCAGAAACCACCCCTCTGCCCAAGAAAAATACTATGGGGACAGCACAGTGGTTAGCACTGCTGCTTCACAGCTTCAGGGCCCTGGATTCAATTCCCGGCTCGGGTCACTGTCTGTGTGGAGTTTGCACATTCTCTTCATGTCTGCGTGGGTTTCCTCCAGTGCTCCGGTTTCCTCCCACAGTCCAAAGATGTGCGGATTAGATGGACTGCATGTTAAAATTGCCCCTTAGTTTCCTGAGATGCTTAGGTTAGAGGGATTAGTGGGCAAAATGTATAGGAATACAGGCGTGGGGCCTGGGTGGAATTGTGTTTGGTGCAGACTCGATGGGCTGAATGGCCTCTGTCTATACTGTAGGATTTCTATAGTTGCTATCCCAGGATCTCCTGATGAAAATTGCACAGTGTGGGGGTGAGAGAGAGAAACAGGCATCTCAGGCACTGAGGACCAGAGTGGAACAGCAGCTATACTTACATTCGCCATGTCACAGACAGTCACATGTTCATTCAGTGCCACCAAGTCAAACGAATGAACCTTGTTGCTTACGCTCCGAGCGATTTTACAATCGCCACAGCCAAAATCAGCAACAACAACAGAGGAGGATCTGTGGGAGAGGCCAAGACATTTCAAGATGAATCTTAACTGAACCTAAATAATATCAGTTTGTCAACAATTTACGCTAGGGACGGACCACTCAGCTGTGAGAGTCATTTCTGATCATTTCCGAATCCGTTTAAAGCCCTTCTCTTGTTCCCAAGTGACGTAAACCCTGTGACACTGAGTCAAAATCATCTCAGATTCTCTCTAAGGTCAACACTGAGTCAATGCTGCAGCACTATTGCACAGCTTTGGAGTGTGGGTGGGGGGGGGGTGCAGTGTGGAGATGCTCCTGTGCCCCATCACAGTCCTTCACTCCTGCTGGGTTCCGTGTGTGGAATCCAGCCAGAAGGAGAACTGATATTGGCTCTGAGAGGCTTCATGTCCTTTTGCAATATTCAACGAATGCAGACAGTACCAATGACAGGGAAGCTGAGAATCACTCACTTCACTCGGAGTACAAGCACTGGGTAAATTCCACTGTGTCCCCAACACCAACTCATATCAAACACCTCAGCTGTCCCTCTGTCTCCTCCAAGGATAGCAAGAGGTTTGATGGAGAACTTGAAGATGGTGGTGTTCCCATGTATCTGCTGCCTGTGTCCTTCAAGCTGGTGGATGTTGCAGATTTGGAAGCTGCTGTCAAAGGAGCCTTGACGAGTTGCCAACTTTAACAGCCTTCTCCTATCCCTTCTATATAAACGATTTGGAGGAAAATGTAACTGGATTGATTAGTAAGTTTGCAGACAACACAAAAGTTGATGGATTTGCAGATAGCGATGAGGACCATCAGAGGATACAGCAGGATATATATCAGTTGGAGACTTGGGTGGAGAGATGGCAGATGGAGTTTAATCTGGACAAATGTGAGGTAATGCATTTTGGAAGGTCTAATACAGATAGAAAATATACAGTAAATGGCAGAACCCTTAAGAGTATTGATAGGCAAAGGGATCTGGGTGTACAGGTACACAGGTCACTGAAAGTGGCAATGCAGGTGGAGAAGGTAGTCAAGAAGGCATACAGCATGCTTGCCTTCATTGGCCAGGGCATTGAGTTTAAAAATTGACAAGTCATGTTGCAGCTTTACAGAACCTTAGTGAGACCACACTTGGAATATAGTGTTCAATTCTGGTCACCACACTACCAGAAGGATGTGGAGGCTTTGGAGAGGGTACAGAAAAGATTTTTCAGGATGTTGCCTGGTATGGAGGGCATCAGCTATGAGGAGAGGTTGGAGAAACTTGGTTTGTTCTCACTGGAGCGACGGAGGTTGAGGGGAGACCTGATAGAACATAAGAAATAGGAGCAGGAGTAGGCCATCTGGCCCTTCGAGCCTGCCCCACCATTCAATAAGATCATGGCTGATCTGTCGTGGCTCAGTTCCACTTTCCGGCCCTCTCCCCATAACCCTTAATCCCCTCTCTTATCAAAAACCCATCAACCCGCTTCTTGAAAATATTTAGCGAGGCAGCCTCCACCACTTCAATGGGTAGAGAATTCCAGAGATTCACCACCCTTTGAGTGAAGAAGTTCCTCCTCAACTCCGTTCTAAAACGCCCCCCCTTTATCTTGAGGCTGTGCCCCCTAGTCCTACTGTCTTTTTTCAGCGGGAAGAGTCTCTCCACCTCTATCATATCCATCCCATTCATCATCTTATATGTCTCAATGAGATCTCCCCTCATTCTTCTAAACTCCAACGAGTACAAGCCTAGTTTATTCAGCCTCTCCTCATAGCTCAACCCCCTCAACTCCGGTATCAGCCTAGTAAACCTCCTCTGCACTCCCTCCAAGGCCAAAATATCTTTGCGCAGGTGCGGCGCCCAAAACTGCACACAGTACTCCAGCTGCGGCCTCACCAATGCCCTATACAGCTGCAGCAAGACCTCCCTACTTTTATATTCAATCCCCTTCGCTATGAAGGCCAGCATCCCATTCGCCTTCCTGACCACCTGCTGCACCTGCAAGCTGGGTTTTTGCGACTCATGCACAAGGACCCCGAGGTCCCTCTGCACCGTCGCCTGCTGCAGTTTTTCACCCCGTAAGTAATAGTCCTTCCTATCATTATTCCTACCAAAGTGGACCACCTCACACTTGCCAACATTAAATTCCATTTGCCATTTCCTGGCCCATTCGCCCAGCCTATCTAGATCCTTCTGCAGACTCTCCACACCCTCCGCACAATTTGCCGTTCCCCCAATCTTGGTGTCATCCGCAAATTTCGACACCCTACACTCGGTTCCCTCCTCCAGATCATCTATATAAATGGTAAAAAGCTGAGGCCCCAGCACCGACCCCTGGGGCACTCCACTAGTCACCATCCGCCAATCCAAATAGCACCCGTTGACCCCCACTCTCTGCCTCCTATTTGACAACCAATCCTCTATCCACGCTAACACCCTACCCCCAACTCCAAGTCCCCTGACCTTCTGCAATAACCTCTTATGAGGTACTTTGTCAAACGCCTTCTGAAAATCCAGAAAGACCACATCCACCGGCTCTCCTCTATCCACCGCCCTAGACACATCCTCATAGAACTCCAGTAAATTTGTCAGACACGACTTCCCTTTAATGAAACCATGCTGCGTCTGCTCTATCAAGCAATTCCCTTCAAGATGCCTCGCAATTTCCTCCTTAATGACGGATTCTAACATTTTACCTACCACAGACGTTAAACTAACCGGCCTATAATTCCCCGCCTTTTGCCTGGCACCCTTCTTAAACAACGGCGTAACATTAGCCGTTTTCCAATCTTCCGGCACTTCCCCGGAATCCAGCGACGTCTGGAAAATAACCACCAATGCATCCACTATCACCTCCGCCATTTCTTTCAGAACCCTCGGATGCATTCCATCCGGTCCTGGGGACTTGTCCACAATCAGCCCCTCCAGTCTGTCGAGCACCGCCTCTCTAGTAACAGTAATGTCATTAAGACCCTCCAGTCCTACCACCTTTCCATCGCTAACACCCGGCAAATTATTCACATCCTCCTCCGTGAAGACAGAAACAAAAAAGTTATTCAATACCTTAGCCATATCCCCATCCCCTACCACTAGGTCCCCTTTCTCATCCTCTAAAGGACCAACGTTCACCCTAGCCAGCCTCTTCCTTTTTATATAGAAGTCTACAAGATTATGAGAGGCATGGACAGAGTGGATAGTCAGAAGCTTTTCCCCAGGGTGGAAGAGTCAATTACTCGGGGGCACAGGTTTAAGGTGCGAGGGGTAAGATTTAAAGGAGATGTACGAGGCAGATTTTTTACACAGCGTGTGGTGGGTGCCTGGAACTTGTTGCCGGGGGAGGTAGTGGAAGTGGATACGGTACTGACTTTTAAGGGGTGTCTTGAAAATCCATGAATAGGATGGGAATAGAGGGATATGGTCCCCGGAAGGGTAGGGGGTTTTAGTTAAATTGGGCAGCATGGTCGGCGCAGGCTTGGAGGGCCGAAGGGCCTATTCCTGTGCTGTAATTTTCTTTGTGTTCCTTGTTCTCCAATCCCTTTCCCTCCTGCACACTAACCCCATGTTGCTGCTCTCCCCAATCATACCTGTTTTTGATGTACTGAATGATACGGTTGACTGGGTTCTCTGGCCAGCGATCTACTTGTGCTGTGAAACCTCGATGGTAAATTTCAAAGGCATTCTTATCTTGTGTGAAGAGCTTCTTGGCTTCAGCACTGCTCGAGGTGTACAGTTGCTCGTTAATGTAGCGGAAATGGGCAGATTTCAGGCGCTCTTCCATCTTGGCTCTCAGAGCGGCTGAGCGGTCAGTGGGCTGGTTAGTGTCACTTGATTCAGTTCTGTTTATCCCCACAATTGGTGGAGAGACTCTGACCAGTGAACCAGGCTGACCTGGGATGCTGTCACTACGCTCACACATCACTTTCTCTTCACGTGGTCCTTTCCTCCTGGCCTTCTTACGGGGTGCTGTCTCACCGTCCTGGATCTGAATCTGTGCTCTCTTCTTGTGGTTGATAATACTTTTATTGCTGCTCTGGCAGACTGTTCTCTGCACTGGTTCATTCCTTTCTCCTTTTCCCTTCTGTCTTTTTATTTTAGGTTTATGTCTGTCTGTGACACCTTTCTTTTCGTCGTCTTCAGGTCTTGATTTTGTCAAAGTCTTGTCACATTCAATCCCCTCTATTTGCTCTCCGTTCTCTGCTGGGGGTCGGAACTTGTTTTTGTTCCGATGTTTGCTTTTCATTCGATTCCTCCACTGCTTGCGAGTGAGTGTCCTCTGCCCCGGGTTGCTTCCCAAACCATTCAGCTTCAGCACCTTTTCAGGAGGGGCTGAGGTTCCTGCTGACAGCTCCTCATTGCCAGCCTGCAAGTGTCCATTCACCTTTGCTGCCCCTGCTTTGCTCTGCTTTCTCTTTCCTGCATCAGCTTGAGCAGATGGTGACTTTAAAGGTGCTTGGCTTCCCTTCCCCACATTCTGTTCAGACAGGTTCTCACACACTTTATCTTTCACTACCCGAATTCTCTTCTTTTTCCTCTTGTTCTTTCCCTCAGTTTTCTTTGGTGCTCCGTTCTCAGGCTTGGACTGTGTTTCTCCTGGATTCTGATCAGGTGTTCCTGCTGCAGAGAGAGTCCGCAGAGTTTGCAGAAGCCTCTGTCTCTTCTTTCTAACAGGTGACTGGACGTTCTGAGAACACGAATAAGAATAAATTTTAGTGGCTCCCCTCCCCAGATCTCATCAACAATTGGATCCTGGCACACTCTGCTACAAACGAATATGGGAACGAATGGACAAGAAGAAGCCAAAGTCCATCCAATTCACCATCTACCATCCCAGCAGTCATTTTACACAACAATTATACAGCTATTGACCAATCGCACTGACCAATCTCCAATCAGAGTCTACACTGGAGCCAGGCAGGAGATGAGGAAAGCCCCCCCGCCCCCAGTGGTAGGTTCTGGGAGTCAAAGGTCCAAAGTCATTCATTCCTCCTAAGATTGCTTCAGTCACCACTTCACATCTCAAATTAGTCACGTTCCGTGTACTTTACTTTTGAATGAATAAACACCAACTTCTCCCAGTTGACTATTAATTCTTTGATGATCAAATCAAGGTGTTTAAGACAGTTAATGGATTTGGTAAGATTGATAGAGAGAAGCTATCTTCTCTGTGAAGGGACTCCAGAACAAGGGGCAAGTTTGATCCGGGGTTGAGCGGGGTGGGTGGAGTATCAGGAAGCACATCTTCACACGGAGGGGAATGGAAATCTGGAACATCCATCCCCAAAAGGCTGTGGATTCTGAGAGCTAATTAATGGAAGCATTTAGTGCAGTTACCAACAGATTGGAGAAGTGTATTAAGTGATATGGAACAAAGGAGATTTGAGGCCAAAGGTTCTCTTTCTGTGCTGTATGACTATAACAAACAGAGATCAGTGGAAAACCTTGAGGAACCAAGATTACATTTTTCCTGACACAAAGTTATAGCTCTTTCCGTTCCCAGGTATCTCTGAATCCGACCTCCTGAGTCTGTGTCCATGAGTCAGTCCATTCAAACTCAGCCATTCTAACAGAGTACAGGATACTCAGTATTGAACCTAGACTCGTTTGTGACACAGGTCTCTATTAACAATTCAGGTGAATGAACTCCTGTCCGGTACAGATCATCGACCCAATACATACACTGAAATCTCCACATTCTCCCAAACCTGCTGAGTGTTCCTCTTTTTATGTGACAAAGTATATTGGATAAATGGATCAATGATTTTGGAACTCACCGGCTCAGCAATGCAGGGTGAAGCCTCCAACTTGTGAAAGAGAGTTTTACTCAGAGTTCTGGCTTCCAGATCATCGTTCCAATCTCCCTCAGCAAACATCTCCCCTCTGGAACAGAGAAACAGGCAGCTGAGGGGAGAAATGGACTTTCAGTAAGATGAAAAAGAGAGCAGCAAACAAAACCTGCCCACTCCTTCCCAAACCACCCCCCCGAGACCAGGGTCAGAGCCTCCCCCCCCCCCCCCCCCCCCGAGACCAGGGTCAGAGCCCCCCCGAGACCAGGGTCAGAGCTCTCTCCCCCCCCCCCACCCCCGCCAGGGCCAGGGCCAGGGCCAGGGCCCCCCACCCCGGCTGAGACCAGGGTCAGAGCACCCCACCCACCGACTAGGGTTAAAGGCCTAACAACCTCCCGTCCCCGCCGCCATCCTCCCCGGGTTAGAGTCCTTCCAGCAACCCGGCTGCCGGAAAGCCGCCCAGCAGCTCTCCCTCCTCGGCATTTACCTCACGGCCCCGGGCTCGCTTTCCACATGAGAAAATCCGCACACACACAGGCTTCGGGCCTATCCCGAGAGGACCCGCCAGTCACAGCGCCACCTCCCGGCCGGGAAGACCTGCCAGTCACAGCGCCACCTCCCGCCTGGGAGGACACGCCAGTCACAGCGCCACCTCCCGGCCGGGAAGACCCGCCAGTTACTGCGCCACTCTCAGTCCGGGAGGACCCGCCAGTCGCAGGGCCGCCTCCCCCCGGGAGGGCAAACCAGTCACAGCTCCACCTCCCGCCTGGGAGGACACGCCCGTCACTGCGCCACCTCCCGCCCGGGAAGACCCGCCAGATACAGTACCACCTCCCGCCTGGGAGGACACACCAGTTACAGCGCCACCTCCCGTCTGGGAGGACACGCTAGTCACAGCTCCGCCCTCAGTCCGGGAAGACCCGCCAGTCACAGCGCCACCTCCCGCCCGGGAGGACCCTCCAGTTTCAGCTCCACCCTCAGTGTGGGCAGTCAGAGCAGCTCTGCTTGAACCTTCACTCCCTCCACCGGCGATGAACGGTAGCAGCGAGTGCACCATCTACAGGATGCAGCAAGACAAACAGCACCTTCCAAACCCATCACTGTCCATCTAACAGGACAAGGTCAACGACAACATCTTCTGAGTTTTTTTGCAAGGATCTTCAGCATTCAATCCAGGAAGCAGGATTCTTGTAACAAGTGGACATTAACCTATGCTGTATTGTGTTTATTTGGAGGGTTTTGTGTATTGGATGTTGGCTTTGGTTAGAACACATTAGAGAGATTTCATAGGACATAGGAAGCTACAGCACAAACAGGCCCTTTGGCCCACAAGTTGTGCTGATCATACCCCTACCTACTTGGCCTACCTATAATCCTCAATCCCATTAAATCCTTAAGAAGTATGTATTATTGTGGTAGTTGTGTTTCTTGCTTGTAATTGTTAAATGTTCTTACTATTCATGTCAACAATATTCTTAATTAAACTTTGTTTTTGATAAAAGTTCCTCGTGGGTTAGTTGAATCAGACCTGGAGTGAAACCTCTCACGCTCATCCTCGCCAAATTCAACACAAAATGTTACAGGTCAGGTAAGCTTCATAGATCACCTTGAAGTATCTGACCTGACTCACTCTCCTCAGTCTTGCTCACAGTGAGTGGAGGCAGTGAAAGGTAGTGAGTGGGATGGCAAGGACAGATCTCCATTTTATTGCATGAATCTGTGGACCTTGAACTGGTGTCTTGGGATTCAATATCCTGTGAAGACAAGATACCGGGCAGCACAGTAGCACAATGGTTAGCGCTGCTGCTTCACAGAGCTAGGAACCCCGGTTCAATTCCCAGGTTACTGTCCGTGTGCAGTCTGCACATTCTACCTGTGTCTGTGTGGGTTTCCTCCAGGTGCTCTGGTTTCCCCCCTCTCAGTCTGAAAAATGTGCTGGTTAGGGTATATTGACCTGAACAGGTGCCAGAATGTGGCGACTTGGGGAATTTCACAGTAATTTCATTGCAGTGTTAATGTAAGCCTTCCTTGTAACTAATAAACTTTTACTTTACTGAGTGCAATTTGTAACCATGGTTTTCAGCTGTCAAGTTCCTGATGACACATCATTTAAGACTGAATACTGGAGAAATATTTGAACAAACATTTTATTGGTGCTGCACATGAGAATATCTTTACATTGCTTAGGATTAGGGATGGCCCTGTTCTTTCATACATTCAGATACCTCAGACATCACTGGCTGTTTGCATTTACAATGAGTGTCCTCTGCTGTTGTGGCGACAGCAATAAAGATTTTTGTGATTTATGCTTTTTAAATATGAGGTGATGCATTTTGGAGGATCAAATTTAGGTGTGAATAATACTGTAAATGGCAGAACCCTGAGGAACATTAACATACAGAGGGATCTGGGTGTGTAGGTCCACAGTTCCCTAAAACTGGCAACGCAGGTGGCCAAGGTGATTAAGAAGGCATACGGCATGCTTGCCTTCATCGGCCATGGTAGAGTACAAGATTGGGAAATCATATTGCAGCTGTATAAAACCTTGGTTAGGCTGCACAGAGTATTTGGAATATTGCGTGCATTTCTGGTCACACTACCAGAAGGCCATGGAAGTTTTGGAGAGAGTGCAAAGAAGGGTCACCAGGATGTTGCCTGGTCTCGAGGATATTGGCTACGAGGAGAGGTTGAATAAACTAGAATTGTTTTCGCTGGATAGAAGCTCAGGGGAGGCCTGATAGAAGTCTACAAAATTATGAGAGGCATAGACAGAGTGGATAGTCAGAGGCTTTTTTCAAGGGAAAATGGGAGATGTGCGGGGGAAGATTTTCATGCAGAGTGGTGGGTACCTGGAACACGCTGTCAGAGGAGGTGGAATCAGGCACATTAGAGGCATCTGGGTGGGTACATGAACAGGAAGGGAATAGAGGGATACAGACCAAGTAAGGGCAGAAGGTTTTTTTTTAGTTTAGTTAGGGCATCATGATCGGTACAGGCTTGGAGGGCCAAAGGGCCTGTTTCTGTGCTGTACTGCTCTTTGTTCTTTCTTAAATCTTCCTGCCAAAGTAAACCAACTCACATTTTCCCATGTTTCCTCTGCCTTTTTCTGTCTGCTCACTTGACTTTTGATTTTTTTTCTTTCTTGATGTGGAGGTGCCAGAGTTGGACTGAGGTGGGCACAATAAGAAGTCTCACAACACCAGGTTAAAGTCCAGCAGGCTTATTTGGTAGCACAACCTTTCAGAGCGCTGCTCCTTCATCAAGACTCACCTACTTTTCTACTCAACTAATGAAGGAGCAGCGCTCTGAAAGCTTTTGCTTCATAGCGAGGGGGATTGAATATAAAAGTAGGGAGGTCTTGCTGCAGCTGTATAGGGCATTGGTGAGGCCGCAGCTGGAGTACTGTGTGCAGTTTTGGGCGCCGCACCTGCGCAAGGATATTTTGGCCCTGGAGGGAGTGCAGAGGAGGTTTACTAGGCTGATACCGGAGTTGAGGGGGTTGAGCTATGAGGAGAGGCTGAATAAACTAGGCTTGTACTCGTTAGAGTTTAGAAGAATGAGGGGAGATCTCATTGAGACGTATAAGATGATGAATGGGATGGATAGGATAGAGGTGGAAAGACTCTTCCCGCTCAAAAAAGACAGTAGGACTAGGGGGCACAGCCTCAAGATAAAGGGGGGGCGGTTCAGAACGGAGTTGAGGAGGAACTTCTTCACTCAAAGGGTGGTGAATCTCTGGAATTCTCTGCCCGTTGAAGTGGTGGAGGCTGCCTCGCTAAATATTTTTAAGAAGCGGGTTGATGGGTTTTTGATAAGAGAGGGGATTAAGGGTTATGGGGAGAGGGCGGGAAAGTGGAACTGAGCCACGACAGATCAGCCATGATCTTATTGAATGGCGGGGCAGGCTCGAAGGGCCAGATGGCCTACTCCTGCTCCTATTTCTTATGTTCTTATGTTCAAATAAACCTGTTGGACTTTAGCCTGGTATTAGTAGACTTCTTACTGTTTTTCAATCCGCTTCATAATTTGAAAAAAACCAGCAACAGCACACACAGGAGGACCAACCCAGTGCCCTCCACACTCACCCCTGTCTGCCTGGGAGAACCAACACAGCACCACCTCCTAACTGGGAAGACTAACATAACAGCACCTCCTGCCTGGGAGGACCAACACAGTGCCACTGCCTGCCTGGGAGGACAAACATCAACACAGTGACACCTCGTGCCTGAGAGGACGAACACAGCACCACCTTCTAATGGGAACACAAACACCAAAACACAGTGCCATCAAAACAGAAAACGCTGAAAAATCTCAGCAGGTCTGGCAGCACCTGCAAGTAGAGAAAAAAACTGACATTTCGAGTCCAGATGACCCTGTCACAGTGCCAACTCCTGCCTGGGAGGACCAACATGCCACCACCTGCTGCCTGGGAGGACCAACACAGCAACACATCCTGCCTGGGAGGACCAAGTAAGAAGTCTCACAACAGGTTAAAACATCAGGTTGTGAGACTTCTTAATGTGTTTACCCCAGTCCAACGCCGGCATCTCCACATCATGGGAGGACCAACGCAGCATCACCTCCTGCTTGGGAGGACCAACACAGTGCCATCTCCTGCCTGGGAGGACCACACAGCGCCACCTCCTGCCTGGGAGTACCACACACCACCACCTCTTGCCTGGGAATACCACTCAGCGCCACCTCCTGCCAGGGAGGACCACACAGCACCACCTCCAGCCTGGGAGTACCGTGCAGTGCCACATTTTGCCTGGGAGTACCACACACCGCCACCTCCTGCCTGGGAGGACCATCCAGCACAACCTCCTGGCTGGGAGGACCACACAGCACCACCTCCTGGCTGGGAGGACCACACAGCACCACCTCCTGGCTGGGAGGACCACACAGCACCACCTCCTGGCTGGGAGGACCTACACCAATACAGTGCCAAAACAGCAAAAACAGAAAATGTTGGAAAAGCTGAGCAGGTCTGACAGCATCAATGGAGAGAGAATAGTGGCAACGGTTTGAGTTTAGGTGACCCTTCATCAGAGCTAAGAGCAAAGAAAACCTGATAAAATTTATAGAATCCTACAAACCCTACCGTGCAGAGAGGCCTTTCGACCCATCAAGTCTGCACCAACCACAATCCCTCCCAGGCCCTACCCCCTCATCCATCTGCTAATCCCTCTAACCTGCGCATCTCAAGACACTAAGGGGCAATCAACGTATACTGCACATCTTTGGTCTGTAGGAGGAAACTGGAGCACCTGGGGGAAACCCATGCAGACATGAGGAGAATGTGCAAACTCCACACAGACAGTGACCCAAGCCAGGAATTGAACCCAGATCCCTGGAGCTGTGAGGCAAGAGTGCTAACCACTGTGCTACCGTGCCGCCCTCTGAGGATGGGGGTGCTATAATTGGACAATTACAATTCAACAAAGGAAATGTAAATGGTGACAAAGGCTGAGAAAGATGCGATAAGTGTCCATGATGTGATTGGAATGTGTGGATGGCAGAATGGAGGTGGAGATTGTTAAGGGACTGCCTGAGGAATGTGACAGTTGCCCTTGGGGGAGGGGGGTGCAATAAACTCCAAACTCTCTTTGTTTCACCTCTCTTCTTAGTTGATTGGCAGCCATCAAAGCTTCACAATCATGAGAACTGTTTCTATTTTTGTACAGAGTCTGTTCTATGATCTTTATTTCATTGTCTAATCTATTAAAGTGATGGCCTCTGTTTGCACTTCTATCTATCTCCACTGGAACCATTACTGTGAAATCTCCCTCTCTCTTGTGAAAGAGTCACGATCTGACTCACTATAAGGATTCATGCAGCACATTCATACTCTCCACTGTTCCACCCCATTCTGTCAGCTCATGGACCTCACTTCTTGGCCACCATCCTGAACACAGCTCCAACCTGTGCATCATGATACTCACATTACCACTGTAGAGCCCTGCATCCACCAAATCTTGTTCTTCAGAATCTTTGCCACAAAGCACAATTACGTGGATAAATTGGGATTTTTCTTGAGAGAAGACAGAGAGTTAGACAGATTTTCGATCGACAAGGAAGTTGTGGACATGGAGGGAGAAGACAGAAATGTGAAGTTAAGGTTACAACCATATCAACCAAGATCATACTGAACAACGGGGCAGGTTTGAAGGGCAGAATGGTCTACTCCTGCTCCTACTTATTATGTTCTTAGAAGAGAATGTTGAGATTTGGGGCGGCATGATGGCACAGTGGTTAACACTGCTGCCTCGCAGCGCCAGGGACCTGGGTTTGATTCCCAGCTTGGGTCACTGTCTGTGTTGAGTTTATACATTCCCCCCATGTCTGTGTGGGTTTCCTCTGGGTGCTCTGGTTTCCTCCCACGTCTGAAAAACGTGTTGGTTAGGTGCATTGGCC
Organism: Carcharhinus amblyrhynchos; assembly: GCF_965287045.1. Lineage (NCBI taxonomy): Eukaryota > Metazoa > Chordata > Chondrichthyes > Carcharhiniformes > Carcharhinidae > Carcharhinus > Carcharhinus amblyrhynchos. Next base: position 108,020,219 of record NC_137333.1, on the reverse strand, counting down.
ATGCTAAATTCCCCCTTAGTGTACCTGAACAGGTGCCAGAGTGTGGTGACTGGGGGATTTTCACAATAACTTCATTGCAGTGTTAACGTATGGATAACGAAGGAGGTGAAGGAAAGTGTTAAATTAAAAGCGGAGGCGTTTAGAGTAGCTAAGAGTAGTGGGCGAGAAGAGGATTGGGAGAGGTTTAAATGTCAACAAAGATTGACAAAGAAGTTGATAAAGAAGGGTAGGAGAAACTATGAAGCTGGGCTAGCGCTTAATATAAAAAAGGATAGCAAGAGTTTTTATAAATATATAAAAAGGAAGAGGCTGGCTCGGGTGGATGTTGGACCCTTAGAGGATGAGAGGGGGGAGTTAGTGGTAGGGGATGGGGAAATGGCTGAGGTCTTGAATAACTTTTTTGTTTCGGTCTTCACGGAGGAGGACGTGAATAATTTGCCGGGTGTTAGCGATGGAAAGATGGTAGGACAGGAGGATCGCAATGACATTACTGTTACTAGAGAGGCGGTGCTCGACAGACTGGAGGGGCTGATTGTGGACAAGTCCCCAGGGCCGGATGGAATGCATCCGAGGGTTCTGAAAGAAATGGCGGAGGTGATAGTGGATGCCTTGGTGGTTATTTTCCAGATGTCGCTGGATTCCGGGGAAGTGCTGGAGGATTGGAAAACGGCTAATGTTACGCCATTGTTTAAGAAGGGTGCCAGGCAAAAGGCAGGGAATTATAGGCCGGTTAGTTTAACATCTGTTGTAGGTAAAATGTTAGAATCCGTCATCAAGGAGGAAATAGCGAGGCATCTTGAGAGGAATTGCTTGATAGAGCAGATGCAGCACGGTTTCGTTAAAGGGAAGTCGTGTCTGATATTTTGGCTTTGGAGGGAGTGCAGAGGAGGTTTACTAGGCTGATGCCAGAGTTGAGGGGGTTGAGCTATGAGGAGAGGCTGAATAAACTAGGCTTGTACTCGTTAGAGTTTAGAAGAATGAGGGGAGATCTCATTGAGACGTATAAGATGATGAATGGGATGGATAGGATAGAGGTGGAGAGACTCTTCCCGCTCAGAAAGGATAGTAGGACTAGGGGGCACAGCCTCAAGATAAAGGGGGAGCGGTTTAGAACGGAGTTGAGGAGGAACTTCTTCACTCAAAGGGTGGTGAATCTCTGGAATTCTCTGCCCGTTGAAGTGATGGAGGCTACCTCGCTAAATATTTTTAAGACGTGGGTTGATGGGTTTTTGATAAGAGAGGGGATTAAGGGTTATGGGGAGAGGGCGGGAAAGTGAAACTGAGCCACGACAGATCAGCCATGATCTTATTGAATGGCGGGGCAGGCTCGAAGGGCTGGATGGCCTACTCCTGCTCCTATTTCTTATGTTCTTATGTAAGCCTTACTATTGACTAATAAACAAACTTTGAAACTTTGGTGAAGGTCCTCAAAATCTTGAGGAGTCTGTACACTTTGGAAATGGAGAAACTGTTCTCATTGTGAATTTACCCATTTTTATTCAAACAATCAATTTTAAATAATTGTCCCTATTCATGATTTAAGGCTAAAAGGATGAAAAGTGGCGGGAAAAGATGTGTACAGAGCGAGTTGTTAGGATCTGGAATGACTGGGTAGTGGTGGCACGTTTGATTGTGGCTTTCAAAAGAAGCAGGAGAATTCTCAGAAATCATTGCAGGAATCCAGAGAGCGCAGGGGGACCAGGTGATCTATTGTAGCAAAGAGCTGGTATGGAGAACATGGGACAAATGTCCTCCTTCTGGTTGTGCTTTTCTGGTTGGTGATCAGTGACTAGTGGTGTGCCTCAGGGATCAGTGTTGTGGCCACAATTGTTTACAATTTACACAGATGATTTGGAGTTAGGGACCAAGTGTAGTGTGTCAAGATTCACAGATGACACTAAGATGGGTGGAAGAGCAAAGTGTACAGAGGATTCTGAAAGTCTACAAAGGGATATAGATAGTCTAAGTGAGTGTGAAAGGATCTGGCTGATGGAGTACAATACTGGTAAATGTGAGGTCATCCATTTTGGTAGGAATAACAGCAAAATGGACTATTATTTAAATGGTAAAAAATTGCAGCATGCTGCTGTGCAGAGGGACCTGGGTGTCCTTGTGCAGGAATCTCAAGGAGTCGGTTTGTAGGTGCAGCAGGTAATTAAGAAGGCAAATGGAATTTTGTCCTTCATTGCTAGAGGGATGGAGTTTAAAAACAGCGAGGTTATGTTGCAGCTGAGGTCACACCTGGAGTACTGTGTACAGTTTTGGTCTCCTTACTTGAGAAAGGATATACTGGCACTGGAGGGGGTGCAGAGGAGATTCATAAGGTGAGTGGAGAGGGTTGGCTTATGAGGAGAGACTGAGTAGACTGGGGCTGAAGGGAACAGATAAGATAGAAGCAGGGAAGTTGTTTCCACTGGTGGGTGAAACTAGAACTAGGGGGCATAGCCTCAAAATAAGGGGAAGCAGATCTAGGACTGAGTTGAGGAGGAATTTCTTCACACAAAGCGTTACGAATCTGTGGAATTCCCTGCCCAGTGAAGCAGTTGAGGCTACCTCCTTGAATGTCTTTAAAGCAAGGATAGACACATTTTTGAATAGTAAAGGAATTAAGAGTTACAGTGAGCAGGCGGGTAAGTGGAGCTGAGTCCACAAAAAGATCAGCCATGATCTTAGTAAATGGTGGAGCAGAATCGAGGGGTTGGATGGCCCACTCCTGCTCCGAGTACTAATGTTCTGTGCTATAACCATTCCATTATTCACACCTGACCGATACAGATTGCTGTTTGAAACCATGTTATTTGTCCCTCAGGTATGTGCATCATGACTGGAAAATCTTTGCTGATCGATGTGCCCAGTATAAATCTTCCATTTAAGCATACCTATGCCTGCAGGCAGGGGTTAGGGTAAAATTACTGCCTGAGATTTCATTGTAGGTGTCAGCCATTGCTCATTGCAGATTAGTCTCACCTCTGAGTCAGAGGTTTGAAAGATGATGCAGCTTGCAGAGTTTGTAGTAAATAATGCAGGTTGATGTCTCACAGTGATGAAGTGGGAGTGGTACTATCAGAGGGTGCTGAGGGAGCGCCGCACTGTCAGAGGGTCAGTGCTGAGGGAGTGCCGCACTGTCAGAGGGTCAGTGCTGAGGGAGCGCCGCACTGTCAGAGGGTCAGTGCTGAGGGAGTGTCATACTGTCAGAGGGTCAGTGCTGAGGGAGCGCCGCACTGTCAGAGGGTCAGTGCTGAGGGAGTGCCGCACTGTCAGAGGGTCAGTGCTGAGGGAGTGTCATACTGTCAGAGGGTCAGTGCTGAGGGAGCGCCGCACTGTCAGAGGGTCAGTGCTGAGGGAGTGTCATACTGTCAGAGGGTCAGTGCTGAGGGAGCGCCGCACTGTCAGAGGGTGGGGAGGGGAAGGGGGAGGGGAGGGGAGGAGGGGAGGAGGGGGGGAGAGGAGGGGGGGAGGGGAGGGGAGGAGGGGGGGAGGGTGGGGGGAGGGGGGGAGGGTGGGTGTAGCGGGGAGGGGGTGTCCGGTCCTAGACCGTTGAGGCTGGATCCGGATTGGTTCCGAAGTGAAATGGCGCCGCGCACGCGCGGCTCTGGCGGGCGTGGCCGCTCCATTTGCGCAGGCGCGAAGTCTCTGAAAGTTTCCCGACTTCGGGGTGAATCCGGAGCAGCAGTGGGTAAGGAACCCGGTAACCAGGGGCAACAGGGCGGCGCAGCCGGTAACCAGGGGCAACGGGGCGGGGGTGGGAGCCGGTAACCAGTAACCAGGGGCAACGGGGCGGGGGTGGGAGCCGGTAACCAGTAACCAGGGGCAACGGGGCGGGGGGGAGGCGCAGCCGGTAACCAGGGGCAATGGGGCGGGGGTGGGTGGGGCGCAGCCGGTAACCAGGGGCAACGGGGCAGGGGTGGGCAGCCGGTTACCAGGGGCAATGGGGCGGGGGGGGGTAGCCGGTTACCAGGGGCAATGGGGCAATGGGGCGGGGGGGGGGCAGCCGGTTACCAGGGGCAATGGGGCAGGGGGGCAGCCGGTTACCAGGGACAATGGGCGGGCGGGGGGGGGCAGCCGGTTACCAGGGGCAATGGGGCGGGGGGGGGCAGCCGGTTACCAGGGGCAATGGGGCGGGGGGGGCAGCCGGTTACCAGGGGCAATGGGGCGGGGGGGGCAGCCGGTTACCAGGGGCAATTGGATGGCGAGGGTAGCTGGTACCCAGGGACAAGAGTATGATGTTGGGAGCAGTGGGGTTGTGGGGGAGTAACTCGGGGGAGCGGGGGAGTAACTCGGGGCAGCGGGGGAGTAACTCGAGGCAGTAACTCGGGGGAGCGGGGCAGTAACTCGGGGGAGCGGGGCAGTAACTCGGGGGAGCGGGGCAGTAATTCGACGCTGGTAGGTCCACTGGAACTTTGGGAAATGGCTGGTGGTCTGGGAGTCAATTCTTCCTGATAGGAGGAGGCCGCTCAGCCTCTGGGCCCTGCTCTACCATTCATAGAACATAGAACACTACAGCACAAACAGACCCTTCGGCCCACGAGTTGCGCCAATCACATCAACACCTACCAATCCATAGACCTATCTATAACCCCCAATCCCATATACTCATCCAGAAGTCTTTTAAAAGACCCCAGCGAGTTCGCCTCCACCACCACTGACGGCAGCCGATTCCATTCACTCACCACCCTCTGAGTGAAAAACTCAATCCGATCCTGGTCACTCTGTGTTTCTGATTCTACATTGGCAGCTAACCCCGTAATAATCCTGTGCCTAACAATGTCCCATTATACAAGCAGGGAGAAACCAGGAAATTACAGGCCAGTGAGTTGAACAGCGATGGTAGAGAAACTATTGTAAAACATTGAGTGGGACAGAACAAACCAGACAAGAACGCATCAGAGATGGTCAGCGTGGATTTGTCAGAGGGAGATCATGTCTAATAAATCTGAGTGAATTTTCTGAGGAGGTGACTGTGGGTAGATGTGGGCAGTGCAGTTGATGTAGTCAACTTGGACTTCAGTAAAGCTTTTGAGAAAGTTCCACATGGGAGACTTATCAAGAATCTGAGCGCCCACGGCATCCAGGACAATTCGGCAAATTGAATCCAAAATTGGCTGAGTGACAGGAGGCAGAAGGTGAAAGTCACGAGTTGTTTTTGTGACTGGAAGTCTGTATCCAATGATGTATGCAGTTAGAAGTCTCACAGCACCAGGTTAAAGTCCAACTGGTTTATTTGGTAGCACATGCCACTAACTTTCGGAGCGCTGCCCCTTTGTCAGGTGAGTGGGAGTTCTGTTCACAAATGCTCCGAAAGCTAGTGGCTTGTGCTACCAAATAAACCTGTTGCACTTTAACTCGATGTTGTGAAACTTCTTAGTGTGTTTACCAGCATCTCCACTCTAATGATGTACCGCAGGGATCGGTGCTGGGTCCCTTGTTGTGTACATTAATGATCTAGATGGGAATATGAGAGTCCTGACCAATAAGTTCGTAGATGACACAAAAATAGGTGGTGTGGTAAATAGTGAGGAGGAAAGCCGTACATTACAGGATGATATAGATGGCGGGTCAGATGGACAGAACAGCGGCAAATGGAATTTAACCCTGAAAAGTATGAAGTAATGCATTTTTGGAAGACTGACAAGTCAAGGGAATACACAATGAATGGTCAGCCCGGGAAAGTAGAGAGGTTGAGTGACGTTGGCGTGTAGGTCCAAAGACCCCTGAAGGTAACTGGACAAGTAGATAAGATGGTTAAGACATATGGAATACTTGCCTTTATTAATTGAGGCAGGATCTATTTAAATGGTGGAGCAGGTTCGAGGGGCCAAATGGCCTGTTCCTATTTCCTAGGTTTACTGATTGAGGCCTTTGTATTTTTGTCATTAAATGAAAGTTGATATTTAATTTCTGCAAAGTGTCTATAATTCATAAACAGGGCATTAAATAGCATCTTTTAATGCATTTATTGCCCATCCCTAATTACTTTTGAGAAGTTGATGAGTTACCTTCTTGAACCACTACAGCCCTTGTGTGTCAGTAAACCCACATTGCACCTAGAGGTGAACTGCCAGATCTGGAATGTATCTGTCTGAAAGTATGGTGAAGGCAGGTTCAGTTGCAGCAGGGAAGAGGAAATTGGATTGTTATCTGAAAAGGATGAATGTGACGGGTACAGGGAGAAGGTGAAGACTGGCAGTAGGTGAGTTGCTTATTCGGGGGTCAGTACAGACACCGTGGCTGAATAGCCTCCTTCCATTTGCAAATTGAATCTTGGCATTTATTGTGGAAGGAATATAAAAGTAGTGAAGTGTTGCTGCTCTTGTACAAAGCATTCGTGAGACTGCACTTAGAATACTGCACACAGTTTTGGTCTCCTTACTTGAGGAGGGATGGAGTTGCATTGGAGGCGGTTCAGGAGAGATTCACTCGATTGATTCCAGAGATGAGGGGTTTGATTTATGAAGAGAGATTGGGCAGTTTAGGCCGATACTCCCTGGAGTTTAGAAGAATGAGAGGTGATTTAATTGAGGTGTACAAGGTGATAATGGGGATGGATAAAATAGACATGGAGAGAGTGTTTCCTCTTGTAAGGCAATCTGGGACAAGAGGTCATAGTTTTAGGATAAGGGGTTATAGATTTAAAACAGAGATGAGGAAAAATTACTTCTCTCAAAGTGAGTCTGTGGATGCTGGGACTTGGAGTAACTTTAAATAAGAGGTGGACAGATTTTTAATGAGTAATGAAGACGATGGTGAATGGGCAGGAAAGTGGAGTTGAGGCTGAGATGAGATCAGCCATGATCGTATTGAATAGCAGAGCAGGCTGGAGGGGCTGAATGGCCTCCTCTGCTCCTAGTTCTTATAATTCCCATTGTTCTCATTACCAATAAAGGAATTTCTAGGATTTTGAGTCAGTGACAGTGAAGAAATGCCAATAAAGTTCCAGGTCAGGTTGTTGGAAAAAGTCTTAACATTGCACATTGAAAAGCAAAGAATGACTAGGAAAAGTCAACGTGTTTTATGAAAAGGAAACCCTGTTTGACAAATTTATTAGAGTTGTTTGAGGTTGTAACTGCTGGAGTAGAGAAAGGGGAGATAATAAATGTTGTATACCTGGTTTTCCAGAAGGCATTCAATTCGGATTCACACAAAATGTTAATAGGTTGGTTGAAGGATTGGCTAATGGGCAGAAAGCAGAGAGTAGGGGTAGATGGCCATCTTCAAGTTAGCAGTCAGTTTTTTTATTTCATATGGCAGCCTGGCTGGTATTTGCTGCCCATCCACAAATGCCTTTGAACGGAGTGGCTTCCAGAGGGCAGTTATGAGTCCACATTGCTGTGGATCTGGAGTCATATATAGGTCACGCCTATGATACAAAGCTAGGTAGGAATGCAGTCTGTGAGGAGGACACAAAGAGGCTGCAAAAAGATATAGAGGTTAGGTGAAAGGGCAATAAGATGGCAGATGGAAGTATAACGTGAGTAAGTGTTAAAGTGTTCACCTTGATTGTAAGAATAGAAAAGCAGAATAATTTTTCAAAGGCGTGAAATTTGTAAGTGTTCATATTTATGTGATTTCCAGCAGCACGCAGCAATTGATGGTGTTGCCGATACATAGGTTGCAGCAGATGTGAAACTTGTCAATTTGACTAACGAATGGGGAGGCTGGTAACAGACGACAGAGTGATAATCAAACTTCAGAAAGCTGTTGACATGGGCAGACACACAAAACATGAAACCTAAAGGACAGACATTTGAAGTGATGTATTTTAGTCAGAAGAATGAGCGTCAATTTCAAATTGTAAAATGTTAAAGGAGGTGCAGAAACAAAGAAATATGAGGTTTATGACGGTGAAAAGACAAATTGAAAAGGCTGTTTGAGAAAAAGATCATACTTATTCCTGGGCTTTTTAGATAGAGGTATGGAGTACAAAAGCAAGAAAGTTACACCACAACTTTACAACACACAGGTTGGTCCTCTGGGCTACAGGGATGAAATTTCTGCTGTCATGTGTGTTTTTGACATTAGGATCTCGTAAATCCACCATTTTAAGTATGTGCTTCTGGGCTGGTACGGGGCTTAAAAAATGCAACGGTGCTGTCAGTGGGAGTGGGAGCAGCGCGAGTTGTGTTTGGGGCAACAGCAAGTGGAAGAGCTGCTCCTCCAATCGTAAATTCTGCCTCTCTCACGCTGGCTGCTTCAGCTCCTCCAATCGCAGGTTCGCTTCCTCCCACTCTCGCTGCTCCTCCAGATACAGTGTGGACGATCTTACCACTGCACCCTTCCAGCTGATGTGCTAGGCGAGCTGGTGAGATTGTAAGAGACCCTGGCACTGCCAGCCAGTCAACGCCAAGGGGCAGGGCCAGATGAGGGAGGCAGGGCAGAGGATCACTATGCACTCTGCACAGCAATTGGTGGGAGAAGGGTGGGAATGCGCCGCATAGCCAGAGATGGGGGGAGGAGTCTTCCACTGCACACTCTGCACAGCAATCAGGGGCAGGGAGGGGTGGCCACAGGGTTGGCTGAAGCACCAGAGGCAGTGACAGGTCTTTGCCAGTCTCAGAGAAGAGACCTGCACATGTGCAGTGATGCCCTCTGGTGGTATCAGCTGGCTTCTGGATGATTTAGGCCCCACCCACTCTTCCCTACAGGCAGAAATCAGATCGAGGGTTTTTTATTGCGGAGTGCGTAAGATTCGATTGGTAGCCTCACTGAAAAAATGGATCTGGAACTTTCCCAATTTCAAGCCAGTTCTGAATTTAGAATTATTTTGGTAGAATCTGTGACTGGAGGAGCAAGTGAGAGGGAACCTGTGATTTGTGGAGCTGCAGTAGCATGTGTGAGAGGGACAGAATTTGTGATTGGAGGAGCAATTTTGTCTCCTGAAGATTGAAAGGCCTGCATAGAGTGGACATGGGGAATAATAAAGGGAGTAGGGGGCGTGAGTATGGTTGGTGGCGTTCTGGCAAATAGGGTCCAGGTGAAGGCTGGGATGAAGGCGCTTTATCTGAATGCACGAAGCATTCGGAATAAAGTGGATGAGCTGGTGGCGCAGATCAGCACAAATGGATATGATCTGGTGGCCATTACAGAGACGTGGCTGCAAGGTGACAGGGACTGGGAGCTGAATGTCCAGGGGTGTCAAGTGTTTAGGAAGGATAGGCGGGAGGAAAAAGCCGGGGGGGCGTAGCTCTGCTGATTAAGGATAGCATCAGGGTGGTAGCAAGGGATGATATAGGAACCAAAGAGAAGAACGTGGAATCATTGTGGGTGGAGATTAGGAACAGCAAAGGGAGGAAGACACTGGTGGGTGTCGTCTTTAGGCCCCCGAATAATGATCTGGAGGTGGGGCGGGCTGTTAACGCGCAAATAAGTGCGGCGTGCAGGAATGGAACGGCTGTAATTATGGGAGATTTCAATCTACATATTGATTGGTCGACCCATGTTGGACGCGGTGGGCTCGAGGAGGAGTTCTTGGAATGCTGCCGGGATAGTTTCCTTGAACAGTATGTGTTGGAGCCGACGAGGGAGCGAGCTATCTTGGATCTAGTGTTATGTAATGAGGCGGGTAGAATTAGGGACCTTGCGGTGAAGGATCCTCTTGGGGAGAGTGATCATTATATGGTGGAGTTTCTGATGCAGATGGAGGAGGAGAAAGTGGGTTCCCAGACACGCGTCCTTTGTTTGAACAGAGGGGAGTATGGTAGGATGAGAGAAGAATTGGCGAATGTTGACTGGGGGAGCGCGTTGGAAGGTAGGTCTGCTGAGGAGCAGTGGAGGATCTTTAAGGAGATAAGAACATAAGAAATAGGAGCAGGAGTAGGCCATTTAGCCCTTCAAGCCTGCCCCGCCATTCAGTAAGATCATGGCTGATCTGTCGTGGCTCAGTTCCACATTCCCGCCCTCTCCCCATAACCTTTAATCCCTCTCTTATCAAAAACCCATCAACCCGCGTCTTAAAAATATTTAGCGAGGCAGCCTCCACCACTTCAACGGGCAGAGAATTCCAGAGATTCACCACCCTTTGAGTGAAGAAGTTCTTCCTCAACTCCGTTCTAAACCGCCCCCCCTTTATCTTGAGGCTGTGCCCCCCAGTCCTACTGTCCTTTCTGAGCGGGAAGAGTCTCTCCACCTCTATCCTATCCATCCCATTCATCATCTTGTACGTCTCAATGAGATCTCCCCTCATTCTTCTAAACTCTAACGAGTACAAGCCTAGTTTATTCAGCCTCTCCTCATAGCTCAACCCCCTCAACTCCGGCATCAGCCTAGTAAACCTCCTCTGCACTCCCTCCAAGGCCAAAATATCCTTGCGTAAGTACGGCGCCCAAAACTGCACACAGTACTCCAGCTGCGGCCTCACCAATGCCCTATACAGCCGCAGCAAGACCTCCCTACTTTTATATTCAATCCCCCTCGCTATGAAGGCCAGCATCCCATTCGCCTTCCTGACCACCTGCTGCACCTGCAAGCTGGGTTTTTGCGACTCATGCACAAGGACCCTGAGGTCCCTCTGCACCGTCGCCTGCTGCAGTTTTTCGCCCCGTAAGTAATAATCCCTCCTACCAGTATTCCTACCAAAGTGGACCACCTCGCACTTGCCAACATTAAATTCCATTTGCCAGTTCCTGGCCCATTCGCCCAGCCTATCTAGATCCTTCTGCAGACTCTCCACACCCTCCGCACGATTTGCCGTTCCACCAATCTTGGTGTCATCAGCAAATTTTGACACGATGCACTCAGTTCCCTCCTCCAGATCATCTATATAAATGGTAAATAGCTGAGGCCCCAGCACCGACCCCTGGGGCACTTCACTAGTCACCAACCGCCAATCTGAATAGCACCCATTGACCCCCACTCTCTGCCTCCTATTTGACAACCAATCCTCTATCCACGCTAACACCCTACCCCCAACTCCATGTCCCCTGACCTTCTGCAATAACCTCTTGTGAGGTACCTTGTCAAACGCCTTCTGAAAATCAAGAAAGACCACATCACCGGCTCTCCTTTATCCACCGCCCTAGACACATCCTCGTAGAACTCCAGTAAATTTGTCAGACACGACTTCCCTTTAACGAAACTGTGCTGCGTCTGCTCTATCAAGCAATTCCCCTCAAGATGCCTCGCTATTTCCTCCTTGATGACAGATTCTAACATTTTACCTACAACAGACGTTAAACTAACCGGCCTATAATTCCCTGCCTTTTGCCTGCCACCCTTCTTAAACAACGGCGTAACATTAGCCGTTTTCCAATCTTCCGGCACTTCCCCGGAATCCAGCGACGTCTGGAAAATAACCACCAAGGCATCCACTATCACCTCCGCCATTTCTTTCAGAACCCTCGGATGCATTCCATCCGGTCCTGGGGACTTGTCCACAATCAGCCCCTCCAGTCTGTCGAGCACCGCCTCTCTAGTAACAGTAATGTCATTGAGACCCTCCAGTCCCATCACCTTTCCATCTCTAACACCCGGCAAATTATTCACGTCCTCCTCCGTGAAGACCGAAACAAAAAAGTTATTCAAGACCTCAGCCATATCCCCATCCCCTACCACTAAGTCCCCCCTCTCATCCTCTAAGGGTCCAACGTTCACCCTAGCCAGCCTCTTCCTTTTTATATATTTATAAAAACTCTTGCTATCCTTTTTTGTATTAAGCGCTAGCCCAGCTTCATAGTTTCTCGTACCCTTCTTTATCAACTTCTTTGTCAATCTTTGTTGACATTTAAACCTCTCCCAATTCTCTTCTCGCCCACTGCTCTTAGCTACTCTAAATTCCTCCGCTTTTAATTTAACACTTTCCTTCACCTCCTTCGTTATCCACGGCTTATTACCTCTCCTCCTACGGTCCTTTTTGACCATTGGAATAAATTTCTGCTGAGCACCAAGAAAAACATAGAACATTACAGCGCGGAACAGGCCCTTCGGCCCACAATGTTGCGCCGACCAGTCTTATTTTTAAAAAAAAAACATTGACCCACTAATCTAAACCAATCCCTTTTCGTCCATAAACCTATCCACCAATCTCTTAAACGCCCCCAAACTAGGCGCATTTACAACTGCAGCAGGCAGGGCATTCCAGTCCCTCACCACCCTCTGGGTAAAGAACCTGCCCCTGACATCCGTCCTATAACTACCACCCCTTAATTTAAAGCCATGCCCCCTCGTGCTAGATTTCTCCATCCGAGGAAACAGGCTATCACCATCCACCCTAACTAAACCTCTAATCATCTTATATGTTTCTATAAGATCCCCTCTTAGCCGCCTTCTTTCCAGTGAAAACAACCCCAAATCCCTCAGTCTCTCCTCATAGGACCTCCCCTGCATACCAGGCAACATCCTGGTAAACCTCCTCTGCACCCTCTCCAAAGCCTCCACATCCTTCCTGTAATGTGGGGACCAGAACTGCACACAGTACTCCAAGTGCGGCCGCACCAGAGTTGTGTACAGTTGCAACATGACGCTGCGACTCCTAAATTCAATCCCCCTACCAATAAACGCCAAGACACCGTACGCCTTCTTAACAACCTTATCTACTTGATTCCCAACTTTCAGGGATCTATGTACACATACACCTAGATCCCTCTGCTCCTCCACTCTATTCAAAGTCCTCCCGTTAGCCCTATACTCAACACATCTGTTATTCCTACCGAAATGGATTACCTCACGCTTCTCCGCATTAAACTCCATCCGCCACCTCGCAGCCCAGCTCTGCAACCTGTCCAAGTCACCCTGCAAACTTCGACACCCTTCCTCACAATCTACCACACCTCCGACTTTGGTGTCATCAGCAAACTTACTAATCCACCCAACTATACCCTCATCCAGATCATTAATAAAGATTACAAACAGCAGTGGCCCCAAAACAGATCCCTGAGGCACACCACTCGTAACCGAACTCCATGATGAATAATTACCATCAACCACCACCCTCTGTCTCCTATCTGCTAACCAATTCCTGATCCAAGTACCTAAATTACCACCAATCCCATACATCTGCATTTTCTGCAGAAGCATACCATGGTGAACCTTATCAAACGCCTTACTAAAATCCATATATACCACATCTACTGCCTTACCCCTATCCACCTCTTTGGTCACCTTCTCAAAGAACTCAATAAGGTTAGTAAGGCACGACCTTCCCGCTACAAAACCATGCTGACTATCTCTAATCAATTCATTACTCTCCAAATAACTATAAATCCTATCCCTAATAATTCTTTCTAAAACCTTGCCCACTACAGAAGTAAGACTCACTGGTCTATAATTCCCAGGGAAGTCTCTGTTCCCCTTCTTAAACAATGGGACAACATTCGCTGTCCTCCAATCTTCCGGTACTATACCAGAGACCAACGACGACCTGAAGATCAGAGCCAGTGGCTCTGCAATCACCTCTCTTGCCTCCCATAGAATCCTAGGGTAAATCCCGTCTGGACCAGGGGACTTATCTATTTTCAACCCATCTAGAATATCCAACACATCCTCTGTATCAACTACAATACTTTCTATTTTACACCCCTTCACCCCAGTGACCTCCTCAGCTACATTCATATCGTCCTGCGTGAACACCGAAGAGAAATAATGGTTCAATGCCTCTCCAATCTCTTCCGGTTCCACACACAACTTCCCCCTACTGTCTGTAACTGGCCCTAATCTTGCCCTAACCAACCTTCTGTTCTTGACATACCTATAGAACGCCTTAGGATTCTCCTTAATCCTATCTGCCAAAGTCATCTCATGCCCTCTTCTAGCCCTTCTTAACTCCCTCTTCAACTCCCTCCTAGCCAATCTAAAGCTTTCTACTGCACTACCCGAGCCCTCAAGCCTCATCCGAACATAAGCCTCCTTCTTCTTCCTAACCAACAAATCAACTTTTTTAGTGCACCACGGTTCCCTAGCCCTACCAATTCCTCCTTGCCTGACAGGGACATACCTATCACAGACCCGCAGTAGCTGCTCCTTGAAAAAAACTCCACATTTCAGACGTTCCTAGTCCCTGTAATCTCCTAGTCCAACCAATGCTTCCTAATTCTCTCCTAATGGCCTCAAGAAAGGTCTCCTTAAAGATCCTCCACTGCTCCTCAGCAGACCTACCTTCCAACGCGCTCCCCCAGTCCACATTTGCCAATTCTTCTGTCATCCTACTGTACTCCCCTCTGTTCAAACAAAGGACGCGTGTCTGGGAACCCACTTTCTCCTCCTCCATCTGCACCAGAAACTCCACCATACAATGATCACTCTCCCCAAGAGGATCCTTCACCGCAAGGTCCCTAATTCTACCCGCCTCATTACATAGCACAGATCCAAGATAGCTCGCTCCTTCGTCGGCTCCAAGATCTTTCTTGGTGCTCAGCAGAAATTTATTCCGATGGTTAAAAAGGACCGTAGGAGGAGAGGTAATAAGCCGTGGATAATGAAGGAGGTGAAGGGAAGTGTTAAAAGCGGAGGCGTTTAGAGTAGCTAAGAGTAGTGGGCGAGAGGACGATTGGGAGAGGTTTAAATGTCAACAAAGATTGACAAAGAAGTTGATAAAGAAGGGTAGGAGAAACTATGAAGCTGGGCTAGCGCTTAATATGAAAAAGGATAGCAAGAGTTTTTATAAATATATAAAAAGGAAGAGGCTGGCTCGAGTGAACGTTGGACCCTTAGAGGATGAGAGGGGGGACTTAGTGGTAGGGGATGGGGAAATGGCTGAGGTCTTGAATAACTTTTTTGTTTCGGTCTTCACGGAGGAAGACGTGAATAATTTGCCGGGTGTTAGCGATGGAAAGGTGGTAGGACTGGAGGGTCTCAATGACGTTATTGTTACTAGAGAGGCGGTGCTCGACAGACTGGAGGGGCTGATTGTGGACAAGTCCCCAGGACCGGATGGAATGCATCCGAGGGTTCTGAAAGAAATGGCGGAGGTGATAGTGGATGCCTTGGTGGTTATTTTCCAAACGTCGCTGGATTCCGGGGAAGTGCCAGAAGATTGGAAAGCGGCTAATGTTACGCCGTTGTTTAAGAAGGGTGGCAGGCAAAAGGCAGGGAATTATAGGCCGGTTAGTTTAACGTCTGTTGTAGGTAAAATGTTAGAATCCGTCATCAAGGAGGAATTAGCGAGGCATCTTGAGGGGAATTGCTTGATAGAGCAGACGCAGCACGGTTTCATTAAGGGGAAGTCACGTCTGATGAATTTATTGGAGTTCTACGAGGATGTGTCTAGGGCGGTGGATAGAGGAGAGCCGGTGGATGTGGTCTTTCTTGATTTTCAGGAAGCGTTTGACAAGGTGCCTCACAAGAGGTTATTGCAGAAGGTAAGGGCGCATGGAGTTGGGGGTAGGGTGGTCAGGAAGGCGAATGGGATGCTGGCCTTCATAGCGAGGGGGATTGAATATAAAAGTAGGGAGGTCTTGCTGCGGCTGTATAGGGCATTGGTGAGGCCGCAGCTGGAGTACTGTGTGCAGTTTTGGTCGCCGTACTTACGCAGAGATATTTTGGCCTTGGAGGGAGTGCAGAGGAGGTTTACTAGGCTGATGCCGGAGTTGAGGGGGTTGAGCTATGAGGAGAGGCTGAATAAACTAGGCTTGTACTCGTTAGAGTTTAGAAGAATGAGGGGAGATCTCATTGAGACGTATAAGATGATGAATGGGATGGATAAGATAGAGGTGGAGAGACTCTTCCCGCTCAGAAAGGATAGTAGGACTAGGGGGCACAGCCTCAAAATAAAGGGGGGGCGGTTTAGAACAGAGTTGAGGAGGAACTTCTTCACTCAAAGGGTGGTGAATCTCTGGAATTTTCTGCCCGTTGAGGTGGTGGAGGCTGCCTCGCTAAATATTTTTAAGACGCGGGTTGATGGGTTTTTGATAAGAGAGGGGATTAAGGGTTATGGGGAGAGGGCGGGAAAGTGGAACTGAGACATGACAGATCAGCCATGATCTTATTGAATGGCGGGGCAGGCTCGAAGGGCTAGATGGCCGACTCCTGCTCCTATTTCTTATGTTCTTATGTAAGGTGTTTCCATTAGTCAGAGAGACTAGGATCCGAGGGCACAGCCTCAGTAAAGGGATGACCTTTGAGAACCGGGATGAGGAGGAATTTCTTCAGCTAGAGGGTGGTGAATCTGTGGAATTCATTGCTGCAGAAAGCTTTGGAGCCGGGTCATTGAGTGTCATTAAGACAGATATATATAGGTTCTTGACTAGTAAGGGGATCAAAGGTTATGAGGAAAAGTCAGGAGAATGGGGTTGAGGAACTTATTAGCCATGATTAAATGGTGGAGCAAACCCGAAGGGCCGAATGGCCTAATTCTGCTCCTATAATTTTAGGGTCTAATATTCAGAGGAACTTGTGTGTACTTGTAGAAGAAACACTGAAAATTAGCATTCAGGTATAGTAAGGAAGGCAAATGGTATGTTGATCTTTATTGCAAAGGGATTGGAGTAAAGGATAAAGAAGTCTTGCTACAGCTGGTGACACCATACCTGGAATACTGTGTGCAGATTTGTTCTCCGAATTGAAGGAATAGGAATGATTGTTATGCTTCCACATGTGAAAATGATAGGAATGCAGCCTCAGAAATTTGGTGAGGTCAGATGACATCATCTGCTGCAGTTATGATTGAACAAGCTGATTCTAAATAGCAGAGTCTGTTACAAGTGCCAGACACGAAGTAGTCCCTTGTTGATGGTGCAGGGTGTCCTGCTGAGGTCTTGTTTATAGGGTTGGTGTCTGCTTCACAGCTTCTGAAACCACATACCATCATGATGGTGGCTTCTTGCCCACAGCTGGTGTCACTATTTGCATTAATTGTCAGTTCCCCACTTGTCCTGATCGATGTTGAGCTTTTTGTGTCTTTTTTGACAGGATTTTTGAACCGCAGCTTTGGGTATCTGACTGGTCTCTTGGCACAGGCTATCTCTCCATAGAGCATTCCTCTGGGAATATAGCCATCTCCCACCCTGCCCAAACCAGTGATGCACTCTTTGTTTGATTAGAACTAGCATTCTAGGTTGCTTCATTTGTCACTTTGTCTTTCCATGTAATGCCGAAGACATTATCATAGACACCAGAGATGGAGGTTGTTGAGTCTCTTCCTTGGGGAGGGATGTTTTGTCTGTTAAGCCCGAGGAACCTCTGCACGTCGAGCTCACTCAGTTGTAGGAGTTGCCAGAAGGTGCTTATTTAAAGGGATCAAACACCACTGTAATGCCTTTGACTTTTCCAAACCAGACAAACAAGGTGGTGGGTAGTATTTAATCCATAATTGAGACCTGGTTGGCTTGATTTGATTTATTATTGTCAAGTATATTGGTTATACAATGAAAAGTATTGTTTCTTTGCGCTATGCAAAGCATACCGTACATAGAGAAGGAAAGGAGAGGATGCAGAATGTAGCGATACATTCATAGCTAGAGTGTAGAGAAAGATCAACTTAATATAAGGTAGGTCCATTCAAAGATCTGATGACAGCAGATTAGCAGCTGTTCTTGAGCTGGTTGATAGATGACTTCAGACTTTTGTATCTTTTTCCCAATGGAAGAAGGTAGCAGAGTGTGTGTCTGGGTGCATGATGTCCTTGCACAGTGGTTAGCACTGCTGCCTCACAGCATCAGGGACTTGAGTTTGATTTTTGGCTTGGGTCGCTGTCTGTGTGGAGTTTGCATGTTTTCCCTGTGTCTGCGTGGGTTTCCTTCGGGTGCTCCGGTTTCCTCCCACAGTCTGAAAGACATGCTGGTTAGGTGCATTGACCCGAACAGGCACCAGTATATGACGACTTGGGGAATTTCACAGTAACTTCATTGCAATGTTAATGTAAGCCTTATTTGTGACTAACAAATAAACTACTACATTGATTATGCTGGCTACTTTCCCAAGGCAGTGGGAAGTGCAGATGGAGTCAATGGATGGGAGGCTGGTTTGTGTGATGGACTGGACTATGTTCACAACCCTTTGTAGTTTCTTGTGGTCTTGGTCAGAGCAGGAGCCATACCAAGCTGTGATACTTACAGAAAGAATGCATTCTGTGATGGACACCAGGGTGTGCCCGCATGCCAGTGGGCCTGTATATCGCAACTCTGTAATTATGATTCCTCCAAGATCAGCTGCAGTTATTCCTCAGGACTCTGGGCGTTAATTGCTATGAGGAGGAACTGTGAGGTTTTTAAAACTCATTCATGGGACATGCTGGGTATGATGTTGAGGTACAGATCTGCCTTGATCTAATGGAATAGCAGAGCAGATTAAAAGGGCCGAATGGCTTCCTCCTGTTCCCAATGGAATGAGGCTTTGCCTCATTTTAGTTTGTTTTTTGAAATTTCAAATTCATTCCATCCTCAAATGAGAAACACTACTTCATTAAGCCACTTTGACATTTTTATTTTATGGTGACCTAGAAATAACAAAATAACCTCATGCTACATCTGGTTTCAATAATAGAACTGTGTCTTTCTTCCATTATTAGAAAAATCCACTTTCACTTAGGTCATTTTGTGACTGCATTCTTGAACGGTGTGAGATTTTGTCTGATTTTGATGTCAGAGTTCTGTAGAGCTTGGGAGGCCCGAAAGAGGGGAGCACCGACAGAAGGACACTTTTAACGTTTCGAGCAGTTTGACAAACAGCAAGCAATAAACTGCCCTGAAGAGGGGAGGGTGAACAGCCAGTTGTCGTGGTACACATTGGTATAAACAACATTGGTGAAAAAAGGGATGAAGTCCTAAAAGCAGAATATAGTGAGCTAGGAAGCAAGTTAAAAAGCAGGACGTCAAAGATAGTTATCTCAGTAATACTACCGGAAACAGCAGGATACGTAGGATAAATATGTGGCTGAAAAGATGGTGCGAGGGAGAGAATTTCAGATTCCTGGGGCATTGGGGACGGTTCTGGGATCTATACAAACTGGACAGGTTACACCTGGGCAGGACCAGGACTGATGTTCTTGCGGCGGTGAGGGGGAGTGGGGGGTGCTGCTTGCTATAGTGGTTGGGGAGAGTTTTAAACTAATGTAGCAAAGAGATGGGAATCTATATAAGGATTCAGTGCAGGGGAACTCAAGAACAAGAGGAAATGACAGCAAGGAGAATAAGAAAAGTGATAGGCAGGGAAATCAAGGGGCAGAATCAGATAAGGACACAGTAAGAAATAATAGCAACAGGACAAGGAATATCAAAAGGTTTTATTCCTGAACACACAAACTTTGAAATAAAATGGATGAATTAATTGCACAGATAGATGATAAGGGGGATATATAGTTGACATTTAAGAGACATGGTGAGCGAGGATGTCAACTAAACATTGAGGGCTATTCAATGTTTAGGAAAAACAGACAGGAAAAGATGGTGGAATTGCATTGTTGATTGAAGATGATATTAAGACAATATTGTGGAATGATATTAGCACAGACGATGTGGAATCTGTAGGAGTCGAGTTAAGAAATAGCAAGGGGCAAAAAACATTACTGAAAGGAAAGACAATGGACAGGAAATGGCAGATTTTCATGGAACATAAGAACATAAGTAGTAGGAGCAGGAGTAATAGTAGGAGGGATTACTATTTAAAGGGCGAAAAGCTGCAGCATGCTACAGTGCAAAGGGACCTGGGGGTCCTTGTGCATGAGTCGCAAAAACCCAGTCTGCAGGTGCAGCAGGTGATCAAGAAGGCAAATGGGATGCTGGCCTTTATAGTGAGGGGGATAGAATATAAAAGCAGGGAGGTCTTGCTGCAACTGTACAGGGTACTGGTGAGGCCGCAGCTGGAGTACTGTGTGCAGTTTTGGTCACCGCGCTTACGCAAGGATATTTTGGCCTTGGAGGGAGCGCAGAGGAGGGTTCACTAGACTGATACCGGAGATGAGGGGGTTGGACTATGAAGAGAGACTAAATAGACTGGGTCTGTACTCATTGGAGTTTAGAAGGATGAGGGGGGATCTTATAGAGACATATAAGATAATGAAGGGGATGGATAGGGTAGAGGTAGAGAGATTCTTCCCGCTCAGAAAGGACAGCAGGACGTGAGGGCACAGCCTCAAGATAAGGAGGGTGCAGTTTAGAGCGGAGTTGAGGAGGAACTTCTTCACTCAAAGGGTGGTGAATCTCTGGAATTCTCTGCCCGTTGATGTGGTGGAGGCTGCCTCGCTAAATATATTTAAGTCACGGGTAAATAGGTTTTTGGTAGGCAAGGGAATTAAGGGTTATGGGGAGAAAGCGGGGAGGTGGAACTGAGCCACTTCAGGTCAGCCATGATCTTATTGAATGGCGGGGCAGGCTCGAAGGGCTAGATGGCCGACTCCTGCTCCTACTTCTTATGTTCTTATGAGTAGGCCATCTAGCCCTTCGAGCCTGCCCCGCCATTCAATAAGATCATGGCTGATCTGAAGTGGCTCAGTTCCACTTCCCGCTTTCTCCCCATAACCCTAATTCCCTTGCCTGCCAAAAACCTATCTACCCGTGACTTAAATATATTTAGCGAGGTAGCCTCCACCACATCAATGGGCAGAGAATTCCAGAGATTCACCACCCTTTGAGTGAAGAAGTTCCTCCTCAACTCCGTTCTAAACTGCACCCCCCTTATCTTGAGGCTGTGCTGTCTTGACCTGCTGTCCTTTCTGAGCGGGAAGAATCTCTCTACCTCTACCCTATCCATCCCCTTCATTATCTTATACGTCTCTATAAGGCCGCATTGAGGCCGCAGCTGGAGTATTGTGTGCAGTTTTGGGTGCCGCACCTGCGCAAAGATATTTTGGCCTTGGAGGGAGTGCAGAGGAGGTTTACTAGGCTGATACAGGAGTTGAGGGGGTTGAGCTATGAGGAGAGGCTGAATAAACTAGGCTTGTACTCGTTAGAGTTTAGAAGAATGAGGGGAGATCTCATTGAGACGTATAAGATGATGAATGGGATGGATAGGATAGAGGTGGAGAGACTCTTCCCGCTCAAAAAAGACAGTAGGACTAGGGGGCACAGCCTCAAGATAAAGGGGGGGCGGTTTAGAACAGAGTTGAGGAGGAACTTCTTCACTCAAAGGGTGGTGAATCTCTGGAATTCTCTGCCCGTTGAAGTGGTGGGGGCTGCCTCGCTAAAAATTTTTAAGACGCGGGTTGATGGGTTTTTGATAAGAGAGGGGATTAAGGGTTATGGGGAGAAAGCGGGAAAGTGGAACTGAGCCACGACAGATCAGCCATGATCTTATTGAATGGCGGGGCAGGCTCGAAGGGCTAGATGGCCTACTCCTGCTCCTATTTCTTATGTTCTTATCCTTCTAAACTCCAACGAGTACAAACCCAAATAGGGTCTGTACTCAATAGGAACAAATAGGTGAACTCCAAAACTGTCTATTTGGTGCAAGAGTGGCAAGGGAATTGTAGCCAAACCATTGGCTTGCAAGGGAAGTTAGAGATTGTATCAGATTCAAGGAAGAAGT
Source organism: Carcharhinus amblyrhynchos (assembly GCF_965287045.1). Taxonomy (NCBI): domain Eukaryota; kingdom Metazoa; phylum Chordata; class Chondrichthyes; order Carcharhiniformes; family Carcharhinidae; genus Carcharhinus; species Carcharhinus amblyrhynchos. The sequence continues at coordinate 107,998,832 of NC_137333.1, read as the reverse complement.
ATATAAATTGGCAACAAAAAGCAATAGGTTTGAGGATTGGGAGCAGTTTAAAATTCAGCGAAAGAAAACCAAGGGATTGATTCAGAAGGGAAAAATAGAGTATGAAAGTAAACTAGCAGGGAACATAAGAACTGATTAAAGATTTCAACAGGTATGTAAAGAGAAAAAAATTGACAAAACACATGTAGGCCCCTTACAGTCAGAAACGGGGGAATTCATAATGGGGAATAAAGAAATGGCCAAGGAACTAATTTCATTCTTTCCTTCTGTCTTCACAAAGGAAGACATTAATAATGTACTGGAAATTCTGAGAAACACAAGTTTTGGTGAAGAACTGAAAGAAATCTTGATTTATTATTGTCACATGTATTAGTATACAGTGAAAAATATTGTTTCGTGCATGCTATATAGACATACTGTTTATGGAGAAGGAAACGAGAGAGTGCAGAATGTAGTATTATTGTCATAGGGTGCAGGTAGGTCCGTTTAAAAGTCTGACAGCAGCAGGGAGGAAGCTATTCTCGAGTTGGTTGGTACATGACCTCAGACTTCTGTATCTTTTTCCTGACGGAAGAAGGTGGAAGAGAGAATGTCCGGCGTGCATTGGGGCCTTGGTTATGCTGGCTGCTTTTCCGAGGCAGCGGGAAGTGTAGACAGAGTCAATGGGTGGGAGGCTGCAAAATGGCTTTGGGAAATTAAGGACGCAAGAACTAGGAGCAGGAGTAGGCCATCCGGCCCCTCGAGCCTGCTCCGCCATTCAATAAGATCATGGCTGATCTTTTTGTCAACTCAGCTCCACTTACCCACCTGCTCACCATAACCCTTAATTCCTTTACTGTTCAAAAATTTATCTCTCCTTGCCTTAAAAACATTCAATGAGGTAGCCTCAACTGCTTCACTGGGCAGGGAATTCCACAGATTCACAACCCTTTGTATGAAGAAGTTCCTCCTCAACTCAGTCCTAAATCTGCTTCCTGTTATTTTGAGGCTATGCCCCCTAGCTCTAGTTTCACCCACCAAAGGAAACAATTTCCCTGCTTCTATCTTAGCCCCAGTCTGCTCAGTCCCTCCTCATAAGCCAACCCTCTTGACTCTGGAATCAACCTAGTGAATCTCCTCTGGATCCCCTCCAGTGGGATTAGTGGGATTGAAGGTGGACAAATCTCCAGTGTTCATTACTGTACACATTGTTTTTGCTACTGCTTACTGGGGTGATGGGGGGCATTCGGGTTGGGCTAATGTGGGTATTTGGGAGCATTTGTATGTTCTACCTTGCTCCTCTAATTCTCGCTGACTGTTGGGTGGTCTATAATACAACCCCATTAATGTGGTCATATCTTTCCTGTTTCTCAGCTCCACCCATATGGCCATGGTAGACAAGCCCTCAATCTGTCCTGCCTGAGCACTGCTGCACTTTCCCTGACTAGCAATGCCACCCCCGCACCCTTCATCCCTCTGCCTCTATCATGTCTGAAACATTGGAACCCTGGAATACTGAGCTGTCAGCCCTGCCCCTCCTGTAGCCAAGTTTCACTAATGGCTATAATGTCATAATTCCATGTGTCAATCCACGCCCTCAACTTGTCTGCCTTCCCCACAATACTTCTGGTTTTGAAATAGACACACCACAGAAGATTATTACCATCACACACAATCCTTCTATTTGTGATTTTGCATGAACTATTAACATCATTTATTTTCACCTCTGCTCCACTATCTGCTCTGGCATTCTGGTTCCCACCCCCCTGCGAATCTAGTTTAAACCCTCCCCAGTAACTCTAGCAAACCTATATTGTATATTCGTCCCCTCGTATTCAGGTGTAACCCGTCTCTCTTGTACAGGTCCCACCTGCCCCAGAAGAGGTCCCAATGTTCAGAAATCTGAAACCCAAATTGTATCTGTCAGCCCTCCCCCATCCCGGGTGATGTCAAGCCTGTGTGGGGAAGTCTCTGGATTGGAGGGTGGGAGGCTGAGGGGAGAACAGCATTCCACTGTCCTAAAGCAAACCTTTCATCTCTGAGCCCTGGTTTAAAATGAACTATTTATATTTCTGGGGCTGCATTTGTTCAACGTCCTCATCTGTCAGATAGCACCAGTTGCTGCCCTCTGCATTCTTGGGTTTAACTCCCTGAAGGTGTTTAAAGAATCACTTATCACAGCACTCTTTTTTGACATCAATAGATTTGTTTCTGTGGGCGACCTGATTACGGAATTTACTTTCAGGCTGCGCTAACCATTAACTGCAGTAACTTTTAAACCTTGCTGACTGTGTGCAGTGTATATAGAGCTTTGTCTCGTTGCTGGACATGCCTTGGAGTTCAGTTCTTTCTTCAGAAGGCCTTTTGCCGGGACTGATTTACTGTTGGGTTTCAGTACTCTTCGTTGAGGCCTGTCAGAGCCTTGGCTCCTCAGTTACACTGGGACCTCAGAGTGTCAGAAACAACTGCAGCCAAGTCTGATCGTGTCCAAGCACACAAATAAAAGGCAAAGTCGCCATTGTCCCAGATGACCGTAAAGGGGAGAGCTGACTGGTAGTGATTTAACTTGAAGGTGACTACACCTCAGGCAAGGGGCAAGGTTGAGAAGGTGGGACCTTCATGAATAACCTCAGTCTGTTGGCATCACTCTGCATTACAACCAGCCGTACAGTCAGCTGAGCTAAATCAACTCCTGAAGGGGAGGTGATGGCACAGTGTTATTGTAACTGGACTAGGAATCCAGAGATACAGTGTAGTGGGTTCTGGACGTGAATCCTGCCACAGCAGGCAGTGAAATATGAATTCAACAAAGTATCTAGAATTAAAAGCATTGCTGACTTATAAAAACTCATCAGGTTTGCTAATGTCCTTTATGGAAAGGAAATCTGCCAACCTTACCCAGTCGGGCCTACATGTGACTCCAGACCCACAGCAATGTAGTTGATTCTTTAAAAAAATGCCCTCGGAAATGCAGTCATTTTAAAGAAAGATAGGGATGAGCCCAGCCAGCAATACCCATATCCTTTGAATAAAAAAAAAAGTAAAAACAAAATGCTGCGAGTGCTGGACGTCTGAAATAAAAACAGAAAATGCTGGAAATATTCAGCAGGTCTGGCAGTGTCTGTGGAGAGAGACAGAAAGAGAAAGAAGTCATATTGGACTCCAAATGTTAACTCTTTCTGTCCACAGGTGCTGCCAGACCGGCTGAGTTTATTTCTGCTTTTATTTTGTGTCCAGGCACACTCTGCTTTCTCACCAGAAATCACTGGATAAAATTTGAGGTTCAGGAGCTGAGGCTGACTCTGCCTGTCGCCAGTCTGAATCGCACTGTGATCAGGCTGACTCTGCCTATCGCCAGTCTGAATCGCACTGTGATCAGGCTGACTCTGCCTGTCGCCAGTCTGAATCACACTGTGATCAGGCTGACTCTGCCTGTCGCCAGTCTGAATCACACTGTGATCAGGCTGACTCTGCCTGTCGCCAGTCTGAATCACACTGTGATCACCAGAGCAGTTTACAAAATTAAAACTCTGCTCCAGTCTCTGGCTCTGCAAACATCATTATGGGCATGTGATGAGGTAGCACATCAAAGGTTACCCACGAGAAAAGCATGTGGTGTAGGGGATAACACAGCCTGGATAGAGGACTGGTTACCTAACAGGAAGCAGAGAGGAGGCACAAATATTTTTTGGATTGGCATGGTCTAATGAGTGGAGTGCCGCAGAGATCAAAGCTAGAACCTAAACTATTCATAATTGATACCAATGACTTGGATGAAGAGATCAAATATATGGTTGATAAGTTTACCAGTGACCCATACAGATAGGTAGGAAAGTATTTGATTTGATTTATTATTGTCAAATGTATTAATATACAGTGAAAAATATTGTTTCTTGCGCGTTATACAGACAAAACATACCGTACATAGAGAAGGAAACTAAAAAGTGCAGAATGTAGTGTTACAGTCATAGCTGGAGTGTAGAGAAAGATCAATAAGTTGTGAACAGGAGATAGAGTCTGCAAAGGGATATAGACAGGTTCAGTGAATGGGTAAAAATTTGGTAGAGGGCAGGAAGAATAAAAAAAGCGGCAAATTAGATAAATGGAGAGACATTGCACAACTCTGAGGTACAGAAGCAGCTGGGTGCCCTGGTACATGAAGCACAAAACATTAGTATGTAGGTACATGTGTGATTAGGAAGGCAAATGGAATGTTGGTGTTTTTGCAAGGGGAATGGAAAATTAAAGTCAGGAAGTTTTGCTGCAGTTGTACAGAGCATTGATGAGATCGCCACATCTGGAATACAATGTACAGCTTTGGTCTCCTTATTTAGAAGTAGTTCAGAGAACATTCACACAACTCATCCCTAGAATGAAGGGTGATGATGAGAGGTTGAACAGGTTGGGCCTCGACTCATTGGAGTTTAGAATAATGAGAGATAATCTTACTGAAATATTAAAACCCTGAGGGGAATTGACAGAGTGGATACTGGGAGGATGTCTCCTCTTGTGAGGCAGACTAAAACTAGGTGTCACTGTTTTAAAATGTCTCTTTTTAAGACAGAGATGAGGAGAAACATTTTCTCCCAAAGATTCATTGTGTGAAATTCTGTTCCCTGCAAAATAGTGAAGGTTGCCTCTTTGAATTACATAAAACACAGATAGATTTTTATTAGGCAAGGGAATCAAAAGTTAAGGGGAAGGGCAGACAAAAAGTGGAATTGAGACCACAACCAGATGACCCACGATCCAGTTGAATGGTGGAGCAGGCTCGAAGGGCTGAATGGCTGATTCCTACTCTGTTGCTAAACTTCACTCTTAGCTATGACCTTATCAGAATGACAACCTCTAGTGTATCTTGTCCTCCGGAGCATTTAAATTATAAATGTTAGCCTGTGGTTTTTGTTTTAGTTGCCAGGTACGGCTACAGAGAACAGTCCCATTCTGGAGCACTTGTAAAAACATAGAAACATACAACAGTACAGCACAGTACAGGCCCTTCGGCCCTCAATGTTGTGCCGACTATGTCCCACTCACTATCATTCCATGTGCCTATCTAATAACCGCTTGAAAGTTCCTAATGTGTCTGACTCCACTATCACAGCAGGCAGTGTATTCCACACCCCAATCACTCTCTGAGTAAAGAACCTACCTCGGACATCCCTCCTATCCCTCCTTACTTACCCATCCCTCCCTTCTTCTTGAGAAGGTGAGAGGCCATGGGATCCAAGGGCCTTTGGCCTTGTGGATCCAGAACTGGCTTGCCTGCAGAAGGCAGAGAGTGGTTGTGGATGGGGCTTTTTCTGAATGGAGGTCAGTCACCAGCGGAGTGCCTCAAGGATCTGTTCTGGGACCCTTGTTGTTTGTCATTTTCATAAATGACCTGGATGAGGAAGTGGAGGGATGGGTAAGTAAGTTCGCTGATGACACGAAGGTTGGTCGTGTTGTGGATGGTCTGGAAGGATGGCAAAAGTTGCAGCAGGACATAGATAGGATGCAGGACTGGGCGGAGAAGTGGCAGATGGACTTCAACGCAGATAAATGTGTAGTCGTCCATTTTGGCAGAACCAACGGGATGAACGAGTACACTATCAAGGGCAGAAGTCTGAGTAGTGTTGAAGAGCAGAAGGATCTTGGGGTCCGGGTCCACAGGACTCTTAAATCGGCCTCGCAGGTGGAAGAGGTGGTCAAGAAGGCGTATGGTGTACTGGCCTTCATTAATCGAGGGATTGAGTTTAGGAGTCGGGAGGTAATGCTGCAACTTTATAAGACCCTTGTCAGGCCTCATTTAGAGTATTGTGCGCAGTTCTGGTCACCTCACTATAGGAAAGATGTAGAAGCTATTGAGAGGGTACAGAGGAGATTTACAAGGATGTTGCCTGGACTGGGAGGCATGCCTTATGAAGTTAGGTTGAGGGAGCTGGGACTCTTTTCCCTGGAGAGACGAAGGTTGAGAGGCGACCTGATAGAAGTTTACAAAATGTTGAGAGGAATAGATAGGGTGGACTCTCAGAGGCTATTTCCCCAGGTTGAAATGGTTGCTACGAGAGGACACAGATTTAAGGTGCTGGGAGGGAGGTTCAGAAGTGATGTTAGGGGTAAGTTTTTCACTCAGAGGGTGGTGAGTGAATGGAATCGGCTGCCGTCAGTGGTGGTGGAGGCGAACTCGCTGGGGTCTTTTAAAAGACTTCTGGATGAGTATATGGGGTTTAATGAGATTGAGGGTTATAGATAGGTCTGTAGGTTGGTAGGTGTTGATGTGATCGGCACAACTCGTGGGCCGAAGGGCCTGTTTGTGCTGTAGTGTTCTATGTTCTATGTTCTATATCTCCCACCATGAACCTTATAGTTATGCCCCCTAGTAACAGCTACATCCACCCGAGGAAATAGTCTCTGCACGTCCACTTTATCTATCCCCCTCATCATCTTATAAACTTCGATTAAGTCGCCTCTCACCCTCCTCCGCTCTAAAGAGAAAAGCCCCAGTTCCCTCAACCTTTCCTCATAAGACCTACCCTCCAAACCAGACAGTGTCCTGGTAAATCTCCTCTGCACTCTCTCCAATGCTTCCACATCCTTCTTATAGTGAGGTGACCAGAACTGAACACAGTATTCCAGATGTGGTCTCACCAATGTCTGGTATAGTTGCAGCATAACCCCATGACTCTTAAACTCAAACCCCCTGTTAATAAACACTAACACACTATAAACCTTCTTCACGGCTCTATCCGCTTGAATGGCAACCTTCAGAGATCTGTGGATATGAACCCCAAGATCTCTCTGTTCCTCCACATTCCTCAGAACCCCACTGTTGACCCTGTAATCCGCATTCAAGTTTGTCCTACTAAAATGAATCACCTCGCACTTATCAGGGTTAAACTCCATCTGCCACTTTTCAGCCCAGCTCTGCATCCTATCAATGTCTCTTTGCAGCCTGCAAGACCCCTCCACCTCATCCACTACTCCACCAATCTTGGTGTCATCAACAAATTTACTTACCCATCCTTCAGCCCTGTCTTCCAAGTCATTGATAAAAATCACAAATAGCAGAGGACCCAGCACTGATCCCTGTGGTACACCGCTAGTAACTGGCCTCCAGCCTGAAAATTTTCCCTCCACCACCACCCTCTGTCTTCTATGAGATAGCCAGTTACTTATCCAATGGGCCAAATTTCCTTCTTTCCCACACCTCCTTGCTTTCTTCATGAGCCTACAATGGGGAACCTTATCAAACGCTTTACTAAAATCCATGTATACGACATCAACTGCTCTACCTTCGTCTACTCACTTAGTTACCTTCTCAAAGAAGTCAGTCAGATTTGTGAGGCAAGATTTACCCCTCACGATTCCATGCTGACTATCCCGGATTAAACTGCACCTTTCCAAATGGTCATAAATCCTATCTCTCAGGACCCTTTCCCTTACTGATCACTGAAGTAAGACTAACTGGCCTATAATTACCAGGGTCATTCCTATTTCCTTTCTTGAAGAGAAGAACAACATTTGTCACTCTCCAGTCCTGTGGCACAATCCCTGTGGAAGGAGTCTCACAACACCAGGTTAAAGTCCAATCCCCATCATGACAATCCCCATGGACAGTGAGGACCCAAAGATCAAAATTAAAGGCTCTGCAATCTCATCCCTTGCCTCCCAGAGTATCCTAAGGATATTTATCCCATCTGGCCCAGGGGACTAATCAACCTTCAGGTTTTTCAAAATTGCTAATACATCTTCCCTCAGAACATCTACCTCCTCCATCCTATCAGCCTGTATCACACACACATCCTGAAAAACATGACCCCTCTCCTGAGTGAACGCTAAAGAAAAGTATTAATTCAATGCCTCACCTATTTCTTCTGACTCCGTGCACAAGTTCTCACTCTATCCTTGACTGGCCCTAATCTCACCCTGGTCATTTTTTTATTTCTTACATAAAAGTAAAAAGCCTTGGGGTTTCCCTTTATCCGACCCACCAAGGACTTCTCATGCTCCCTCCTAGCTCTCCTAAGCCCTTTCTTTAATGCATTCCTAGCTATCTTGTAACCCTCAAGTGACCCAACTGAACCTTGTTTTTTCATCCTTGCATACGCAAGTGAGTTGCATTTAAACTCATAACTTAGTTAATTCTCACATTTTCAAATATGCACAACTCAGGGGGATTTGGAATTTAAGCGTCAGGAAGCTGCCAACACGAACAACTTTTCTTAAACACTCCTGATTCACAGATTTCAAGGAGGACATTCCAGTGCGTAGAAATCTAAAGGAAAAAAGGACAGAGTTAGCGGTATCTGGGTTGTCTGGGCCACAGTCTGGACGCTCCCTTGCAGCGGAATCTGGTCCAGAGCTTGTGGGAGGATAGAGAGACAGATCATTTGTCCTGAGTGAGAAAGTGCTGGAAACCCTCTGCAGGAGAGTTGTATTCAACCCTGCTTCTCTCGCAATGCAGATGCTGCCTGAGTTGCTGAGTTTTTCCATTTTCTGTTTGTATTTCAAATTTCCAGCATCTGTAATATTTTGCTTTAATTAACCTGTTCTTCGAGATGTTGGTTGCAGAGAACTCCCGTATTCTTTTTGAATGGTGCAGTGGGACCTTTAATATCCACATGTTATCTCTGATTGCAGTGGGATCTTGATCAATTGGGCCAGTGGGTTGACAAGTGGCAGATGGAGTTTGATTTAGATAAACGCGAGGTGATGCATTTTGGTAGATTGAACCAGGGCAGGACTTACTCAGTTAATGGTCGGGTGTTGGGGAGAGTTACAGAACAAAGAGATCTAGGGGTACATGTTCATAGCTCCTTGAAAGTGGAGTCACAGGTGGACAGAGTGGTGAAGAAGGCATTCAGCATTCTTGATTTCATCAGTCAGAACATTGAATACAGGAATTGGGATGTCTTGTTGAAGTTGTACAAGACATTGGTAAGGCCACTCTTGGAATACTGTGTGCAGTTCTGGTCACCCTATTATAGAAAGGATATTATTAAACTAGAAAGAGAGCAGAAAATATTTACTAGGATGCTACCAGGACTTGGTGGATTGAGTTATAAGGAGAGGCTGGATAGACTGGGACTTTTTTCTCTGGAGCGTAGGAGGCTGAGGGGTGATCTTATAGAGCTCTATAAAATAATGAGGGGCACAGATCAGCTAGATAGTCATATCTTTTTTCAAAGGTAGGGGAGTCTAAAACTAGAGGCATAGGTTTAAGGTGAGAGGGGAGAGATACTAAAGTGCCCAGAGGGGCAATTTTTTCACACAGAGGGTGGTGAGTGTCTGGAACAAGCTGCCAGAGGTAGCAGTAGAGGCGGGTACAATTTTGTCTTTTAAAAAGCAGTTAGATAGTTACTTGGGTAAGATGGGTATCGAGGGATATGGGCCAAATGCGGGCAATTGAGATTAGCTTAAGGGTTTAAAAAAAAGAGCGGCATGGACAAGTTGGGCCGATAACTCTATGACATGAGGATCAGATACACCAATCGTTTAATGATATATCCAACAAAATGCAACCTACAATGCAACACTGAACTGGGAGTGTCAGCCTGAAGTGTCTGTAGTGGAATTGAATTCTGACTTAGAGGTAGTTCTACTACCCACTGAGCCATGGCTGATAATTTCTGGGCAAGGAGACCACCTCCTGACTCTCTGAACGGTGTTTATTTACAGCTTTCCATTATTGTTGCTGGAGGTATGAAATAGTAGTGTGGTTTTGAATAGAGCTGAACTGCAGGACATGGAATGAAAATGTTTCTGAATTTTACTTCTGTCAATCCCCAGTGTAATCTGGTGTCATGAGGTGAGGCCTTTTTCCTCCCTTATTTCCACAGCTCCATCGAGTGGAGCAATGATCGAATAGATATGGAGTTAGAAACTCAGCACAGAGTCCGAAAGATGTGCTTGTTAGGGTGTATTGGCTATGCTCAATTCTCCCTCAGTGTACCCAAGCAGGTGCCGGAGTGTGGCGACGAAGGGAATTTCACAGTAACTTCATTGCAGTGTTAATGTAAACTTACATGTGACACTAATAAAAATAAAAAGACTGCAAAGTTGTGAATGGCCTGGCTGAGCCTCAGACAGAGGCTGGGGAGATGGTGAATTTAGGGATGCGGGAGACTGAATACCATGTCTCAATCTTCCCAGTGTTTCCCTATCCAGTTGGATGCTGAAGTGGGAGAGACAGAGTTTATTGGTTACCTGGGTAATGTTCACGAGCCAGCGGCTCTGGAATATGGGTGGTGCTGGCAGTTATATCTGAAATTCCAATTTCCTTTCAGATCGTATTGTTGGTAAAATTGGATTCTGACTGTCCTGAGATCGGAGCTGGTGGATGTCTTCATTCAGTTAACATATCCCGATTGTCTTCCACGCGTGGTGTTTAACGGAAGCAGAGTTGGAGCAGCTGGGAGAAGGAGAACAGGATGGATGACATCTTTACCCAGTGCCGAGAAGGCAATGCAGTTGCAGTTCGGCTCTGGCTGGACAACACAGAGAATGACCTGAACCAGGGGTGAGTGCCAGTTTCTGGGCGACCAGACCTCCTCCTGACTCTCTGAACAATGTTTATTTACAGCTTTCCATTCTTGTTGCTGGAGTTATGAAATAGTGATGTGGCAGAAAGTGTGGTTCTGAATGGAGCTGAACTGCAGGGCACTGAATGAAAATGTTTTTGAATCTAGATAGTGCAACACCTCCAGCAGGTTCAGAGTTCTGTCACCTGGGGTAGTTTTGGCAGAAGCCAAGGTTTCTCTACCTGGTTAAAAAGAAAGACTTGCTTTTCTGATGCGCATTTCAGAATGTTGGGATGTTTCAAAACACTTCATAGCCAGAGAAGTATTTTTAAAATGTTATTTCTGTTGTAATGTAGGAAATGCAGCAGCCAATCTGTACACAGCAAGATTCCACAAACAGCAATGTGATAATGACCAGGTCAGCCTGTTTTAGTGATATCCATTTTGGGATAAATATATAAATAGGACATCAAATAGTGTCATGGATTGTTTGGATTTGTTTGATGTGTCATTATGGTTACGTTGAAGAAGAAATTATTTATTGTTCCATGAGAAATGCACTGTACAACAGTGAAGTGTTTAGGCTTAGGTATAACATGAGTGGACGAGGCAAATTGTGGCAGTGCGGTTAAGGGGTGGGGGTGAGATTAATAGAGGGAGAAGGAATCGAATGATAAACAGGGTGGAATGAGACACTTGTGGAACATAGACTTATAGAACATAAACTCTGGTAGAGTCTGGTTAAACTTGATGTAACTCTATATATCCCTTTTTCAAATAGTTTATATTGTGCTAAATTCATTAAATCACCCTGTGATTACACTTTGAAAGTTTGAATGTTGCATGCAAGTAATCAGTAAAGATAGGCGGCAATAACACCTTCATGATCGTCCTCAACATCGGTGCCCCAGAAGGCTGTGTTCTCAGATCCCATTATACACCTATCTCTATGTGGCCAAATTCCCCACCAACTTGATTTTCAAGTTTGCTGATGACACCACCGCTATGGGTCGGATCGCAAACAATGACAAAATGGAGTACAGGAAAGAGACAGAGAATCTGGTGAACTGGTGTGATGACAATAATCTCTCCCTCAATGTCAGCAAAACAAAGGAGGCGTAAGCAGCCAGCATAATTAAGGACCCCACGCACCCCGGGTATTCTCTCTTCCACCTTCTTCCATCGGGAGAAAGATGCAAAAGTCTGAGGACACACACCAACTGACTCAAGAACAGCTTCTTCGCTGCTGCCATCAGACTTTTGAATGGACCTGCCTTGCATTAAGTTGATCTTTTGCTATCCCCTAGCTATGACTGTAACACTGCATTCTGCACTCTCTTGTTTCCTTCTCTATGAATGGTATACTTTGTATAGCATGCAAGAAACAATACTTCTCACTGTGTACCAATACATATGACAATAAATCAAATCAAAGAGGGATGGCTTGTAGATTCTGAGAGTTGGTGAGTATTTAATCAGTGAGTGCTGAAACAGTACTATCAAGTGCTGCCTGTTGCATTTGGTATGTTAGGTGATTAATGTGCACATGTGCTTCTTAAAGTCAAGTTATGGGAAGTTCCATGGAGATAGAACATGTGGAATGTGAGGGGATACTGCGAGGAATGAGTGGCACAGGGCATTGTGTGTTTTAGACACTCTGATCAGAGGTGTCTGTCAGACGGAGATCTGTGCCCCAGCATGCTGCAGTATTAGTGACTGAGCTGAGATTGCCCAGTTAATTTCATTTGGAATTCTTGGAGCCCATAAACAAGAGCCTCGAATCTCACCGGCATAAACTTGATCAAAACCCGGGTCACAAAGGAGACTGGATAATTTCTCTGAAGAAGAGAAACACAGACTCAAAATGCTAACTCTGTTTTGTTCTCCACAAATGCTGCCAGACCTGCTGAGTATTTTCAGCAACTTCTATTTTTAAACATACAGAAACACATAGAACGGTACAGGCCCTTCTGCCCTCAATGTTGTGCTGAGCTATGTCCCAACCCAAGATCAAGCTATCCCACTCCCTATCATTTTGTCTCAGATTTACAACATCTGCAGTATTCTGCTTTAATTTGAGTGGATAATTTCTCATTGTTGAAGAAGTAACAACAGAAAATGCTGGATAAACTCAGCAGGTTGGGAGATTCTGTGGAGAGAGAAACAGAGTTCACGTTTACGAGTCCAATATGACTTTTCTGTGAAAAGGTTTGTTGGCTTCTGAAGAAAAGCCATTTGGCCTTGGAATATTAACTCCTGGTGTCCTGGTATTTGCCTTGATTCTGTCTGCTCCACTGAATGATTTGGCAGTTCTTGTCTTAGTTTCTTCACTCCGATCTAAATGCTCCAGTCTCTTTTCCCCACTTCCATATCCTTCTGCTCAGACTTATATTTCTGAAACTTCCCTGCTCTTCCCTCTTCCAGCTGCTCAGCTCTGCCTCCTGGGATTTTCTCCTCAAGCCCTTATGTCTCACCCAGTATGCCTATCCATTGGACTGTGCTTTCAGTATCTCCACTACTCAAATACCTCCTCTTAGTGCCCCACAGAATATGCCTAATCTCTGATGTAAATGGAATTAACTTGGGGGTAATGCCAGAACTCAGAGCAGCTCAAGCCAGCTGAGTGCTTGACAGTCAGTCCCACTTTCTTTCAGCAATAACCCTGACCTAATGGTGAGAAATTGATTCTGAGGCTGGGTTTGTTACATGGCCAGGGAGGTTTGGAGAGTAACGTCATTGATCCTGGCATGTTAGTACTGCAGGCAGAGGGAGAGAACAAGCTTCCATTTTATCATAAATCTCAGTATTCTGGTGCAGTGTGATAAATATAGTCACTATTGGACATGAACCAAATTTATACGCAGCAAGGTCTCAAACAGTGGATAGGCGATTAACCAGCTCGAGTGGTGAGTTAATTATTGACCAGGACACTGGGAAGAGGTTCCCTGCACTTGTTTGAATGTTACCATTCAATCTTTAACACGCACCTGAGAGGACAAATGGGCATTCATTTTAATGTCTCATCTGAAATGTAGCACCTGTGGCAGTGCGGCGCTCCCTCAGCGCTGACCCTCTGGCAGTGCGGCGCTCCCTCAGCGCTGACCCTCTGGCAGTGCGGCGCTCCCTCAGCGCTGACCCTCTGGCAGTGCGGCGCTCCCTCAGCGCTGACCCTCTGGCAGTGCGGCGCTCCCTCAGCGCTGACCCTCTGGCAGTGCGGCGCTCTCGGGGATTACTTTTCTGATAGTGCAGCTTTTCCTTAGTAATGCACTGGGAGTGTCAGCCTGGAATTTGTGGCTGAAGGATTAGAGTGGGATGTTGAAGACAGATTCTCTATCTACAGGAGAGTGAGTCACCACTGGGCCACGGCCAATACCTACAACAGAATGCATGCCCACAGGGAAAGCAAGAAAAATTGCACCAAACATTGTCATCAGTAGTTTTCAGCGGGGTGGTTTAGCATCAAAAACAAATGCTTTTAAACTAAATCCACCTTTAGTCTTTCTTTGCAGACTACAGTGTTCCCTGGCCTGCTCCATAACTCGCACTGAAATAGCCATGCTGTAATTTAAAACCTTATCCAAAAGGAAGTCAGTAACAGGATTCATTCTCATCTCTCTCAAACTCCCACTTCCGCATTTTTCTGCCATCTGGTAATTTCATTTCAGTTGAGCTTGGAGTTCTGCCCAGAGCTGTAAAGATTCTGCCTGCATTCCTCCTGCTAACTTCCTGTGGTGTTACACAGACAGAATTCATCTGGGATTGGTGACCTGTGAGCTGTGTTAGGTTGAGAGGGAATGATGTGGAAATGGCAACACTGCAAAATTGTAAACCCTCTTTAAACAACTAATCTTGCTGTCCCTGTCCTGGGAGTGTTTGATGGGGGACAGTGTAGAGGGAGCTTTACTCTGTATCTAACCCTGTGCTGTACCTGTCCTGGGAGTGTTTGATGTCTAATCCTATCTCCACTCACATTGTCTGCATCGTTAAGACTTGAATAGCAGGTTAGCTGTAAAGACTCACATTTTAATCAGTATTCTTTAAACTGTGTGTGCCTTTATATGACTTTCTCTGATCAGAACCTTCCACACATCTGATGAAGGAACAGTATTTCTGAAAGCTTGTGGGTTTACTATCAAATAAACTGGTTGGACTTAAACCTGGTGTTGCAAGACTTTTTATTGTGTTTGATGGGGACAGTGTAGAGGGAGCTTTACTCTGTATCTAACCCCGTGCTGTACCTGTCCTGGGAGTGTTTGATGTGGGGCAGTGTAGAGGGAGCTTTACTCTGTGTCTAACCCCGTGCTGTACCTGTCCTGGGAGTGTTTGATGTGGGGCAGTGTAGAGGGAGCTTTACTCTGTATCTAACCCCGTGCTGTACCTGTCCTGGGAGTGTTTGATGGGGGACAGTGTAGAGGGAGCTTTACTCTGTATCTAACCCCGTGCTGTACCTGTCCTGGGAGTGTTTGATGGGGGACAGTGTAGAGGGAGCTTTACTCTGTATCTAACCCCGTGCTGTATCTGTCCTGGGAGTGTTTGATGGGGGACAGTGTAGAGGGAGCTTTACTCTGTATCTAACCCCGTGCTGTACCTGTCCTGGGAGTGTTTGATGGGGGACAGTGTAGAGGGAGCTTTACTCTGTATCTAACCCTGTGCTGTACCTGTCCTGGGAGTGTTTGATGGGGGGGACAGTGTAGGGGGAGCTTTACTCTGAACATAGAACATAGAAAAACTACAGCACAAACAGGCCCTTCGGTCCACAAATTGCGCTGAACGCCTCTACCTACTAGGCTTACTTATAACCCTCAATCCTACTAAGTCCCATGTACTCATCCAGAAGTCTGTTAAAAGACCCTATCGAATCCGCCTCCACCACCACCGCAGGCAGCCAATTCCACACACCCACCACCCTCTGAGTGAAAAACTTGCCCCTGATATCTCCTCTGTGCCTACTCCCCAGCACCCTAAACCTGTGCCCTCTTGTGGCTGCCATTTCAGCCCTATATCTAACCCCGTGCTGTACCTGTCCTGGGAGTATTTGATGATGGCAGTGTACATAGAACACTGCAGCACAAACAGGCCCTTCGGCCCACAAGTTGCACCGATCATATCCACACCTACCAGGCCTATCTATAACCCTCAATCCCATTAAATCCCATGTACTCATCCAGAAGTCTCTTAAAAGACCCCAGCGAGTTCACCTCTACCACCACCGACGGCAGCCGATTCCACTCACCCACCACCCTCTGAGTGAAAAACTTACCCCTGACATCTCCTCTGTACCTACGCCCCAGCATCTTAAACCTGTGTCCTCTCGTAGCGACCATTTCAGCCCTGGGAAATAGCCCCTGAGAAGCCACCTGATCTATACCTCTCAACATCTTATAAACCTCTATCAGGTCACCCTTCATTCTTCGTCTCTCCAAGGAGAAAAAACTGAGCCCCCTCAACCTATCCTCATAAGGCATGCCTCCCAATCCAGGCAACATCCTCGTAAATCTCCTCTGTACCCTTTCAATAGCCTCCACATCCTTCCTGTAGTGAGGTGACCAGAGCTGCGCACAGTACTCCAAGTGGGGTCTGACCAGGGTCTTATAAAGTTGCAGCATTACCTCCTGACTCCTAAACTCAATCCCTCGATTAATGAAGGCCAGTACACCATACACCTTCTTGACCACAGCCTCTACCCGTGAAGCCGATTTAAGAATTGGGGAGGGGGGGGGGGAGAAGGAGGATGTGGGTGGAGGCAGTCAGTCAGGGGTGGGGCTGTTGACGGTGTGATCTCGCTTTAACCAGTTCTGATGGGGCTGTTACCAAGACTCGCAGGCAGCCAGGAGAGGATTTTACTGCAGCCCCCCACACTGGGGGTGGAGGGACAGAGAGCTGTTATCCACTGGAATCAACAGACTCTCACAGACAACGACAACTCCAGTCCCAGCAAACAAGCCTGCTCTGCAGGTGGGCTCTGCACAGACAGGTGCCTGAGGGAGTCTGGCTGCCTCATGGGGAACTGGACAACTGAACTCAGCCTTGGAGTGGATGAGACGCAGGAGGGAGAGAAAGAGAGAGAGAGAAGGCTAATTTCCAGAGAGCAGTGTAGAGGGAGCTTTACTCTGTATCTAACCCCGTGCTGTACCTGTCCTGGGAGCATTTGATAGTAAAAAGTCTGACAACACCAGGTTTTAGTCCAACCTATTTATTTGATAATATACTCGCAAGCTTTCGGGTTAGCCCCTTCGTCAGGTGAATGGAGAGTTCTGGCCTCAGACAGAGCATATAAAGCACAGACAGTTTAGAGATTACTGATTAGAATGCGAAACCTTACACCTAACCTGCTGTTCAAGACCTGAAGTGGCTGATAATGTGAGTGGAAGGAGCACTGATCACAGGTTAAAGAGATGTGTATTGTCTCCAGACAGTACAGTAAGTGAGGTTTTGCAAACCCAGGCAAGTCACGGGGGTTACAGATAGTGCGACATGAACCCAAGATCTCCTCAGAAGGCAAACACAGGACACAGTGGACAGAGTACCCTTCGTCGTCCAGTACTTCCCCGGAGCGGAGAAGCTACGACATCTTCTCCGGAGTCTTCAACATATCATTGATGAAGACGAGCATCTCGCCAGGGCTATCCCCACACCCCCACTTCTTGCTTTCAGACAACCACACAACCTCAAACAGACCATTGTTTGCAGCAAACTACCCAGCCTTCAGGAGAACAGTGACCACAATACCACACAACCCTGCCACAGCAACCTCTGCAAGACATGCCGGATCATCGACATGGATACCTTCATCACACGTGAGAATACCATCCACCAGGTACATGGTAAATACTCTTGCAACTCGGCCAACATTGTCTACCTGATACGTTGTAAGAAAGGATGTCCCGAAGCATGGTACATTGGGGAGACCATGCAGACGCTACGACAACGGATGAATGAACATCGCTCGACAGTCACCAGGCAAGACTGTTCCCTTCCTGTTGGCGAACACTTCAGTGGTCACGGGCATTCAGCCTCTGACCTTCGGGTAAGCATTCTCCAAGGCGGCCTTCACGACACACGACAGCGCAGAGTCGCTGAACAGAGACTGATAGCCAAGTTCCGCACACATGAGGACGGTCTCAACAGGGATCTTGGGTTCATGTCGCACTATCTGTAACCCCCGTGACTTGCCTGGGTTTGCAAAACCTCACTTACTGTACTGTCTGGAGATAATACACATCTCTTTAACCTGTGATCAGTGCTCCTTCCACTCACATTATCAGCCACTTCAGGTCTTGAACAGCAGGTTAGGTGTAAGGTTTCGCATTCTAATCAGTAATCTCTAAACTGTCTGTGCTTTATATGCTCTGTCTGAGGCCAGAACTCTCCATTCACCTGACGAAGGGGCTAACCCGAAAGCTTGCGAGTATATTATCAAATAAATAGGTTGGACTAAAACCTGGTGTTGTCAGACTTTTTACTGTGTTTACACCAGTCCAACGCCGGCATACCCACATCATGAGCATTTGATAGGACAGTGATAAACTAGTAGGACAGTTAAGATGTCGGAACAGAAGTGTACTGGATCACTCAACAAGATCATGACGGCTCTGATAATCCTCAACACCACTTCCCTGCTTATTCCCATAAGGGTGGCACGGTGATTACCACTGCTGCCTCTTAGCGCCAGGCACCTGGGTTCATTTCGGGCCTCGGGTCACTGTCTGTGTGGGTTCTGCATGTTCTCCCCGTATCTGTATGGGTTTCCTCTGGGTGCTTCAATTTCTTGCCCCCACTCCAAAGATGTGCAGGTTAAGTTGATTGGCCATGTTAAATTGACCCTTAGGGTCAGGGTGATTAGCAACGTAAATATGTGGGGCAATGGGGAAAGGGCCTAGGTGGGATTGTTGGCAGTGCAGGCTCAAAAGGCCAAATGGCCTCCTTCTGCACTGTAGGGATTCATTGATTCTACAAACCATTGATTTCTTTACTGATTAAAAATCTATTTATCTCAGCTTGAACATAAATAATAACCCAGCTTTGCAGCCCACTGAAGTGAAGAATTCCACAGATCCACTACTGACTGGGAGAAGAAATTCCTTCTCTAATGGGCAACTCCTTATTCTGAGATTATTCCCTCTGATCCGAGACTCTCCCACACAGGGAAACATCATCTCAGCATCTATCCTATCAAACCCCCTAAGAATCCGACATGTCTCAATAAGGTCACCTCTCATTCTTCTAAACTTCAATGAGTACAGGCCCAACCTACTCAACCTCTCCTCAAAAGAAAATCCCTCCATAACTGGGATCAACCTAGTGAACCTTCTCTGGATTGCTTCCAATGTTGGGATATCTTTCCTTGGATAAGGGGACCAAAACTGTTCACAGTATTCCTGGTGTGGTCTAACTAACATGTTTAATGAAGAATCATAGGGGTGCGATGCAGTGGTTGCCTTTTTACTCAGATAGTAATTTGAAAAACTCGATTTCAGATCCCGCCAAGAGTAATTTGAGAATTTGAATTGTATTTAAAAATGTAGAAACTAGGTATCAGTAAAAATATCCATTACTAATTAATGTCCTTTTGGAAAGGAAACCTGTAGCCCAGTCTGGACCTGTGTGAGAATCCATTCCCTCATCAACTGAGTTAATTCTGAAGTGTTGTCTGGACTGTTCACTCAGTGTTATTGAACTTGGACCAGTGGTTCAATAAGAAGCTTCACCATCACATAACTACAAAAGATAGGCATGATGTGGAGATGCCAGCTTGGACTGGGGTGCACACAGTCAGTAATCTACCAACACCAGGTTAAAGTCCAACCGGTTTATTTGGTAGCGCAAGCTTTCAGAGCACTGCCCCTTCATCAGGTGAGCTTCCTGATGAAGGGGCAGTGCCCCGAAAGCTTGGGATTCCAAATAAACCGGTTGGACTTTAACCTGGTGTTGTGAGATTTCTTACTGTACAATAGATGGGCAATGAATACTGGCCTGCTACCATCACTGGCTTGAACAAATGAAAAACATCCTGTCCCAAGTTATCTTTTGACTGACTGACTGGGAATTTGCAGTCTCAAAACCTTGCACACACTTTGGAAAACCTTGAATAGATCACCCTTAATCTCCTCCTGCTTTTTCCTAATTCTGAGTTCTCATTCTTGGACTCACTTTCCAGATTCCTCGCTGTCCCCAATGCTTTTCCTATATAGGGAATTGTGCAAAGCTGGATTTACCTAGTGCTGTGTGGAGGGGAGAGGATAATGCAAGTTATTATATCCTGTATGTGAGTGAGAGGTGGTATTGACAGTAATTTTGTGTTTTAATCGGAGTGAAATCTAAAAGGATGAAGTCTTTGTGAGATTAAACTGTTTATTCCAGACAAGAGCCTCTGGCTGACTTCCTGCTGACTCTTTTTTCATTGTGTCAGATCCACAATTTTCTCCATTTAAGGATATTTGGAGTACTTCCTGTGAAGGCTTTTGTTTGGATTAACCGTGGGCCACTGGGCATCAGAAGTACAAGAAATGCAGATTGGAGCCCCAAAGGAATGTCATCCACTACATACTGTGCAACTTCACCATCCCCTCTTTGCTTGGTCTCTGCTGCATTCGCCTCTCTATTCCACACTTCCCCCTGCTTCCAACAACACAACCTTCCGTGTTGTTAAAATTGAGAGATTGAGCGAATGTTCAAGTCTCACACCATTGCTGGCCTGGCCTGAGAAGTAAAGAAAAGCTGGACAGAACAGCACAGACCGAGCCGCCCCTGGCCCCCGGAGCGGAGCTGCACCCGCGAGATGATGACTGGATAGCCCTAGTTTATCCAGCCGCTCCTTATAATTCAATCCACCAAGTCCCAGTAGCATCCCTAGTAAATCTTTTCTGCGTTCTTTCTAGTTTAATAATATCCTTTCTATAATAGGGTGACCAGAATTGCACACAGTATTCCAAGTGTGGCCTTACCAATGTCTTGTACAACTTCAGCAAGACATCCTAACTCCTGTATTCAGTGTTCTGACCGATGAAACCAAGCATGCTGAATGCCTTCTTCACCACTCAGTCCACCTGTGACTCCACTTTCAGGAAGCTATGAACATGTACCCCTAGATCTCTTTGTTCTGTAACTCTCCCCAATGCCCTACCATTAACTGAGTAAGTCCTGCCCTGGTTCAATCTACCAAAATTTACAGGGCACAAGTCAGGAGTGTGTTGGAATACTCCCCACTTGCCTGGATGGGTGTAGCTCCAACAGTATTCAAGAAGCTTGACACCATCCAGCACAAAGCAGCCCGCTTGATTGGCACCACATCTATAAAAATTCAGTCTCCCCCCCACTGAGGCTCGTAGCAGCTGTGTGTACTATCTACAAGATGCACTACAGTAATTCACCAAAGATCCTTTGACAGTCTTCCAAACCCACTACCACTTCCATCTAGAAGAACAAGGGCAGCAGATAAGTGGGAACACCACTGCCTGCAAGTTCCCCTCCAAGCTGCTCACTGTTCTAACCTGAAGATATATCACCGTTCCTTCACATTCGCTGGGTCAAAATCCTGGAATTCCCTCCCTGAAGGAATTGTGCATCAACCCACGGAACATGGACTGCAGCGATTCAAGAAGGCAGCTCCCCACCACCTTCTCAAGGGCAGCTAGGGATGGACAATAAATGCTTGCAGCCAGTGACGCCCATGTCCCACGAATGAATAAATGAATAAAACAAAAAAAATGCTCTCTTAATTTACTGGGGCCAATATTTATTAATTGAGCTCATGAACTGAGTAACTCATGCAGCTGAGTTCTGTTTTAATGACACCATATATACCCAAATAGATGTTGTTGCTATGGGATACCCTCTAAGCCCAGCTTTTGCTAGGATGCATCTTCGATAGAATGACACCTGACCTTTTACCCCTGCATATTTCCGATCTGCGGATGATACGTTTGCTCTATTTTAAATCCACAGCTGCGTATAATAATTTCCTCTTGTCTTAATGAGCTCCATCCCTCGCTCAAATTCACCTTTGAAATGGAGCAGTCAAACGGATTCCCTTTCCTTGACATTCTAGTTGAGAAATCTGCCAGGGGGTTCTCTACCAAGGTCTATCGCAAGCCCAGCTTCACTGCTCGGTATACACGCTGGGGTTCCACGCTCTGTAAGATTGGCCTTGTCAGCAACCTGGGAAACAGGGCCCGAGCCACATACTCAGCATGTGAGCTTGATGCTGAAATCAGAAAATCAAAGACATCCCGTGGGATAATGGCTTCCCTCATCACATCATTCTAGCTGAATATTGTGTAAACACATGAATGGGTCTAAGGCCAACATTTTCAGCTCTAAAAAGTGCCCAGTCTACCTCCGATTACCCTGGCAGGGTTTGCTCTCTCAAAAATGTGAACAACAGGTGAAGCTATTTCACGCTGTTACTACACAGTAGCAACAGGAGTGATATTCACAACTAACAGGAAGCTGCCACCAGGCCAGAAAGACACAACGGATAATGTGTTGGTGAATTTCAGTGTCAGTGTGATGCTGGTATGTAGGACGTACGTCCCAAAGACTGGCGGACCATATCAAACAGCACGTCCCAGCAGCGGTTCACATCGGACAAGGTACAGACAGTACCCAAGCAGCTTGTGCTTGCAAAACTCAAATCACGGTGTCTGACATTAGATGGGATTCCGCAATTGGACAACATTTGCTGAATAATCCTCAGTGTCCGAAAAATGATGCTATCAACCAATTTAAGGTTGTCAGTCAGGCTGGCAATGTGGTGAATTTGCCTGTACCGGAAGCTCCGTGTGTTAATACACAGGGACCTGTTCTGCAGACAGAAAGAACATATACACACACGGTACCTATTTGAACAGAACAAAATAATTGATAGCTATTCACTGGTGCATTCTTCAGGGCAATGTCTTGACCAATCAGAGTCAAGCTATTTTGTTAAATTTCAAACAATATTAGTGTCACAAGTAGGTTTACATTAACACCGCAATAAAGTTATTGTGAAAATCCCCTAGTTGCCACACTCTGGCATCTGTTCAGGTACATTGGCCATGCTAAATTCTGCCTCAATGTACCTAACCAGCACATCTTTCCAGCTGTGGGAGAAAACCAGAGCACCCAGAGGAAACCCACTTAGACACGGGGAGAACATGCAGACTCTGCACAGACAGTGACTGAAGCCAGGAATCAAACCTAGGTCCCTGGCACTATGAGACAGCAGTGCTACCCACTGTGCTGCCCAGTATTTGGTAGTTAACTGTCAGTCACCATCAACTGGTGCATTCTCCATGGCAACATCTCTACCAATCAGAGTCCACTTGCCAACCAATCAGCACTTTGGTCATGCAGCATGATGTTAGAAATTTTTCAGAGAGTTTTATTAAACTAATACCAGGAATGGGAGAGTTGTCTTATGAGGAAAGGTTGTAAAGGTTAGGTTTGTATCCGCTAGACTTTGGAAAAGTAAGAGGTGATTTGACCAAAACCTCTCGGATCCAAGCGATATTGACAGGGTGAATGTGGAGAGGACGTTTCCACTTGTAGGAGAATCTAGAACTAAGGGGTCACTGTTTAAGACAGAAATGGGGAGAAATTTGTTCTGAAGGTTGAGAGTCTCTGGAACTCGCTTCCTCAAAAAACAAAGGAAGCAGAGTCTGGGTATTTTTCAGCCAAAGCTCGATAGAATCTCGATTAACAAGGGGGTGAAAGGTTATTGGGGGTAGGCAGGACGTTAGCAATCTCGGGCATTGACTCGAGGATACATCACGTCGAGGATATGTTATTCGCTTTGTAAAAGCTGCTGGATCTGCAGGATAGCTCCAACTCTCCTCAGTGCCATGCGTAAGGTCGGTGAATGAAACATCAATAATGTCAGGACCAGTGACTGATACGTTCTGGCTAACATTGAAGAGAAAATGCATTGTGTTAATGAAAAACATTGCACAAGGCCCACTCAGTACATTATTGCCATGGCAACTCTAAACAGCACTCGTCCATCAACAGCTTGTAGCTACCATAAAAATGTCTTGAGCTGCTTCACAGCAATGTTACAGAACAAGAAAATAATCAGGCAATAATCAAAAACTTAGTCAGTGAAGTAGATTTTAAGGAGTGTCTGAAAGGAGGAAAGGGAGGTAGACACAATTGATAATTGATTTTTTATTGTCACATGTGTTAACATACAGTGAAAAATATTGTTTCTTGCGCGCTATACAGACAAAGCATACCATTCATAGAGAAGGAAAAAAGAGAGTGCAGAATGTAGTGTTACAGTCATAGCTAGGGTGCAGAGAAAGATCAATGTAATGCAAGGTGGGTCCATTCAAAAGTCTGACAGCAGCAGGGAAGAAGCTGTTCTTGAGTTGGTTGGTACTTGACCTCAGACTTTTGTATCTTTTTCCCGAAAAATGAAGGTGGAAGAGAGAACGTCTTGGGTGCGTGGGGTCCTTAATTATGTTGGCTGCTTTGCTGAGGCAGAGGGAAGTGTACACAGAGTCAATGGATGGGAGGCTGGTTTGCCTGATGGATTGGGCTATATTCATTACCTTTTGTAGTTCTTTTCGGTCTTGGGCAGAGCAGGAGCCATACCAAGATTAATACAATCAGAAAGAATGCTTTCTGTGGGGCATCTGTAAAGTTGGTGAGAGTCGTAGCTGATGTGGAATGTGGAACTGAGACATGACAGATCAGCCATGATCTTATTGAATGGCAGGGCAGGCTCGAAGGGCTAGATGGCCTACTCCTACTCCTATTTCTTATGTTCTTATGTTATGCCAAATTTCCTTAGTCTTCTGAGAAAGGGGTGTTGGTGAGCTTTCTTAACTATACTGTCAGTATGGGAGGACTGGGATAGGTTGTTGGTGATCTGAGAGGCTTAGAGTGGGAATTCTGGAACTTGGGAACCAGACAGCTTAAGGCACAGCCACCAGTGGTAGAGCGAAGCTCGGTAGGCCAGAACTGGATGAGTACAGAGATCCCATAGGGACATGGAACTGGAGAAGATTACAGAGGAAGGGATGAGTTAGTCTACAGAGGGACTTTTAGAATTAAGTGAGATTTGAGGATATTGCACAATATCCAGCACCATCCACAACTTTGCAGATAGTGCAGTAGTCCAAATACACCAAGACCTGGACAACATTCAGGTTTGGGCTGGGACGTGGCAAGTTACATTCACATCACACAAGTACAGGCAATAACCATCTCCAACAAGACAGGATCTAAACATCTCCCCATGAAATTCAATAGCATTACAATTGCTCAATCTCCCACTACTAACATCCCGAAACTGAACTGGAAGACTATCTAAATATTGTGGCTTCACAACCAAGTCAGAGGCTAGGAATACTGAGCAAGTAATTCACGTTCGGACACACCCCCCCCCCCACCCCAACGCCTGTCTGCTAT
Organism: Carcharhinus amblyrhynchos; assembly: GCF_965287045.1. Classification (NCBI taxonomy): domain Eukaryota; kingdom Metazoa; phylum Chordata; class Chondrichthyes; order Carcharhiniformes; family Carcharhinidae; genus Carcharhinus; species Carcharhinus amblyrhynchos. The sequence continues at coordinate 107,973,957 of NC_137333.1, read as the reverse complement.
CTCCAAGGTACATTTTAGGAGTGTGATGGGATACACTCTTTGCCTGGATGAGTGCAGCTCCAACAACTCTCAAAGCTTAACATCATCCAAGACAAAGCAACCCATTTGATTGGCACCCCATCCACCCACCTTAAGCACTGACTCCCTCCACCAGTAACGCGCAGTGGCAGCCATGTGTACCATCTACAAGATGCACTGTAGCAACTGACCAAGACTCCTTAAACGGCACCTTCCACAAACTTGATTGAGTTTTTTTTGAAGGGGTAACCAAGAAAGTAGATGAGGGCAGTGCAGTTGATGTTGTCTACGTAGACTTTTGCAAGGCCTTTGACAAGGTACCGCATGGTAGCTTGTTGCATAAGGTTAAATCTCACTGGATCCAGGGTGAGGTTTCTAAATGGATACAAAATTGGCTTCTTGACAAAAGCCAGAGGGTGGTTGTAGAGGGTTGTTTCGCAAACTGGAGGCCTGTGACCAGTGGTGTGCCTCAGGGATCAGTGCTGAGTCCCCTGTTCTTTGTCATTTATATTAATGATTTGGATGAGAATATAGGAGGCGTGGTGAGTAAGTTAGAACATAGAACATAGAACATTACAGCGCAGAACAGGCCCTTCGGCCCACGATGTTGCGCCGACCAGTTAAAAAAAACAACAACAATGACCCACTAACCTAAACCAATCCCTTTTCGTCCATAAACCTGTCCACAGACCTCTTAAACGCCCCCAAACTAGGCGCATTTACAACTGCAGCAGGCAGGGCATTCCAGGGCATTCCAGTTTGCAGATGACACTAAGATTGGTGGCATAGTGGACAGTGAAGAAAGTTATCTCCAATTGCAACAGGATCTTGATCAATTGGGCCAGTGGGCTGACGAATGGCAGATGGAGTTTAATTTAGATAAATGCGAGGTGATGCATTTTGGTAGATTGAACCAGGGCAGGACTTACTCAGTTAATGGTAGGGCATTGGGGAGAGCTACAGAATAAAGAGATCTAGCGGTACATGTTCATAGCTTCTTGAAAGTGGAATCACAGGTTGACAGAGTGGTGAAGAAGGCATTCAGCATGCTTGGTTTCATCAGTTAGAACGTTGAATACAGGAGTTGGGATGTCTTGCTGAAGTTGTACGAGACATTGGTAAGACCACACTTGGAATACTGTGTGCAATTCTGGTCACCCTATTATAGAAAGGATATTATTAAACTAGAAAGAGTGCAGAAAAGATTTACTAGGATGCTACTGGGACTTGATGGATTGAGTTAAAGAGAGAGGCTGGATAGACTGGGAATTTTTCTCTGGAGCGTAGGAGGTTGAGGTCTATAAAATAATGAGGGGTACAGATCAGCTAGATAATCAAGATCTTTTCCCAAAGGTAGGGGAGTCTAAAACTAGAGGACATAGGTTTAAGGTGAGAGGGGAGAGATGCAAAAGTGTTCAGAGGGACAGTTGTTTCACACCAAGGGTGGTGAGTGTCTGGAACAAGCTGCCAGATGTAGTAGTAGATGTGGGTACAATTTTATCTTTTAAAAAGCATTTAGATAGTTACATTGGTACGATGGTTATAGAGGGATATGGGCCAAATGCGGGCAATTGGGATTAGCTTAGGGGTTTAAAAAAGAAAGGACGGCATGGACAAGTTGGGCCGAAGGGCCTGTTTCCATGCTGTAAACCTCTATGACTTTATGACCCGTGACACCTACCATCTAGAAGGACAAGGGCAACAGATACATAGAAACGTCACTACCTGGAGGGTTCCCTCCAAGCCACTCACCAGACCTGGAAATATGTTGCCGTTCCTTCGCAGTTGCTGGGTCAAAATTCTGGAACTACCTCCCAAACAGCACTGTGGCTGTGCCTACACCTCAGAGACTGCAGCAGTTCAAGAAGGCAGCTCACCATCACCATCTCAAGGGCTAATTAGAGAAGAGCAAAAAATGCTGGCAACAGACTTTTGGATGACTTTATATTTGTGAAGATTAAAATGTAAGGGGAAAGTATTGGAGAATAAAGTCCAGAAGTGATAAAGACACCTGAGGGATATCAACAGCAAATGAGCTGAGACAGGGATGGCATTGGGTGACATTGTTGGGTGCTAGATATTCTTGAGGGTTTGAAAATAGATAAGTCCCCTGGGCCGGACGGGATTTACCCTTGGATTCTCTGGGAGGCAAGGGAGGCGATTGCAGAGCCTCTGGCTCTGATCTTCAGGTCGTCGTTGTTCACCGGTATAGTGCCAGAAGATTGGAGGTTAGCGAATGTTGTCCCATTGTTTAAGAAGGGGAACAGAGACTTCCCCGGGAATTATAGACCGGTGAGTCTTACTTCTGTTGTGGGCAAGGTTTTAGAAAAAATTATTAGGGATAGGATTTATAGTTGGAGAGTAATGAATTGATTAGAGATAGTCAGCATGGTTTTGTGGAGGGTAGGTCGTGCCTTACTAACCTTACTGAGTTTTTTGAGAAAGTGACTAAAGAGGTGGATGGGGGTAAGGCAGTTGACGCGGTATATATGGACTTTAGTAAGGCATTTGATAAGGTTCACCATGGAAGGCTTCTGCAGAAAATGCAGATGTATGGGATTGAGGGTGATCTAGGAAATTGGATTAGGAATTGGCTGGCGGATAGGAGACAGAGGGTGGTGGTTGATGGTAAGTATTCGACATGGAGTTCAGTTACGAGTGGTGTGCCTCAGGGATCTGTTTTGGGGCCACTGCTGTTTGTAATTTTTATAAATGATCTGGATGAGGGTATAGTTGGGTGGATTAGTAAATTTGCTGATGACACCAAAGTCGGAGATGTGGCAGATAGTGAGGAAGGGTGTCTTAGTCTACAGGGAGACTTGGACAAGTTGCAGAGCTGGGCCGAGAGGTGGAGGATGGAGTTTAATGCGGAAAAGTGTGAGGTAATTCACTTTGGCAGGAATAACGGATGTGTAGAGTATAGGGCTAATGGTAGGGCTCTGAATAGTGTGGATGAACAGAGGGATCTAGGTGTTTGTGTACATAGATCCCTGAAAGTTGGGAATCAAGTAGATAGGGCTGTTAGGAAGGCATATGGTGTCTTGGCGTTTATTGGTAGGGGGACTGAATTTAGGAGCTGCAGCGTCATGTTGCAACTGTACAAAATTCTGGTGCGTCCGCAGTTGGAGTATTGTGTGCAGTTCTGGTCCCCGCATTATAGGAAGGATGTGGAGGCTTTGGAGAGGGTGCAGAGGAGGTTTACCAGGATGTTGCCTGGTATGGAGGGAAGGTCCTATGAGGAGAGACTGAGGGATTTGGGGTTGTTTTCGTTAGAAAGAAGGCGACTACGAGGGGACCTTATTGAAACATATAAGATGATTAGAGGTTTAGATAGAGTGGACAGTGATAGCCTTTTTCCTCGGATGGAGAAAGCTAGCACGAGGGGGCATAGCTTTAAATTAAGGGGTGGTAGTTATAGGACGGATGTCAGAGGTAGTTTTTTTACCCAGAGGGTGGTGAGGGATTGGAATGCCCTGCCTGCTGCAGTTGTAAATGCGCCTAGTTTGGGGGCATTTAAGAGATCCGTGGATAGGTTTATGGGTGGAAAGGGATTGGTTTAGCTTAGAGGGTCATTGCTTTTTTAATTGGTCAGCGCAACATCGTGGGCCGAAGGGCCTGTTCTGCGCTGTAATGTTCTATGTTCTATTACAAATAGTGGTTTCACCGGGTTATACGATTACGAGCAGAATGATTTAGTCTCAGACAGCTGCCAGGGAAGGGCAAGGAATTAGGTAAATAGGGAATATAGTTTGTGATGGGAACAGAAAACAATGGCTTCAATCTTCCCAATATTTAATTGGAGGAGATTTCTGCTCGTCCAGTCCTGGATATGGGACAAGCCATTTATATAATTCAGCAATGGTGGAGAGTCCGAGGAGGTGGTGGTGTGTTAGAGTAGTTGGTGTCAATGTGTGCACGAAAACTGATGCTTTTCAGATAATGATGCCGAGGGGAAACTTGTAGATGAGAAATGGGAGAGACCAGGAATGGATCCTGGGGGAATCCCAGTGGTAACTGTGTGGGAGCAGGAAGAGAAGCCATTACAAGTGATTCTCTGATTCTGATTAGTGATGGTCAGTTAGCACATCGGTGAGTGGGTAGATATTTGTGTGGCACTCATGGTCTTTATTCTCCTCCTCTCTGCTCACCTTTACTGATGACCCACAGCCCTATCTCTCATTGCCTCTTTGCTCCTCTCTTTTTCCTTAACTGGGACCTCTCTCTGTCCCCCCTACAAGGGACATTTCCCGGCAATGGAACCCACACCCTTTTGCGCTGTTTTACTTCTTGTGCAGCCGTGCCGGTCCCACAGAATTTGAAAATGGAGAATTGTGCTTGTTCAGCGTGGGCGTGTGTTGGAAATTCAAAGTCCGTTAGGAGTCAAAGTTTCTGAACTCAATAAGAAAAGTATAGTTTTGGTAACAATCTGCATATACAAGCCTCTTCCATTCTTACAATCAAGTCAACGACATCTATTTCTGAAGGGTTAGGAAGGAAATTTCCAAGCTGTTGATAGCTGATGCTGTCACATTGCTCCCAGAGCCTGACAGAAACTGGAGGAAGTCAATCTCATTTCCAAAACTGGAGCAGTGGACGTTGAATGATAATCTGAGTTTGTGGCCTATGCGACAGGTGATGTGTACCCAGTGCTCCCGAATGGATCGTGAACAGTGGAATGTTCCACTTGTCACAGTAACCTTCAGAATTGTGTGTACGTACAAATTCAGAATCCTGAACACAACTGCAACTCCATAACCTGATCATTAGCCCAATCACTGGAGCTCAACTTCTAACCCCATAACCCCCTCGACATTGTAAATAATATTGCCTTTGTCTCAATCCTTCCTCATGTTCATCCAAGTGCCTTTCCTGCCACCCAATAGAGCCCCTGACCCCTCACCCTCCTTCCCCCATGCCCTTCATCGAACATAGAACTTTACAGCGCAGTACAGGCCCTTCGGCCCTCAACTTTGGACCAGTGGAACTAATCTAATGACCCTCTAACCTAAACTATTCCAATATTATCCATATGCCTATCCAATGACCATTTGAATGCCTTTAAAGTTGGCGAGTCCACAACTGCTGCAGGCAGGGCATTCCACACCCTTACTTACTCCCTCTAATCCACCAGCACTCCCGGCATTCCCTTACTACCTCCCGCCTGCCAGAGCTCTCACCCGGTTCGATGTCGATGTTGTCAGTCTTGTGAAAAATTTAACTGATACAGAAGTATTAAAATTTATTTTGGTTGCCACTTTTTGAAGTGCAGGGAATGAACAGCTGTGTGCTGTTATGTATATTGTTGCAGACAGGGGGAGAATGTCTCCAGTATCTGATTGCCCAGACATCCTGGCACCCTGTAAATGTTTGGCTGATAGTTCGGAACTGGTGGGTTGTCTGGGAGCCTAGCAGCTGCTGTATGTGTCTGATGAGAAGCAGTCGGACTCCCTGCCCCAGTCACCCTCACCGCCCCAGCTTTGGACTAACCCGGAGGTCTGGAGTCTGTGAGTGGCTCAAGTGGAAGGCATTAAAATCTGATTTTGTAAGAATGCATCAGCCTGAATCGGATTCTCTCTTTTCAGGAGTCTATTTGGGCAGTGGGGAGATTATGGTTCCAGATCTGTACAGGGGCATCTGGCTGCACTGAATATGGTTCACAATGTGGCTTTCAAAACAGAACACAAGTGAGGGGCTTGGGGCAGGATTGAGGAGAATAGAACATGAAATGAGATGCAGTTGATATTGGGACTGTGGAATGCTATATTGTAATAACTGAGAGTTTAATATTCTGCTGAGACTGAGTTGTGATGTGAGACATAGAACATAGAACATTACAGCGCAGAGGAGGCAAACTCGCTGGGGTCTTTTTAAAAGACTTCTGGATGAGTATATGGGATTTAATGGGATTGGGGGTTATAGGTAGGTCTATGGATTGGTAGGTGTTGATGTGATCGGCGCAATTCGTGGGCCGAAGGGCCTGTTTGTGCTGTAGTGTCCTATGTTCTATGTTCTAACAGGCCCTTCGGCCCACGATGTTGCGCTGACCAATTAAAAAAGCAATGACCCTCTAACCTAAACCAATCCCTTTCCACCCATAAACCTATCCACGGATCTCTTAAATGCCCCCAAACTAGGCGCATCTACAACTGCGGCAGGCAGGGCATTCCAATCCCTCACCACCCTCTGGGTAAAGAACCTACCCCTGACATCCATCCTATAACTACCACCCCTTAATTTAAAGCTATGCCCCCTCGTGCTAGCTTTCTCCATCCAAGGAAAAAGGCTATCACTGTCCACCCTATCTAAACCTCTAATCATCTTATATGTTTCAATAAGGTCCCCTTGTAGCCGCCTTCTTTCTAACGAAAACAACCCCAAATCCCTCAGTTTGTCCTCATAGGACCTTCCCTCCATACCAGGCAACATCCTGGTAAACCTCCTCTGCACCCTGTCCAATGCCTCCACATCCTTCCTATAATGTGGGGACCAGAACTGCACACAATACTCCAAGTGTGGACGCACCAGAGTTTTGTACAGTTGCAACATGACGTTGCGGCTCCTAAATTCAATCCCCCTACCAATAAACGCCAAGGCACCATATGCCTTCTTAACTACCTTATCTACTTGATTCCCAGCTTTCAGGGATCTATGTACACATACACTTAGATCCCTCTGTTCATCAACACTATTCAGAGTCCTACCGTTAGCCCTATACTCTACACATCTATTATTCCTGCCAAAGTGAATTACCTCACACTTTTCCGCATTAAACTCCATCTGCCACCTCTCAGCCCAGCTCTGCAACTTGTCCAAGTCAAGACAGCAGCTCAGAGAACCTTATCCAGGCTGAGTTACTGCCGCTGAATTCACGTTCAGCATGTGCTCTTGGCATCTTGCCTGGTGCCTCCCTCGACTCTTACTCAGGGGCAGTGTTGGATTTGCACATCAGCTAAGGAAACTACAGTTTAGGGCCTCATGTTAAGAAGGGTCTCTAAATATAAGAAATAGGAGCAGGAGTAGGCCATCCAGCCCTTCGAGCCTGCCCCGCCATTCAATAAGATCATGGCTGATCTGTCGTGTCTCAGTTCCACATTCCCGCCCTCTCCCCATAACCCTTAATCCCCTCGCTTATCAAAAACCCATCAACCCGCATCTTAAAAATATTTAGCGAGGCAGCCTCCACCACCTCAACGGGCAGAGAATTCCAGAGATTCACCACCCTTTGAGTCAAGAAGTTCCTCCTCAACTCCGTTCTAAACCGCACCCCCCTTTATCTTGAGGCTGTGCCCCCTAGTCCTACTGTCCTTTCTGAGCGGGAAGAGCCTCTCCACCTCTATCCTATCCATCCCATTCATCATCTTATACGTCTCAATGAGATCTCCCCTCATTCTTCTAAACTGTAACGAGTACAAGCCTAGTTTATTCAGCCTCTCCTCATAGCTCAACCCCCTCAACTCCGGTATCAGCCTAGTAAACCTCCTCTGCACTCCCTCCGAGGCTAAAATATCCTTGCGTAAGTACGGCGACCAAAACTGCACATATTGAGACATATAAGATGATGAATGGGATGGATAGGATAGAGGTGGAGAGGCTCTTCCCGCTCAGAAAGGACAGTAGGACCAGAGGGCACAGCCTCAAGATAAAGAGGGGGCGGTTTAGAACGGAGTTGAGGAGGAACTTCTTCACTCAAAGGGTGGTGAATCTCTGGAATTCTCTGCCCGTTGAAGTGGTGGAGGCTGCCTCGCTAAATATATTTAAGACGTGGGTTGATAGGTTTTTGATAGGCAAGGGGATTAAGGGTTATGGGGAGAGGGCGGGAATGTGGAACTGAGCCACGACAGATCAGCCATGATCTTATTGAATGGCGGGGCAGGCTCGAAGGGCTAGATGGCCTACTCCTGCTCCTATTTCTTATGTTCTTATGAAAAAAGGCTGAATTTCCAGGTTTTTTGTTGAAAAATATAGAAGACGGGGTGAGAAGTTTCTAAAGCGGATATTTTAGTTCTGATTTGACAAAAATGTACTCATGTCTCTGTAATCATTTGTCACATAAATCGATGCAGAAATAACTCACCTTGTACCCATGGTTATGCCCTTTCCCCTCACCTCTGACAGTCACATGATCCATTTAGGTGCTTCACTCGTGAAGCAAAAGTGCCTGATTTCGCTTTTTCAAGACAACAATAAATATTAAATTTTTTCTTTTTAAAATTAATACATCATAGAGTTGCAAAGTGCAGAAAAGGATCTTTGGCCCATCAAGTCTACACCAACAATAACTATCGCTGAAGTCGCACTGATCCCTTTTTCCAGCACTTGTCCCATGTTCTTGAATGTTATGATATTTCAGGTGCTCATCCAAACACTTCTTAAGGTTGTAAGGTTTCCGGCCTCCACTCCCCAGACAGTGCTTTCCAGATTCCCATCACTCTCTGAGAGAAAATATTTTCTTCCAAATCCCCTCTGAATCTCTTGCCCCTCACCCTAGAACTCTACCCCCCTTGTGACTGATTCACCTTGTGAGATCAATCTTGGTGCCATCTGCAAACTTGTTTAAAGTTCCCCGCAGTATGTACCATTTATGTATATTAAGAAACAGTAAGAGTTCCACTGGACACTGGGCTTCAGTCATTCAAACATTCTCTGCCAACACCCTTTGTGTTCTATTACTAAGCCAGTTTTGGATCAATTCTTGCCAAGTTTCCCTGAATTCCATGTGCTTTAACTTTCTCAATCAGTCTCCCATGTGGGATTTTGTCAAAGGCTTTACTAAAATCCATATTTTGGTAAAGTGGAAAAATGAAAGTGAGAATGTCATGTTGCAACTGTACAAAACTCTGGTGCGGCCGCACTTGGAGTATTGTGTACAGTTCTGGTCGCCACATTATAAGAAAGATGTGGAAGCATTGGAAAGGGTTCAGAGGAGATTTACCAGGATGTTGCCTGGTATGGTGGGAAGGTCTTATGAGGAAAGGCTGAGGGACTTGAGGTTGTTTTCGTTAGAGAGAAGGTTAAGAGGTGACTTAATTGAGGCATACAAGATGATCAGAGGATTAGATAGGTAGACAGTGAGAGCCTTTTTCCTTGGATGGTATTGGGTAACACAAGGGGGCATAACTTTAAATTGAGGGGTGATAAATATAGGACAGATGTCGGAGGGAGGTTCTTTACTCAGAGTAGTAAGGGCGTGGAATGCCCTGCTTGCAGCAATAGTGGACTCGCCAACTTTAAGGGCATTCAAATGGTCATTGGATAGACATATAGAACATAGAACATTACAGTGCAGAGCAGGCCCTTTGGCCCACGATGTTGCGCCGACCAGTTAAAAAGCAATGACCCTCTAACCTAAACCAAACCCTTTCCATTCATAAACCTATCCACGGATCTCTTAAACGCCCCCAAACTAGGCGCATTTACAACTGCAGCAGGCAGGGCATTCCAATCCCTCACCACCCTCTGGGTAAAGAACCTACCCCTGACATCCGTCCTATAACTACCACCCCTTAATTTAAAGCTATGCCCCCTCGTGCTAGCTTTCTCCATCCGAGGAAAAAAGCTATCACTGTCCACCCTATCTAAACCTCTAATCATCTTATATGTTTCAATAAGATCCCCTCTTAGCCGCCTTCTTTCTAGCGAAAACAACCCCAAATCCCTCAGTCTCTCCTCATAGGACCTCCCCTCCATACCAGGCAACATCCTGGTAAACCTCCTCTGCACCCTCTCCAAAGCCTCCACATCCTTCCTATAATGTGGGGACCAGAACTGCACACAATACTCCAAGTGCGGCCGCACCAGAGTCTTGTGCAGTTGCAACATGACGCTGCGGCTCCTAAATTCAGTCCCCCTACCAATAAACGCCAAGACATCATATGCCTTCCTAACAACCCTATCTACTTGATTCCCAACTTTCAGGGATGTATGTACACATACACCTAGATCCCTCTGTTCATCCACACTATTCAGAGTCCTACTGTTAGCCCTATACTCTACACATCTGTTATTCCTGCATGGATTATTCCTATATGGATAATATTGGAATAGTTTAGGTTAGAGGGTCATTAGATTGGTTCCACTGGTCGGCGCAACCTCGAGGGCCGAAGTGCCTGTACTGCGCTGGAATGTTCTACGTTCCAGTTGGAGAAATAAAGCATTCCCTTATTGATATCAAGGGAAATTACTCAGATAAAGGAACCTTCTGCCACCAAGACTTGTATCAAGTCAATCCAAGGTAAAATTTAGTTGGCTTTCCTTAATGTAGAAGAATACTGCAACTCTTTGAATCTAATGATAGCACAGGGATTAGCACTGCTGCTTCACAGCTCCAGGAACCTGGGTTCGATTCCCGGCTTGGGTCACTGTCTGTGTGGAGTTTGCACATTCTCTCTGTGTCTGCGTGGGTTTCCTCCGGGTGCTCTGGTTTCCTCCCGTAGTCCAAAGATGTGCAGGTTACGTTGATTGGCTTTGCTAAAATTGCCCCTTAGTGTCCTGAGATGTTTAGGTTAGAGGGATTAGCAGGTAAATATGTAGGGATATGGGGGTAGGGCCTGGGTGGGATTGTGGTCGGTACAGACTGGATGGGCCAAACAGCCTCTTCCTGCACTGTAGGGCTTCTATGATTTCTATGATAATGGCAACTGCTCAGAAGAAAGTTCGTTTTCACAGCTGAAGAACATCGAGGGTGACCTGTGGAGGACAGTGCTGTAAGAAAAGCTGTCTGCACTTTGCAGTTTATCACTTGAGGACCTCATCAGTGATTTTGCTGCCCAAAACATGAAAAAAAGTGTTTGAAGTTTTGTGTAGGTTGTATTTTTACTTTTATTTAGTCAGTGCTGATCTGTGTTTCACTTGTATTGCTGTGGACGAAACCTTTTCATGTACACTAAGAAATCTGTAAATATTTCATAATGGAAATAGACTTATTGCAAGATATTGTTTCATTAAGTTATTAGTTTTTCATTGTGCTTTGTCTGTGTATATCTGCAAATATAGAATCCTGACAGTGCAGAAGAAGGCCATTCAGCCCATCATGCCTGTACTGACAACAATCCCACTCAGACCCTATCCCTATAACCCCACCTATTTACCCTGTCATTAAGGGGCAATTTAGAATGGACAATCAATCTAACCTGCACATCTTTGGACTGTTGGAGGGAATTGGAACAAAATATAAAACTTTTATATTTCTGTTTTCAGTGTCCCTTCTGTTACAATAATACACTTTTTGGTCATGCTCTTGAGCTTGACAAAGGCATCAATGTCAAAATCCAGCCCTGCTCAGGAGGGAGTGAGAATATCATTCTGTAGGTGTGACAGGATCCTGCTAATGACATTATCCAGGGTAATCTGAAATATACAGTTTACAGCTGACATCTTTATGCACCATTGTAACTCGGTGTGGGAGGAGCACTGGACGTATAATACAGCTCTTTCAGCTGGCCAAGAAAGGGTGGTGTTACATTTCAGCTGTGGGCCACTACACTGCTTGAGGAATTTTGGCTGAGACCTGACTGTCCTTGTTCCTCTTTCAGAGCCTGCCTGAACTGCTGTGTGTGGTTGCAGCTTGCAGTTAGTTTCCTTTTTGTTTTGTGCAGTCATTGTGTTTTATCAAAGACATGTTTGCTGGAGGCAGATTAACAGTCAGATATTACAAACGTGGCTGAGTCACCCCAGTGTGTCATACAAACATACGAATTTGGAGCAGGGGAAGGCCACTCGGCCCCTTGAGTCAGCTCCACCATTCATTTTGATCATGGCTGATCTGATTCAAACCTCAACCCCACATTCCTGCCAACCCCCAATGACCTTTCACCCACTTGTTAATCAAAAATCCTTCTAGTTCTGCCTTCCAAGATATTCAGCTGTTTCCACTGTCTTTTGAGAAAGGATTCTAAAGGAATCACAATCTTGTGAGAAAAAAACATTCCTCTTCTCTGCCGCTCTTCTCTTGACCCTCACCTAGGACAATACTCGATACTTATGGAATTACACAATGTTCACCCTGGGATTCCGAAGATGTAAATGGGAGCCATGAGCTATGTATAGTGGCCTGGTCTTGATGCAGACATTACCAACTTGGTCAGACAGTGTGAGTCATGCCAGGAAAAACTCATCCTCAGCCTCGCTACATCCAGGGGAATGGCCTGGTAGGCCCTGGGTGCAAGTGCACGTGGACATCACTGGCCTTTTTTTGGGCTCCATGTTTTTAACTATGGTTGATGTGCAGAAACTCAGGTAGATTCTACGAGAGCAGGCCAGACGCTAGGAATCCTGCAGTGAGTAACTCACCTCCTGACTTCTCAAAGCCTATCCACCATCTACAAGGCACAAGTAGGAGTGTGATGGAATAATCCCCACTTGTCTGGATGGGTGTAGCTTCAACAACACTCAAGAAGCTCAACATCATCCAGGACAAAAGAGCCCGCTTGATTGGCACCACATCTACAACCACTCAATCCGTCCACCACCAACACTCAGTAGCAGCGGTGTGGACTATCTACAAGATACACTGCAGCAATTCACCAAAGATCCTTAGATAGCACCTTTCAAACCCACAACCACTTCCATCTCGAAGGACAAACATAGCAGATACATGGGAACACCCCCCACCTGCAAGTTCCCCTCCAAGCCACTCACCATCCTGACTTGGAAATATATTGGCATTTCTTTGCAGTTCCTGGATCAAAACCCTGGAATTCCCTCCCTAATGGCATTGTGGGTCAACCCATAGCACATGGACCGCAGCGGTTCGAGAAGGCAGCTCACCACCATCTTCTCAAGGGCAACTAGGGACGGGCAGTAAATGCTGGCCAGCCAGTGACACCTACGTTGCACAAATAAATAAAAAAAATTCCATATGGTTGTGGATACTTCCTATGCTACCACTGAGAAACTACGACAAGATTTCTGTATGCATGGCATACCTGAACACCTAGTTTCTGACAATGGCAATGCCTTTACTAGCATCAAGTTTCAGAGCATCATCCAATGGAATCAAACACACCCTATCACCCGGCATCGAATGGGATGGCTGTACACGTAGTGCAGACTTTTCAGCTTGGTCTGAATAATTTGGAGACAATCCAACAACAGATCAAACAGAACAGAAAGGGTCCCATCCAAACAAACTCTCTGATCGCCTGAACAAAGTGGAAAAGGAATTCAACAAACAATTTCAAGAGTTAAACAAGATGAAACAAATTATTACGTTTGTCTCGAATCCTTTTCTTTGTGTAGATATTGGAGAACTGACAGCAAAATCTCAGCAGGTGTTTGAACAAAACAGTGAACTTGACATGGAAATAATCACCATGCAACTTGATATCGAGCTAGAAGCTAGGTCAGGAGGGAGACCTTTGGCAGCCTCTTCTGACATTGTGTGCACTCATGGTGAAGGCCGTATTTGGTTTCACCTACCTCTGCGCGATGGCTTTTTCCCAGATGAAAATCATCCAGTCCAGGTACTGCACTTGTCTCACAGATGCCCAACTGATGGGACTTTGAGATTAGCCATCTCAAACTACGACCCAGACTTCACAGCACACACATAGTGTGCAAGCACAGGTGTTACACTAAGAATAGGTTTGTGTTGTACATAACGTACATTTTTGAGGGTTTCAGTGAAGTTGAATTTTTATGAGTCGTTCTTGAGCTACATTTAGATTTTAAAAGTGATTTTGTGTTTAAAAAGGTTGGAAAACACTGCTCCATTTAATTTCTCTCTCTCTCTCCATCTCTTCCTCACCCTTTCACTTGTTTGGAGATGTATCTGTGGAGAAATGGGTGAGACTTCCTTCTTTGGCAGTATTCCTGGAGAGAGATTGCTGTGAAATTCCTTTTCCAAAATTGGTAGCAGGGATGCTGGAGCAGCCCATGTAAGTGGATCTTAGGAAGAGATCTTCAAGTACCACGTCAAGCTCTCGTCAAAGACTCCTGGGTTTTTCAACAGAGGAGAACAACCTCTCCCTTTCCATGAGTTGTTTTCCAAGGAGCAATGTTGTGAAATTATGGAAATGAGACAGGATGCAGTAAGTGTTTGGATAGAAATGGATAAAGGTAATGAGGATGATGAAATATCTTTAGAGGGGAGAGTGAGGAGGATATTAGATTGCAGATTGGAAAACTCCACAAAGTTCGGTTCCTTCAAAGTTTTGCTGCCTACATCCAAACTTGCACCAGTTCCTATTCACCAATCACCCTCATGTTCACTGGCCTACACTGGATCTTGGTCCATATTTTCAAATCCCTCCATGACCTTGACCCTTCCTCTCACTGTAACCACCTCCTCCAGCCCCACAACCCTCAGGGATACCTAGATTCCTTCAATTCTGGCTTCTTAATCATCACTGATTTTAATCACTGTCGATGCTCACAGCTCTGGTATTCTCTCCCCCCCTCACCTGCTCCTTCCTTACGACATTCCTTAAAACCTACCTGTTTGGCTGTGGGCAGCACGGTGGCACAATGGTTAGCACTGCTGCTTCACAGCTCCAGGGGCCTGGGTTTGATTCCCGGCTTGGGTCACTGTCTCTGTGGAGTTTGCACATTTTCCTCGTGTCTGCATGGGTTTCCTCCAGGTGCTTCAGTTTCCTGCCACAGTCCAAAGATGTGCGGATTAGGTTGATTGGCCACGCTAGAATTGTCCTTAGTGTCCTGGGAGGCATAGATTAGAGGGATTACTGGGTAAATGTGTAGAGCTATGGGGATAGGGCCTGGTTGGGATTGTGGTCAGTGCAGACTCGATGGGCCGAATGGTCTCTTTTTGTACTGGAGGGTTTCTATGATTTGGTGACTGGACCAAAGAGCTCTGTATGTGGCTCAGGATAATTTGATAATACATCTGGGAAATATCTTGGGATGTTTTACATTGAGGCATGGTGTAAAAGTTGTTTTAGAAGCTCCAGGCATAACCTGTTAATTTTTGTTTAATGTGAGTTCACAAAGCATCCTTCCCTTACCTTGCATTAATTTGATCTTTCTCTACACTCTAGCTATGACTGTAACACTACATGCTGCACTCTCTCCTTTTCCTTCTCTATGAACGGTATGTTTTGTCAGTATAGCACACAAGAAACAATACTTTTCACTGTATGTTAATACATGTGACAATAATAAATCAAATTAAAATCACAGGAATTTAACAACATCCTCTGTGTCTGACAAGGCACATTCACTGTAGCCAAACAGTCTTTTAGGGTAATGGGGGGAGAGAAGCATTGTGAAGGGGCAGTGTTACTGTGCAGTCTGTTTCAGCGGAGTGTGAATAATGTAGAGCAAGTGTGTGCAGTGTGGACAGTGTGCCGGCCAGTGCAGTGATATATGCTTGTGTTTCAGAGTAAAGCCTGCATGTTGCTGTAGTATGTTGGGACTGGGCTTGTTTTGTCTAAAGTTTGTGGGTTTTACATGGTTGCTGCATTCTCTGCTTCAGCCACTTCTGGCTGCTGCAGCCCTCCTCTCTCCCAGCCAGTGACTCATGTTTAATATGCTATAGTCACAGAGCTCTGCAGCGCTGGCAAGCTGCCGTGGACTGAGTCATAGTGCCAACGGTTTGTTTCCACAGAGAGTGTGGCTCAGACATTCACTGAGTGCCTCCCAGAGCTCAGGGTGAGGTTTCTGTAGTTGGAGATCGGTGTGAACTTCACAGCTATATAACACCTTCTTTGGGCAAATCCTGTCAGATCAACCCAGCACACACAGCCTCTTGTGTCTCTCTCTCTCTCTCGCTGTTATTATGGCTTCCTTTTATTCTCTACACACACCTCTTTAAAAACTTCCCTATATATTCTTTCCTTCTCTGTTTTCTCAGAGGAATGTCTAGCTGTCCCTGTACATTCAGATTGAGTCAGATATTAACCAGGTAGTGTTCTTTGCAACCTTGTCTCGCTATTCCCCAAGGCACCCCAGCTCAGCCCCATTACCCACTCACCTCCGGAGACACCCTATCTCTCCTTCCAAAGGAGTGCTCTCCCCTTTTCAACCCTCCTAAAGTGCTCTTGCTCTATTTGCTACACCCCCTCCCTCCTCCACCCTGTTGGCCCTGAAGTGCCTTCACCCCTTGCCCTCTCCCATTTCCTGTGGCCATCATTCCTTTTTGCCCATTTTTGCAACTTCATGGAAATTTGTGTAAAATACCTTGAGACCCTAAAATAACCTTTCTGGAATGTCGGATAAAAGCACATCTGTGCTCCCAAACATCTCCATCTTACAGCTGTTTCATTCTGTGTTTCACCAATTGCCGTAGGCTTGGAATGATTATAGCAGAGGCATTATTAATTATTGCCCCAATAAGACCACGCCTCAATCCAAGTTTAATTCTTGCTCCAGAACCCCGTCATTTGATCAAGCAAATCCCACAGCCAGAACTCAACTCCACTTTGCAACAGACCCTGACAGGTCAATGCTCACACTGTGTACACCCTGTGTACATTGCATGTACAACGCTGTGCAAAACCTAGAGTGTGCCTGAGAACTGGGGCAAAAGCTGGAGAGTCTGGAAGATGGTTCACCTCCACCTTCTCAAGGACAACTAAGAATGGGCGATAAATGCTGACCAGCCAGCGACGCCCAAGTCCCACGAAGATGAATAAAAAAACTGAGGATGGGAATATTGGTGGAGCTTCCTCCAGTGAGTTGTTTGATTGTCCACCACCATTCATGGCTGGAAGTGGAAGGACTGCAGAGCCTAGATCTGATCGGCTGGTTGTGGGATGGATTAGCTCTGTCTATTACTTGCTGTTTTTCCCGTTTGCTATGCAGAGTCCTGTGTTGGACCTTCACCAGGGGGACACCTCATTTTTAGATATTCCTGGTGCTGCTCCCAGCATGCCCTCCTGCACTCTCCATTGAACCAGGGTTGATGCCCTGGTTTGATGGTAATGGTTGAGTGGGGGATATACCGGGCCATGAGTTTACAGACTGTGCTGAGTACAATTCCACTGCTGCTGATGGCCCACAGCACCTCCTGGATGCCCAGTCTGGAGTTGCTTGTTCCTGCCCCACTGAACTCATTTCTTCCAGTCTTCACTTCACCCACGTCCTCTTGTCTAGTCCCTTTCCACCTAAATCTACTACATCCACTGCTGCTATCTGACTGGGATGATTTCTTTTTGCAGGGATGACCATGGCTTCAGTCCCCTTCACTGGGCCTGCCGTGAGGGTCGATCCAATGTTGTTGACATGTTGATAATGCGAGGAGCTCGAATCAATGTGATGAATAGGGGTGATGACACACCCTTGCACCTTGCTGCCAGCCATGGGCACCGGGATATTGTTCAAAAGGTAGGATATTTTCTCAAACTCACAGGTTACACCTTATCTCTACGCTGTGGAAGTCTATAATCTTTTAAAATCAAACAACAATCTAACCTCTTTTACACAGATTAACCCCAACTACCCAAGTTCTGTATCCCTCAACCCCACCTATCCTTCTTCTCATATCCCTCAAAGAAGCACAGAATCACAGAATTGTTACAGCACAGAAGGAGGCCATTTGGCCCTTCGTGTCTGCACCGGCTCTCCAAATGAATGTTATGACTTAGTGCCATTCTCCTGCCTTTTCCCTTAACCCCTATACATTATTTCTATTCAGATAATCATCTAACGTCCTCCTGAACGCCTCGATTGAACCTGTTTCCACCACGTTTCCAAACCCACGACCACTTCCAGCTAGAAGGACAAGACCAGCAGGTGCATAAGAACATAAGAAATAAGAGCAGGAGTAGGCCATCTAGTCCCTCGAGCCTGCCCCGCCATTCAATAAGATCATGGCTGATCTGAAGTGGATCAGTTCCACTTTCCTGCTTTCTCCCCATAACCCTTAATTCCCCTGTCTGTCAAAAACCTATTTACCCGTGACTTAAATATATTTAGCGAGGCAGCCTCCACCACTTCAATGGGCAGAGAATTCCAGAGATTCACCACCCTTTGAGTGAAGAAGTTCCTCCTCAACTCCGATCTAAACTGCCTCCCCCTTATCTTGAGACTGTGCCCTCTAGTCCTGCTGTCCTTTCTAAGCAGGAAGAATCTCTCTACCTCTACCCTATCCATCCCTTTCATTATCTTATATGTCTCTATAAGATCCCCCCTCATCCTTCTAAACTCCAACGAGTACAGACCCAGCCTATTTAGTCTCTCTTCATAGTCCAACCCCCTCATCTCCAGTATCAGCCTAGTGAACCTCCTCTGCACTCCCTCCAAGGCCAAAATATCCTTGTGCAAGTGCTGCGACCAAAACTGCACACAGTACTCCAGCTGCGGCCTCACCAGTACCCTGTACAGTTGCAGCAAGACCTCCCTACTTTTATATTCTATCCCCCTCGCTATAAAAGCCAGCACCCCATTCGCTTTCCTGATCACCTGCTGCACCTGCAGACTGGGTTTTTGCAACTCATGCACAAGGACCCCCAGGTCCCTCTGCACCGTAGCATGCTGCAGCTTTTCGCCCTTTAAATAGTAATCCCTCCTACTAATAGTAATCACTCCTACATGGGAACATCCCCACCTGCAAGTTCCCCTCCAAAACACTCACCGTCCTGACTTGGAAATATATCACCATTCCTTCACAGTCAAAATCCTGGAATTTCCTCCCTAAATGCATTGTGGGTCAATCCACAGAACATGAACTGCAGCGATTCAAGAAGTCAGCTCACCACCACCTTCTCAAGGGCGACTAGGGATGGACAATAAATTCTGTAAGAAGCCTCACAACACCAGGTTAAAGCCCAAAAGGTTTATTTGGTGGTAAAAGCCACTAGCTTTCAGGGTTTGTCCCTTTGTCAGGTGAGTGGGGAGTTCTGATCACAAACAGTGCATATAAGGCGCACACTCAGTTTACAGAATACTGATTAGAATTCGAGTCTTTACAGTTAGTCAAGTCTTAAAGGTGCAGACAATGTGAATGGAGGTAGCATTAAGCATAGGTTAAAGAGATGTATGTTGTCTCCAGACAGGACAGTAAGTGAGATGTTACAAGCCCTGCAGGTTATGAGGGTTACAGATAGTGTGACATGAACCTAAGATCCCAGTTGAGGCCGTCCTCATGTGTGCGGAACTTGGCTATCAGTTTCTGCTTGGCAACTTTGTGCTGTCGTGTGTCGTGAAGGCCGCCTTGGAGAATGTTTAGCCAAAGATCAGGGGCCGAATGGTCATGGAAGACAAATGCCATCGTTGTGGGGAATCCCATTGCTGCAACTGCCTCAGTACTCAACACCGACGATTGCCAGTTTCCAGATGCAATTTTACAACTCATTCACTTCATCCTGGACCACAACGTCTTCACCTTCAACAACCAGTTCTTCATTCAGACACACGGAACAGCCATGGGAACCAAATTTGCACCTCAATATGCCAACATCTTCATGCACAGGTTCGAACAAGACTTCTTCACCGCACAGGACCTTCAACCGATGCTTTACACTGGATACATCGATGACATTTTCTTCCTTTGGACTCATGGTGAACAATCACTGAAACAACTATATGATGACATCAACAAGTTATCTGTTAACGTATTGTCTTTTTATTCCACAGGGTCGGTCCACCTTGTTGTCAAACGAGGGGCATGCAAACGGTGGGTCGTGCGTGAGCTGCTCTTGGAGGTTCCGGGAGTGGCCTAGTACTTCGTGTCGGTGTGTGTGCTTAATCCTGGACCAGCAGATGGGCACCGCAACAGCTCAGTGACCATCGCTGCTGGCTGTGCAGATACATGGATTTGGGCCTGTGTCTGTGGGAGTTTGTGCATTCTCCCTGTGGTTGCGTGGGTTTCCTCTGGGCGCTCCGGTTTCCTCCCACACCCCAAAGACGTGCTCTTAGGCTGATTGGTGTACCAAATTGACACTATTCTCCCCTGAATCTGGCTACATTAGGGGTTCCACTCGCATACACGCAGGGCAGGGTAGGTGTAGGAGGATGCGGCGGCGCGGGCTCATTGGGCCGAAGGGCCTGTTTCCTGTGCTGGGATGTTCTTTGTTCTTTGTTTTAACAAGTTCCATCCCACCATCAGACTCACCATAGACTACTCTCCGGAATCGGTTGCATTCTTGGACACACGCATCTCCATCAAGGACGGTCACCTCAGCACCTCACTGTACCGCAAGCCCACAGATAACCTCACAATGCTCCACTTCTCCAGCTTCCACCCTAAACACGTTAAAGAAGCCATTCCCTATGGACAAGCCCTCCATATACACAGGATCTGCTCAGATGAGGAGGATCGTGACAGACACCTCCAGACGCTGAAGGATATGGCGCTCGACTCATCGATCGACAGTTCTGATGCGCCACAGCGAAAAACTGCACTGACCTCCTCAGAAGACAAACACGGGACACGGTGGACAGAGTACCCTTCGTCGTCCAGTGCTTCCCCGGAGCGGAGAAGCTACGACACCTCCGGAGCCTTCAACATGTCATTGAAGAAGACAAACATCTCACCAGGGCCATCCCCACACCCCCACTTCTTGCCTTCAAACAATCGCACAACCTCAAACAGACCATTGTCCGCAGCAAACTACCCAGCCTTCAGGAGAACAGTGACCACAATACCACACAACCCTGCCACAGCAACCTCTGCAAGACATGCCGGATCATCGACACGGATACCATCATCTCACGTGAGAATACCATCCATCAGGTACACGGTAAATACTCTTCCAACTCGGCCAACATTGTCGCTGCAGTAAAGGATGTCCCGAAGCATGGTACATTGGGGAGACCATGCAGATGCTATGACAACGGATGAATGAACACCGCTCGACAAGACTGTTCCCTTCCTGTTGACGAACACTTCAGCAGTCACAGGCATTCGGCCTCTGACCTTCGGGTAAGCATTTTCCAAGGCGGCCTTCACGACACATGACAGCACAGAGTCACTGAGCAGAGACTGATAGCCAAGTTCCGCACACATGAGGACAGTCTCAACAGGGATCTTGGGTTCATGTCGCACTATCTGTAACCCCCGTGACTTGCCTGGGTTTGCAAAACCTCACTTACTGTACTGTCTGGAGACAATACACATCTCTTTAACCTATGCCTAATGCTCTTTCCACTCATATTGTCGGCAACTTTAAGACTTGAAAAGCAGGTTAGTTGTAAAGACTTGCGTTCTAATCAGTATTCTGTAAACTGTCCGTGCTTTATATGCTCTGTCTGAGGCCAGAATTCTCCATTCACCTGATGAAGGGGCAAACCCCGAAAGCTTGTGAGTTTACTATCAAATAAATTGGTTGGACTTGAACCTGGTGTTGTCAGACTTCTTACTCTGCTGTGAGGAACCAGCACCCTCACCAGCTTTCAAATGTAAAACCAGTTTCTGAGTGGGACTCCTGCACTACCTGCCTAGTTTTCTTGGACTGCCAAATGGTCACCCATTCCCTCTCTGCCTCCAGGCTCTTAAACTGTGGTGTGACCACCTCTATGAATGTGCTATTCACATAGCTCTCAGCCTCATGGATGTACCTCAGAGACCCCAACTACCACTTGAGTTCTGAAATCTGGAACCCAAGTTTCTGTAGCTGGCAACACTTCCTGCACATATAGAACATAGAACATTACAGCGCAGAACAGGCCCTTCGGCCCACGATGTCGCGCCGACCAGTTAATAAGCAATGACCCTCTAACCTAAACCAAACCCTTTCCATCCGTAAACCTATCCACGGATCTCTTAAACGCCCCCAAACTAGGCGCATTTACAACTGCAGCAGGCAGGGCATTCCAATCCCTCACCACCCTCTGGGTAAAGAACCTACCTCTGACATCCGTCCTATAACTACCACCCCTTAATTTAAAGCTATGCCCCCTCGTGCTAGCTTTCTCCATCTGAGGAAAAAAACTATCACTGTCCACCCTATCTAAACCTCTAATCATCTTATATGTTTCAATAAGGTCCCCTTGTAGCCGCCTTCTTTCTAACGAAAACATGGTTTTTGTTAGAAATATGGTTGTCTAGTTAATTGTTGGTGTCTATGACTTCACGTACATTACAGGACACGCATTCCACTTGTTTGAGCTGACCTGTCATGTTTTATTTTCTCTTGTGTTAACTCTGTTCTATTTTTGAATACTTGTACTACCTGATTATATTGACCCAAACTTTCCCTGATTCCGGATGTTGGTCTGTCACACAATACCCCTTAAACTGAGCACTGAACAGCCAATCAACTTACTAGTTTCCTATGATGTCACAATTGTCCTTTTTCCCACTGTTGCCTCACAACTAAAATACTCACCGGATCACTGAATCACCGGATCACTGAATCACCGGATCACTGAATCACCGGATCACTGAATCACCGGATCACTGAATCACCGGATCACTGAATCACCGGATCACTGAATCACCGGATCTCCGAATCACCGGATCACTGAATCACCGGATCACTGAATCACCGGATCTCCGAATCACCGGATCTCCGAATCACCGGATCACTGAATCACCGGATCACTGAATCACCGGATCTCCGAATCACCGGATCTCCGAATCACCGGATCTCCGAATCACCGGATCGCCGAATCACCGGATCGCCGAATCACCGGATCTCCAAATCACCGGATCGCGGAATCACCGGATCACCAGATCACCGAATCACCGGATCGCTGAATCACCGGATCACCATATCACTGAATCATCGGATCTCTGAATCACCGGATCACCGATCTGGTGATTCAGTGATCCGGAGATTCAGTGATAAAAACAAAGAACAACCCAGCACGGGAAACAGGCCCTTCGGCCCAACAAGCCCGCGCCGCCGCATCACCCTACACCTATTCTACCCTGCGTGTCTACGAATGGAACCCCTAACTTAGCCAGATTCAGGGGAGAATAGTGTCAATTTGGTAAAACCAATCAGCCTAAGAGCACATCTTTGGGGTGTGGGAGGAAACCAGAGCGCCCGGAGGAAACCCACGCAACCACAGGGAGAATGCACAAACTCCCACAGACACAGGCCCAAATCCATGTATCTGCACAGCCAGCAGTGCTAGTCACCGAGCTGTTGCGGCGCCCGTCTACCAGTCCAGAATCAAGCACACACACCGACACGAAGTACTAGGCCACTCCCGGAACCTCCAAGAGCAGCCCACGCACAACCCACCGTGTGCATGCCCCTCGTTTGACAACGAGGTGGACCTCCACCTGCGGAATAAAAAGACAAAAACGTTAACTTACAAGTCTGCTTTTCCGGTGTCTCCCGAGGTTCTGACCTTATTTAATAGCCCCTACTATAACCCTCCATCCTCGTTTCACTCATGTGTCTGTCTAACTGAACCTTAAACGAGTCCAACGTTCCCACCTCCACCACCCTACTCGGTAGCGCGTTCCATACCCCCACAACTCTCTGCGTAAAGAACCTTCCTCTCACATCCAAATTATACCTCTTCCCCCCTCACCCTTAAATCATGACCTCTTGTATTTGTACCCAGTCTAGGGAGCAGTCTCTCACTATTGACTCTATCTATTCCCTTCAGTATCTTATATACCTCTAACATGTCCCCCGTCAACCTCCGTGTTTCCAAGGAGAAAAGTCCCAGTTTCTCCAACCTTTCCTCGTAACCCAGCCCCTCCATGCCAGGCAACATCCTGATAAGCCTCCTCTGCACCCTCTCCAGAGCCTCCACGTCCTTCCGGTAGTAAGGTGACCAGAACTGGACGCAGTACTCCAAATGCGGCCTAACCAACGTTCTGTACAACTGAAGCATTAGACGGCAGCTCCTATACTCTATACCCCTTCCTATAAAGGCTAGCATTCCATAAGCCTTCCTAACAACCTTCTCTACTTGTGTCGCAACCTTCATGGATTTGTGAACCTGATCTGGTGATTCAGTGATCCAATGATTCAGTGATCCGGTGATCTGGTGATTCAGTGATCCTTGATCTGGTGATTCAGTGATCGGATCACTGAACCACCAGATCACTGAACCACCAATCACTGAACCATCAGATCACTGAATCACCAGATCATCGGATCCTGTGATTCAGTGATCTGGTGATTCAATGATCCAGTGATTCAGTGATCCGATCACTGAATCACCAGATCATCGGATCACTGAATCATCGGATCACTGAATTACCGGATCACCAAATCACTGGATCACTGAATCAACAGACCACCGGATCACTGAATCAACAGACCACCAGATCACTGAATCAACAGATCACCGGATCACTGAATCATCGGATCACTGCATCACCAGATCACTGGATCACCAGATCACTGGATCACCAGATCACCGGATCACCAGATCATTGAATCACCCGATCACCAAATCACTAGATTGCTGAATCACCATGTCATTGCATCATCAGATCATTGAATCACCGAATCACCAGGTCACTGGATCACTGAATCAGCAGAACACTGAACCACCAGATCACCGAATCACCAGATCACCAAATCGTCAGATCACAGAATCACCGGATCACCAGATCACTGAATCACCACATTACCACAGCATAGTTCCTTCAGCAGCACAAGCCCTCTTTCTGAGGGTGAAAAGGTTAAAAAGCAAAGGAGCATCTCTTCCCCCTGCACTGAATCCCCACTTTGATCCAAATTCTCAAATATGTGCAGTCAGAGCGTGACCCCCTCAGAGCGTGTCCCCCTCAGACCGTGTCCCACATGGGTTACGTGGGAAAGATGGGTATAAAGGGATATGGACCAAATGCCATATGGGGCTAGCTTAATGGTTTTACAAAATAGTGGCGTGGCCAAGTTGGATCGAAGGGCCTGTTTCCATGCTATAAATCTCTGTGACTTTATCGTGGAGGCTGGATCATTACACAGAGATCAGCCATGATCGTATGGAAGGACGGAGCCAGGCGGGAAGGGCCTGGTGGCCCAGTCCTGCTTCTATTTCCTCTGTGATACCTTTCCTGGAGTTTGTGCCCTTGAAACAGTCCCTTTTTTATCATAAACTGAGATGAACCACTTTCTAGTTGAGCTTCTACAGTAACTGGTCTTATTTCAGGCAAGGGGCTTTCAGATGATTCCGGGTTAACTGTCACTCAGTCAGCTACCTATTTAATTTGAACACTAAAAGGATTTACCAGTTGATTACCTACTTTGACCTAAACTCCTAAATACACCCACTCGGATTCTCTCTCCCTCACTGCTCATGCACCACTTACTGATCCCACCCACTCGCCTACCCCCGTATCCCCAATCCTGCCTACCCATCTCTCCCTGTATCCCCCAATCCCACCTACCCATCTCTCCCCGTATTCCCCAATCCTGTCTTTCTGTCGCTCATTCCTGCCTATCCATCTCTCCCCGAATCCTCCAATCCCACCTACCCATCTCCCCATATCCCCAAGTCTGCCTACCCATCTCTCCTTGTATCCCCCAATCCCGCCTATCCATCTCTCCCCGTATCCCCAATTCTGCCTACCCATCTGTCCCCGTATCCCTCAATCCTGCCTACCCATCTGTCTTTCTGTCGCTCATTCCTGCCTGTCCATCTCTCCCCGAATCCTCCAATCCCACCTATCCATCTCTCCCCGAATCCTCCAATCCCACCTATCCATCTCTCCCTGTATCCATCAATCCCACCATTTTCCGCCATATCCCTCAATCCTGTTTTATGTGATTTCAACCAGTATCAGTTTCCCCAGCAACCTGAAGTTTCCATTTCTTTTTCAGCCTCAGTTGTCAGAGAATCTTGAAGGTTCTCTTTCCCTTCCAGTTAGATTTTGTGTCTAAAAGAAATACAAGCTTCCATCACACAATGGAATGGATATGTGGTGTTTCTGGTACTGGTATGTGTTGTGTGGGTGGAACCGGTATGTGTGGTGTGTATGGTTCCGGTATGTAGCTTGTATTTAACAGCTATGTGTAGTGTGTATGGTACAGATGTGTGTGTTATGGTTGGAATGGGATGTGTGGTGTGGGTGGAACAGATATGTACAGTTTGGATGGAATGAGTTTGTGAAAACCTTACATTTGCCAACAGAGCTTCAGTTTGCACTCTGTTTATAAGAACGTAAGAAATAGGAGCAGGAGTAGGCCATCTAGCCTCTCGAGCCTGCCCCGCCATTCAATAAGATCATGGCTGAGGGTGGATGTTACAGTTGCGGAGGGACATACATAAGCTGCAGAGTTGGGCTGAGAAGTGGCAAATGGAGTTTAATGTGGAAAAGTGTGAGGTGATTCACTTTGGTAAAAGTAACAGGTGTACAGAATATAGGGCTAATGGAAGGACTCCTGGTGGTGTTGACGAGCAGAGAGATCTCGGTGTACATGTGCATAGCTCCCTGAAAGTTAGCACCCAGGTTGATAAGGTTGTTAAGAAGGCGTACGGTGTGTTAGCTTTTATTGGTAGAGGGATTGAATTTCGGAACTGTGAGGTCATGTTACAACTGTACAAAACTCTGGTGCGGCCGCACTTGGAGTATTGCGTACAGTTCTGGTCGCCGCATTATAAGAAAGATGTGGAGGCATTGGAAAGGGTGCAGAGGAGATTTACCAGGATGTTGCCTGGTATGGTGGGAAGGTCTTATGAGGAAAGGCTGAGGGACTTGAGGTTGTTTTTGTTAGAGAGAAGAAGGTTGAGAGGTGACCTAATTGAGGCATACAAGATGATCAGAGGGTTAGATAAGGTGGACAGTGAGAGCCTTTTTCCTTGGATGGTGATGGCTAACACAAGGGGACATAGCTTTAAATTAAGGGGTGGTAATTATAGGACGGATGTCAGAGGTAGGCTCTTTACTCAGAGGGTAGTAAGGACGTGGAATGCCCTGCCTGCAGCAGTTGTGGACTCACCAACTTTAAGGGCGTTCAAATGGTCAGTGGATAGGCATATGGATAATATTGGAATAGTTTAGGTTAGAGGGTCATTAGATTGGTTCCACTGGTCGATGCAACATTGAGGGCCGAAGGGCCTGTACTGCACTGTAATGTTCTATGTTCTACATCCACCGGTTCCCCTCTGTCAACCGCACACGTTATATCCTCATAAAATTCCAGTAAATTAATCAAACACGACATTCCCTTTATGAATCCATGCTGCGTCTGCTTGATTGAGCCATTCTTTTCCAGGTGTCTTGCTATTTCTTTCTTAATGATAGATTCCAGCATTTTCCCAACTATAGATGTTAAGTTCACCGGCCTGTTGTTACCTGCTTTTTGTCTACCTTTTTTTAACACTGGTGTTACATTAGCTGTTTTCCAAACAGCTGGCACCTCCCCAGAGTCCAGCGAATTTTGATAAATTACAATCCCTAATGCATTTGCTAGTCTGCCGTTTCTTTTCGTACCCTGGGCTTCCATTCCATTATTCATAGAATCATCAGGCATCATGGTGGCACAGTGGTTAGCACTGCTGCCTCACAGCACCAGGGACCCAGGTTCAATTCTGGCTTTGGGTGACTGTCTGTGTGGAGTGCACATTCTCCCCGTGTCTGTGCAGATTTCCTCTGGATGCTCTGGTTTCCTTCCACACTCCAAGGATATGTGGGTTAGGTTGATTGGCCATTCTAAATTGCCCTTAGTGTCAGGGGGAATTGTAGGGTAGATAAGTGGGTTTAAGGGGATAGGACCTGGGTGGGATTGTGGTCAGTGCAGACTCGATGGCCTGATTGCCCTCCTTCTGCACTGTAGGAGTCTGCACCAACCACAATCCCATCCGGCCTTATCCCCATAACCCCATGCATTTACCCTAGCTAATCCCCCTGACATGAAAGGGCAACTTAGCATGGTCAATCCATCTTACCCGTATATCTTTGGACTGTGGGAGGAAACTGGAGCACCCAGAGGAAACCAATGCAGAAACAGGGGGAATGTGCAAACTCCACACAGTGACACAGGAATTGAACCTGGGTCCCTGGCACTGTGACACAGCAGTGCTAACCACTGTGCCGCCGTGCCTCTCCACTCTCACGGAGTAGCTCATGGGTTATGTACAAATAGACTGAGGTATAGGAAGGTCTGTACATCGCAGAAGCTTGTCTGTTTCCCATCATTGAAGGCTTGGTGTTGGGAGCTGTGCTGTGTCTGTCTCTTGCAGGCAAGAAATCTGCTACTGTTGTAAATGTATCCCACGTCATCAAAAGACAGTCTAATATTCAAAGAAGGAAGCTCTACCTTTCCTCTTGTAACTGGGAGTGTTTTCTGTTTTGAATGAAGCTAATTATACAATATTTGTTCAAAAAGGCAAAAAATGGTGCCTGATTTTTTTCCCCTAATTTTCTCTGTGGTTATTATATCTTGCTCTCATGTTATTCGGGGGCTGTGAGGAACCCAGATAAATCACCTTCTGTGTTTCTCTCTGCAGCTTATCCAGTGTAAAGCAGATGTCAGTGCAGTGAATGAACATGGGAATACACCACTGCACTATGCCTGTTTCTGGGGTCATGATGAGGTCGCTGAGGTGAGAGGTTGTATAACACTGTGTTCATGGTCTTCGATATGCTAGAGATCAGTTTTTGCATGGTGAACATTCAGATTAGTAGACCATTCGGCCCTACAAACATGCTGTGCCATCCATTGACTCTGTCTACACTTCCTGCTGCCTTGGCAAAACAGCCAGCATAATCAAGAACCCCACGCACCCCGGCCATTCTCTCTTCCACCTACTTACGTCAGGAAAAAGATACAAAAATCTGAAGTCACGTACCAACCAACTGAAGAACAGCTTCTCCCCTGCTGCTGTCAGACTTTTGGAATGGACCTACCTTGCACTAAGTTGATCTTTTGTTATATCCTAGCTATGGCTGTAACATTACATTCTGCACCCTCTTGTTTCCTTCTCTATGAACGGTATGCTCTGTCTGTATAGTGCGCAAGAAACAATACTTTTCACTGTACACTAATACATGTGACAATAATAAATCAAATTAAATGAGATCACGGCTGATCTGATAGTGCCTGAATGCTACTTCCCTGACTGTCCCTACAACTTTGACTCCCTCGTCAGACAAGAATCTGTCTAACTCAACCTTAAAAGTATTCAGTGACCCCAGCTGTACAACTCTCTGGGGAAGAGAATTCCACAGACTAACACAGACCAAAGAGGTGGATGGGGGTAAGGCAGTTGACGTGGTGTATATGGATTTTAGTAAGGCGTTTGATAAGGTTCACCATGGTAGGCTTCTGCAGAAAATGCAGATGTATGGGATTGGGGGTGATCTAGGGAATTGGATCAGGAATTGGCTAGCGGATAGGAGACAGAGGGTGGTGGTTGATGGTAAATATTCATCATGGAGTTCGGTTACGAGTGGTGTGCCTCAGGGATCTGTTTTGGGGCCACTGCTGTTTGTAATTTTTATTAATGATCTGGATGAGGGTATAGTTGGGTGGATTAGTAAGTTTGCTGATGACACCAAAGTCGGAGGTGTGGTAGATAGTGATGAAGGGTGTCATAGTTTGCAGGAAGACTTAGACAGGTTGCAGAGCTGGGCCGAGAGGTGGCGGATGGAGTTTAATGCGGAGAACATAAGAACATAAGAAATAGGAGCAGGAGTAGGCCATCTGGCCCTTCGAGCCTGCCCCGCCATTCAATAAGATCATGGCTGATCTGTCGTGGCTCAGTTCCACTTTCCCGCCCTCTCCCCATAACCCTTAATCCCCTCTCTTATCAAAAATCCATCAACCCGCTTCTTAAAAATATTTAGCGAGGCAGCCTCCACCACTTCAACGGGCAGAGAATTCCAGATATTCACCACCCTTTGAGTGAAGAAGTTCCTCCTCAACTCCGTTCTAAACCGCCCCCCCTTTATCTTGAGGCTGTGCCCCCTAGTCCTACTGTCTTTTTTGAGCGGGAACAGTCTCTCCACCTCTATCCTATCCATCCCATTCATCATCTTATACGTCTCAATGAGATCTCCCCTCATTCTTCTAAACTCTAACGAGTACAAGCCTAGTTTATTCAGCCTCTCCTCATAGCTCAACCCCCTCAACTCCGGTATCAGCCTAGTAAACCTCCTCTGCACTCCCTCCAAGGCCAAAATATCCTTGCGCAGGTGCGGCGCCCAAAACTGCACACAGTACTCCAGCTGCGGCCTCACCAATGCCCTATACAGCTGCAGCAAGACCTCCCTACTTTTATATTCAATCCCCCTCGCTATGAAGGCCAGCATCCCATTCGCCTTCCTGACCACCTGCTGCACCTGCAAGCTGGGTTTTTGCGACTCATGCACAAGGACCCCGAGGTCCCTCTGCACCGTCGCCTGCTGCAGTTTTTCGCCACGTAAGTAATAGTCCTTCCTACCATTCTTCCTACTAAAGTGGACCACCTCACACTTGCCAACATTAAATTCCATTTGCCATTTCCTGGCCCATTCGCCCAGCCTATCTAGATCCTTCTGCAGACTGAGGTAATTCACTTTGGTAGGAATAACAGATGTGTCGAGTATAGGGCTAACGGGAGGACTTTGAATAGTGTGGATGAGCAGAGGGATCTAGGTGTATGTGTACATAGATCCCTGAAAGTTGGGAGTCAAGTAGATAAGGTTGTTAAGAAGGCATATGGTGTCTTGGCGTTTATTGGTAGGGGGATTGAATTTAGGAGTCGCAGCGTCATGTTGCAACTGTACACAACTCTGGTGCAGCCGCACTTGGAGTACTGTGTGCAGTTCTGGTCCCCACATTACAGGAAGGAAGTGGAGGCTTTGGAGAGGGTGCAGAGGAGGTTTACCAGGATGTTGCCTGGTATGGAGGGGAGGTCCTATGAGGAGAGGCTGAGGGATTTGGGGTTGTTTTCGCTGGAAAGAAGGCGGCAAAGAGGGGACCTTATTGAAACATATAAGATGATTAGAGGTTTAGATAGGGTGGATAGTAATAGCCTTTTTCCTCTGATGGAGAAATCTAGCACGAGGGGGCATGGCTTTAAATTAAGGGGTGGTAGTTATAGGACGGATGTCAGGGGTAGGTTCTTTACCCAGAGGGTGGTAAGGCATTGGAATGCCCTGCCTGCTGCAGTTGTAAATGCGCCTAGTTTGGGGGCGTTTAAGAGATCCGTGGATAGGTTTATGGACGAGAAGGGATTGGTTTAGGTTAGTGGGTCATTGTTTTGTAACTGGTCGGTGCAACATCGTGGGCCGAAGGGCCTG
This sequence comes from Carcharhinus amblyrhynchos, assembly GCF_965287045.1. Classification (NCBI taxonomy): domain Eukaryota; kingdom Metazoa; phylum Chordata; class Chondrichthyes; order Carcharhiniformes; family Carcharhinidae; genus Carcharhinus; species Carcharhinus amblyrhynchos. The sequence continues at coordinate 107,942,906 of NC_137333.1, read as the reverse complement.
TTCTGCGCTGTAATGTTTTATGTTCTATGTTCTAACTGTTTAAGAGAAAAATACAAAGAACAAAAGTAATTCTCATCTCCACCTTAAATGGGGGACCCCTTACTTTTAAATAGTGTCCCCTGTTACCAGCCTCTCCCACAAGGGGGAACATCCCCTCAGCAACCACTCTGTCTAGTCTCCTCAGGATCGTGTATTTAAGAGCATAAGAACATAAGAAATAGGAGCAGGAGTAGGCCATCCAGCCCTTTGAGCCTGCCCCACCATTCAATAAGATCATGACTGATCTGTCGTGGCTCAGTTCCACATTCCCGCCCTCTCCCCATAACCCTTAATCCCCTCGCTTATCAAAAACCCATCAACCCGTGTCTTAAAAATATTTAGCGAGGCAGCCTCCACCACCTCAACGGGCAGAGAATTCCAGAGATTCACCACCCTTTGAGTGAAGAAGTTCCTCCTCAACTCCGTTCTAAACCGCCCCCCCTTTAACTTGAGGCTATGCCCCCTAGTCCTACTGTCCTTTCTGAGCGGGAAGAGCCTTTCCACCTCTACCCTATCCATCCCATTCATCATCTTATACGTCTCAATGAGATCTCCCCTCATTCTTCTAAACTCTAACGAGTACAAGCCCAGTTTATTCAGCCTCTCCTCATAGCTCAACCCCCTCAACTCCGGTATCAGCCTAGTAAACCTCCTCTGCACTCCCTCCAAGGCCAAAATATCTTTGCGCAGGTGCGGCGCCCAAAACTGCACACAGTACTCCAGCTGCGGCCTCACCAATGCCCTATACAGCTGCAGCAAGACCTCCCTACTTTTATATTCAGTCCCCCTCGCTATGAAGGCCAGCATCCCATTCGCCTTCCTGACCACCTGCTGCACCTGCAGGCTGGGTTTTTGCGATTCATGCACAAGGACCCCGAGGTCCCTCTGCACCGTCGCCTGCTGCAGTTTTTCGCCCCGTAAGTAATAGTCCTTCCTACCATTATTCCTACCGAAGTCTGTAAGGTTCTGTGAAGTCTGTAAGGTTCTGTAAAGTCTGTAATTTCTGTAAGGTTATTGCTCATTCTTCTAAACTCCAGTGGATACAGGCCCAGCCTGTCCAACATTTCCTCATAAGACATCCCCTTCACCACAGGTATGTGGAATGAACCTTCTCTATATTGCTCATGTAATTATATCCTTCCTTAAATAAGGAGACCAAACCTTTACATGGTATTCTAAATATGATCTCACCAATACTTTGTACAACTGTAGCAAATCCCTTATATCCCATTCCTCTTGCAAAAACACCAACATTCTATTTGCCTTCCTAATCACTTGCTGTACCTTCACACTAAACTTTTGTGAGTCATGTACTAGGACACCCAGATCCCTCTGTACCTTAGAGGTCTGCAGTTTTCTCCATTTAAGTAATATGCTGTTTTTTATTATTCCTGTTAAAGTGGACAAGTTCACATTTTCCCACATTATACTCCCATTTGTCAATTCTTACCATTGACCTAACCTATCTATGTCCCATAGTAGTTTCCTTATGTCCTCTTTGTGGCATAGGGTAACATGGTGGCACAGATGAAGTATTATTTGCAGACTTAGTATTCATATCTAAGAAAGATGATTCCTGGGGCGGTAGGGTTAACATATGAGGAAAGATTGGGTCAACTGGGCCTTTATTTACTGGAATTAGAAAAATGCGAGAGGATCTCATTGAAATATATAAAATTCTGACACGACTAGACAGACTGGATGCAGGAATGTTGTTTCCTCTGGCTGTGGGGGAAGGTCTGGGACAAAGGGTCGCAGTCTCAGGATACAGGGTTGGCCATTTAGGATTGAGATGATGAGAAACCTGAGTGAAAAGTCACTGCGTTAGGAAGGTCCTATTGCATGTTGAATCCCTGCCGGCTCTCTGCAAGGGCAGTTTTGCTCCCCTGCCCTTTCTCCCTCACCCCTCACACCTTTCCTCTTCAGTTACTTATCCTTCTGAATTCCTCGATTGAATCTACCTTCAACACACTGTCTGGTAGCGCATTCGAGATCCTAACCATTCACTGTGTAAAAAACAGACCTGTCATAGCTGAATTTCCTCATCTTGCCATTGGTTTGTTTATCAGTCGCTTTATCTTGGTGTCTCCTGGGTCTTGACTTCTGCTGATGGAAACAGTTTTTCTCTCTCTGTTCTGGCCAGACCTTTCATGATTTGGCAAAGAATGAGACTTTTTGTTGCAGTTATTATCAGCCCACAGACCTCGACCTGCCCTGGTCCCCATCACAATCCACTCCCTGCCTGCCCTATACCGGGATTGATCGCTGTATCCCTGTTCACAGACTGTATCTCTCTTCACAGACTGGGATTATTGCTGTATCCCTGTTCACAAACCAGGATTATTGCTGTATCCCAGTTCACAAACCGGGATTATTGCTGTATCCCTGTTCACAGACTGTATCCCTGTTCACAGACTGGGATTATTGCTGTATCCCTGTTCACAAACCAGGATTATTGCTGTATCCCTGTTCACAGACTGTATCCCTGTTCACAGACTGTATCCCTGTTCACAGACTGGGATTATTGCTGTATCCCTGTTCACAGGCTGTATCCCTGTTCACAGACCGGGATTATTGCTGTATCCGTGTTCACAAACCGGGATTATTGCTGTATCCCTGTTCACAGACTGTATCCCTGTTCACAGGCTGTATCCCTGTTCACAGACTGGGATTATTGCTGTATCCCTGTTCACAGGCTGTATCCCTGTTCACAGACCGGGATTATTGCTGTATCCCTGTTCACAAACTGGGATTATTGCTGTATCCCTGTTCACAACTGGGATTATTGCTGTATCCCTGTTCACAAACTGGGATTATTGCTGTATCCCTGTTCACAAACCGGGATTATTGCTGTATCCCTGTTCACAAACCGGGATTATTGCTGTATCCCTGTTCACAAACCGGGATTATTGCTGTATCCCTGTTCACAGGCTGCTTGTCGGACTGTAGCATTACACTGCATTGACCTAGTTTACAGTGAGAACTTTACGGCCGGAATTTTACCACCCTGCCCGCCACGGGAACGGGAGCGAGCGATATGTGGACCTTGGAAAGGGCTATTGACCTTGGATGGGATTTAAAGGCTGTGGGATGAGCAAGGCTGTAAAATCCTGCCCTATATCCCTCAGCAGAGTACTCAGCCTGTAACTCACTCCTGGCTGTGTGATATTATATATATAAAACTACAATGCCACAACTGTCAGGAGGATTTAATTACAATGATTGCAGAGACAACAGGAGCATTCTCCCCAAAAAAAGTGTTGAATTTGCATAAAAATTGAAGTAAATCGCACTGGTTTTTTCAGCCAGAGTTTCAAACTGAATGTCCCACACTCTGCAGTGCAGTGTGCACTAGAATCATAGGGGTTACAGTGTGGAAACAGGCCCTTCGGCCCAACTTCTCCATGCCGCCTATTTTTTTAAACCTCTAAGCTAATCCCAATTGCCCATATCCCTCTGTACCCATTTTACCCATGTAGCTGTCTAAATGCTTTTTAAAAGACAAAATTGTACCCTTCTCTACTACTACCTCTGGCAGCTTGTTCCAGACACTCACCATCCTCTGTGTGAAAAAAACTGCCTCTCTGGATACTTTTGTATACAGCATGAATCACACTGAAAATCCAGGGGGGGCTATTCCAGCTGGAGAGGCTGGCAACACAGAGCTGAGTGCATCACTGTGCACGTGCCGATCTGTCAGTGCTGAGATTGGCACATATGTAGTAGCCCCACACTGTCTGACACCGCCTCCCCCCACCCCCAAAACAGGCTGGCCTCTCTCCCTCTGCCACTCAGCCCAAATGCAGTGTGGAAGCAGGACTCCCCCACCTCCAGAGGCTTCAGCTCCCATTAGCCTACCCCCAACCCTCCACTACCTGATACCTGGTGGGAAGTGCCAAGGTGCCCCCTGGCACTTTGCCCCTTGGGCAATGCCAGGGATCCCAGAAGCACTGTCAGGCTGGCAATGCCCAGGGTGCATCCCCAGCACCCAATCCTTGGTTGTGGAGGGGCCTTTATTGCCCCTCTTCACTCCAGTGGGGTTGGGCCATCAGCTGCCCGCAAGTGGGGGGGCTCCAATAAACTCCGCTGGAGTGGACCACTCCTGACAGGTTGGGGAGATGCCAGTGGGATTTTACTCCCAGTCCACGAATGGTATTTAAAATATGTTTAAATACTATTTGCATAAATTATGCAGTTCTGTGCACGAGCTGATGGTGCCGGAAATCTGACTGCCAGAGCCTCGGGCAGAGGCCGCGGTGCTCGGTGGAAAGCCCACAACACAGCCACCGCTCACATCTCTGGGCCCACTGTGCTCCAAAAGCAGCGGCTCAGAGAATTGCCCCCAGTGACTCCCATTATCAGTGTGCTCTCAGGCACGCAGCAGGCGTAATGCCTGACTTAAATTTGTGTAATTTATATTTGTGTGTCCCAAATTCTGTGCTCACTGCTCCCTCCTCACTCAAAGAGAAGACTTACTGTATAATGTCAAAGAACAGCTGTAAACATGTTTATGTCTGTCTCCCATTGACAAAACTTCATTTCCTGTTGAGTATCTTTGATCTTAAATCACATTTAACTTTGAAAGTGCCAAAGTAATCAATGATAATGGGAGGTTCCATGCTGAGTGTGTCCCAGTGACAGTGTGGAGACAACCTGCCATGACTGGGTGCTGAAGCTCACACTCAGTCACATGCTATACAGGGGTCTGATTGACAGGAGACCCACTGCGAGTAAATCTGGTGTCTCTTTCCTTTCAGGATCTGGTGCTTAATGGAGCCCTAGTCAGCATCTGCAGTAAGTATGGAGAGACTCCACTGGACAAGGGAAAAGCCCACTTGCGTGAGCTACTGAAGGGTACGTACGCTGTTTTATCCAACTGATCAAATGTTGGAAGTTCAGATGGTGAAACTCAAGTTGCCCGTGGTTTTTCTGCACACATGATAGTGTATACACACTCTCACTTTCTGGTGACAAAGACGAGATGGAGGCTTCAGAAAATCACTCCACAGAATCATCCAGTGACCAGCATCTGCAACTGCATTGTGACAGATGACAAAGTAAATGATTGAACATAAGAACATAACATAAGAACATAAGAAATAGGAGCAGGAGTAGGCCATCTAGCCCTTCGAGCCTGCCCCGCCATTCAATAAGATCATGGCTGCTCTGTCGTGGCTCAGTTCCACTTTCCCGCCCTCTCCCCATAACCCTTAATCCCCTCTCTTATCAAAAACCCATCAACCCGCGTCTTAAAAATATTTAGCGAGGCAGCCTCCACCACTTCAACGGGCAGAGAATTCCAGAGATTCACCACCCTTTGAGTGAAGAAGTTCCTCCTCAACTCCGTTCTAAACCGCCCCCCTTTTATCTTGAGGCTGTGCCCCCTAGTCCTACTGTCTTTTTTGAGCGGGAAGAGTCTCTCCACCTCTATCCTATCCATCCCATTCATCATCTTATACGTCTCAATGAGATCTCCCCTCATTCTTCTAAACTCTAACGAGTACAAGCCTAGTTTATTCAGCCTCTCCTCATAGGTCAACCCCCTCAACTCTGGTATCAGCCTAGTAAACCTCCTCTGCACTCCCTCCAAGGCCAAAATATCCTTGCGCAGGTGCGGCGCCCAAAACTGCACACAGTACCCCAGCTGTGGCCTCACCAATGCCCTATACAGCTGCAGCAAGACCTCCCTACTTTTATATTCAATCCCCCTCGCTATGAAGGCCAGCATCCCATTCGCCTTCCTGACCACCTGCTGCACCTGCAAGCTGGGTTTTTGCGACTCATGCACAAGGACCCCGAGGTCCCCCTGCACCGTCGCCTGCTGCAGTTTTTCGCCACGTAAGTAATAGTCCTTCCTACCATTATTCCTACCAAAGTGGACCACCTCACACTTGCCAACATTAAATTCCATTTGCCATTTCCTGGCCCATTCACCCAGCCTATCTAGATCCTTCTGCAGACTCTCCACATCCTCTGCACAATTTGCCATTCCCCCAATCTTGGTGTCATCAGCAAATTTCGACACCCTACACTCGGTTCCCTCCTCCAGATCATCTATATAAATGGTAAAAAGCTGAGGCCCCAGCACCGACCCCTGGGGCACTCCACTAGTCACCACCCGCCAATCCGAATAGCACCCGTTGACCCCCACTCTCTGCCTCCTATTTGACAACCAATCCTCTATCCACGCTAACACCCTACCCCCAACTCCATGTCCCCTGACCTTCTGCAATAACCTCTTGTGAGGTACTTTGTCAAACGCCTTCTGAAAATCCAGAAAGACCACATCCACCGGCTCTCCTCTATCCACCGCCCTAGACGCATCCTCATAGAACTCCAGTAAATTTGTCAGACACGACTTCCCTTTAATGAAACCGTGCTGCATCTGCTCTATCAAGCAATTCCCTTCAAGATGCCTTGCAATTTCCTCCTTAATGACAGATTCTAACATTTTACCTACCACAGACGTTAAACTAACCGGCCTATAATTCCCCGCCTTTTGCCTGGCACCCTTCTTAAACAACGGCGTAACATTAGCCGTTTTCCAATCCTCCGGCACTTCCCCGGAATCCAGCGACGTCTGGAAAATAACCACCAAGGCATCCACTATCACCTCCGCCATTCCTTTCAGAACCCTCGGATGCATTCCATCCGGTCCTGGGGACTTGTCCACAATCAGCCCCTCCAGTCTGTCGAGCACCGCCTCTCTAGTAACAGTAATGTCATTAAGACCCTCCAGTCCTACCACCTTTCCATTGCTAACACCCGGCAAATTATTCACGTCCTCCTCCGTGAAGACAGAAACAAAAAAGTTATTCAATACCTTAGCCATATCCCCATCCCCTACCACTAGGTCCCCTTTCTCATCCTCTAAAGGACCAACGTTCACCCTAGCCAGCCTCTTCCTTTTTATATATTTATAGAAACTCTTGCTATCCTTTTTTATATTAAGCGCTCGCCCAGCTTCATAGTTTCTCCTACCCTTCTTTATCAACTTCTTTGTCAATCTTTGTTGACATTTAAACCTCTCCCAATCCTCTTCTCGCCCACTACTCTTAGCTACTCTAAATTCCTCCGCTTTCAATTTAACACTTTCCTTCACCTCCTTCGTTATCCACGGCTTATTACCTCTCCTCCTACGGTCCTTTTTGACCATCGGAATAAATTTCCGCTGAGCACCAAGAAAGATCTCCTTAAAGATCCTCCACTGCTCCTCAGCAGACCCTCCCTCCAACGCGCTCCCCCAGTCCACATTCGCCAATTCTTCTCTCATCCTACCGTACTCCCCTCTGTTCAAACAAAGGACGCGTGTCCGGGAACCCACTTTCTCCTCCTCCATCTGCACCAGAAACTCCACCATACAATGATCACTCTCCCCAAGAGGATCCTTCACCGCAAGGTCCCTAATTCTACCCGCCTCATTACATAGCACGAGATCCAAGATAGCTCTCTCCCTCGTCGGCTCCAACACGCACTGTTCCAGGAAACTATCCCGGCAGCATTCCAAGAACTCCTCCTCGAGCCCACCGCGTCCAACATGGGTCGACCAATCAATATGCAGATTGAAATCCCCCATAACTACGGCCGTCCCATTCCTGCACGCCGCACTTATTTGCGCGTTAACAGCCCGCCCCCCCTCCAGATCATTATTCGGGGGCCTATAGACGACACCCACCAGCGTCTTCCTCCCTTTGCTGTTCCTAATCTCCACCCACAACGATTCCACGTTCTGCTCCTTGGCTCCAATATCATCCCTTGCTACCACCCTGATGCTATCCTTAATCAGCAGAGCTACACCCCCCCCTTTTCCCTCCTGTCTATCCTTCCTAAACACTTGATAGCCCTGTACATTCATCTCCCAGTCCCTGTCACCTTGCAGCCACGTCTCTGTAATGGCCACCAGATCGTATCCATTTGTGTCGATCTGCGCCACCAGCTCATCCACTTTATTCCAAATGCTTCGTGCATTCAGATAAAGCGCTTTCATCCCAGCCTTCACTTGGACCCTCTTTGCCGTAACGCCACCAACCATACTCACACCCCCTACTCCCTCTATTATTGGGACATCCTCAGCCTCTTCCCTTACCTGTACCCTATCCTTAACTTTAGACCTCGTAACGTCACCTACCCTCGCACCCTCCCCCCCCAATTAGTTTAAAGCCCTGTCTACAGTCCTCTTTACTCGATTCGCCAGCAGTCTGGTCCCAGCACGGTTCAGACCAACCCCATCCCGCCCGAACAGGTCCCACCTACCCCAATACTGGTGCCAATGCCCCATAAATTCAAACCCATTCCTCCCACACCAATCCCTGAACCACCCATTCACTTCCTTAATCCTGTCAACCTTATGCCCGTCTGCACTCGGTTCAGGCAGTAGCCCAGAGATGACCACCTTTTCGGTTCTACTTTTTAATCACTGGTACCATTGACACTGGTTAATGGTGATCAGAAATTGCCACTTGGTTCTTCAGGGCATTAGGAAGATCATGGTTTATCTATATTTGGTGATAGTGACCACAATTCGGTTATGTTCACCTTAGTGATGGAAAGGGATAGGCATGAACCTCAGGCCAGTAGTTTTAGCTGGGGGAAGGGTAATTATGAGGCCATTAGGAGAGAATTAGGAAGCATAGGTTGGACTAGGAGATTACAGGGACTGGGAACGTCCGAAATGTGGAGTTTTTTCAAGGAGCAGCTACTGCGAGTCTGTGATAGGTATGTCCCTGTCAGGCAAGGAGGAATTGGTAGGGCTAGGGAACCGTGGTGCACTAAAAAAGTTGATTCGTTGGTTAAAAAGAAAAAGGAGGCTTATGTTCGGATGAGACTTGAGGGCTCGGGTAGTGCACTAGAAAACTTTAGATTGGCTAGGAGGGAGTTGAAGAGTGAGTTAAAAAGGGCTAAAAGAGGACATGAGAAGACTTTGGCTGATAGGATTAAGGAGAATTCTAAGGCGTTCTATAGGTATGTCAAGAACAGAAGGTTGGTTAGGGCAAGATTAGGGCCAGTTATAGACAGCAGAGGGAAGTTATGTGTGGAACCGGAAGAGATTGGAGAGGCATTGAACCAATATTTCTCTTCGGTGTTCACACAGGGGGACAAGAATATAGCTGAGGAGGACACAGGGTTGCAGGGGAGTAGAATAGACAGCATTACAGTTGATAAGGAGGATGTGCTGGATATTCTTGAGGGATTGAAGATAGATAAGTCCCCTGGTCCGGATGGGATTTACCCTAGGATTCTCTGGGAGGCAAGAGAAGTGATTGCAGAGCCTCTGGCTCTGATCTTCAGGTCGTCGTTGGCCTCTGGTATAGTACCGGAAGATTGGAGGTTAGCGAATGTTGGGATGTAGGGATAGGATTTATAGTTATTTGGAGAGTAATGAATTGATTGGAGATAGTCAGCATGGTTTTGTAGCGGGTAGGTCGTGCCTTACTAACCTCATTGAGTTTTTTGAAAAAGTGACCAAAGAGGTGGATGGGGGTAAGGCAGTTGACATGGTATATATGGATTTTAGTAAGGCGTTTGATAAGGTTCACCATGGTAGGCTTCTGCAGAAAATGCAGATGTATGGGCTTGAGGGTAATCTAGGAAATTGGATCAGGAATTGGCTAGCAGATAGGAGACAGAGGGTGGTGGTTGATGGTAAATATTCATCATGGAGTTCGGTTACGAGTGGTGTGCCTCAGGGATCTATTTTGGGGCCACTGCTGTTTGTAATTTTTATTAATGATCTGGATGAGGGTATAGTTGGGTGGATTAGTAAATTTGCTGATGACACCAAAGTCGGAGGTGTGGTAGATAGTGAGGAAGGGTGTCATAGTTTGCAGGAAGACTTGGACAGGTTGCAGAGCTGGGCCGAGAGGTGGCGGATGGAGTTTAATGCGAAAAAGTGTGAGGTAATTCACTTTGGTAGGAATAACAGATGTGTTGAGTATAGGGCTAACGGGAGGACTTTGAATAGTGTGGATGAACAGAGGGATCTAGGTGTATGTGTACATAGATCCCTGAAAGTTGGGAATCAAGTAGATAGGGTTGTTAAGAAGGCATACGGTGTCTTGGCGTTTATTGGCAGGGGGATTGAATTTAGGAGTCGCAGCGTCATGTTGCAACTGTACACAACTCTGGTACAGCCGCACTTGGAGTACTGTGTGCAGTTCTGGTCCCCACATTACAGGAAGGATGTGGAGGCTTTGGAGAGGGTGCAGAGGAGGTTTACCAGGATGTTGCCTGGTATGAAGGGGAGGTCCTATGAGGAGAGACTGAGGGATTTGGGGTTGTTTTCGCTGGAAAGAAGGCGGCTAAGAGGGGATCTTATTGAAACATATAAGACGATTAGAGGTTTAGATAGGGTGGACAGTGATAGCCTTTTTCCTCGGATGGAGAAAGCTAGCACGAGGGGGCATGGCTTTAAATTAAGGGGTGGTAGTTATAGGACGGATGTCAGGGGTAGGTTCTTTACCCAGAGGGTGGTGAGGGATTGGAATGCCCTGCCTGCTGCGGTTGTAAATGCGCCTAGTTTGGGGGCGTTTAAGAGATCCGTGGATAGGTTTATGGACGAAAAGGGATTGGTTTAGGTTAGAGGGTCATTGTTTTTTAGCTGGTCGGCGCAACATCGTGGGCCGAAGGGCCTGTTCTGCGCTGTAATGTTCTGTGTTCTATATCTTAACCCCATTTGCCCATCTTGGCCAAGCTGGCCTGGCCTACATGTTTTTTATTCTTCTCCCATGGGAATGTGGTGTCACTGGCAAGGGGAGCATTTCTTGTCCATCCCTAATTGTCCTTGAATTGTGTGTCTTGCTGGGACCTTTCAGAGGGCACTTAAGAATCAACCACATTGTTGTGGATCTGCAGTCACACGCTGGTCAGACCAGATTTCCTCTCTTAATGGACATTAGTGAACCAGATTGGTTTTTTCAACAATCCGTGACAGTTTCATAGTCACCATCCCTGAGACTAGATGTTCAATTCTATTTAAATTTCACCAGCTGCCATGGTGTGATTTCAACCCGTGTTTTCAGAGCATTAGCCTGGACAAAATGTGGCAAAAACATGATATAAGGGATTCAAGCGATACAGACAGGAAGTCAGTGGGTCAGGTTTGAGGGGCTGAATAGCCTCCTCCTTATGCTCTGTTTCAACATTATAAACTCAAAATCACAGAGCCTGTTCATTTTTTTACCAGATGTGACAACAGTGGGATTACTGCCCATGTCTGGTTCAGTGCAGTGGGACCTTGCAGGACTCTTACATTTGGAGCTTTGTCATTTTGTCTTTTGGTAAGCTGGGTGCCTGTGACTTGGCCTGACTGGATTGGACAGTACAGTGCTGTGAGATCAGTGTACGGCACTGGGTTTGAGAGGCTCCTTCACTCCCTTTAAAATACTTCTCTAATCGATTGTGTACTTCTAGTTTATTCTCACCTCTAACTGTCTCTTTCTTTCTCCTCCCACAGAACGTGCAGAGAAGCTGGGTCAGAGTCTGACTAAAGTACCCTACAAGGACACCTTCTGGAAAGGGACAACTCGCACTCGCCCCAGTTAGTGAACCTCAAACTTTTATTTGGAATTAATCCGAGTATAATTGATAATTGATTGTGTCTGGGTTGCATTAAGGAGAATGTAGAAGTGTGAGAATGGCTGGATGAGACAAGAACAAGGTTGATCTCGTTCATTTGTTCAAGCCTGGGAGAGGGGTGGACAATAATGGAGTTACTAAAAACCATGGCTTCTGCCTTGTGAGTAGTGAGAGGGAGGAAAGCAAGAGTCTGATAGATTCAGGTTATGTTCAGAAGACCGGATGACTTAGTGACGATATTAGCTGGTCAGAGCTGAGAAATGACAACACCATGAGAAATCTCTGTGTCAAACCCTCAGCATCTTGCCAGTTCTCAGTTGTTTGACATATTGAGATGTCATCAATTCCATCAGATGAATTGGTTACCATAGAATCCCTACAGCACAGAAGGAGGTCATTCAGCCAATCGAGTCTGCATTGACACCCCAACAAAGCATCTTTCCCAGGTCCACCCTCTGCCCTATCTCCATAATCCTGCACATTTACTCTGGCCAATCCGCCTAACCTGAACATCTTTGGACTGTGGGAGGGAACCAGAGCACCCAGAGAAGACCTGCGCAGACACGGAGAACGTGCAGACTCCATACAGATGGTGACCCAAGCCAGGAATTGAACCCGGGTGCCTGGCGCTGTGAGGCAATAATGGTCACCACTGTGCCATTTGGAGACTTTGATTGGATATAGGGACAGGGGGTGAGGGAGATGGGGTGTTGCACTATTTCTAACTGGCTGAAGACTGGAATTAATTTCCTTGCTGTCTGGTATTCTGTGCAGGAAATGGAACACTGAATAAACACGCTGGCATCGACTTCAAGCAGTTGACCCTCAATCATAAAATCAACGAGAACCATTCTGGAGAGGTAACCTGACCCCTAACCCCTGCCCCCATGGTTAGCACGGTAAGAAGTCTGATAACACCAGGTTTTAGTCCAACCGATTTATTTGATAGTAAACTCACAAGCTTTCGAGGTTTGCCCCTTCGTCAAGTGAATGGAGAGTTCTGGCCTCAGACAGAGCATATAAAGCATAGACAGTTTACAGATTACTGATTAGAATGCGAATCTTTACACCTAACCTGCTATTCAAGTCTTAAAGATGCTGACAATGTGAGTGGAAAGAGCGTTATGCACAGGTTAAAGAGATGTGTATTGTCTCCCGATAGTACAGTAAGTGAGGTTTTACAAACCCAGGCAAGTCACGGGGGTTACAGATAGTGTGACATGAACCCAAGATCCCTGTTGAGACCGTCCTCATGTGTGCGGAACTTGGCTGTCAGTCTCTGCTTAGCGACTCTGCGCTGTCATGTGTCGTGAAGGCCGCCTTGGAGAATGCTTACCCGAAGGTCAGAGGTTAGCATACAGGGCAGTATTTACTATTTAAATCTGTCTGTCTGTTGGAGCAGCCAAGTTAAAGTGCAACAAAAACATCTTCATCAAATGCCCTCCACCTCCTTTGGTGTGAAATTAAGAGGGGACAGTGGTGTCGTGGTAATGTCACCGGCGTTGTAATTCAGAGAACTAGGCCAGTACTCTGGGGATATTGGCTCAGATCTCAGTCTGGTGGAAAGCTAGTGGCAGTAATGGTGACCCAGACAGTTATCATCAATTGTTGTAACAATCAGCTGGTTCACTAATGTTCTTTAGGGAAGGAAATCTGCCATCCTTACCTGATCTGATCTTTAACTGCCTTCTGAAATGACCTAAAAGAAAAGCTAATATGGACCATCAGTGCCAATGGATGGAATCAGGGACACGTACTGGCCAGCAGAGGTCCCTGGCTCTGACCTCCCATGAAAACAGTGACAATACTTAACCCAATCAGCACAGAACATGGACCATGTGGCCGCCTGCTCCCAAATGGAACATGAATGTGGCTGAGAGTCCCAGACTGTACAGCTTTGACAAGGCAGAGCCTTTCGGTGAATCTTAAACGCCTGGCGCTTTATTCTAGGAACCGCCCCATGGGAGAAGCGATTGATTACAAGACAATAACAAGGGACATAGGCAAGATGGAACAGGAAGGGACCACAATAATAATATAGAATTCTTAGCAAGCTGGACAGCAGAAGTTGAGAACTTATTGTTTCCAGAGGAGCAGTTGGAATGGTGATTCAGTGAAGAGAGCTTGTCGATAAGAGGGTTTTTTACCTTATTTTTATCGGAATTTTTTTGTTCTAAGCTGGGGGTGTAAAACCGGAAGTAGGCCCCAGTGAGACCTGGGAAGGTTTGTTCCCCAATAAATTTGAACGGGAGGAAACCTGGGACTCTACACGTCTAGAGTCTCCCGCCCTCCCCCCTCCTCTAACCTAAATAAAAGACTTGGAGTGAGAGCACGTAACCTTTCTTCTTTTTCCTTTTTCTTTCTCGCTTATTCCTCTAACCTGAGGGGGTGAAGGAATATCAGGCAAGATCTTTCTTTTTATCTCGAGGGAATGATGGGAAAGGCAGTGCAATGTTCCTCCTGCAGGATGTTTGAGGTGAGGGATGGTGTCAGTGTCCCTGCTGATTTCACCTGTGGGAAGTGCACCCATCTCCAGCTCTCAAAAACCGTGTCAGGGAACTGGAGCTGGAGCTGGATGAACTTCGGATTATTTGGGAGACAAAGGTGATCATAAATAAAAGCTTCAGGGATTTGGAGACTCTGAAAATTGAAAATAGATGGGTGACAGTGAGAGGGGCTGGGAGGAAGCAGCCAGTGTGGGGATCCCCTGTGGTCGTTCCCCTCAGCAACAAGTATTCCGCACTGGATACTGATGAGGGGAACGACCTACCAGTGGTAAACCAGAGTGACCGGATCCCCAGCATTGAGTCAGTCCCTGTGCCTCAGAAAGGAAGGGAGGAGAGCAGTAGTAATTGGGGATCCGATGGTTAGAGGGACAGAAAGGAGGTTCTGCGGCAGCAAAAGAGACTCACGAATGGTATGCTGCCTCCCAGATGCAAGGGTCTGTGATGTCTCAGACCGTGTTTTCAAGGTTATTAAGGGGGAGGGGGATCAGTCGCAGGTCGTGGTGCATATTGGTACCAATGAGAAGAGATAGGGATTTAAAACAGGAATTTAGGGAGCTAGGATGGAAGCTGAGGGCCAGGACAAAGCATGTTGTCATCTCTGGTTTGTTGCCGGTGCATGTGCTAGTGAGCTGAGGAACAGGGAGAGAGTACACATTAACATGTGTAGGGGAGAGCCAGTGTTAAGGGTCGTGAGGTACTGAGGAAGGTATCAAGGTCGCAGGAGTGTACAGGCAGCCAGGATGGTGAGTTGAAGTGTATCTACTTCAATGCAAGGAGCATCAGGAATAAGGTAGGTGAACTTGGAGCATGGAATGGTACTTGGAATTATGATGTTGTGGCCATTACGGAGACATGGTTAAAATAGGGCAGGAATGATTGCTGACAGTTCCAAGTAAGGAAGGCAGTAAAAGAGGTGGAGCAGTAGCATTGTTAATCAAGGATAGTTTAATGGCTGCTGAAAGGCATTTTGAGGGAGATCTGCCTACTGAGGTAATATGGGCTGAAGTCAGAAAAAGGAAAGGATCGGTCACATTGTTAGGAGTTTTCTATAGGTCCCCAAATAGTAATAGAGATGGAGGGGGAAATGACAAAGCAGATTATGGATAGGTGTGGAGGTCACAGGGTAGTTATCATGGGTGATTTTAACTTTCCAAATATTAATTGGAACCTTTATAGGTCAAATAGTTCGGATGGGACACTTTTTGTACAGTATGTGCAGGAGGTTTCCTGACACAATATGTGGATAAGCCGACAAGAGGTGGGGCCACATTGGACTTGGTCCTGGGTAATGAACCGGGCCAAGTGTTAGATTTGTTTGTGGGGGAGCACTTTGGAGATAGTGACCACAATTCAATGTCCATCATTATTGCAATGGAGAGGGATAGGGCCACACGGCAGGGCCAGGTTTACAATTGGAGCAGGGGTAATTATGATGTGATTAGGCAAGAATTAAGGAACATAAGATGGGAACAGAAACTGTCAGGTACGGGCACAAACGAAAAGTGGAGCTTTTTCAAGTAACAAATACCACGTGTCCTTGATAGGCATATCCCTGGCAGGCAGGGAGGAAATGGCCGAGTGAGGGAGCCATGGTTCACAAAGGAGGTTGAATGTCTTGTTAAGAGGAAAAAGGAAGCATACGTAAGGATGAGAAAACAAGGTTCAGTTGGGTCGCTTGAGGGTTACAAGGTAGCTAGGAATGAGTGAAAGAAAGGACTTAGGAGAGCTAGGAGGGGGCATGAGAAGTCTTTGGCGGGTCGGATAAAGGAAAACCTCAAGGCTTTTTACTCTTATGTGAGAAATAAAAAAATGACCAGGGTGAGGTTACAGTCAGTTAAGGATAGTAGTGGGAACTTGTGCATGGAGTCAGAACAGATAGGTGGGGCATTAAATGAATACTTTTCTTCAGTGCTCACTAAGGAGAGGGGCCATGTTTTTGAGGATGAGAGTATGATACAGGCTGATAGGGTGGAGGAGGTAGATAAGAACATAAGACATAGGAGCAGGAGTAGGCCATCCAGCCCTTCGAGCCTGCCCTGCCATTCAATAAGATCATGGCTGATCTGTCGTGGCTCAGTTCCACATTCCCGCCCTCTCCCCATAACCCTTAATCCCCTCGCTTATCAAAAACCCATCAACCCACGTCTTAAAAATATTTAGCGAGGCAGCCTCCACCACTTCAACGGGCAGAGAATTCCAGAGATTCACCACCCTTTGAGTGAAGAAGTTCCTCCTCAACTCCATTCTAAACCGTCCCCCCTTTATCTTGAGGCTGTGCCCCCTAGTCCTACTGTCCTTTCTGAGCGGGAAGAGTCTCTCCACCTCTATCCTATCCATCCCATTCATCATCTTATACGTCTCAATGAGATCTCCCCTCATTCTTCTAAACTCTAACGAGTACAAGCCTAGTTTATTCAGCCTCTCCTCATAGCTCAACCCCCTCAACTCCGGTATCAGCCTAGTAAACCTCCTCTGCACTCCCTCCAAGGCCAAAATATCCTTGCGTAAGTGGGGTGACCAAAACTGCGCACAGTACTCCAGCTGCGGCCTCACCAATGCCCTATACAGCTGCAGCAAGACCTCCCTACTTTTATATTCAATCCCCCTCGCTATGAAGGCCAGCATCCCATTCGCCTTCCTGACCACTTGCTGCACCTGCAGGCTGGGTTTTTGTGACTCATGCACAAGGACCCCGAGGTCCCTCTGCACTGTCGCCTGCTGCAGTTTTTCGCCCCGTAAGTAATAGTCCTTCCTACCATTATTCCTACCAAAGTGGACCACCTCGCACTTGCCAACATTAAATTCCATTTGCCAGTTCCTGGCCCATTCGCCCAGCCTATCTAGATCCTTCTGCAGACTCTCCACACCCTCCGCACGATTTGCCGTTCCACCAATCTTGGTGTCATCAGCAAATTTCAACACCATACACTCGGTTCCCTCCTCCAGATCATCTATATAAATGGTAAATAGCTGAGGCCCCAGCACCGACCCCTGGAGCACTCCACTAGTCACCAGCCGCCAATCCGAATAGCACCCATTGACCCCCACTCTCTGCCTCCTATTTGACAGCCAATCCTCTATCCACGCTAACACCCTACCCCCAACTCCATGCCCCCTTACCTTCTGCAGTAACCTCTTGTGAGGTACCTTGTCAAACGCCTTCTGAAAATCAAGAAAGACCACATCCACCGGCTCTCTATCCACCGCCCTAGACACATCCTCATAGAACTCCAATAAATTTGTCAGACACGACTTCCCCTTAACGAAACCGTGCTGCGTCTGCTCTATCAAGCAATTCCCCTCAAGATGCCTCGCTATTTCCTCCTTGATGACGGATTCTAACATTTTACCTACAACAGACGTTAAACTAACCGCCTATAATTCCCTGCCTTTTGCCTGCCACCCTTCTTAAACAACGGCGTAACATTAGCCGTTTTCCAATCTTCTGGCACTTCCCCAGAATCCAGCGACGTTTGGAAAATAACCACCAAGGCATCCACTATCACCTCCGCCATTTCTTTCAGAACCCTCGGATGCATTCCATCCGGTCCTGGGGACTTGTCCACAATCAGCCCCTCCAGTCTGTCGAGCACCGCCTCTCTAGTAACAGTAATGTCATTGAGACCCTCCAGTCCTACCACTTTTCCATCTCTAACACCCGGCAAATTATTCACGTCCTCCTCCGTGAAGACCGAAACAAAAAAGTTATTCAAGACCTTAGCCATATCCCCATCCCCTACCACTAAGTCCCCCTTCTCATCCTCTAAGGGACCAACGTTCACCCTAGCCAGCCTCTTCCTTTTCATATATTTATAAAAACTCTTTTTTATATTAAGCGCTAGCCCAGCTTCATAGTTTATCCTACCCTTCTTTATCAACTTCTTTGTCAATCTTTGTTGACATTTAAACCTCTCCCAATCCTCTTCTCGCCCACTACTCTTCGCTACTCTAAACGCCTCCGCTTTTAATTTAACACTTTCCTTCACCTCCTTCGTTATCCACGGCTTATTACCTCTCCTCCTACGGTCCTTTTTGACCATCGGAATAAATTTCTGCTGAGCACCAAGAAAGATCTCCTTAAAGATCCTCCACTGCTCCTCAGCAGACCTACCTTCCAACGCGCTCCCCCAGTCAACATTCGCCAATTCTTCTCTCATCCTACCGTACTCCCCTCTGTTCAAACAAAGGACGCGTGTCCGGGAACCCACTTTCTCCTCCTCCATCTGCACCAGAAACTCCACCATTGTTCTGAGGGAAGATGTATTAGCAATTTTGAAAAGCCTGAGGGTTAGTAAGTCCCCTGGGCCAGATGGGATACATCCTAGGATACTTTGGGAGGCAAGGGATGAGATTGCTGAGCCTTTAGCTTTGATTTTTGGGTCCTCACTGTCCACAGGGATTGTGCCAGAGGAGTGGAGAGTGGAAAATGTTGTTCTTCTCTTCAAGAAAGGAAATAGGAATGACCCTGGTAATTATAGGCCAGTTAGTCTTACTTTGGTGGAGGGTAAGTTAATGGAAAAGGTCCTGAAAGATAGGATTTATGACCATTTGGAAAGATGCAGCTTAATCTGGATAGTCAGCACGGATTCGTGAGGGGTAAGTCCTCCCTCAAATTTGATTGAATTCTTTGAAGAGGTAACTAAGTGTGTAGACGAAGGTAGAGCAGTTGATATCTTTTTCATCCTTACATACGCTTCCTTTTTAGTAAGGCGTTTAATAAGTTCCCCATGGTAGGCTCGTGAAGAAGGTAAGGAGGTGTGGGATAGAAGGAAATTTGGCTGATTGGATTAGTAACTGGCTCTCATAGAAGACAGAGGGTGGTAGGGGAAGGAAAATTTTCAGACTGGAGGCCAGTTACCAGCAGTGTACCACAGGGATCAGTGCTGGGTCCTCTGCTATTGTGATTTTTATCAATGACTTGGAAGAGGGGGCTGAAGGGTGGGTTAGTAAATTTGCTGGCGACAGCAAGATTGGTGGAGTAGTGGATGAGTTGGAGGGCTCTTGTAGGCTGCAAAGAGACATTGATAGGATGCAGAGCTGGGCAGAAAAATGGCAAATGGAGTTTAACCCTGACAAGTGTGAGGTGATTCAATTTGGTAGGGCAAACTTGAATGCGGATTACAGGGTCAACGGGAGGGTTCTGAGGAATGTGGAGGAACAGAGAGACCTTGGGGTTCATATCCACAGATCTCTGAAGGTTGCCACTCAAGTGGATAGAGCCGTGAAGAAGACTTATAGAGTGTTAGCGTTTATTAACAGGGGCCGTGAGTTAAAAGAGCCGTGGGGTTATGCTGCAATTATACCAGACGTTGGTGAGACCACATTTGGAATACTGTGTTCAGTTCTGGTCACCTCACTATAAGGAGGATGTGGAAGCATTGGAGAGAGTGCAGAGGAGATTTACCAGGATGCTGCCTGGTTTGGAGGGTAGGTCTTATGAGGAAAGGTTGAGGGAGCTGGGGCTTTTCTCTTTGGAGCGGAGGAGGATGAGAGGAGACTTAATAGAGGTTTATAAGATGATGAGGGGGATAGATAGAGTGGACGTGCAGAGACTATTTCCTCGGGTGGATGTAGCTGTTACTGGGGGCATAACTATAAGGTTCATGGTGGGAGATATAGGAGGGATGTCCGAGGTAGGTTCTTTACTCAGAGAGTGGTTGGGGTGTGGAATGCACTGCCTGCTGTGATAGTGGAGTCGGACAGTTTAGGAACTTTCAGGCGGTTATTGGATAGGCACATGGAGCACACCAGAATGATAGGGAGTGGGATAGCTTGATCTTGGGTTTGGACAAAGCTCGGCACAACATTGAGGGCCAAAGGGCCTGTACTGTGCTGTCCTGTTCTATGTTCCTATGTCTATATAACTGAAGAGTCATAGAGGTTTACAACATGGAATCAGGCCCTTTGGCCCAACTTGTCCATGCTGCCCCCTTTTTAAACCACTAAGTTAATCCCAATTGCCCATATTCCTCCATACCCATCTTACCCATGTAACTATCTAAATGCTTTTTTAAAAGACAAAATTGTACCACGTCTACTAATACCTCTGGCAGCATCTTCTGTTAGAAAACTGCCCCTCTGGCCCCTCTCACCTTAAACCTATGCCCTCTTAAGGAATAGAAGCAGGAGGGGGTCATTTTGCCCCTTGAACCTTCTCCACCAATCTGACTGTGGTCTCTATCTCATGTTCCTGCCCGCCCTCACATCACCTTTGACTCTGTTGTAGATCCAAAATTTGTTAAAGCCAACATTGAATTTATTCAATGACCTTTCCTCCATCATAAAGTCAGAAATGGGGATGTACGCTGAGCGCTGCATAATGTTCAGGACCATTCCTGATTCCTCATCCTGAATCAGTTCGTGTCCAAATGCAGCAAGGCCTGAATAATAACCAGGGCTGGATTGTAAAGTGGCAAGTAACACATGCCACACACGTTCGGGGCAGTGGACATCTCCATGGAAGAAAAAGAATCTAACCATGGCCCTTTGACATTCAATGGCATTACCATTCCTGAATTCCCCGCTATCAACATCCTGGAGGGAGTTACCATTGACCAGAAACTGAACTAGATTAGCCATATAGATACTGTGGCTAGGAATCCTGCAGTGGGTAACTCACCTCCTGACTCTCCAAAGTCTGTCAAGGCACAAGTCAGGAGTGTGATGGAATACTCCTCACTTGCCTGGATGGGTGCAGCTCCGACAACACTCAGGAAGCTCAACACCATCCAGGATAGAGCAGTCCGCTTGATTGGCACCACATCTACAAACCTACAGTCCTTCTACAACCGACGTGTGGTAGCAGCTGTGTGTACTATTTGAGATGCATTGCAGGAACTCAACAAGGTTCTTTAGGCAGCATCTTCCAAACCCATGACCATTACCATCTAGAAGGACAAGGGCAGCAGACAAATGTGAACACCCACAGCTGGAGGTTTCCCAGCAAGTCACTCACTATCCTGATATGGAAGTATATTGGCCTATCCTTTTGATTGCATTTCTTATTGTCACATGTATTAGCATACAGTGATAAGTATTGTTTCTTGCACACTATACAGACAGAGCATACCGTTCATAGAGAAGGAAACGAGAGAATGCAGAATGGAGTGTAACAATCGTAGCTAGGGTGTAGAGAAAGATCAACTTAATACAAGGTGGGTCCATTCAAAAGTCTTGATGATAGCAGGGAAGAAGCTGTTCTTGAGTTGGTTGGTACGTGACTTCAGACTTTTGTATCTTTTTCCTGATGAAAGAAGGTGGAAGAGAGAATGTTCGGGGTGCATGTTGGGTCCTTGATTATGCTGGCTGCTTTTCTAGGGCAGCAGGAAGTGTAGACAGTGTCAATGGATGGGAGGCTGGTTTGAGTGATGGATGGGACTATATTCTTGTAGTTTTTTGTGGTCTTGGACGGAGCAGGAGCCACGCAAGTTGTGATATCGTAAGAAGTCTCACAACACCAGGTTAAAATCCAACAAGTTTATCTGAAATCACAAACTTTTGGAGCACTGCTCCTTCATCAGGTGAGCAGCACTCTGAAAGTTTGTGATTCCAAATAAACCTGTTGGACTTCAACCTGGTGTTGTGAGACTTCTTACTGTGCCCACCCCAGTCCAATTTTTGTCACTCTACCTCAAGCTGTGATACAACCAGAAAGAATGCTTTCTGTGGTGCATCTGCTAAAGTTGGTGCGAATCATAGTCCTTAGCTTCCTGAGAATGTAGAGGCATTGGTAGGCTTTCTTAACTGTAGTGTCAGCATGGGGGGACCAGGACAGGTTGTTGGTGATCTGGATACCTAGAAACTTGAAGCTCTCGACCATTTCCACTTCGTCCTCATTGATGTAGACAGGGGCATGTTCTCCTTTACGCTTCCTGAAGCCGATGACAATCTCCTTCAATTTGTTGACATTGAGGGAGAGATTATTGTTGCTGCACCAGTTCACCAGATTCTCTATCTCATTCCTGTACTCTGTCTCATCATTGTTTGAGATCCGACCCACTATGGTAGTGTCATCAGCAAACTTGAAAATCGAGTTGGAGGGGAACTTGGCCACATATTCATAGATGTATAAGGAATATAGTAAGGGGCTAAGAGCACAACCTTTGGGGGCACCAGTGTTGAGGATGGTATTGTGGAGGAGGTATTGTTGCCTATCCTTACTGATTGTGGTCTGTGGGTTAGGAAGTCCTCCATTGTCACTGGGTCAAAATCCTCGAACTTCTTCTCTATCAGCAATGTGGGTGTACCTATGTGTCAGTGAATGCAGCAGTTTAAGAAGACAACTCACCGCCGCCTTTTGAAGGATAACGAGGGATGGACAATAAATACTGATCTAGATAGTGATGCACACAGGCCATAAATAAACAAATTACCTCTTCACACCACCCATCACTGACGGTCTCATTGTGCATTGGATAGCATTGTCTGAACCAGGAGCTCTGGGTTTGATTCCACCCCAGGACTTGATGGCCAAGAAAGGTGTGTACATAATGTGGTCAAACAAATTGAGCATCAACTTGTACAGTCCTCCTGTCAGCCACACTGGTGTGGAGTCGTGGCCCTCAAGCTATAAACCTCTGGCAACAGGCTAGCGACCTGTTCCAGATAAAATGGGCTATGGTATCAGATGAAAGTCTGCTGTGCACCACTAGGCATGGAAAGAGAAAAAAACAACACTAGAACATAGAACACTACAGCACAAACAGGCCCTTCGGCCCACGAGTTGCACCGATCACATCAACACCTACCAATCTATAGACCTATCTATAACCCCCAATCCCATAAAACCCCATATACTCATCCAGAAGTCTTTTAAAAGACCCCAGCGAGTTCGCCTCCACCACCACTGACGGCAGCCGATTCCATTCACTCACCACCCTCTGAGTGAAAAACTTACCCCTAACATCACTTCTGTACTTTCCTCCCCGCACCTTAAATCTGTGTCCTCTCGTAGCGACCATTTCAACCCGGGGAAATAGCCTCTGAGAATCCACCCTATCTATTCCTCTCAACATTTTATAAACTTCTATCAGGTCGCCTCTCAACCTTCGTCTCTCCAGGGAAAAGAGACCCAGCTCCCTCAACCTAACTTCATAAGGCATGCCTCCCAGTCCAGGCAACAGCCTTGTAAATCTCCTGTGTACCCTTTCAATAGCTTCTACGTCTTTCCTATAGTGAGGCGACCAGAACTGCGCACAGTACTCCAAATGAGGCCTGACAAGGGTCTTATAAAGTTGCAGCATTACCTCCCGACTCCTAAACTCAATCCCTCGATTAATGAAGGCCAGTACACCATACGCCTTCTTGACCACCTCTTCCACCTGCGAGGCCGATTTAAGAGTCCTGTGGACCCGGACCCCAAGATCCTTCTGCTCTTCAACACTACTAAGACGCCTGCCCTTGATAGTGTACTCGTTCATACCGTTGGTTCTGCCAAAATGGACGACTACGCATTTATCTGCGTTGAAGTCCATCTGCCACTTCTCCGCCCAGTCCTGCATCCTATTTATGTCCTGCTGCAACTTTTGACATCCTTCCAGACCATCCACAACACCACTGACCTTCGTGTCATCAGCGAACTTACTTACCCATCCCTCCACTTCCTCATCCAGGTCATTTATGAAAATGGCAAACAGCAAGGGTCCTAGAACAGATCCCTGGGGCACTCCACTGGTGACTGACCTCCATTCAGAAAAAGACCCATCCACAACCACTCTCTGCCTTCTGCAGGCAAGCTAGTTCCGGATCCACAAGGCCAAAGGCCCTTGGATCCCATGCCCTCTCACCTTCTCAAGGAGTCTTGCATGGGGGACCTTATCAAATGCCTTGCTGAAGTCCATGTACACCACGTCCACGGCACTTCCTTCGTCAGTGTGTTCAGTCACATTATCGAAGAACTCAACTAGGCTTGTAAGGCACGACCTGCCCTTGACAAATCCATGCTGACTATTCCTGATCATGTCAAACCTCTCCAAATGCTCGTAAATCTTGTCCCTCAGAATCCTGTCCATCAGCTTACCAACCACTGAGGTCAGACTCACCGATCTTACCGGGGCAGAACTCCATGAAGGATAGGGTCAGTGTGTCAAGAAAGCTAAATTGGTTGTCAAATAGGAGGCAGAGAGTGGGGGTCAACGGGTGCTATTCGGATTGGCGGATGGTGACTAGTGGAGTGCCCCAGGGGTCGGTGCTGGGGCCTCAGCTTTTTACCATTTATATAGATGATCTGGAGGAGGGAACCGAGTGTAGGGTGTCGAAATTTGCTGATGACACCAAGATAGGGCGAACGGCAAATTGTGCGGAGGGTGTGGAGAGTCTGCAGAAGGATCTAGATAGGCTGGGCGAATGGGCCAGGAAATGGCAAATGGAATTTAATGTTGGCAAGTGTGAGGTGGTCCACTTTGGTAGGAAGAATGGTAGGAAGGACTATTACTTACGTGGCGAAAAACTGCAGCAGGCGACGGTGCAGAGGGACCTCGGGGTCCTTGTGCATGAGTCGCAAAAACCCAGCTTGCAGGTGCAGCAGGTGGTCAGGAAGGCGAATGGGATGCTGGCCTTCATAGCGAGGGGGATTGAATATAAAAGTAGGGAGGTCTTGCTGCAGCTGTATAGGGCATTGGTGAGGCCGCAGCTGGAGTACTGTGTGCAGTTTTGGGCACCGCACCTGCGCAAAGATATTTTGGCCTTGGAGGGAGTGCAGAGGAGGTTTACTAGGCTGATACCGGAGTTGAGGGGGTTGAGCTATGAGGAGAGGCTGAATAAACTGGGCTTGTACTCGTTAGAGTTTAGAAGAATGAGGGGAGATCTCATTGAGACGTATAAGATGATGAATGGGATGGATAGGATAGAGGTGGAAAGACTCTTCCCGCTCAAAAAAGACAGTAGGACTAGGGGGCACAGCCTCAAGATAAAAAGGGGGCGGTTTAGAACGGAGTTGAGGAGGAACTTCTTCACTCAAAGGGTGGTGAATCTCTGGAATTCTCTGCCCGTTGAAGTGGTGGAGGCTGCCTCGCTAAATATTTTTAAGACGCGAGTTGATGGGTTTTTGATAAGAGAGGGGATTAAGGGTTATGGGGAGAGGGCGGGAAAGTGGAACTGAGACACGACAGATCAGCCATGATCTTATTGAATGGCGGGGCAGGCTCGAAGGGCTGGATGGCCTACTCCTGCTCCTATTTCTTATGTTCTTAACTGCAACTTTGCAAATAGAATCAACCCTTAGGTTCAGAAGTAATTTTTAGAATTTATTTCTGGGATTTGGTGTTACTGGAAAAGGTGGCATTTATTACCAGTCCCTAATTGCAGCTTCTCCTCTGCATGGGGGAAGGAGCTTTAAACTGTGAAACACTGAGTGGTTTGATAATCAGGCTTTCTTCTCTTTGCTTCCAGTTATGGAAAGGCAGATGGCAGGGGAATGACATTGTGATCAAAGTCCTGAAAGTGCGTGACTGGACCACGCGGAAAAGCCGGGACTTCAACGAAGAATATCCAAAGCTCAGGTGAGTGCAGCATGAGTATAGAGTGGTATCTGGGAAATGAGGCAGCAGTGGTATTGGGAAATGACAGTAAGAAGCCTCAAGACACCAGGTTAAAGTCCAACAGATTTATTTGTAGCAAATGCCACTAGCTTTTGGAACTGGCTGTTCCTTCATCAGGTGGGTGCTATGAGGCAGGGGTGGTATATGGGAAATGAGGCAGGGGTGGTATATGGGAAATGAGGCAGGGGTGGTATATGGGAAATGAGGCAGGGGTGGTATATGGTGCATGCTGTGGAATTGGAGATTGTGTGTGAGCGTATGTGTGAGGAGTGAAATCAGTTTGTTATCTGCATCAAATTCTTTTGTTTTGATAATAATCTCCTGTCTCTGCAGAATATTCTCCCATCCTAACGTGCTGCCTGTTCTTGGAGCCTGTCAGTCTCCACCAGCCCCACACCCCATCATCATCACACACTGGATGCCTTATGGGTCTCTGTACAATGTACTGCACGAAGGAACAAGTGAGTCTGGGGAGACGTGAAGTGTTTGTAAAACCCTGAAAGCTGTTGAGGAAGTTGAGCAAATTTCTGCGATCAGCTGTACAGACTGGGAAGGTTGCAGCTCGCTGGATTGAGCACTCTCAGGGCAGCACTCCAGATATAACTGGAAAAGGAAGAACCTGCATTTATCCCTTGCCAGTGGTCTGAGAGTTAGTTACAGAATGCAGTGAGCTTGGCACATCATAATTTCATCTAGTAATCTCAGCTTCCTTAAGCTTAATTGGGGAAATGTCACCCAGTGTATGTAAACCTCTGAGGAGGTTTGGGCATTGACAGAAAGACCCAGCTGTGTCTGTGCGGTGGTAAGGCAAGAAACAGGGAGACAATGCAGCTTAATAAGTGGCTTGAGAGTTGGTGCAAGAGGGAGGGCTTCAGATTTTTCGACGACTGGCATCTTTTCCAGTGTGGATGGGACCTGTGCAAAAAGAATGGGTTGTATCTTAACTGGAAGGGCACTAACAACCTCGCGGGAGAATTGATTGTGCAGTTTAGGTAGATTTAAATTAATAAGGCGGGGGGGATGGGATCCACAGCTGTAGGTCAGAGAGTACAGAGACTGGAGAACTCAGTGAATAGGTCCAGTAAGGCTAAGAGAAATAAAACTCAAGGAGCGTGTACAAAACATGACAGGACAGATGGTCTGAGGTGTGTTTGATTTAATGCAAGGAGTATGACAGGTAAGGCAGATGAACTTAAAGCTTAGATTATCACATGAAATTATGATGTTGTGACAAATAGGGAAACTTAGATGAAAGAAGGGAAGGACTGACAGCTCAGCATTCCAGGATTTAGATGCTTCACGTGAAACAGAGAGGGTGGCAAGAGAGGTGGGGATGTTGCTTTACTGATGAGGGAGAATATCAGCTAAACAGAGGGAGGACACCATGGTGGGATCATACGGTGAGGCCATATGGGTAGAACTCAGGAACAGGAACAGTGCAGTCATACTGTTGGGTTTTACTACAGACCTCCCAACAGCCAACGTGAAGGAACTGATATGTCAGCAGATTATAGGGTGATGTAAAAACAACAGGGTTGTTGTGATGGGTGATTTTAACTTCCCCAAGATAGACTGGGATTCCTTTAGTGCCAGGTCTTGGAAGGGACAGAGTTTGTTCAGTGTGTCCATGAGAGCTTCTTGAGGCAATATGGAGATAGTTCCACCTGAGTTAGACTATCTTAGACCTGGTTCTGGGAAACGAGCCCAGACAGGTGATTGATGTCTCACTGGGGGGACCAAGAAAGTTCTAAACTGGGGGAAGGCTAACTATGGCAAATTTTTTACACAGAGTAGTGGGTGCCTGGAACTCGCTGCTGGGGGAGATAGCGGAAGCAGACATGGGAGTGAGTTTTAAGGGGCATCTTGACAAGTACATGAATAGGATGGGAATAGAGGGATATGGTCCCCGGAAGGGTAGGGGGTTTTAGTTAAATCGGGCAGCATGGTTGGTGTAGGCTTGGAGGGGCTGAAGGGCCTGTTCCCATGCTGTAATTTTCTTTGTTCTTGTTCTTTGTTATTGGGCAGGTGTTAGGGAACGTAGACTGGGGGTGACTGTTTGAGGGTAAATCCACATTGGGTATGTCTTTTAAAAGTCAGTTGTTAACAATTCAGGACAAGTATGTCCCTGTAAAAATGAAGGATAAAGCTGGCAAAATTTGGGAACCCTGGATGATGAGAGACTGTGAGCTTAGCGAAAATGGAAGAAGAAGGCATACGTAAATTTCAGGAAACAGAAACAGATAAGGCATTTGAGGAATATAGAGACAGCAGGAAAGCTTAAACAGGGAGTGTTGGGGGCAGAAAGGGGCCATGAAATGTCCTTGGCAGGCAGGATTGAAGAGAATCTACAGGCTCTTTATGCATATATAAGGAGGGAGAGGGTAGCTAAGGAAAGGGTAGGTCCACTGAGGATAGTGGAGGGAATTTGTGTGTGGACCCAAATGAGTTGGGTGAGGTTCTTAACGAGTACTTTGCATCAGTATTCACAAAGGAGAAGGATGTGGTGGATGGGAGTGTAGAATGGAGAATGTTGACATTTGAGGACATGTTGAGATAAAAAGGGAGGAGTGATTGGAGGTTTTGAAAAACATTAAAGTGGACAAGTCCCTGGGGCCAGATAGGGTCTATCCTAGAATACTGAGAGAGGCGAGGGAAGAAATTGCTGAGGCCTCGGCCAATAACTTTGTATCCTCTTTAGTCACGGGTGAGGTACCAGAGGATTGGAGAGCCGTTAGTATTGTTCCTCTGTTTAAGAAGGGCAGAAGACACAATTCAGGAAATTACAGGCCTGAGACCCTTACATCAGTGGTGGGAAAATTGTTGGAGAAGATTCTTAGGGTTAGGATGTACTCACCTCTGGAAGAGAACAGGACTATTAGCGATAGGCAACATGGTTTTGTGAAGGGGAGGTATGTCTCACAAAATTAATTGAGTTCTTTGAGGAAGTGACCAGAAAAATTGACCAGGGCAGTAGGTTCCTCATGACTGGCTTGGGCATAGAAAGCAGAGAGTAGCATGGAATGGTATTTTTCTAACTGAAGGTTTGTGGCAAGTGGTGTTCCTCAGGGATCAGTGCTGGGCCTCTGTTATTTGTAATATATATAAATGATTTGGAGGAAAATGTAAGTGGTTTGATTAGTAAATTTGCAGATGATACAAAAATTGGGGGAATAGTGGATAGTGAGGAGGGTGGACAGAGGTTACAGCAGGATATAAATCAGCTGGAGACCTTGGCCGAAAGATGGCAGATGGAACTCAATCCGGACAAATGTGATGTGACGCAATTTGGAAAGTCTAATGCAGAGGGAAAGTATACACTAAATGGTAGAATCCTTAGAAATATTAGCATACAGAGCAATCTAGCCGTGCAGATCCACAGTTCCCTGAAGGTGGCAACTCAGATGGACTAAGTGGTCGAGAAGGTTTCTAGCATGCTGGCCTTCAGTTGTCGGGACGTTGACTATAGGTTTTGGAAAATCATGCTGCAGCTGGATAAAACTTTGGTTAGGCTGCATTTGGAGTATTGTGTACAATTCTGGTCATCACACTACAGGAAGGATGCATTGAAAAGGATGCAGAGCAGATTTACCAGGATGTTGCCTGGTTTGGAGGATATGGACTATGAGGAAAGTCAACTCACTTGGATTGTTTTCATTGGAGCATCGGAGGATGAGGTGAACCAGGTAGAGGTTTATGACAGGCTTGGATAAAATGGATAGTCAGAGCCTTTTTCCCAGGGTCGAAAGGTCAATTATTTGGGGGCTTGAAAGTGAGAGGAATAAAGTTTAAAAGAGATGTATGGGCAAGTTTTTGACACACAGGGCGGTGAATGCCTGGAATGCGCTTCCGGAGGAGGTGGTGGAAGCAGATTCAAGAGGCATTTGGATAGATACATGAATAGGCAGGGAATAGAGGGATATGGACCACGTAGAGGCAAAAAAGTATCAGATTGAAGAGGCATCGTCAGTACAGATTTGGTGGGCCAAATGACCTGTTCCTGGGCTGTACTGCTGTTTGTTTTTTGTTCTCCAGGTGCTCCAGTTCCTCCCACAGTCCCAAAGCTGTAAAGGTTAGGTGGATTGGCCATGGATAATGTTTGGGATAATGGGAATGTGGTGGGTGGTGGGCATGGATAAGATGCTCTTCTGGAGAGTTGCTGCAGACTCGATGGACCGAATGGCCTGGTTCTGCACTATAGGGATTCTATGTTTCCCATTGTTAACAGGTTCCTTGGTGTTTCAAGCTCACTCATGCAGAATAGACACTTGTAACTGTCCAATACTGCAAGCTTTCAACATCTGCACAGAAAACTGGGGCATTAAAATCCATGATACACTCAGGGCCAGAATTAGATGAATGTAGAGTGGGAGGGGACGTAAACCCTCAGAGGGTCGGAGATTATCAAAATAGGGAGAGGCGAAACTCTGGAGGAATTTGCAAATAAGGGTGAGAATTTTCAAACGGACATTGCTTTACTAAGAGTTGGTGTAAATTAACAAGCATGGGTGATAGAGTAACAGAGACAGGCAGCAGAGGTTCGGGTGGTCTCCAGTTAAGAGAGGGGAGAATGTGGGAAGGTGGTCAGGAATACATTGGAATCACTAAGCCTTTGAAGCTGCTCCTCCAGTAATCCCGAGGGATCTTTAACTTTCGACTTAAAGGACTACAGGGTGATTTAGGAGACGTGTTGGCGCGTGGTATTGTGACTGGATTAGTAATCCAGAAATCCCAAGTAAGATCTGGGGATCTGGGGACCTGGGTTCAAGTCCCACTACAGCAGGTAGTGATATTTGAATTCAATAAAAAGTCTAATGGTGACCATGAAACCCTTGCCGATTGGTGTAAAAACCCACTTAGTTTACTGATGTCCTTCAGGAAAGGAAATCTGCCGTCTTTACCCGGTCTGGCCGACATGTAACTCCAGATCCTCAACAGTGGTTGTTGACTCTCAAATGCCCCCTGAAATGGAGGGCAGTTAGAGATGGGCTATAGATGCTGATCCAGCCAGCGACACCCACATCCTGTAAATAGAACATAGAACATTACATCGCAGAACAGGCCCTTCGGCCCACGATGTTGCGCCGACCAATTAAAAAGCAATGACCCTCTAACCTAAACCAAACCCTTTCCATCCATAAACCTATCCACAGATCTCTTAAACGCCCCCAAACTAGGCGCATTTACAACTGCAGCAGGCAGGGCATTCCAATCCCTCACCACCCTCTGGGTAAAGAACCTACTCCTGACATCCGTCCTATAACTACCCCCCCTTAATTTAAAGCTATGCCCCCTCGTGCTAGCTTTCTCCATCCGAGGAAAAAGGCTATCACTGTCCACCCTATCTAAACCTCTAATCATCTTACATGTTTCAATAAGGTCCCCTCTTAGCCGCCTTCTTTCCAGTGAAAACAACCCCAAATCCCTCAGTCTCTCCTCGTAGGACCTCCCCTCCATACCAGGCAACATCCTGGTAAACCTCCTCTGCACCCTCTCCAAAGCCTCCACTTCCTTCCTGTAATGTGGGGACCAGAACTGCACACAGTACTCCAAGTGTGGCCGCACCAGAGTTGTGTACAGTTGCAACATGACGCTGCGACTCCTAAATTCAATCCCCCTACCAATAAACGCCAAGACACCGTATGCCTTCTTAACAACCTTATCTACTTGATTCCCAACTTTCAGGGATCTATGTACACATACACCTAGATCCCTCTGTTCATCCACACTATTCAAAGTCCTCCCGTTAGCCCTATACTCGACACATCTGTTATTCCTACCAAAGTGAATTACCTCACACTTCTCCGCATTAAACTCCATCCGCCACCTCTCGGCCCAGCTCTGCAACCTGTCTAAGTCTCTCTGTAAACTATGACACCCTCACAATCTACCACACCTCCGACTTTGGTGTCATCAGCAAATTTACTAATCCACCCAACTATACCCTCATCCAGATCATTAATAAAAATTACAAACAGCAGTGGCCCCAAAACAGATCCCTGAGGCACACCACTCGTAACCGAACTCCATGACGAATATTTACCGTCAACCACCACCCTCTGTCTCCTATCTGCTAGCCAATTCCTGATCCAATTTCCTAGACTACCCTCAATCCCATACATCTGCATTTTCTGCAGAAGCCTACCATGGTGAACCTTATCAAACACCTTACTAAAATCCATATATACCAAGTCAACTGCCTTACCCCCATCCACCTCTTTGGTCACTTTCTCAAAAAACTCAATAAGGTTAGTAAGGCACGACCTACCCGCTACAAAACCATGCTGACTATCTCCAATCAATTCATTACTCTCCAAATAACTATAAATCCTATCCCTAATAATTTTTTCTAAAACCTTGCCCACAACAGAAGTAAGACTCACCGGTCTATAATTCCCGGGGAAGTCTCTGTTCCCCTCCTTAAACAATGGGACAACATTCGCTATCCTCCAATCCTCCGGTACTATACCTGAGACCAACGACGACCTGAAGATCAGAGCCAGAGGCTCTGCAATCACCTCTCTTGCCTCCCAGAGAATCCTAGGGTAAATCCCATCCGGACCAGGGGACTTATCTATTTTCAAACCCTCAAGAATATCCAGCACATCCCCCTTATCAACTGCAATACTGTCTATTTTACACCCCTGCAACCCAGTGTCCTCCTCAGCTATATCCATGTCCCCCTGCGTGAACACCGAAGAGAAATATTGGTTCAATGCCTCTCCAATCTCTTCCGGTTCCACACACAACTTCCCTCTGCTGTCTGTAACTGGCCCTAATCTTGCCCTAACCAACCTTCTGTTCTTGACATACCTATAGAACGCCTTAGGATTCTCCTTAATCCTATCAGCCAAAGTCTTCTCATGTCCTCTTTTAGCCCTTCTTAACTCACTCTTTAACTCCCTCCTAGCCAATCTAAAGCTTTCTAGTGCACTACCTGAGCCCTCAAGTCTCATCCGAACATAAGCCTCCTTTTTCTTTTTAACCAGCGAATCAACTTTTTTAGTGCACCACGGTTCCCTAGCCCTACCAAATCCTCCTTGCCTGACAGGGACATACCTATCACGGACTCGCAGTAGCTGCTCCTTGAAAAAACTCCACATTTCGGACGTTCCCAGTCCCTGTAATCTCCTAGTCCAACCTATGCTTCCTAATTCTCTCCTAATGGCCTCATAATTACCCTTCCCCCAGCTAAATCTACTGACCCGAGGTTCATGCCTATCCCTTTCCATCACTAAGGTGAATGTAACCGAATTGTGGTCACTATCACCAAAATGCACCCCAACTTCCAAGTCTAGCACCTGGTCTGCCTCATTTCCCAGCACCAAATCCAATATAGCCTCACCTCTAGTTGGCCTATCTACATACTGAGTCAAATGATAAAACAAACATCTGAAAGAAGGCACCAGAACATTGCATCTTGGAGTGTCACATTCCCTCAGCACTGATCCTCTGACAGTGCAGCACTCCCTCAGTACTGACCCTCTGACAGTGCGGCACTCCCTCAGCACTGACCCTCTGACAGTGCGGCGCTCCCTCAGCACTGACCCTCTGACAGTGCGGCACTCCCTCAGCACTGATCTCTGACAGTGCGGCGCTCCCTCAGCACTGACCCTCTGACAGTGCGGCACTCCCTCAGCACTGACCCTCTGACAGTGCGGCACTCCCTCAGCACTGACCCTCTGACAGTGCGGCACTCCCTCAGCACTGACCCTCTGACAGTGCGGCACTCCCTCAGCACTGACCCCCTGACAGTGCGGCACTCCCTCAGCACTGACCCTCTGACAGTGCGGCGCTCCCTCAGCACTGACCCTCTGACAGTGCGGCGCTCCCTCAGCACTGACCCTCTGACAGTGCGGCACTCCCTCAGCACTGACCCTCTGACAGTGCGGCACTCCCTCAGATCTCTCTCCTTCACTTTTGCTCTGTCGTTTTCAGATTTTGTGGTGGACCAGACCCAAGCGGTGAAGTTTGCCTTGGACATTGCCCGGGGATTGGCTTTTCTGCACACCCTGGAACCCCTCATCCCAAGACATTACGTCAATAGCAAGAGCATCATGGTGAGCTGTCTGCATCTTGATTCACTCAAACTGTGCGTGGTGGTGGCATGGTGATCGGGTTTGTATGGGCTGAAATATTAAACAACAATCGTAATGAGGAATGCAAAATATCAGTCTTGTCATTTTAAATAATTTTGTAGGTTGGGAGATTACCAGGGAAATACGTGTGTTTATGGACCAGTAAAAAATGTTTAAAAATTACAGCCAGATCTTTCAGGAATAAAAGTGAGATACGCGTTTGTACATTAAGCGGGGTCAGAGTGTAGAACGCTCTTCAAACGGCAGCTGATGCCTGACCAGTTTGGAAAGTCCAGAGCTGTGATCGTCTATCCAGACAATGCAGTTTGTGGGAAGGAAGAGTGAGAAAACATCTTGCAAGGAGATTGGATAGTTAGGGGAATGGATGGACCTTTCTGTGGTATGACTCCAGGATGCTGTGTTACCTTCTTGGTGGCAGGGTCAAGGATGACATTGTGCGACCGCAGAGCATTTAGAGAGAGGAGGGTGAACAGCGAGAGCTTGTCGTGTACATCAGCACCAACAACATTGCTGGAAAGTGGGATGTGCAGGCAGAGTTTAGGGAGCCAGGAAGGAAACTAGCAAGCAGCATCTGAAAGGTAGTATTACTCCCCATCCAGTGTCAGTGAGGGGAAATAGAGAAGGATGGAGCAGTAAAGTTCATGGCTATGGACATAGCTCATTGGGACCAGCTCTGGGGAAATAGGATTTAGACCAGGCAAGCAGGTTACACCACAAGAGAGTAAAAATCTGTGGATAGAATAGAGAAGCTGGGATGATGCTCCTTCGAGGATAAGGTTAAGAGAATATTTACCAAGAATTTAAGGGAAGGTAAAAGTCTGGTGTTTTATTGCTAGACTATTAATCCACATTCGGCTAACGTTCTGGGGACCCAGGTTCAAATCCTGCCGTGGCAGATGGTGGAATTTGAATTCAATAAATAAAATCTGGAATTAAATCAATTCATTGTCTATTGTTGGAAAAATCTATCCAGATTACTAATGTCACTTTAGGGAAGGAAGTCTGCTGTCCTTACCTAGTCTGGCCAACATGTGACTCCAGAGCCATAGCAATGTGGTTGACTCGCAACTGCCCTCTGAAATGGCTGAGTGAGGCACTCAGTTACAACTAGGGATGGGTTATAAATCCTGGCCAGCCAGTGACACCATGTCTCACAAATGAAGAAAAAAAACATCAAACTTATCGCACAGAAACATTTGCTCAAAATCATCAGGGGACTGGACAGAGTAGATAGGAAAAAACCCCTCTCATTGGTGGAAGGGTTGAAAAACAGGGAACATCATGAGAAAGATCTTTTGCAGATACCAATACGTGTTTAGGATCTGGGAACCAGTCTGGGAATGTGGTCGAGGCAGATGGAATTGTGAGTTACAAAGAGAATTGGTAATTTTCTGAGGAGAGAAACCTTGCTGGATGAGAGGAGAGGGTTGCTAAGTGGTACTGGGTGAGTTGATCTTTCAGAGAGGCAGCCCAGACACAAGGGGACAAATGGTCTCCTCCTTTGTGCTAAATTCTAATTCCAACTGTTAGTTTTGTATCTGAGATTGAGAGATCTTTGTTAGCCAGATGTTTGAAGAGAAATGGGGGCAATCGTGGTGATCTCATTTAATGATGAAACACAGTCTATAACAGGCTGATTGGTTGCCTCCTGTTGCTGGATCAATCTCTCATTGATTCTGAAACATGAACAGGAACCTTTTCTCCCGTTACATCTCAACTCAGCCCCGTTTATCACTTCCTGTTTTCTGATAAACAGATTGATGAGGACATGACAGCTCGAATCAGCATGGCCGATGTTAAGTTTTCCTTCCAGTGCCCAGGGCGAATGTATGCTCCAGCCTGGGTCGCCCCAGAAGGTAAACTAATCCACTTGTATCTTTATTACTGTTCATTGAACCATAGACTGCACTATGCACTTTGGGTACTCTGATGTTAGACTAAGCGGTCTGTAATTCCCTGTTTTCTCCCTCACTCCTTTTTAAAATCATTCACCTGATGAAGGGGCAGCGCTCTGAAAGCTCATGCTACCAAATAAACCTGTTGGACTTTAACCTGGTGTTGTGAAATTTCTTATTGTGCCTTTTTTAAATAGTGGGATTACAGTTGTCACCCTCCAATCTGCTGGCACTGTTCCAGAATCTACAGAATTTTGAAAAATAACAACCAATGTGTGCAATATTTCCATGGCCACCTTCTTCAGTGCTTTGAGATGTTGATTATCAGCTTTCAGTCCCATTCCTTTATCCAGCTCTATTTTTCTAGTAATACTAATTTCCATCAGTCCCTCTTCCTCAGTAGACATTTGGTTCCCTGGAGTTTTTGGGAAGTTATTTGTGTCTTCCCCCATGAGGACAGAACTAAACTAATTGTTTAATTGCTCTGTCATTTCCTGTTCTCTATTATAAGAACATAAGAAATAGGAGCAGGAGTAGGCCATCCAGCCCTTCGAGCCTGCCCCACCATTCAGTAAGATCATGGCTGATCTGTCGCTGCTCAGTTCCACTTTCCCGCCCTCTCCCCATAACCCTTAATCCCCTCTCCTATCAAAAACCCATCAACCCGCGTCTTAAAAATATTTAGTGAGGCAGCCTCCACCCACTTCAACGGGCAGAGAATTCCAGAGATTCACCACCCTTTGAGTGAAGAAGTTCCTCCTCAACTCCGTTCTAAACCGCCCCCCTTTTTATCTTGAGGCTGTGCCCCCTAGTCCTACTGTCTTTTTTGAGCGGGAAGAGTCTTTCCACCTCTATCCTATCCATCCCATTCATCATCTTATACGTCTCAATGAGATCTCCCCTCATTCTTCTAAACTCTAACGAGTACAAGCCTAGTTTATTCAGCCTCTCCTCATAGCTCAACCCCCTCAACTCCGGTATCAGCCTAGTAAACCTCCTCTGCACTCCCTCCAAGGCCAAAATATCTTTGCGCAGGTGCGGTGCCCAAAACTGCACACAGTACTCCAGCTGCGGCCTCACCAATGCCCTATACAGCTGCAGCAAGACCTCCCTACTTTTATATTCAATCCCCCTCGCTATGAAGGCCAGCATCCGATTCGCCTTCCTGACCACCTGCTGCACCTGCAAGCTGGGTTTTTGCGACTCATGTAAATCCTCCTGTTTCAGACTGTAAGGAACCTACATTTGTCTTCACTAATCTCTCCTTTCCTATATTTATAGAAGCTTTTACAGTTTACTTTTATAACACTTGCAACTTTACCCTCATAATCTCTTTGTTCTCCTTTGCTGAATTCTGAACTTCTCAATCCTCAAATTTGCTACTTTTTCTCTCATTTTTTTTGAATCTAATACTATCTTTAATTTCTTTTTGTTTTCATGGTTGGGCCATGTTTCTTGTGTTTTTATGACAGAGAGGAATGTATAACTGTTGCAATGTAAAAATTTATTACTTAAATATTAGCCACTGCCTATTCGCCATCATGGCTTTTGATGATGTTTCCCAATCTGTCTTAGCCAATTCCTGCCTCATGTCTTTGTACTTTCTTTTGTTTGGATTTGAGACCCTAATTTCAGATTAGACTTCCTCCCTTTTCATCCTGATGAGAAATTCTATCATGTTCCAGTCGCTGTTCCCTAAAGGACTCTGCACAACAAGATTATTCATTATCTCCTCATTGCACAATACCAAACCTTGGACAGCAAGTTCCCTAGTTGATTCTCAACATATTGGTCTATAAAATTCATCACCACAATATTGTTGCTAATTTGGTTTGCCTGATCTATATGGAGATTAGTCGCCCATGATTACTGCAGCATCCTTGTTACACGCATCCCAAATTTCCTGCTTAATTTCATCCTCTACCTTACCATACTGTTTGGAGGCCTATAGACAACTTCAGCTAATGTTCTCTGCTCTTTACTGCCTCTTCGTTCCACCCAGACTGACTCTGTATCTAGATTTTCTGAGCCAATATCCTCTCTCGCTATTGCTTGACCAACACCACCCCACCTCCTTCACCTTCTGCTCTTGGTTATTCAGTTTCCAGCCTTGGTTACCCTGCAGCCAGGTCTCCGTAATAGCAATCACATTGTATTTGATTTATTATTGTCACATGTATTGGTATAAAGTGAAAAGTATTGTAACTTGTGCACTAAACAGACAAAACATTTACAACTATCTGTGCTGTTAATTCATCTCCCTGACTTTATTGCAACTGCTCCATTCATTTTAAACTTGTCTTTTTAACATTTTTATACATGGTTTTTCATACGATGGCCCTATTTGCTGCTGGCCCTCATTCCCTCTGCCTTCCACTTTTGCTTTCTACTCTTCTGTCTTTCATCTCTGTTTTCCTCTCCTGTGTCTCCCATCCCCCTGCCACTCGAGTTTAAAGCCCCCCCCAATGAAACTCACAAAAACCCCTGTCAGGATATTGCTCCAATCCAGCTGGCGTGCAACCCGTCCAACTTGTACATGTCTCATTTCCCAGGAATCCCTCCCTCCTACACCATCTCTCCAGCCACAAGTTCATCTGGTCTATTTCCCTATTCCACCTCATGGTGAATTAATACTGGAGCATTCAGTTAAACTCTCATCACCTCTCTCTCTGACCTGCTAATATGAACATGAAAGTAGGCCGATTATAACCTTATGATCTGACTGCATTCTGTCACAGACTGAAACGTTCACTGTAGTTAGTTGGTGCTCAGTTTAATATTATTATAATCCAGTGTGTTCTGATCGTTTCCCTTTTTGAACACAGCACTTCAGAAAAAGCCGGAAGAGATTAACAGGAGGTCTGCGGACATGTGGAGCTTTGCTATTCTCCTGTGGGAGCTGGTGACCAGGGAGGTTCCCTTTGCAGATCTCTCCAACATGGAGATTGGAATGAAGGTGAGTTGATTCACCTCCTGACTGGGCAGCTCCCAAAAGAAAAAAGTCCCGACTCCCATCCTTTGACCACATGGACAGTGAGGTGTTACGTGGGTCTGTCAGGGGTTCTGCAGGAATCAATGGGTTAAATTTCACCTGACGAAGGGGCTAACCCGAAAGCTTAGTGCGTTTACTATCAAATAAATCGGTTGGACTGAAACCTGGTGTTGTCAGACTATTTACTGTGTTTACCCCAGTCCAACGCCGGCATACCCACATCATTTAAATTATGAAGACAGGTTGTTGAAATTTGGTTTTTATTGTTTTGAATTTACGAGTTTGAATGATTGATCTGATGGAGGTGTGAAAATAATGTTGCCAGGCATGGTCCAGTGGGTAAGTTGAAATCTCTGAACCGTTTTGTGGGATCAAGTCCACTTTCCCAAACTCAGAATCAAAATCCAGACTGACAAGCTCATGGTACTCTGTCAGAGGGTCAGTGCTGAGGGAGTGCCGCACTGTCAGAGGGTCAGTGCTGAGGGAGTGCCGCACTGTCAGAGGGTCAGTGCTGAGGGAGCGCCGCACTGTCAGAGGGTCAGTGCTGAGGGAGTGCCGCACTGTCAGAGGGTCAGTGCTGAGGGAGTGCCGCACTGTCAGAGGGTCAGTGCTGAGGGAGTGCCGCACTGTCAGAGGGTCAGTGCTGAGGGAGTGCCGCACTGTCAGAGGGTCAGTGCTGAGGGAGCGCCGCACTGTCAGAGGGTCAGTGCTGAGGGAGCGCCGCACTGTCAGAGGGTCAGTGCTGAGGGAGCGCCGCACTGTCAGAGGGTCAGTGCTGAGGGAGCGCCGCACTGTCAGAGGGTCAGTGCTGAGGGAGTGCCGCACTGTCAGAGGGTCAGTGCTGAGGGAGTGCCGCACTGTCAGAGGGTCAGTGCTGAGGGAGTGCCGCACTGTCAGAGGGTCAGTGCTGAGGGAGCGCCGCACTGTCAGAGGGTCAGTGCTGAGGGAGCGCCGCACTGTCAGAGGGTCAGTGCTGAGGGAGCGCCGCACTGTCAGAGGGTCAGTGCTGAGGGAGCGCCGCACTGTCAGAGGGTCAGTGCTGAGGGAGTGCCGCACTGTCAGAGGGTCAGTGCTGAGGGAGTGCCGCACTGTCAGAGGGTCAGTGCTGAGGGAGTGCCGCACTGTCAGAGGGTCAGTGCTGAGGGAGTGCCGCACTGTCAGAGGGTCAGTACTGAAGTGTCAGAAGGCCTAGGTTGCAGGAAGTCCTGTGTTGCCTTAAGTGTTTTTTTTCAGATGTGCAGTTATACTAATTGAAGAATATTTGAAGTGTTTAACCTGTTGGGTCGGATTTTGCAGGTGTCTCTGGAAGGTCTGCGGCCTACAATCCCCCCTGGAATCTCCCCCCATATCTGTAAACTGATGAAGATCTGCATGAACGAGGATCCAGCAAAAAGACCAAAGTTCGACATGATTGTGCCTATAATGGAGAAGATGCAAGACAAGTAGATAAAGAGCGGGTGGAAGGATTTTGTTCCCTTTACTCCCAACCTGTCAGCCTTACAGCTTCCAGTAACCGCACGCAGCCTCTGCAGGACTATCCCACCATGAAGACTCTCACTGCCCCAGGACTCTGACTGGAGAGCTCGCAGTTTCAGAAACCTGTTACTATCTCCATTTGTTTACAGTGAGTGTGTCTGTTGCAGCCTTTTCTCTGCCTATTTTATACTGAGAGAACTCTGTTAATCCCTGGGGGTACAAGGCCTTCATTACCATCCAATCTGATCATAGGGATGACTTAAAATCAAATTGAGTGGAATCCCGTCAGCTGATCCCTGGATTAGAGAGGGCAAATCAGCCAGGGTTCCTGCTCCAGATCACTGCCGGTGCTAATCCTTGGAATGGTACACTGTCTGTTGGTGGGACAGGTACAGGGTCACTGTCTGGCTCTGTCTGTGACTCTCCAGGATGGGACTGCTGTAGTTACTGTTGTCATTATTCGTAAATAATCACCGCCAAACATCTGCTTTATTATTCACTGCACTCTCCTAACCTGGATCTGATTGCAATTCTACCCTGTAAAAGCATTATCAAACCTGTTCTCTTCCAATCACCCCCTCCCCTCACTCCCACCTGGGACTAAAGTTTACCATAGTGTCCAGAAGGTCAGTGTCTGACCAGCCTGTCCCTGTCAGAGGGGAACCTTTGGCAATTAGAAACTTAGTCTAATCAGGGTTAGACTGGGAGACTTTCCCAATGTTTCGTAGCCACTGTGTTTCTCTGAGCAATCCCAGGCCCAGGCCCTTACTGTTTATGTCCTGTTCTCTCACTGGTCTGTGTGTGGGAGATGCGAAGACCTTGTTTCTGCCTCCCTTTCCCCGAGCTGTGACCCGTGCAATGGTCAATCTTCACTAACTCGTCTACCCAGTGTTGCCACCTACTGGATCCTGAACATATTAGTGTTGAGTCCTTGG
The DNA here is from genome assembly GCF_965287045.1 of Carcharhinus amblyrhynchos. Classification (NCBI taxonomy): domain Eukaryota; kingdom Metazoa; phylum Chordata; class Chondrichthyes; order Carcharhiniformes; family Carcharhinidae; genus Carcharhinus; species Carcharhinus amblyrhynchos. The sequence goes on along the minus strand of NC_137333.1, from coordinate 107,901,855 downwards.
GCCAGGCAGCATTAACATTGCTCAAATGGAAATGCTAACCATTGATGTAATTTATATAACACTTGTTTTTCTGATTTATTCTTACATATATTGCTGTTTAACTGAAAATGTAACTTTATGGACTTTTCATTAAAGAGGGATGGATTTCCAAGTTACAGCATGTGTTTGTACATCTCATTGTCAGATATCTGGAATTTGACACTCTCCAAGACAATCACTTGCAAAGTAATCTGCTGGCCTTCTAACCATTTCCTGGCATTTTTTACATCCACCTAACCGTTTCCAAAAACTAAAGTCACCGTAGCCCGCAAAAGACCATAGGCTGTGACCGGTGGTGATTTAACCTGAGGGACAAGGTCAAGAAAGCGGGGCTTTTATGGGTAACCTCAGCTGGTGTGGGAATTGAACCCACGCTGTTGGAGTTGCTCTGCATCACTAACCAGCCATCCAACCAAGCTAAACTACCCCCCAAAACAGTACCACTGACAACCCCACCCCCTGCCATCACTCACCGAGATTCTGTGTTCAGTCCTGAAGTGTATTCTTGAATCCATGATCTCCTGTCTCAACAATTCATTGCATTTATATAGTGCCTTTAAAGTAATAAACTTGAAGGCATTTCACAGGAGCGTTATCAGACCAAATTTGGCACCAATTCACTTGAGGTTTGAGGAAAGGTCGGATCAAAGAGGTAGGTGGGAGTTGTTGGGAGGGAATTCCAGAGTTAAGGCTGCCAGTGTTGGAGTGATCCATGATGGACCACAGACCAGAATTGGAGAAGTGCAGAGATCTCGGGGAGATGTAGGGTGTCTCCCTGCCCCCCTCTGATTCAATGCTCTTCCTCATATTGATCACTGTGTGTGTCTGGCCGAGATCTGCTGTCTAATCACAGTGACTGCGCCGACATCTTCCAGAATTCCTCTGTGACGTCTCCCTGCCGTCCTCTGATTCGATGCCATTCTGTCTCTCTGAAATATTATGTACCCGGGAATATTTATTTATTCCCAGTCTTACTCAGTTTGTAACTATGACTCTGTAATGATGATTAAATCTAAATCATTTACCTCTGTACCACAAGTTCATTTTACTTGTTGCAGATGTTTTGTGCATTTAGATAGAGAAATTTAATTTTCTAAATGTCCATTCTGTGCACTGACATTATTCACTGATGTACATTTTTAATTGAACTCTTGCTTCCTGCCCCACTCTGCTTCTCTTCACCTGGATCACTAAACTGTTCCCATACCCCCATCTTTCTCTTTGGACTTCATATTCCCCCTTCACTCATACCACCAACTCCCCCCCCCTCCTCACCCTCATCCAACCCCCAACTCCCCTCCCCTCACCCTCATCCAACTCCCCCCCTCACCCTCATCCAACCCCCAACTCCCCTCCCCTCACCCTCATCCAACCCCCAACTCCCCCCCTCACCCTCATCCAACCCCCAACTCCCCCCCTCACCCTCATCCAACCCCCAACTCCCCCCCTCACCCTCATCCAACTCCCCCCCTCACCCTCATCCAACTCCCCCCCTCACCCTCATCCAACCCCCAACTCCCCCCCTCACCCTCATCCAACCCCCAACTCCCCCCCTCACCCTCATCCAACCCCCAACTCCCCCCCTCACCCTCATCCAACCCCCAACTCCCCCCCCTCACCCTCATCCAACCCCCAACTCCCCCCCTCACCCTCATCCAACCCCCAACTCCCCCCCTCACCCTCATCCAACCCCCAACTCCCCCCCTCACCCTCATCCAACCCCCAACTCCCCCCCTCACCCTCATCCAACCCCCAACTCCCCCCCTCACCCTCATCCAACCCCCAACTCCCCCCCTCACCCTCATCCAACCCCCAACTCCCCCCCCACCCTCATCCAACCCCCAACTCCCCCCCTCACCCTCATCCAACCCCCAACTCCCCCCCCTCACCCTCATCCAACCCCCAACTCCCCCCCTCACCCTCATCCAACCCCCAACTCCCCCCCCTCACCCTCATCCAACCCCCAACTCCCCCCCAACACCCCTCCCACCACTCCCTTCCCTCCCACTCCACTCCCTCCCACCTCCCACTCCACTCCCTCCCACCTCCCACCCCACTCCACTCCACTCCACTCCCTCCCACCTCCCACTCCACTCCACTCCCTCCCACTCCCACTCCTACTCCCATTCCCAGTCCAGTCCAAACCCTGATGTCAGCCCTCATTATATAATTGGCCAGGAGATTGGTCCCAGCTGATTCAGTAGGAGCCCAGCCAGTTGTGTAGCTCAGTCCCCTGAGTACTGATGCCAATGTGACAATTTACAATTCAGCGCGCCTCGTCAGACTCGGATCGACATACATCGATTCAACTCCAGATGTGCATCCACAGCATTTATTGATCAAATATTACGACGTCAGGTCAGTCTTCCTTTTACAATGAAGTAGGCAAACAGAGCCCACAGCACCAAGGAGAGACTGACACTGACTCGTGGTTTTAGCACAATACCTACAGGTTCTGCTAATGCATGCACGTAATTTTATTAGCTACAGCTTAGATATCATCAATCAGAGTGGTATTCACATAGCAGGAGGTATTGTTTTCCAGGCACTATATCATATCACTGCAAGTGTCTAATACAATCAGCTTCTGCAAATTCAATCATTGTTCCGTGCACACATCCTCAAATGCCCCATGAATCAAAACCTCTTCGTCCCACACTCACTGAGCCACATGTTCAGTTCTGTACTCTGTTTATCTCTATGCTAATTGGTTAAGCAGAGCGAGGTTGTGCAGTGTACAGCAGGCCATAATGATCCTAGACGTTCTTCCTGCTGAGTAATGCTGTCCTCCATCAGAATAGTGTAACCATTGGAACCTCTTTAGTAGACCAGTGGGTCTGCTTTGTTGCCCTCAGTGAGGGATAAGCAGCATTGTACCTTTCCTCAGCGGCACTTTGTGAGTTCTGCACTGGTGTCATTAGCCAGTCTTCTGTAGGTATCCCTTGTCACCAAAGAACCATCCCTGCAAATGACAGGGAGCAAAGATTTTCGACACCTTGGAGTTGTTTAGGATCTGGGAATTAACAGAGTGACCTGGATAGCTTAAAGTTTGTTATCTGTGATCAGAGAATGAATCCTTTTCTTGTTAATGAATCTCACAGATTGATCTCAGAGTGGCACAGTGGTTAGCACAGGGTTCGATTCCCAGCTTGATTTTGATTTATTATTGTCACATGTATTAACATACAATGAGAAGTACACTGCACAACCTCACTCTGCTTAACCAATTAGCATAGAGATAAACAGAGCACACAACTGAACATGTGGCTCAGTGAGTGTGGGACGAAGAGGTTTTGATTCATGGGGCATTTGAGGATGTGTGCACGGAACAATGATTGAATTTGCAGAAGGATCTAGATAGGCTGGGCGAATGGGCCAGGAAATGGCAAATGGAATTTAATGTTGGCAAGTGCGAGGTGGTCCACTTTAGTAGGAATAATGGTAGGAAGGATTATTACTTACGTGGCAAAAAACTGCAGCAGGCGACGGTGCAGAGGGACCTCGGGGTCCTTGTGCATGAGTCGCAAAAACCCAGCCTGCAGGTGCAGCAGGTGGTCAGGAAGGCGAATGGGATGCTGGCCTTCATAGCGAGGGGGATTGAATATAAAAGTAGGAAGGTCTTGCTGCAGCTGTATAGGGCACTGGTGAGGCCGCAGCTGGAGTACTGTGTGCAGTTTTGGTCGCCGCACTTGCACAAGGATATTTTGGCCTTGGAGGGAGTGCAGAGGAGGTTTACTAGGCTGATACCGGAGTTGAGGGGGTTGAGCTATGAGGAGAGGCTGAATGAACTAGGCTTGTACTCGTTAGAGTTTAGAAGAATGAGGGGAGATCTCATTGAGACGTATAAGATGATGAATGGGATGGATAAGATAGAGGTGGAGAGACTCTTCCCACTCAGAAAGGACAGTAGGACTAGAGGGCACAGCCTCAAGATAAAGGGGGGGCGGTTTAGAACGGAGTTGAGGAGGAACTTCTTCACTCAAAGGGTGGTGAATCTCTGGAATTCTCTGCCCGTTGAGGTGGTGGAGGCTGCCTCGCTAAATATTTTTAAGAAGCGGGTTGATGGGTTTCTGATAAGCGAGGGGATTAAGGGTTACGGGGAGAGGGCGGGAATGTGGAACTGAGCCACGACAGATCAGCCATGATCTTATTGAATGGCGGGGCAGGCTCAAAGGGCTGGATGGCCTACTCCTGCTCCTATTTCTTATGTTCTTATTAAGTATTGTTTCTTGCATTCTATACAGACAAATGATACTGTTCATAGAGAAAGAAACAAGAGAGTGCAGAGTGTAGCATTACAGTCATGGCTAGGGTGCAGAGAAAGATCAGCTTAATGCAAGGTAAGTCCATTCAAGAATCTGACAGCAGCAGGGAAGAAACTATCCTTGAGTTGGTTGGTACATGACCTCAAACTTTTGTATCTTTTTCCCTGATGAAAGAAGGTGGAAGAGAGAATGTCCAGGATGCGTGGGATCCTTAATTATGCTGGCTGCTTTGCTGGGGCAGCAGGAAATTTTAGACTGAGTCAATGGATCGGAGGCTGGTTTGCGTGATGGACTTTGCACATTCTGCCCGGGTTTCCTCTGGGTGCTTCGGTTTCCTCCCACAGTCCAAAGATGTGCAGGTTAGGTGGATTGGCCATGCTTCAATGTACCCTTACAGGCGTTGGAGTGTGGCAACTAAAGGATTTTCACAGTGATTTCATTGCAAAATTAATGTAAGGCTACTTGTTCTGCTAATAAATAAACTATAAAAAAACTTTTTTTTAACTTTCACGTGCCCTTTGCACTCAGAGAATCTTGTGATTGGTGCAAATTTGATTTATTATTGTAACATGTATTGGGATACAGTGAAAAGTATTGTTTCTTGCATGTCATAAGAACATAAGAACTAGGAGCGGGAGTAGGCTGATCTTTTTGTGGACTCAGCTCCACTTACCCACCCACTCACCATAACCCTTAATTCCTTTACTGTTCAAATATTTTTCGATCTTTGCCTTAAAAACATTCAATGAGGGAGCCTCAACTGCTTCACTGGGCAGGGAATTCCACAGATTCACAACCCTTTGTGTGAAGAAGTTCCTCCTCAACTCAGTCCTAAATCTGCTCCCCCTTATTTTGAGGTCATGCCCCCTAGTTCTCGTTTTACCCACCAGTGGAAACAACTTCCCTGCTTCTATCTTATCTGTTCCCTTCATGATGTTATAAGTTTCTATAAAATCCTCCTTCATTCTTCTAAATTCCAATGAGTATAGTACAGTCTCTCCTCATAAACCAACCCTCTCAACTCTGGAATCAACCTAGTGAATCGCCTCTGCACCCCCTCCAGTGCCAGTATATCCTTTCTCAAGTAAGGAGACCAAAACTGTACACAGTACTCCAGGTGTGGCCTCACCAGCACCTTATACAGCTGCAACATAACCTCGCTGTTTTTAAACTCCATCCCTCCAGTAATGAAGGACAAAATTCCATTTGCCTTCTTAATTACCTGCTGTACCTGCAAACCAACTCCTTGAGATTCCTGCACAAGGACACCCAGGTCCCTCTGCACAGCAGCATGCTGCAATTTTTTACCATTTAAATAATAGTCCATTTTGCTGTGATTCCTTCCAAAATGGATGATCTCACATTTACCAACATTGTACTCCATCTGCCAGACCCTCGCCCACTCACTTAGATTATCTATATCCCTTTGTAGGACTTTCAGCATCCTGCCACTCATCTTAGTGTCATTCGTGAATTTTGACACGCTACGCTTGGTCCCCAACTCCAAATCATCTGTGTAAATAGTAAACAATTGTGGTCCCAATACTGATCCCTGAGGCACACCGCTAGTCACTGATCACCAACCAGAGAAACACCCATTTACCCCCACTCTTTGTTATCCATTAGTTAACCAATCCTCTATCAATGCTAATATATTATCTGTAACTTTGTGCATCTTTATCTTATGCAGCAGCCTTTTGTATGGCACCTTGTCCAATGTCTTCTGAAAATCCAGATACACCACATCCACAGGTTCCCCATTGTCCACCGTGCTCGTAATGTCCTCAAAGAATTCCAGAAAATTAGTAGAACAAAGAACAAAGAAAATTAAAGTGCAAGAACAGGCCCTTCAGCCCTCCAAACATGACCTGCTCTTCATGAACCCATGCTGTGTCTTCCCAATGGAACAATTTCTATCCAGATGTCTCACTATTTCTTCCTTGGTGATGGATTCAAGCATTTTCCCCACTACAGAATTTAAGCTAACCGGCCTATTGTTACCCACCTTTTGTCTATCTCTGGAGAGAATTTAACACAGACAAACATATCATTCATAGAGTATGTAGGGGAGAAGGAAAGTATTTATTTGTCACAAATAGGCATACATTGACACTGCAATGAAGTTACTGTGAAAATTCCCTAGTCACCACACTTCAGCACCCATTAGGCTATATGGAGGGAGAATTTAGTATGGCCAATGCACCTGACAAGCACATGTTTTAGATTGTGGGAGGAAACTGGAGCACCCAGAGGAAACCCATGCAGACACAGGGAAATTACTCAAGAAATTACTTAAGAAGGAAATCAGGAGGGCTTTGGCAGTCAAAGTGAAGGATAATCCTAAGAGCTTCTGCAGTATATTAAGAGCAAACCAATTAAAGGGATGAAATTGGTCCTATTGAAGATCAGAGACGGCTACATATGGAACCAAAAGAAATGGGGGAGATATTAAATGGGTTTTTTGCATCCGTATTTACTAAGGAAACTGGCATGGAGTCTACGGAAATAAGGCAAACAAGTAGGGAGGTCATGGAACCTATACTGATTCAAGGGGAGGAGGTGCTTGGTGCCTTGAGGCAAATCAAGGACTGCAGAGGGTATTCTCTTGAACCTTGAAGGAGACTATTGTTGAAATTGCAGCGACCCTGGCAGATGTATTTAAAATGTGCAGGTAAGGTGGATTGACCATGCTAAATTCTCCTTCAGTGTACCCTTACAGGCATTGGAGTGCGACAAATAGAGGATTTTCACAGTAACTTTGTTGCAGTGTTAATGTAAGCATATTGGATGGACAGAGACTTATTAAGGAGAGTCAACATGGCTTTGTGTGTGGTAGGTCATGTCTAACCAATCTATTGGAGTTTTTCAAGGAGGTTACCAGGAAAGTGGATGAAGGGAAGGCAGTGGATATAGTCTAAATGGATTTCAGTAAGGCCTTTGACAAGGTCCCACATGGGAGGTTAGTTAGGAAGGTTCAGTCGCTAGGTATACATGGAGAGGTAGTAAATTGGATTAGACTTTGGCTCAATGGAAGAAACACAGTAAAAAGTCTGACAACACCAGGTTTTAGTCCAACCGATTTATTTGATAATAGACTCACAAGCTTTCGGGGTTAGTCCCTTCATCAGGTGAATGGAGAGTTCTGGCCTCAGACAGAGCATATAAAGCACAGACAGTTTACAGATTACTGATTAGAATGTGAATCTTTACACCTAACCTGCTGTTCAAGACCTGAAGTGGCTGACAATGTGAGTGGAAGGAGCACTGATCACAGGTTACAGAGATGTGTATTGTCTCCAGACAGTACAGTAAGTGAGGTTTTGCAAACCCAGGCAAGTCACGGGGGTTACAGATAGTGCGACATGAACCCAAGATCCCTGTTGAGACCGTCCTCATGTGTGCGGAACTTGGCTATCAGTCTCTGTTCAGCGACTCTGCGCTGTCGTGTGTCGTGAAGGCCGCCTTGGAGAATGCTTACCCGAAGGTCAGAGGCTGAATGCCTGTGACCACTGAAGTGTTCGCCAACAGGAAGGGAACAGTCTTGCCTGGTGATTGTCGAGCGATGTTCATTCATCCGTTGTCGTAGCGTCTGCATGGTCTCCCCAATGTACCATGCTTCGGGACATCCTTTCCTGCAACGTATCAGGTAGACAATGTTGGATGAGTTGCAAGAGTATTTACCATGTACCTGGTGGATGGTATTCTCACATGAGATGATGGTATCCGTGTCGATGATCCGGCATGTCTTGCAGAGGTTGCTGTGGCAGGGTTGTGTGGTATTGTGGTCACTGTTTCGCATTCTAATCAGTAATCTCTAAACTGTCTGTGCTTTATATGCTCTGTCTGACGAAGGGACTAACCCGAAAGCTTGTGAGTCTATTATCAAATAAATCGGTTGGACTAAAACCTGGCGTTGTCAGACTTTTTACTGTGTTTACGCCAGTCCAATGCCAGCATACCCACATCAATGGAAGAAGCCAGAGAGTGGTTATGGAGGATTGCTTCTCTGAGTGGAGGCCTGTGACTAGTGGAGTGCCACAGGGATCAGTGCTGGGTCCATTGTTGTTTGTCATCTATATCAATGATCTGGATGATAATGTGGTAAACTGGATCAGCAAATTTGCTGATGATACAAAGATTGGAGGTGTAGTGGACAGTGAGGAAGGTTTTCAAAGCTTGCAGAGGGATTTGGACCAGCTAGAAAAATGGGCTGAAAAATGGCAGATGGAATTTAATGCAGACAAGTGTGAGGTATTGCACTTTGGAAGGACAAACCAAGGTAGAACATTTAAGGTAAATGGTAGGACACTGAAGAGTAGAACAGAGGGATCTGGGAATACAGATACAGAATTCCCTAAAAGTGGCGCCACAGGTCGAAAGGGTCATACAGAGTGCTTTTGGAACATTGACCTTTATATATCAAAATATTGAGTGTAGGAGTTGGAATGTTATGATGAGGTTGTATAAGACATTGGTGAGGCTGAATTTATTCTGTGCAGTTTTGGTCACCTAATTACAGGAAGGATACTAATAAGGTTGAAAGAGTATAGAGAAGGTTTACAAGGATGTTGTCGGGACTTGAGAAACTGAGTAACAGAGAAAGGTTGAATAGGTTAGGACTTTATTCCCTGAAGCGCAGAAGAATGAGGGGAGATTTGATAGCGGTGTATGAGATTTTGATGGGTATAGATAGAGTGAATGCAAGCAGGTTTTTCCCACTGAGGCTAGGGGAGAAAAAAACTAGAAGACATGGGTTAAGGGGGAAAAGTTTAAAAGGAATAAGAGGGGGGGCTTCTTCACACAGAGAGTGGTGGGAGTGTGGAATGAGCTGCCAGATGAAGGGGTGAATGTGGGGTCACTTTTAACATTTAATACAAACTTGGACAGGTTCGTGGATGAGAGGGGTGTGGAGGGATATGGTCCAGGTGCAGGTCAGTGGGACTAGGCAGAAAAATGGTTTGGCACAGACAAGAAGGGCCAAAAGGCCTGTTTCTGAGCTGTAGTGTTCTATGGTTCTATGGGGAGAATGTGCAGACTCTGCATGGACAGTGACCCAACCTGGGAATCGAACACTGGTGCCTGGTGCTGTGAGGCAGCAGTGCTAACCACTGTGCCACATGATGCCTGGAAAGGAGGGTGCAGAATGTAGTGTTGCAGTCACAGGTAGGGTGTAGAGAAAGATCAGCTTAATATATGGCAGATCAATTCAAAACTCTGACGAGGGAAGAAGCTGTTCTTGAATCAATTGGTACATGTTCTCAGACTTTTGTATCTTTTTCCTAATGGAAAAAGGTGAAAAAGAGTTTTTTCCCGAGGCAGCAGGAAGTGTAGACGGAATAAATGGATGGGAGGCTACTTTGTGTGATGGACTGGGCTACACTTTGTTTTTTTTTGTGGTCTTGGGTAGAGCAGGAGCCATACGAAGCTGTGATTCAAGCATAAAGAATACTTTCTATGGTGTTCTGTAAAAGTTGATGAGGGTTGTAGTCGTCATGCCAAATTTCCTTCACCTGCTAAGTAGAGAGCTTTCTTAACTATAGCGTCAGCGTGGAGGGACCAGTTCTGATTGTCTGGGAATTAGGGTCAGCAATTGAATTTTACAGAATTGTTTGTTCTTCCTAACAAGGCATTAGTGACTTCCCAGATGTATTTGTGTGTGGCAGACTGGGATATTCCACACATCCCCAGTTGAACCCCGGAAAGAACCAATGGTGAAGTTCCACGCTGCAGCTCCCTTTAACACTACCAGCATTGGACTTTGGACCAGCATTGCGTTTGACAAGGTACCTCACAAGAGGTTATTACAGAAGGTCAGGGGGCATGGAGTTGGGGGTAGGGTGTTAGCGTGGATAGAGGATTGGCTGTCAAATAGGAGGCAGAGAGTGGGGGTCAATGGGTGCTATTCGGATTGGCGGATGGTGACTAGTGGAGTGCCCCAGGGACCGGTGCTGGGGCCTCAGCTATTTACCATTTATATAGATGATCTGGAGGAGGGAACCGAGGGTGTCGAAATTTGCTGATGACACCAAAATTGGTGGAAAGGCAAATTGTGCGGAGGGTGGGGAGAGTCTACAGAAGGATCTAGATAGGCTGGGCGAATGGGCCAGGAAATGGCAAATGGAATTTAATGTTGGCAAATGTGAGGTGGCCCACTTTGGTAGGAATAATGGTAGGAAGGACTATTACTTACGTGGAGAAAAACTGCAGCAGGCGACGGTGCAGAGGGACCTCGGGGTCCTTGTGCATGAGTCGCAAAAACCCAGCCTGCAGGTGCAGCAGGAGGTCAGGAAGGCTAATGGGATGCTGGCCTTCATCGCGAGGGGGATTGAATATAAAAGTAGGGAGGTCTTGCTGCAGCTGTATAGGGCACTGGTGAGGCCGCAGCTGGAGTACTGTGTGCAGTTTTGGGCGCCATACTTACGCAAGGATATTTTAGCCTTGGAGGGTGTGCAGAGGAGGTTTACTAGGCTGATTGCGGAGTTGAGGGGGTTGAGCTATGAGGAGAGGCTGAATAGATTAGGCTTGTACTCGTTAGAGTTTAGAAGAATGAGGGGAGATCTCATTGAGACGTATAAGATGATGAATGGGATGGATAGGATAGAGGTGCAGAGACTCTTCCCGCTCAGAAAGGATAGTAGGACTAGGGGGCACAGCCTCAAGATAAAGGGGGGGCGGTTTAGAATGGAGTTGAGGAGGAACTTCTTCACTCAAAGGGTGGTGAATCTCTGGAATTCTCTGCCCGTTGAAGTGGTGGAGGCTGCCTCGCTCAATATATTTAAGACGCGGGTTGATAGGTTTTTGATAAGAGAGGGGATTAAGGGTTATGGGGAGAGGGCGGGAAAGTGGAACTGAGCCACGACAGATCAGCCATGATCTTATTGAATGGCGAGGCAGGCTCGAAGGGCTAGATGGCCTACTCCTGCTCCTATTTCTTATGCTCTTATGGACTGTTATCTCAAAACACACAGACCCAGGTCTTCTTGGAGGGGTTGGCGTCTGTGAGTGATGTCAGTCAAGTGTCATCCTCAGCAATGCCACTCAGACAGATGCAGATGGTTACACTGCCCACGGAATGTACAATTAATCCACGATGATCACCATATCACAGGCAACACAATTTAAACCCATACTTCCATCATCTAGCAGGACAAGGGACACCACCCCCTGCAGGTTCCCCTCTACTGTCCTGACTTGGGAATATATCTCCATTCCTTCACTGTCTCTGAGCTCCCTCCCTAACAGCACTGTGGATGTACCTACACCTGTAGGGATTCCAGAAGGCAGCTCACCCCCCACCTTCTCAACAGATAATTAGGGGATGGAAACAAACACTGGCCAGCCAGAAAGGCCCACACCCTGTGAAGTTTTAAATAAAAAGTCCCCGGGTTTCCAGGACAGTGTAACTCTGCACTGCCCCAATTCACCGTCCGCCACTTCCAGCCATCTGTCAATCAGCGCCTGTCCACGCCCCCGAGGCCGAGGCCCCGCCCACTGTGCGCCGCCACGCCCCTTGGCCGAGGCCTGTCTCTCCCGGACAGCGCCCGCCCTTGGATCGATGTTCCACCCTCAAGGCAGAAACCCCGCCCCCCAGGCCGGGGCCCCGCCCCCCAGGCAGAAAAAAACGCCCCCTGGGCGAGGCCACACCCCCGGGTCCAGACCCCGCCCTCAGACTGATTCGCCTCCCCCGGGCCGTTGCCTACCCCCCCACCCCCCCGGCCGAGACACCGCCCCTCCGGCCGGGACTCCGCCCCCGGCCGTGACTCCGCCCCCCAGCCGAGACCCCCGCCCCCGGCCGATGCCCCGCCCCCCCGGCCGATGCCCCGCCCCGCCGGCCAACCCCCCCCCCCCCCCGCTGCGCAGGTGATGCGGACTCCCCGCGATGGCGGCGCCGTTGTTTCTGTCCCGGGTTCCCCTCGGGCTCTTCCTCGCTTTCTGGCTGCTCGCTGCTGGCCCCAATGCCGCCTCCCGCCCGGCTTCAGCCCCCGGACTCGGCCTTAACTGGAAAAATATCTCGTGCTCGGCCTGCCGCGCAATTTTCACCGGAATCGACATCGCCCTTCAGGTAAAAAAACCCCAAAACACCCCCCCCGGCACCCTGCCCCCCCAACACCTCACCCCCCCCCCCCGGCACCCTGCCCCCCCCCCAACACCTCACCCCCCCCCCCCCCCCCGGCACCCTGCCCCCCCCCCCCCCAACACCTCACTCACCCCCCCCCCCGGCACCCTGCCCCCCCCCCAACACCTCACACCCCCCCCCCCGGCACCCTGCCCCTCCCCACACCTCACTCACCACACCCCCCCCCCGGCACCCTGCCCCCCCCCCCCCCCCAACACCTCACTCACCCCCCCCCCCCCGGCACCCTGCCCCCCCAACACCTCACTCACCCCCCCCCCCCGGCACCCTGCCCCCCCCAAACACCTCACTCACCCCCCCCCCCCAACACCTCACTCACCTCTCCCCCTGGCACCCTGCCCCCCCCAACACCTCACTCACCCCCCCCCCCTGTACCCTGCCCCCCCTAACACCTCACCCCATGGCACCCTCACCCCTGCCTCCAACACCTCATCCCCCCCCCCTGCCCTGGCACCCTGACCCACCCCCCCAACACCCTGACCCCTGGCCCCCCACACACACGGAGAGATGAGATGGAGGAGGGGACAGACACAGATGGCGTGAATGAGAGGTGGGAATCTGGGAGTAGCACAGACGGGATGATGGAAGCATATCCTTTGGTGGTAGGACAGATGTTTGGGGGAATTATGGTTGGATCCAGCAGTGGGGAGATATTTAAGGTGGTGATTTGGGTTGTGCTGGTACAGGTTGTAAGAACTGCGTTTTGCCTTTCACACGGCCTGTTTGTTGAGGGGGAGGGTTTGTGCTCGGTCCAGGTTTGGTGAGGGTATGGATGGTCTGGCACAGGGTGGGTGGGTGTTTGGGGTGGACTTTGATTGAAACTCTGAGATCCCTCAGGGTTCAGGGAGAGCAGAGGAATCTTCTCAATTTTCACTCCTGTGTTCTGTGTTCCAACAGCAAATCTCAAAGATAAGGTGCAGACTTTATACCAGAATGTTAACGCTGAGCTAGATGATAAAAACCCATTGTATTTAGTCTGCATTCATCCTTTCCCAATTTTTGTTTGAGAATTTCAACTAATTTTCCACCTTGAATTTTTTTCTTTAGGCCCCCTGAAAATCTTTATTTCTCTGGATAAGGTGCCGGTGGCTTTGAACAAAATACATTTGCTGCTTTGTTTTCAGTTTGCTTGTTGAGAGCTGAAACAAGATGTGATATTTGTGGTTTGTGAAAAGATGCAACAAGTTCAATTTCTGGCACATTTGCATAAAATAAGTGAGTAGGAGGATGTGTATATTGTAATAAGGGTTTCTCTATGGCTGAATTTTGCAACATTTTCTGCTGTTCTGAGGTATAGAGAATTAAAACCTGGATTTAGTGAAGCAATGTGTAATAGTTGGGCTTCCTCCTGCACTGTGTGGATTCTGAATTTGTCACTGTTTCCACACACTGATGGTGTCCACAACCAAACCCTTTGGTTTGCTGTGTACATCCTCTGTGCAATCTGCCTTCCTGTCTGCAACCTGAAATTCTGTTACACCAAAGTCAGAACCCCTTCCTATAACAGTGATTTCCAAAGGTCAGAATGTACTACGCAACTCACCAAGGTTATTTCAAAAGCAGTGACCTTCTTCATTGAGAAGAATGGAACGTTTTAAAGTTTATTTATTAATGTGACAAGTATGGCTTGTCACACTAATAATTCACACTGCAATGAAGTTACTGTGAAAATCCTCTAGTTGCCACACTCTGGCACCTGTTCGGGCACACTGAGGGAGAATTTAGCATGGCCAATGCGACTAACCAGCATGTCTTTCAGACTTTGCTTTATTAACTGCTCCTAACCTGTCCTATCGCCTTCAGTGATTCGTACTGAAACGCCCCTTGTCCCTGCCCTAGTTACTCCTCTCCTGTACCCACTTTAGAGTTGTCTTGAGCACAGAATGCTGCCAGAGCGAGGCGACTTCTTACGAGCTACGCCCAGCATATCCTCTAATTCTTTTACTCTCATTCTGTGCTTCTAAAACTTCATTCTAACTCTTTTAAACTCTCTAACAATGCTTTAATTCAATCTCTTGAGTTGTATTCAGTTGATCACCCTAGCTATGACTGTAACACTACATTCTGCACTCTCCCCTTTCCGTCTCTAGGTACAGTATGCTGTCCGTACAGCACGCAAGAAACAGCACTTTTCACTGTATACTAATACATGTGACAATAAATCAAATCAAATTGTACCCTTTACACTATCTCACCATGTTCATCCTCCTTCTTGGCCTTTTCACTCCTTGGTAGAGCATCTGATTTGCAGATGATACAAAGTTATGTGCCATTGGACAGTGTAGATAATAGCGTAAAATTAGAAAGGGATAGTGATAGACTCGGTAAAATGGCAGAACTGTGGCAGATGGATTTCAATCTAAGCAAGTGTGAGATTATCCATTTTGGGCCAAAAATGCGGCGCACAGTGGGTTAGTACTGCTGCCTCACAGCGCCAGGGACCCAGGTTCAATTCCCAGCTTGGGTCACAGTCTGTGTGGAGTCTGCGTGTCCTCCCCGTGTCTATGTGGGTTTCCTCTGGGTGCTTCAGTTTCTCCCCTCAGTTTGAAAGATGTGCTGGTTAGGTACATTGACCTGTACAGATGCTGGAGTGTGGCGACTAGGTGAATTTTACAGTAACTTAATTGCAGTGTTAATGTAAGCCTACTTGTGACTAATAAATAAACTTTTAAAAGAAATACTGAGAGAAGCAAGGGAGGAAATTGCTGGGGCCTTGAGAGGTGCTCCTTTGTATCCCACTGGCTACAGGGGAGGTCCCAGAGGATTGGAGAATAGCCAATGTTGTTCCTTTGTTTAAGAAGGATAACAAGAATAATCCAGGTAATTACAGGCTGGTGAGCCTTACATCAGTGGTAGGGAAATTATTGGAGAGGATTCTTCGAGACAGGATTTATTCCCACCTGGAAATAAGTGGATGTATTAGTGAGAGGCAACATGGTTTTGTGAAGAGGAGGTCGTGTCTCACAAACTTAATCCAGTTTTTCGAGGAAGTGACGAAGATGATTGATGAGGGTAGGCAGTGGATGTGGTCTATATGGACTTCAGTAAGGCCTTTGGCAAGGTTTCTCAAGGCAGACTAGTGCAGAAGGTGAAGTCGCATGGGATCAGAGGTGAGCTAGCAAGGTGGATACAAAACTGGCTCAGTCAGAGAAGACAGAGGGTAGCAGTGGAAGGATGCATTTCTGAATGGAGGGCTGTGACAAGTGGTGTTCCTCAGGGATCAGTGCTGGGACCTTTGCTGTTTGTAATATATAAATGATTTGGAGGGAAATGTAACTGGATTGATTAGTAAGTTTGCGGATTTGCAGATAGCGATAAGGACCATCAGAGGATGCAGCAGGATATAGATCAGTTGGAGACTCGGGCAGAGAGATGACAGATGGAGTTTAATCCAGACAAATGTGAGGTAATGCATTTTGGAAAGTCTAATGTAGATAAGAAATGTACAGTAAATGGCAGAACCCTTTGGACTATTGACAGGCAAAGGGATCTGGGTGTACAGGTACACAGGTCACTGAAAGTGGCAATGCAGGTGGAGAAGGTAGTCAAGAAGGTATACGGCATGCTTGCCTTCATCGGCCGGGACATTGAGTTTAAAAATTGGCAAGTCACGCTGCAGCTCTATAGAACCTTAGTTAGGCCGCACTTGGAATATAGTGTTCAATTCTGGTCACCACACTACCAGAAGGATGTGGAGGCTTTGGAGAGGGCACAGAAAAGATTTACCAGGATGTTGCCTGGTATGGAGGGTATTAGGTATGAGGAGAGGTTGGAGAAACTTGGTTTGTTCTCACTGGAACGACAGAGGTTGAGGGGAGACCTGATAGAAATCTACGAGATTACGAGAGGCATGGACAGAGTGGATAGTCAGAAGCTTTTTCCCAGGACGGAAGAGTCAGTTACTAGGGGGCACAGGTTTAAGGTGTGAGGGGCAAAGTTTAAATGAGATGTAAGAAGCAGATTTTTTTAAACAGAGGGCGGTGGTGCCTGAAACTTGCTGCCGGGGCAGGTAGTGGAAGCGGATACGATAGTGCGTTTTAAGGGGTGTCTTAAATACACGAATAGGATGGGAATAGAGGGATATGGTCCCCGGAAGGAGGTGGGGGGGATTAGTTCATTCAGGCAGCATGGTCGGTGCAGACATGGAGAGCCAAAGGGCCTGTTCCTGTGCTGGAATTTTCTTTGTTCCTGTTCTTTAGCAGAGCACTTTCCAGATAGTATGTGGATGTGTCCAGGGCGGTGAATAGAGGAGAGCCGGTGGATGTGGTCTTTCTTGATTTTCAGAAGGCGTTTGATAAGGTGCTGCACAAGAGGTTATTACAGAAGCTCAGGGGGCATGGAGTTGGGGGTAGGGTGTTAGTGTGGATAAGGGACTGGCTGTCAAATAGGAGGCAGAGAGTTGGGGTCAATGGGTGCTATTCGGATTGGCGTATTCGGATCCGAGTGAAAAAAGTTGTCCTTCTGGACCCTTTTGTACCTCTCCCCTTTCACCTTAAACCTATGCCCTCTAGTTTTAGGCTCCCCTACCTTTGGGAAAAGATATTGATTATCTAGCTGATCTATGCCCCTCATTATTTTATAGATCTCTATAAGATCACTTCTCAGCTTCCTACAGTCCAGGGGGGGTGAAGTCCCAGTCTATCCAGCCCCTCCTTACAACTCAAACCATCAAGTCCCAGTAGCATCCTAGTAAATCTCCTCTGCACTCTTTCTAGTTTAATAATATCCTTCCTATAATAGGGTGACCAGAACTGTACACAGTATGATTTGATTTATTATTGTCACGTGTATTAGTATATAGTGAAAAGTATAGCTTCTTGTGTGCTATACAGACAAAGCATACTGTTCATTGAGAAAGAAAGGAAAGAGTGCAGAATGTAGTGCTACAATCATAGCTGGGGTGTAGACAAAGATCAACTCAATGCAAGGTCGGTCCATTCAAAACTCTGATAGCAGCAGGGAAGAAGCTGTTCTTGAGTCGGTCGGTATGTGACCTCAGATTTTTGTATCTTTTCCCCGACTGAAGAAGGTAGAAGAGAGAATGTCTGGGGTGTATGGATCCTTAATTATGTTGGCTGCTTTCCCGAGGCAGTGGGAAGTGTAGACAGTGTCAAATGGGGGGGCTGGTTTGTGTGATGAACTGGGTTTCGTTCATGCTCTTTGTAGTTTTTTGCAATTTTGGACAGAGCAGGAGTCATCAAACTGTGATACAACCAGAAAGAATGCTTTCTATGATGCTCTGAAAAAGTTGGTGTGAGTCACAGCAGACATGTCAAATTTCCTTAGTCCTTGAAGAAAGTAGAGGCATTGGTGGGCTTTCTTAACTATAGTGTCTACATGGAGAGACCAGGACAGGATGTTGGTGAAATGGACACCCTGAAACTTGAAATTCTCAACCATTTCCACTTCATCCCCATTGATGTAGACATGGGCCTCTACACTTTCTGAATGACTATCTCCTTCATTTTGTTGACATTGAGGGAGAGATTATTGTCACCGCGCTAGTTCACTGGATTCTCTACCTCATTGCTGTACTCTGTCTCGTCATTGTCTGAGATCTGACCCACTACGGTGGTGTCATCAGCAAATTTGAAAATCGAATTGGACGGGAATTTGGTCACACAGTCATAGGTGGATAATCTTCCTCCAGTCTGATAAACTTGTTTGCTGCCATTGGGCCAGCTTTGTATCTGTACTGCCATTTGTTTCACTGGACAAAGCTGGAATATAGCACTTAATTCAATGCCTTTTGAAGATCTGTGTACGTCACATCAAAATATTCCAGAAAATGGGTGAAATGTGATTTGTCCACAACAAATCCATGGTGGCTTTCCTTCATTAATCCAGATTGTTCTATCTAAAAGCCTTCCTGACACTCGGGTTAAAATGACTGTTCTGTAATTTCTGCATTTATCCTTACAGCTCTTTTTGAACATGAGCATACGATTGGAACATTATGGCCAGAACCTCTGCCAATTCCACTGTCACTTCCCTCAGTATCCAGACCCAATGACTTAGCAACTTTAAGTACAGAGTAACTTTCTGATATCTTCCTTTTCTGTCAATTTTTAGTCCATCTAGCATCTCAAGTATCTTCTTTTCCAATAAGACTTGGGCAACATCTTCCTTGGTAAAGACAGATGCACTTTGTACCTTAGACGTGCCGGCTGCCTCAATGAACCATTTAGCTTTATAATCATCCTTATTCGTCCTTTTACCAACATTTTACTATATATATGACAAAAGAAGATTTTTAGGTTTCTCTTTTATGTTTGTGTCCATTCTCTTACACTTTCTCTTGGTTGCTCCTATTGAATTTTTCACTTTGTCTCTGAACTTTCTATATTTAGCCTATCATGTTCGCCCAGCATCTTTCATGCACTCTGTTTTCCTGCTTTACCTTGTTCTCTAATTCCTGAATCATCCAGGGAGCTCTAGCTTTGTTCTCCCTTTCCCCTTTGTGAAACTGTGCTTAATTATACCTGAATTAACTTCTCTCGAAAGGCAGCCCATTTGTCCTATTGCAGTTTTGTTTGACAATCTGACCCAGGTAAATTAGAATTATTCTCACCCAAACAAATTTGGCCATCCCCTAATTAATTATTTTTTATTCTTAGTTGCTGCACATGCTTTTCCATTGTCAGCTTAAACCACATGCTGTTATGATAGCTCTTCCCTAAAGTTTTGCTCATTCCCCAGAGACAGCAATATCTCTAGGACAGGAAACAAAACTGATAACAAAGCAAATTACAGCACAGGAACAGCCCTCCAAGCCTGCACTGACCATGCTGCCCGACTGAACTAAAATCCCCTACCCTTGTGAGGACCATATCCCCCTATTCCCATCCTATATATGTACTTGTCAAGACGCCCCTTCAAGATGTAGAACATGTTTTATCTTTTCGTGGGATGTGAGCATGGCTGGCAAAGCAAGCATTTGTTATCCATTCCTAACTAAATATCCACACTTTAGAAACTCTGCCTGCTTTCTACCCTTTAGTTTGTTACTATCTGGATCTATCTTCAGAAAGTTAAAGACCCCCATTGTAACTATTGGTTATAATGTCGCTGAAGTAGCCTAGTACACCAAACTACAGGACGGAGGTCTCCCACTGTGAGACTGGGTGGAATAGCTGTGTTTATGTTAATATTGTCTGCTGTTACTGTGTTATAGCCCTCGATGATCGTTCTTTGTGCTAATTTCTGATTTCTGTTCAAACAGTTGAACAATAACTCGGATGAAGTGGCTGTTATCGCCTCGGAATTGTGTGTCCATCTGAAGCTGGCCCCTGAGAATATCTGTGTCCAGGCCGTTGCTCTGTTCAAACACGATGTGATTGCTGCCTGGGTTGAATCCATTTTAAAACCCTCGGAGATCTGTGGCTTGTTGCTCGGCAAGGACTGTGGTCATTGGGACATTTACTCTGACTGGAATGTGACGCTCCCTGACACACCAAAACCACCCGTTGTCCCCCCGAAACAGCCTGAAGCTGGTGCACCAGTGACAAGGGTGCTGTTCCTTACTGATATACACTGGGATAAGGATTACGTCCCAGGGAACAACCCTGGCTGCAGAGAACCCCTGTGCTGCAGGAAAGGTTCAGGTTTACCCCCAAAACACCGGAAAGGAGCCGGTAAGTGGGGCGAGTACAGCAACTGTGACCTTCCGCTAAACACCATCGAGAACTTGCTGCAACATCTGCAGTCCATGCGCTTTGACCTGGTCTACTGGACAGGTGACATTCCAGCACACGATGTCTGGCATCAGACTCGGAAAGACCAACTGCTCGCTCTGGAAACCATCACCACACTGGTCTGGAAGTACCTGGGCAGAGTTCCCATCTACCCTGCAGTCGGCAATCACGAGAGCACTCCAGTCAATAGCTTTCCCCCACCCTTCATTCATGGCAATGAGTCCTCAGCCTGGCTGTATGAAGCAATGGTGAAGGTTTGGAAGGATTTTCTGCCGGAGGAGGCCCAGCAAACCCTGCGGTAAGCAGGAACCTGAGCATTGGGAGGGAGCAGGGAGCCCTTCCACCCCGGGAATGAGCATTGGGAGGGAGCAGGGAGACCTTCCATCCTGGGAATGAGCATTGGGAGGGAGCAGGGAGCCCTTCCACCCCGGGAATGAGCATTGGGAGGGAGCAGGGAGACCTTCCATCCTGGGAATGAGCATTGGGAGGGAGCAGGGAGACCTTCCATCCTGGGAATGAGCATTGGGAGGGAGCAGGGAGACCTTCCATCCCGGGAATGAGCATTGGGAGGGAGCAGGGAGACCTTCCATCCTGGGAATGAGCATTGGGAGGGAGCAGGGAGACCTTCCATCCTGGGAATGAGCATTGGGAGGGAGCAGGGAGCTCTTTCATCTCAGGACGATCGCTCACGCACAGTGAGCAATCTGAAATGCGAAATGTGAACTGCCGTATAAATAAACTGTGACCCCACCCCACCAACCACCACCACCGTAGCTCGAGACTCTCCCACAAGCAGAATCAACCACTCTTTTCAAGTTAATTCAGGATCTGAAACGCTTCAATGAGATCGCTTCTTGTTCTCCTGAGCCCAATCAGTATTGATCCGACCTGTTCATCCTTTCATTGTAACATAAGGCCCTCATCCCACAAATGATGTGTGTGAACCTTCTTTATGCAGCTTCCAATGCAGTGATATCCTTTTCAAATAAGGACAGCAAAATCTCTCATGATTTAAAGGGTAAATTATTATATTTCACCTCGCTCCCCCGGCCCGGACCCTCTGGCTCAGTCCCTTTGTTGAGAGCAGCTGTTGGGATTTTTAGCCAGTTTGTGACTCTGTCAGTGTCACATTAATCCAGCTGCATCGCTTCAAGTCTCTGGTTCCACCCAATGACTCATAGCTGTTGTGGTTTGGGATTGGAAACTGAGATACCACAAGGTCACCTGACTCGAGCATTCTGCTTATCCTGTGGTTTTGTTTCTGTGAATTGTTGCTAGTTTCAGTATTTATTAAAAATGGAACTATACTGAGCGAATAGCATCTCTCCCTCTCTAACCTTCATCTTTGATCTCGCATGAGCTAATATTGAGTCTATCCAGCTCCTGCCCAATGGGAGCTCAGGGTCAGGGGGTTGTAGGGGAGGGGAATACTCTTCAATAATAATTTTGAGTTGGGAACAGCAATTCAGGAAACAAATCCCCAGGACTGGGCAAGGTATTCCCACGGACCAGCTGGGTTTTCCGACAATTGACAATGGTTTCGTGGTTATCAGCAGATTCCTGATTCCAGATATTATTGAATTCAAATTCCACCATCAACCGTGGCGGGATTTGAACCCGGTTCCACAGAACAGTAACTGAATTTCTGCCTGAATAATCTAGCGATAATCTCACTAGGCTTTCGCCTCGGCTTGGAGCTTTATTCAAAATTCTTCACAATTTCATTGGATGGCTGTGCGATTCAGATGGTTTGAGAATAGAACATAGAACATTACAGCGCAGTACAGGCTCTTTGGCTCTCGATGTTGCACCGACCAGTGGAACCAATCTAATGACCCTCTAACCTAAACTATTCCAATGTTATCCATATGCCTATCCACTGACCATTTGAACGCCCTTAAAGTTGGCGAGTCCACAACTGCTGCAGGCAGGGCATTCCACGCCCTTACTACCCTCTGAGTAAAGAACCTACCTCTGACATCCGTCCTATAATTACCACCCCTTAATCTAAAGCTATGTCCCCTTGTGTTAGCCATCGCCATCCGAGGTAAAATTCTCTCACTGTCCACCTTATCCAATCCTTTGATCATCTTGTATGCCTCAATTAGGTCACCTCGTAACCTTCTTCTCTCCAATGAAAATAACCTCAAGTGCCTCAGCCTTTCCTCATAAGACCTTCCCACCATACCAGGCAACATCCTGGTAAACCTCCTCTGCACCCTTTCCAATGCCTCCACATCTTTCTTATAATGCAGCGACCAGAACTGTACGCAATACTCCAAGTGCGGCCGCACCAGAGTTTTGTACAGCTGCAACATGATCTCACGGCTCCAAATTCAATCCTCTACCAATAAAAGCTAACACACCGTATGCCTTCTTAACAACCTTATCAACCTGGGTGCCAACTTTCAGGGAACTATGCACATGTACCCCAAGATCCCTCTGCTCGTCAACACTATAAGAGTCCTTCCATTAGCCCTATATTCTGTACTCCTGTTACTCTTACCAAAGTGAATCACCTCACACTTTTCCACATTAAACTCCATCTGCCACCTCTCAGCCCAGCTCTGCAGCTCATCTATGTCCCTCTGCAAACTGTAACATCCACCCTCACTGTCTACAACTCCTCCGACTTTGGTGTCGTCAGCAAGTTTACTAACCCACCCTTCTACACCCTCATCTAGGTCATTTATAAAAATGACAAACAGCAGTGGCCCCAAAACAGATCCCTGAGGTACACCACTTGTAACTGAACTCCAGGTTGAATATTTCCCATCAACCACCACCCTCTGTCTTCTATCAGCTAGCCAATTCCTGATCCAAACTGCTAAATCACCCTCAATCCCATGCATCTGCATTTTCTGCAGTAGCCTACCATGGGGAACCTTATCAAACGCTTTGCTAAAATCCATATACACCACGTCAACTGCCTTACCCTTATCCACCTCTTTGGTCATCTTTTCAAAAAACTCGATAAGGTTTGTGAGGCACGACCTACCCTTCACAAAACCGTGTTGACTATCCCTAATCAATTTATTTCCCACTAGATGATTATGAATCCTAACCCTTATAATTCTTTCCAAAACTTTGCCCACAACAGAAGTAAGGCTCACTGGTCTATAATTCCCAGGATGGTCTCTACTCCCCTTCTTGAACAAGGGGACAACATTTGCTATCCTCTAGTCTTCCGGCACTATACCTGTAGCCAATGACGACATGAAGATCAAAGCCAAAGGCTCTGCAATCTCCTCCCTAGCCTCCCAGAGAATCTGAGGGTAAATCCCATCCGGCCCAGGGGACTTATCTATTTTCACACTCTCAAGAATTGCTAACACCTCCTCCTTATGTACCTCAATCCCGTCTAGTCTACTACCTGGTATCGCAGTATTCTCCTTGACTACACTGACTTTTTCCTGTGTAAATGCTGTCGAAAAATACTCATTTAGCGCCTCTCCTCTCTCTTCAGGCTCCATGCACAACTTCCCACTGCTGTCTCTGACTGGCCCTAATCTTGCCCTAACCAATCTTTTATTCTTAACATACCTGTAGAAAGCTTTAGGATTTTCCTTGATCCTATCCGCCAAAGTCATCTCATGTTTTTATAAATATTTAAAAAGAGGCTGGCTAGGATGAATGTTGGACCCTTAGAGGATGAGAGGGGGGACTTAGTGGTAGGGGATGGGGAAATGGCTGAGGTCTTGAATAACTTTTTTGTTTCGGTCTTCACGGAGGAGGACGTGAATAATTTGCTGGGTGTTAGCGATGGAAAGGTGGTAGGACTGGAGGGCCTGAATGACATTATTGTTTTTAGAGAGGCGGTGCTCGACAGACTGGAGGGGACTGATTGTGGACAAGTCCCCAGGGCCGGATGGAATGCATCCAAGGGTCCTGAAAGAAATGGCGGAGGTGATAGTGGATGCCTTGGTGGTTATTTTCCAAATGTCGCTGGATTCCGGGGAAGTGCCAGAAGATTGGAAAACGGCTAATGTTACGCCGTTGTTTAAGAAGGGTGGCAGGCAAAAGGCAGGGAATTATAGGCCGGTTAGTTTAACGTCTGTTGTAGGTAAAATGTTAGAATCTGTCATCAAGGAGGAAATAGCGAGGCATCTTGAGGGGAATTGCTTGATAGAGCAAACGCAGCATGGTTTCATTAAGGGGAAGTCGTGTCTGACGAATTTATTGGAGTTCTATGAGGATGTGTCTAGGGCGGTGGATAGAGGAGAGCCGGTGGATGTGGTGTTTCTTGATTTTCAGAAGGCATTTGACAAGGTACCTCACAAGAGGTTATTGCAGAAGGTCAGGGGGCATGGAGTTGGGGTAGGGTGTTAGTGTGGATAGAGGATTGGTTGTCAAATAGGCAGAGAGTGGGGGTTAACGGGTGCTATTCAGATTGGCGGCTGGTGACTAGTGGGGTGCCCCAGGGGTCGGTGCTGGGGCCTCAGCTATTTACCATTTATATAGATGATCTGGAGGAGGGAACCGAGTGTATGGTGTCGAAATTTGCTGATGACACCAAGATTGGTGGAACGGCAAATTGCGCAGAGGGTGTGGAGAGTCTGCAGAAGGATCTAGATAGGCTGGGCGAATGGGCCAGGAACTGGCAAATGGAATTTAATGTTGGCAAGTGCGAGGTGGTCCACTTTGGTAGGAATAATGGTAGGAAGGACTATTACTTATGTGGCGAAAAACTGCAGCAGGCGACGGTGCAGAGGGACCTCGGGGTCCTTGTGCATGAGTGGCAAAAACCCAGCCTGCAGGTGCAGCAAGTGGTCAGGAAGGCTAATGGGATGCTGGCCTTCATAGCGAGGGGGATTGAATATAAAAGTAGGGAGGTCTTGCTGCAGCTGTATAGGGCATTGGTGAGGCCGCAGCTGGAGTACTGTGTGCAGTTTTGGTCACCGCACTCGCGCAAGGATATTTTGGCCTTAGAGGGAGTGCAGAGGAGGTTTACTAGGCTGATACCGGAGTTGAGCGGGTTGAGCTATGAGGAGAGGCTGAATAAACTAGGCTTGTACTTGTTAGAGTTTAGAAGAATGAGGGGAGATCTCATTGAGCCATATAAGATGATGAATGGGATGGATAAGAACATAAGAACATAAGAAATAGGAGCAGGAGTAGGCCATCTAGCCCTTCGAGCCTGCCCCGCCATTCAATAAGATCATGGCTGATCTGTCGTGGCTCAGTTCCACTTTCCCGCCCTCTCCCCATAACCCTTAATCCCCTCTCTTATCAAGAACCCATCAACCCGCTTCTTAAAAATATTTAGCGAGGCAGCCTCCACCACTTCAACGGGCAGAGAATTCCAGAGATTCACCACCCTTTGAGTGAAGAAGTTCCTCCTCAACTCCATTCTAAACCGCCTCCCCTTTATCTTGAGGCTGTGCCCCCTAGTCCTACTGTCTTTTTTGAGCGGGAAGAGTCTCTCCACCTCTATCCTATCCATCCCATTCATCATCTTATACGTCTCAATGAGATCTCCCCTCATTCTTCTAAACTCTAACAAGTACAAGCCTAGTTTATTCAGCCTCTCCTCGTAGCTCAATCCCCTCAACTCCGGTATCAGCCTAGTAAACCTCCTCTGCACTCCCTCCAGGGCCAGGATAGGATAGAGGTGGAGAGACTTCCCGCTCAGAAAGGACAGTAGGACTAGGGGGCACAGCCTCAAGATAAAGGGGGGTGCGGTTTAGAACGGAGTTGAGGAGGAACTTCTTCACTCAAAGGGTGGTGAATCTCTGGAATTCTCTGCCTGTTGAAGTGGTGGAGGCTGCCTCGCTAAATATTTTTAAGACGCGGGTTGATGGGTTTTTGATAAGCGAGGGGATTAAGGGTTATGGGGAGAGGGTGGGAATGTGGAACTGAGCCACGACAGATCAGCTATGATCTTATTGAATGGCGGGGCAGGCTCGAAGGGCTGGATGGCCTACTCCTGCTCCTATTTCTTATGTTCTTATGTTCTCTTCTAGCTCTTCTTAACTCTCTCCTTAGCTCCTTCCTGGCTATTTCATAACTCTCCAGTGCCCTAACTGAGCCTTCACGTCTCATCTTTACATAAGCCTCCTCCTTTCTCTTCACCAGAGATTCAACTTCCTTAGTACACCACAGTTCCCTCGCTCGACCACTTCCTCCCTGCCTGACAGGTACATATTTATCAAGGATTCGCAGTAGCTGCTCCTTGTATAAGCTCCACATTTCAGATGTTCCCAGCCCCTGCAATTTTCTACTCCTCCCTATGTATCTTAAATCTCGCCTAAAAGCCTCATAATTACCTTTCCCCCAGCTATAACTTCTGCCCTTCGGTATATGCCTATCCCTTTCCATCACTAAGGTAAACGTGACCGAATTGTGGTCACTATCACCAAAGTGCTCACCTACCTTCAAGTCTAACACCTGGTCTGGTTCATTACCCAGTACCAAATCCAATGTAGCTTCACCTCTTGTTGGCCTATCTACATACTGTGTCATGAAACCTTCCTGCACACATTGGACAAAAACTGACTCCTCTAACATGCTTTTCCAATCGATATTTGCAAAGTTAAAGTCCCCCATAACAACTACCCTGTTACTTTCGCACCTATCCTGCGGCACAGGTAGCAACCCAGAGATAACCACTCTGCTTGTTTTAGCCCTGAGCTTCCACCCTAACTCTCTGAATTTCTGTTTCATATCCCCATCCCTTTTCCTACCTATGTCATGGGTGCCTACATGAACCACAACTTGGGGCTGGTTCCCCTCCCCCTTAAGGATCTCAAACATTCGCTCAGAGATATCACAGACCCTGGCACCTGGGAGGCAACATACCAACCGCGAGTCTCGCTCATTCCCACAAACTCTCCTATCTGTCCCCTTAACTGTGGAATCCCCAATCACTAATCCTGTTCTTTTCTTCCCCCTTCCCACCTGAGCATCAGGGACAGGCTCTACCCCTGAGACCTATACTCCATGGCTTACCCCAGTTGAGTCTTCCTCTCCAACAGCATCCAAAACAGTACTTATTTTGGGGAGGAACAGCCTTAGGGGATCACTGCTCTGACTGCTTCTTACCCCTTCTAGCAGTCACCCCTGCATCACTTTTAGGAGTAACTCTCTCCCTGTAACTTTTGTCGATAGCTGCCTCTGCTTCCCGAATAATTCTTAGTTCCTCCAGTTCCAGCTCCAGGTCCCTAACACAGTCCTCAAGGAGCTGCAAATGGATGCACCTCCTGCAGGTGTAATCAGCTGGGACGCTACCAGTGTCCCTCACCTCAAACATCCCACAGGAGGAACATCGCACTGCCTGCACTGCCATCCCTATTACTTCCCTTACCAAGAAACAAAAATAAACTTAAACTTACCTGCTCTCACTCCAAGCCACTCTTTTTTTAGGTTAGAGGAGGGGGTGGGATGGGATACTCTACCTGTATCAGGTTTCTCCACCTTTCCAATTTATGGGGGTCCAGAAGGAAAAAAAACTACTTCCTAGACCTCCCTGTGACCACTTCCTGTATCCGATTTAAATTTTAAAAAAAACTAGAGATGTTAGTTTTTAAAAAAAAAGAAAGACAGTAGCTTACTCCTCAGCTCTCCTCTCACCAGTCTCTCCCTCTCTGATTTGCTCCCAGAGAACAATGAGGATGGTGGGGAGGTTTGGGAATTCAGCACTGGGGAGGGGGAGGGTGGAGGGGCAGTCTGACCCCGGGGAGGGGGGAGGGGCGGTCTGACCCTGGGGAGGGGTGAGGGATGGTCTGAGCCCGGGGAGGGGGGAGGGTGGAGGGGCGGTCTGAGCCCGGGGAGGGGGGAGGGTGGAGGGGCGGTCTGAGCCCGGGGAGGGGGGAGGGTGGAGGGGCGGTCTGACCCCGGGGAGGGGGGAGGGTGGAGGGGCGGTCTGACCCCGGGGAGGGGGGAGGGTGGAGGGGCGGTCTGACCCCGGGGAGGGGAGAGGGTGGAGGGGCGGTCTGACCCCGGGGAGGGTGGAGGGGCGGTCTGAGCCCGGGGAGGGGGGAGGGTGGAGGGGCGGTCTGACCCCGGGGAGGGGGGAGGGTGGAGGGGCGGTCTGACCCCGGGGAGGGGGGAGGGTGGAGGGGCGGTCTGACCCCGGGGAGGGGAGAGGGTGGAGGGGCGGTCTGACCCCGGGGAGGGTGGAGGGGCGGTCTGACCCCGGGGAGGGTGGAGGGGGCGGTCTGGTTGCTGGAAAGATGGATCTGAAGGAGAGTTTTGTTCTGCTGATTTTCTCCTGTGTATTTCTCACTCCCAGGAGGGCCGGGTTTTACACTGTCAGACTCCAGCCTGGACTGCGACTCGTTTCTCTCAATATGAACTTTTGTTCTCGTGAAAACTTCTGGTTGTTGGTGAACTCGACAGATCCGGCTGGCCAGCTCCAATGGCTGGTCAATATCCTGCAGGAAGCAGAGAACAATGGAGACAAGGTAATGGCAGGGAGCCGCTGTGGCCAAATCGGCCTGGAGTGGCTTATACAACTGACCCGGGAGCTTGTAAAGTGGGAGGGGGTCTTGGGGGAAAGTGGGGTCTGTGGATGGGGGGCAGAATGGGGCATTGTGGATGGGGGGGGCAGAATGGGGCATTGTGGATGGGGGGGCAGAATGGGGCATTGTGGATGGGGGGGCAGAATGGGGCATTGTGGATGGGGGGGGGCAGAATGGGAGGGTTGTTGAAGAGACCCCTGACTCAAAAGCCCAGCACATCAGTGCAAAAGGCAAAGGTGAGGCATTTGCAACTACCTTCAGCCATAAGCACCTTATGGATGATCCATCTTGGCCTCGTCCAGAGGTCCCCAGTATCTCAGACTTCAGTCTCTAGCCAATTCACTCCACGTGATATCAAGAAACAGTTGGAGACACTGAATATTGCAAATGGGTCCTGATAACATTCCGGCAATAGTACTGAAGACTTGTGCTCCAGAACTTCCACTCCCCTAGCCAAATTCCTCCAGTAGATCGCCCAGGTATGTCCTGTACACAAAAAGCAGGATAAATCCAACCGGGCCACTTACCGCCCAGTCTACTCTCGATCATCAGTAAAGTGATGGAAGGAGTCATCGACAGTGCTATCAAGCAGCACCTGCTTGGCTGAGTGCGGCATCAAGGAGCCCGAGTGAAACTGGAATCCATGAGAATCAGCAGTAAAACTCCCTGCTGATTGGAGCTATACCTGGCACAAAGGAAGATATGATTGGATGTCAATCATCGCTCCAGGCTATCTCTGCAGGAGTTCCTCAGGGTAGGGCCTAGGCCCAACCATCTTCATCAGAGACTTTCCCTCCATCATAAGGTCAGAAATGGGGATGTTCCCTGAACAATGTTTAGCACCATTCACCAGTCCTCATACTGAAACAGTTCCTGCCTAATGTAGCACAACCCTCTTATCCTAGGAATTAACCTGGTAAATGTCTGTTTCATTTTTCTAATGCAGGTATATCCTTCCCTAGGGAAGGAGACCAAACCTATATTCAGTACACCAAGTGTGTTTTCACTAGGTCCTATACAATTGCATGAAGAACTCTTCAATCTTACTCTGATCCCTTTGAAGTAAAAACTAAGATGGTGCAGTGTTTGTTTCTCGAATTGCTTTCTGTATCTGTAGGTTCACTTTCGGTGATAAAAACAGAAAATGCTGGGTAAACTCAGCAGGTCTGGAAGCTCCTATGGAGAGATAAACAGTTAACGTTTTAGGTCCAATATGACTTCAGAATTGTTTATTTCTTTCCACAGATTGCTGTTAAATTGCCCCTCTGGACTCTTCTGCATCTCTCCCCCCTCTAGTTTTAGACTCCCTTACATTTGGGAAAAGATATTGACCAGCTGATGTGTGCCCCTCATTATTTTATAGACCTCTATAAGATCACCCTTCAGCCTCCTACACTCCAGAGGAAAAAGTCCCAGTCTATCCAGCCTCTCCTTATAACTCAAACCATCAAGTCCTGGTAGCATCCTAGTAAATCTTTTCTGCACTCTTTCTAGTTTAATAATATCCTTTCTGTAATAGGGTTATCAGAACTATACACAGTTTTCTGAGTGTGACCTTACCAATGTCTTGTACAACTTCAACAAAACCTCCCAGCTCCTGTATTCAATGTTCTGACCAATGAAACCAAGCATGCTGAATGCCTTCTTCATCACTCTGTCCACCTGTGACTCCACTTTCAAGGAGCTTTGAACATGTACCCCTAGATCTCTTTGTTCTGTAACTCTCCCCAACGCCCTACCACTAACTGAGTAAGTCCTGCCCTGGTTCAATCTACCAAAATGCATCACCTCGCAGTCATCTAAATTAAACTCCATCTGCCATTGGTCAGCCCACTGGCCCAAACAAAGGCACAACATTTGTCACCCTCCAGTCTTCAGGCACCTTACCTGTGGCTGTTGATTCAAATATCTCTGCTAGGGAATCTGCAATTTCGTCCCTACCCTCCCACAACATTCTGGGATAGACTTCATCAGATATCATTACTAAGTTTCTATCTGCTTGGCTCCCCATTATTTACAAAATAGTTCTTGTGTCTCTGATCATGAAGATGTGAAATGTATTGATTTTGTGTATCTGCCATTCCCTCGTACTCCATTATAATTTTTCCTGGATTTTGTTTCAAACCTTTCTTCACTGTGTCTTCTACACTGTGTTAGTTTTGGTGGTCTCCATTATTGCTGTGCTCGGTATCAGCTGTGGTGTTAGAATCAGATGACGTTTTGCAAGTCCCTGTGTGAGCAGCAGTTTATTTTAACATTGTGGTTTCTTACTGGATCTCAGAGGTGGTGTGCAGCCACTCTTGAAGCATGTGACTCCACCACAGATTACATCAACATCTCACTGAGTGCCTGGAAATACCTCACCCACAACTGCAGCTGCAAATTGCAGTGCATGTCCAGTGCTAGCTGAGACAGGGAGGGAGTCCTGTCTGTAATGGACTGGATGCTGAGTACAATCTCTATTCTGAGGTGAGAGTGAGCTGCTGTGGGATAGTTGCCTGGTCTCTGGTCTGTATTTCTAAAATTCTTTGATGAGATGTGGGCCTTACTGGCTAGGCCAGCATTTATTGCCCATCTCTAATTGCCCTTGGGAAGGTGTCGGGGGCTGCCTTCTTGAACTGCTGTAGTTCTTGTGATGTAGGTACATCCACAGTGCTGTTAAGGGATTCCAGAGGAGGTTGGATGTAATTTTGCGCAGAAGTCTTTCTTTCATGTGCACAGCTCTACCCCACAACCTGTTGTGGGTATGTAGCATTGTACTGAATCAGAGAGCAGTGTTTCTTCTCACTTACTTTCTCATCAGTCAATTCTAGGCTTCAATTAGTGCAATTACTACAAGGAAAGGCATTATCCTAATGGTATTATCACTCAACTATTAATCCAGAAACCCAGATAATGTTCTGGGAACCCAGGTTTGAATCCCACCACGGCAGATGGTGGAATTTGAATTCAATAAAAAATATCTTGAATTAAGAATCTGCTGATGACCATGAAACCATTGTCGATTCTCGGAAAATCTGGTTCACTAATGTCCCTTTAGGGAGGGAAATCTGCTGTCCTTACCCAGTCTGACCCACGTGATTCCAGAGCCACAGAAATGTGGGTGACTCTTACCTGCCCTGTGAAACGGTCGAGCGAGACACTCAGTTTTATCAATCGCTACAAAATCTCAACAAAGAAATGAAACTGGACGGACCACCTGGAGCTCGGCACCAGAAAAGACAACGGCAAAACAAACAGCCCTGTCGACCCTGCAAAGTCCTCCTTACTAACACCCGGGGACTGGTGCCAAAACTGGGAGTGCTGTCTCTCAGATTAGTCAAGCAACAGCCTGATATAGTCATTCCCACGGAGTCATACCTCACAGATAACTCCCCCCAAACACCACCATTCCCATCCCTGGATATCCCACCAGCAGAGGTGGCAGTACGGTGGTATACAGTCAGGAGGGAGTTCCCTGGGAGTCCTTAGCATCGGCTCTGGACCCCATGAAGTTTGTTGGCCCCAGGTTCAACCTGGGCAAGGAAACCTCTTACTGGTTACCGAGTACCGTCCTCCTTCAGTTGATGAATCAGTAACCCTCCATGTTGAACAAGACTTGGAGGAAGCACTGAGGGTGGCAAGAGCGCAGAATGGATTCTTATCATAGAACCCAACAGTACAGAAAGAGGCCCTTCGGCCCATCGAGTCTGCACCGAACACAATCCCACCCAGGCCCTACTCCCAATATCCCTACATATTATACCCACTAATCCCTCTAACCTACTCATCCCTGGACACTAAGGGGCAACTTTAGTATGGCCAATCAACCTAACCTGCACATCTTTGCACTGTGGGAGGAAACCCACGCAGACACAAGGAGAACATGCAAACTCGACACAGACAGTGACCCAAGCCGGGAATTGAACCCAGGACCCTGGAGCTGTGAAGCAGTGGTGCTAACCACTGTGCTACCGTGCCGCCCATTCTGGATGGGGGATTTCAGTGTCCACCACCAGGAGTGGCTCAGCAGCTGCACTATTGATCCTAAAGGATAGAACTGCTAGATTGGGTCTGCAGCAGGTGGTGAAGGAACCAACAAGAGGAAATAACAAAGGACAAAGAACAATACAGCACAGGAAACAGGCCCTTCGGCCCCTCCAAGCCTGTGTTGCTCATGCTTCCAACTAGACTATTCATTTGTATCCTTCCATTCCCAGTCTATTCATGTGGCTATCCATGTGACTATCCCCCATACCTCTAAATCCCTCTCCACAGACTGAAGTAACTCTCTCCAACCCCATTCCTTCTCCACTTGCATCTTCCCCCAGGGAAATAACGTGACAACTGCCCCTCGACCTCTCTTCTTCCCCTGGTTCTGTATTTAAATCCTTTGTCTTCCCTGTGAAACCAAAAAGGTGAAGGCCATTTCTATTCCTGGACTGCTGCTGACGGCAACATGTTATGTACTCGTTGTGCATTACGTTCAAACAAGTTTATTGTTTCAGGTTCACATAATCGGCCACATTCCACCGGGTCTCTGCATGAAGGTTTGGAGCTGGAACTATTACAGAATCGTTAACAGGTAGGTAGAGAGAGAGAGCAATCTTTCAATAAACCCTTTGATATCACCATCATCTCTTAACCCCCTCAGTCTGTTAATCCACTCAGTGCCCCCCCTCAGTCTGTTATCCCACTCGCTCCCCTCCCTCAATCTGTTAACCCTCTCCTATCCTCCTTCAGTCTTACAAATTCGATTGAGTTTTTGAGGATGTGACTGGATGTGTCGATGAGGGCAGTGCAGTTGATGTAGTTTACATGAACTTCAGTAAAGCTTTTGACAAGATTTCACATGGGAGGCCGATGAAGAGCTGATGGGATCCCAGGGCAATTTAACAGATTGAATCTAAATTGGCTGAGTGGCAGGAGGCAGAGGGTAATGGTCGAAGGTTGTTTTTGTGACTGGAAGCCTGTGTCCAGTGGCGTGGCACAGGGATCAGTACTGGTCGCTTCTTGTATGTGCATTAATGATCTGGATGTGAATGTGGAGGGTCTGATTACTAAGTGCACAGATGAAATGATAATTAGTGGTGTGGTAAATAGCAGAATAAAAGCTTTCAATCACAGGATGGGGGGAGACAGATGGCCAACGGAATAGTGGTATCATCTCCAGCTGGTAATCCAGCTGGATGAGAAAGGGGACCTAGTGGTAGGGGATGGGGATATGGCTAAGGTCTTGAATAACTTTTTTGTTTCTGTCTTCACGGAGGAGGACGTGAATAATTTGCCGGGTGTTAGCGATGGAAAGGTGGTAGGACTGGAGGGTCTTAATGACAT
Organism: Carcharhinus amblyrhynchos; assembly: GCF_965287045.1. Taxonomy (NCBI): domain Eukaryota; kingdom Metazoa; phylum Chordata; class Chondrichthyes; order Carcharhiniformes; family Carcharhinidae; genus Carcharhinus; species Carcharhinus amblyrhynchos. The sequence continues at coordinate 107,867,948 of NC_137333.1, read as the reverse complement.
TACTGTTACTAGAGAGGTGGTGCTCGACAGACTGGAGGAGCTGATTGTGGACAAGTCCCCAGGACCGGATGCAATGCATCCGAGGGTTCTGAAAGAAATGGCGGAGGTTATAGTGGATGCCTTGGTGGTTATTTTCCAGACGTCGCTGGATTCCGGGGAAGTGCCGGAAGATTGGAAAACGGCTAATGTTACGCCGTTGTTTAAGAAGGGTGCCAGGCAAAAGGCGGGGAATTATAGGCCGGTTAGTTTAACGTCTGTGGTAGGTAAAATGTTAGAATTCGTCATTAAGGAGGAAATTGCGAGGCATCTTGAAGGGAATTGCTTGATAGGGCAGACGCAACACGGTTTCATTAAAGGGAAGTCGTGTCTGACAAATTTACTGGAGTTCTATGAGGATGTGTCTAGGGCGGTGGATAGAGGAGAGCCGGTGGATGTGGTCTTTCTGGATTTTCAGAAGGCGTTTGACAAGGTACCTCACAAGAGGTTATTGCAGAAGGTCAGGGGACATGGAGTTGGGGGCAGGGTGTTAGCGTGGATAGAGGATTGGTTGTCAAATAGGAGGCAGAGAGTGGGGGTCAATGGGTGCTATTCGGATTGGCGGTTGGTGACTAGTGGGGTGCCCCAGGGGTCGGTGCTGGGGCCTCAGCTATTTACCATTTATATAGATGATCTGGAGGAGGGAACCGAGTGTAGGGTGTCGAAATTTGCTGATGACACCAAGATTGGGGGAACGGCAAATTGTGCAGAGGGTGTGGAGAGTCTGCAGAAGGATCTAGATAGGCTGGGCAAATGGGCCAGGAAATGGCAAATGGAATTTAACGTTGGCAAGTGTGAGGTGGTCCACTTTGGTAGGAATAATGGTAGGAAGGACTATTACTTACGTGGCGAAAAACTGCAGCAGGCGACGGTGCAGGGGGACCTCGGGGTCCTTGTGCATGAGTCGCAAAAGCCCAGCTTGCAGGTGCAGCAGGTGGTCAGGAAGGCGAATGGGATGCTGGCCTTCATAGCGAGGGGGATTGAATATAAAAGTAGGGAGGTCTTGCTGCAGCTGTATAGGGCATTGGTGAGGCCGCAGCTGGAGTACTGTGTGCAGTTTTGGGCGCCGCACCTGCGCAAGGATATTTTGGCCTTGGAGGGAGTGCAGAGGAGGTTTACTAGGCTGATACCGGAGTTGAGGGGGTTGAGCTATGAGGAGAGGCTGAATAAACTAGGCTTGTACTCGTTAGAGTTTAGAAGAATGAGGGGAGATCTCATTGAGACGTATAAGATGATGAATGGGATGGATAGGATAGAGGTGGAGAGACTCTTCCCACTCAGAAAGGATAGTAGGACTAGGGGGCACAGCCTCAAGATAAAGGGGAGGCGGTTTAGAACAGAGTTGAGGAGGAACTTCTTCACTCAAAGGGTGGTGAATCTCTGGAATTCTCTGCCCGTTGAAGTGGTGGAGGCTGCCTCGCTAAATATTTTTAAGAAGCGGGTTGATGGGTTTTTGATAAGCGAGGGGATTAAGGGTTATGGGGAGAGGGCGGGAAAGTGGAACTGAGCCACGACAGATCAGCCATGATCTTATTGAATGGCGGAGCAGGCTCGAAGGGCTAGATGGCCTACTCCTGCTCCTATTTCTTATGTTATGTAATCCAGTGACCAAGGGTAAAGCTCTGGGGAGCTGGGTTCAAATCCCCCCATGGCAGATGGTGAATTTTGGAATTAAAAGTTTAAAGACCACAAAACTGTTGTCCATTATAAAAACCATCTGGATGTTCTTTCGAGAAGGAAATATGCTGTCCTTAACTGGTCTGGCCTACATGTGACTTCAGAGCCAAAGCAATGACTCTGTGACCTTTTGGAGCAAACCACTCAGCTTGGGATTAGGGGCAGGCAATAAATGTTGGCCCAGTGACACTCACATCCTGAATGTATTTTAAAAACTGATATAGACGGGCTGGTCAGATGGGCAGAACAGCAGCTAATGAAATTTAACCCAAAAAATGTGAGGCGATACATTTTGGGAGGATTAAGAAGGCAAGGAAATACATAATGAACAGTTCAGAAGGTGACAGGGAGCTTGGGGTGCATGTCCATAAGTCCCTGAAGGCAGCAAGACAGGTAGGAAAGTTAAGAAGGCATATGGGATAAATACCTTGAGCCAAGGCTTTGAATGTAAGAGCAGGGCAGTTCTGATGGAGAGGTATAAAACACTTGTTAGGCCACAACTAGAGTACTGTGCACTGTTCTGATCAGCACACTATTGGAAGGATGTGATTGTACTGGAGAGGTTGCAGAGGAGCTTCAGCGGGACGTTGCCTGGGCTGGAGCATTTCAGTGTTGGAGAGAGGCTGAAATAGCCTGGGATTGTTTTATTTAGAGCAGAGAAGGCTGAGAGGGGGATCCTCATTGAGGGGTACAGAATAATGAGGGATATAGATAGATGGGAAGCAAGTTTTTCCACTAACAGAGGAGCCAATGACCAGGGGCATAGATTTAAAATAAGGAGCAGGATATTTAGAGGAAAAATGTTTTCACCCAGAGGGATCTGGGAATCTGGAACTCGCTGCCTGAAAAGTTGGTAGAGGCAGTACTTAAATGAGCACTTGAAACACCACAGCATTCAAGGCAATGGAGCAAGTGCTGCAAAATGGGATTAAAATGGGCAGCAGAGACATGGTGGGCTGAAGGGCCTCTTTCTGTACTTTAAAACTCTATGAATCTGACCTAACCCCCTCTCGTCCCCCCTCAGTCTGTTAACCCCTTCCTGTTTCCCCCTCAGTCTGTTAACCCCTTCCTGTTCCCCCCTCAGTCTGTTAACCCCCTCCTGTTTCCCCCTCAGTCTGTTAACCCCTTCCTGTTTCCCCCTCAGTCTGTTAACCCCTTCCTGTTTCCCCCTCAGTCTGTTAACCCCTTCCTGTTTCCCCCTCAGTCTGTTAACCCCTTCCTGTTTCCCCCCTCAGTCTGTTAACCCCTTCCTGTTTCCCCCTCAGTCTGTTAACCCCTTCCTGTTTCCCCCTCAGTCTGTTAACCCCTTCCTGTTTCCCCCTCAGTCTGTTAACCCTCTCCTGTTTCCCCCTCAGTCTGTTAACCCCTCCCTGTTTCCCCCTCAGTCTGTTAACCTCTCCCTGTTTCCCCCTCAGTCTGTTAACCCCTTCCTGTTTCCCCCTCAGTCTGTTAACCCCTTCCTGTTTCCCCCTCAGTCTGTTAACCCCTTCCTGTTTCCCCCTCAGTCTGTTAACCCCTTCCTGTTTCCCCCTCAGTCTGTTAACCCCTTCCTGTTTCCCCCTCAGTCTGTTAACCCCTTCCTGTTTCCCCCTCAGTCTGTTAACCCCTTCCTGTTTCCCCCTCAGTCTGTTAACCCCTTCCTGTTTCCCCCTCAGTCTGTTAACCCCTTCCTGTTTCCCCCTCAGTCTGTTAACCCCTTCCTGTTTCCCCCTCAGTCTGTTAACCCCTTCCTGTTTCCCCCTCAGTCTGTTAACCCCTTCCTGTTTCCCCCTCAGTCTGTTAACCCCTTCCTGTTTCCCCCTCAGTCTGTTAACCCCTTCCTGTTTCCCCCTCAGTCTGTTAACCCCTTCCTGTTTCCCCCTCAGTCTGTTAACCCCTTCCTGTTTCCCCCTCAGTCTGTTAACCCCTTCCTGTTTCCCCCTCAGGCTGTTAACCCCTTCCTGTTTCCCCCTCAGGCTGTTAACCCCTTCCTGTTTCCCCCTCAGGCTGTTAACCCTCTCTTTCCTGCCCTAGGTACGAGGGGACAATTGCTGCCCAGTTTTTTGGTCATACTCATGTGGATGAGTTTGAGGTTTTCTATGATGAAGAGACTCTGAGCCGGGCAGTGTCTGTGGCCTTCATTGCTCCGAGTGTTACTACTTACATCAACCTTAACCCAGGTATGTGAGGGAACTGTACCCAGTCCGAGCGGGTAATGGGGGTGAAGGTGGCAATAAGCCTGAGGGCTGGGTATCCTGGTGTGTGTTACCTGAACACAAGTTCCAATGTCACCAGGACAGTTTGAGTTTGTATCCAGTCTGGGCCTGTCTGAGAGTCCAGCCTCATGTCAAGATGATTAGATCTCAGCAGTGATTGTGAACAAATGCCAGATTAGCACCCTGGAGGATGTTAGTAAACACATTAAGCAAAGTTTCATGGTCACTTTTACTGAACTCAGATTTTTAGAATTGGACTCATTCTCAGAGTTTTAGTGGGGATTGAATGGCTTTTCTTTACATTGTTATTGCAGTAGCAACAATCGCACTGCTTTATCTGTCTGACTGAGGAGGTTACTGGAACATTCTTTTAATAAGACACCCTGTTCCACAGGATTTCGGATTTATCACATTGATGGAAATTATTTCAAGAGTTCACACCTGGTCCTTGACCATGAGACATACATCCTGAACCTGACTGAAGCCAATGAGAGTCTGAATCCCAAATGGATCCTCCTGTACAGGCTCAGGGAGGCCTATGGCATGGAGACGGTATTCCCTGCTGACATGGACAATCTCATCAGCCGCTTCCTCCATGATGATCATCTCTTCCAGAGGTATTGGTACCTGTACCACAAGGGTCACACTGCACAGGTGTGTGAAGAAGCCTGTAAGACGGTCACCATCTGTGCCATGCGAACAGGCCGAGCAGATGATCCTGCCCTTTGCAAGAACCTTCACAAGGAGCTGACGTTCCAGAAAATGCACAGCCTCTGGAAGAGACCGAGAATGTGCTGAAATCATCAGGAATACAATGGCTCCCAGAAGCCCCACATGCCAATGATTTAATCATCAATTTAATTTCAGAGACGTCCCAAGAATAACTTTTTAATTGATTCTTTTGGTGAAAGGCTGGGAGAGGCTGGATTGAGTCTGATCGATGGTTCATGACCTGGGTGTGAGGCAATGGACTCAAAGTGAGGGGGTCCTCAAAGCATCAGTAAAGTTCCAGTCAGTACTGGGGTCAGTGTTAGGGTCCAGGTCAGCACGTGTCAGAGGAGTGAGAGATCGTGACGCTGTGTCACTTTTAATCACTGAATAACAGTCAGGTGAGAATGATCCCAGCAATCCCCCCACCCCAACAGCCCATTGCACCATTCCTTCACCAGCATGCAAACGTACAAATTGTGAGCAGGCAAGGCCATTTGGCCCTGCAGGCCAAACCTGCTGTATTTGATGACATTTTGACCTGATTTTGGGGTCAGCACTGCTTTGACTCCCTTAGTTCAGTCTGACACAGGACTGGGTCTGAGGGAACCTGGTAACTCCCCCACTCTGTGCCCCAGTGACCACCATTACTCTGGGGTCCCTGGCAGAGAATACCAAAAAGTCTGACAACACCAGGTTTTAGTCCAACCTATTTATTTGATAATATACTCGCAAGCTTTCGGGTTAGCCCCTTCGTCAGGTGACGAAGGGGCTAACCCGAAAGCTTGCGAGTATATTATCAAATAAATAGGTTGGACTAAAACCTGGTGTTGTCAGACTTTTTACTGTGTTTACGCCAGTCCAACGCCGGCATATCCACATCAGAGAATACCAAAACAGGAGGAAATCTTTCAGTCCCTTGTGCCTACATCACCATTTAATTAGATCACAGCTGTTCGGAATCTCAGCTTCATATATCTGTTTTTGCTACATGTCCTGTGTGTTTGGAGAGCTCCAGTTAACTCCCAGTATCCAAAGGCTATTTGAGCAGAGGCTCAGGTTTCTGTTTCCCTGGATATGTAATAATTCCCTCCTGTCTTTTTGAGTACATGGATCACTGGAGTTTGAATTGTTTTGAGGGTTGTCTCAGGGGAATTTCTGGAAAGTGTAGAGCTTTACTCTGTATCTAACCCCGTGCTGTACCTGTCCTGGGAGTGTTTGATGGGGACGGTGTAGAGGGAGCTTTACTCTGTATCTAACCCTGTGTTGTACCTGTCCTGGGAGTGTTTGATGGGGACAGTGTAGAGGGAGCTTTACTGTGTATCTAACCCCGTGCTGTACCTGTCCTGGGAGTGTTTGATGGGCATGATATGGAGATGCTGGCGTTGGACTGGGGTAAACACAGTAAAAAGTCTGACAACACCAGGTTTGAGTCCAACCGATTTATTTGATTTTCTTTGTTATAAACTCACAACTTTTGAGGTTAAGCTCTTCATCAGGTGAATGGAGAGTTCTGGCCTCAGACAGAGCATATAAAGCACAGACAGTTTACAGATTACTGATTAGAATGCGAATCTTTACACCTAACCTGCTGTTCAAGTCCTAAAGTGGCCGATAATGTGAGTGGAAGGAGCACTGATCACAGGTTAAAGAGATGTGTATTGTCTCCAGACAGTACAGTAAGTGAGGTTTTGCAAACCCAGGCAAGTCACGGGGGTTACAGATAGTGCGACATGAACCCAAGATCCCTGTTGAGACCGTCCTCATGTGTGCGGAACTTGGCTATCAGTCTCTGTTCAGCGACTCTGCGCTGTCGTGTGTCGTGAAGGCCGCCTTGGAGAATGCTTACCCGAAGGTCAGAGGCTGAATGCCCGTGACCACTGAAGTGTTCGCCAACAGGAAGGGAACAGTCTTGCCTGGTGATTGTCGAGCAATGTTCATTCATCCGTTGTCGTAGCGTCTGCATGGACTCCCAAATGTACCGTGCCTCGTTGGGGAGACCATGCAGACGCTACGACAACGGATGAATGAACATCGCTCGACAATCACCAGGCAAGACTGTTCCCTTCCTGTTGGCGAACACTTCGGTGGTCACAGGCATTCAGCCTCTGGCCTTTGGGTGAGCATTCTCCAAGGCGGCCTTCACGACACACGACAGCGCAGAGTCGCTGAACAGAGACTGATAGCCAAGTTCCGCACACATGAGGACGGTCTCAACAGGGATCTTGGGTTCATGTCGCACTATCTGTAACCCCCGTGACTGGCCTGGGTTTGCAAAACCTCACTACTGTCTGGAGACAATACACATCTCTCCAACCTGTGATCAGTGCTCCTTCCACTTACATTGTCGGCCACTTTAGGACTTGAACAGCAGGTTAGGTGTAAAGATTCGCATTCTAATCAGTAATCTGTAAACTGTCTGTGCTTTATATGCTCTGTCTGAGGCCAGAACTCTCCATTCACCTGAAGAAGAGCTTAACCTCGAAAGCTTGTGAGTTCACTGTCAAATAAATCGGTTGGACTTAAACCTGGTGTTGTCAGACTTTTTACTGTGTTTGATGGGGACAGTGTATAGGGAGCTTTACTCTGTATCTAACCCCGTGCTGTATCTGTCCTGGGAGTGTTTGATGGGGGACAGCGTAGACGGAGCTTTATTCTGTATCTAACCCTTGTCCTGGGAGTGTTTGAAATATTTAATGTTGTTCCTACACTGATATTTTTAACTTTGAATTTGAAAATTTGCACAATAATTTTTGCACAGTATGTCTGGGGAAGTGTGTGTGTGTGTGTGAGAGAGAGAGCTGTGGGGTGAGAGCTGCTTTGCTTGGTACTCTAGACACCATACTATGTCTGTAACCATTCTCCAATTTCACCACTTTGTGTTTCATGCATCAGAGCAATAAACAAAAGTCTGCCCTGACTTGTTCTCCACTGCACTTCCTGAAGCCGATGACAATATCCTTCATTTTACTTACATTGAGGGAGGGATTATTGTTGCTGCACTAGTTCACCCGATTCTCTATCTCATTCCTGTAGTCTGTCATCATTGTTTGAGATCCGACCCACAACGGTGGTGTCATCAGCAAACTTGAAAATCGAACCAAAAGACAGAACACTGGAAAATCTCAGCACTTCAGTAAGGCCTTTGACAAGGTCCCTCCATGGGAGGTTAGTTGGGAAGGTTCAGTCACTAGGTATACACGGGGAGGTAGTAAATTGGATTAGACACTGGCTCGATGGAAGAAGCCAGCGAGTGGTAGTGGAGGTTTGCTTCTATGAGTGGAGGCCTGTGACGAGTGGTGTGCCACAGGGATCAGTGCTGCGTCCATTGTTTGTCATCTATATCAATGATCTGGATGACAATGTGGCAAATTTGTTGATGATACAAAGATTGGAGGTGTAGTGGACAGTGAGGAAGGTTTTCAAAGCTTGCAGAGGGATTTGGACCAGCTAGAAAAATGGCAAATGGAATTTAACGCAGAGAAGTGTGAGGTATTGCACTTTGGAAGGACAAACCAGGTATCTAGGTGGGTAGAGAACTGGCTTGCAAAAAGGAGTCAAAGAGTAGTAGTGGAGGGGTCCTTTTCTAGCTGGAGCTCTGTCACTAGTGGTGTGCCGCAGGGCTCAGTACTGGGACCTCTTTTTGTAGTGTATATAAATGACTTGGAAGAGGGAGTAGGTGGTGTGATCAGCAAATTTGCTGATGACACCAAGATGGTTGGATTGGCGGGCAGTGAGGAACAGTGTCTGGCAATATAATGGGATATAGATAGGCTGGTATATTGGGCAGATATATAGCAAATGAAATTTAATCCGGACAAATGTGAGGTGATGCATTTTGGCCTGAATAATGTAGGGGGGAGTTGTATGATAAAGGGTAAGCCTATAAAGAGCATAGAATCGCAGTGAGACCTGGGGGTGCAAGTGCACAAGTCTTTGAAGGTGGCAGTACAAGTGGAGAAGGTTGTGAAGAAAGCCTATGATATGTTAGCCTTTATAGGAAGGGGTATAGAATATAAGAGCTGGAGTCTAACGTTGCAGTTGTATAGAACGTTGGTTAGGCTGCATTTAGAGTACTGCGTCCAGTTCTGGTCGCCTTACTACCGGAAGGACGTGGAGACTCTGGAGAGAGTGCAGAGGAGGTTTACCAGGATGTTGCCTGGTATGGAAGGGCTGGGTTATGAGGAAAGATTGAACAAATTGGGGCTGTTTTCCCTTGAAAGACGGCGACTGAGGGGGGATCTAATAGAGGTATATGAGATTATGAAGGGTATAGATAGGAAATAGCGTACCTCTGTTTACTCTGTTAGAGACGCACAGTACGAGGGGCCATGGGCTTAAGGTGAGGGGGGAGAGGTATAACACTGATATTAGACGGAGGTTTTTCCACACAGAGGGTAGTGGGGGTATGGAATGCTCTGCCAAGTAAGGTGGTGGAGGCAAACACGCTAGAGTTGTTTAAGAGTAACTTAGGCGCGTGAGTGGGTTGGAGATGGGTGGATATAGGAGATTGTTTTAAATAAGGTTCATTAGCATTGGGGCGTCCCTGGTAATGTAAAAGGATATGGTATGATGATAATGTTTTTTCTCTTTTCATTCACAGGTTTTAAGTCAGTCCGCCTTGTTGTCCAACGAGGGGCATACACGCGATGGGTTGTACTGGGGCTGCTCTTGGTTGTTCGAGAGTAGCCTAGTCCTTCATGTCGTTAGTGTGTGCTTAAACTGGACCAGATACTGGGCAAGACGACAGCTCAGTGACTATCACTGTTTGCTGTGCAGACACATGGATTTGGGCCGGTGTCTGTGGGAGTTTGCGCATTCTCCCCGTGCTTGCGTGGGTTTTCTCCGGGTGCTCCGGTTTCCTCCCACACCCCAAAGATGTGCTATTAGGCTGATTGGAAGTAATAAATGGTCCCTAAATTAGTTTCCCTCAATGTGGATGGCCATAAAACGATAGATAAGGGTCATGGGTGGAGTGGGGGGGGGGACTGGTAATGTTAAAATGGCGGCGCGGGCTCGTTGGGCTGAAGGGCCTGTTTCCTGGGCTGATTTTGTTTTGTTCTTCGAACATACAAGGTAAATGGTAGGACATTGAAGAGTAGAACAGAGGGATCTGGGAATACAGATACAGAATTCCCTAAAAGTGGCGTCACAGGTAGATAGGGTCGTAAAGAGTGCTTTTGGAATATTGGAATATAGGAGTTGGAAATGTTATGATGAGGTTGTATAAGACATCGGTGAGGTTGAATTTAGAGTATTGTGTGCAGTTTTGGTCACCTATTTACAGGAAGGATATTAATAAGGTTGAAAGAGTACAGAGAAGATTTACAAGGATGTTGCTGGGACAGAGAGAGATTGAATAGGTTAGGACTTTATTCCCTGAAGCGCAGAAGAATGAGGGGAGATTTGATAGAGGTGTATAAGATTATGATGGGTGTAGATAGAGTGAATGCAAGCAGACTTCTTCCCCCACCATTGGGAACAGTCTTTCTGTCACTGCCTGTCCTAACTGTTAGAATTTTATAAGTTTTTGAGAGACCCCTCTCAGTCCAGTAAATATAATCTTAACCAACTTAATCTCTTGTCATATGACAGACCTGCCATCCCAGGGATCAGCCTGGTAAACCTTCGCTACATGCCCCCTAGGACATCCTTGAAGGATGTCCTTCATCCTTCCTCAGGTAAGGACACCAAAACACAATACCAGTCCATCACACAAACCAGCCTCCCAACCACTGACTTTGTCTACATATCCTGCTGCCTCAGCAAAGCAGCCAGCATAATTAAGGACCCCATGCACCCTGGACATTCTCTCTTCCATTGGAAAAAGAATACAAAAGTCTGAGGTCACAGACCAACCAACTCAAGAACAGCTTCTTCCCATCCGCTGTCAGACTTTTGAATGGACTTGCCTCGTACTAAGTTGATTGTTCTCTGCACTCTTGCTATGACTGTAACACTACATTCTGCATTCTCATTTCCTTCTCTATGAATAGTATTCATTGTTTAGTGCGCAAGATACAATACTTTTCACTGTATGCTAATACATGTGACAGTAATAAATCAAATTAAAGGTGTGGCCTCACCAGTGCCCTATACATTTGCAGCAAAACATCCCCTATTCCTGTACTCATCCTCTTGCTATGAAGGCCAACATACCATTTGCCCTCTTTACTGCCTCCTGTACCTGTGTGCTTACTTTTAATGACTGATGCACGAGGACTCCAAGGTCTCGTTGAACATTGAACATTACAGCGCAGAACAGGCCCTTTGGCCCACAATGTTGCGCCGACCAATTAAAAAAGCAATGACCCTCTAACCTAAACCAATCCCTTTCCATCCATAAACCTATCCACGGATCTCTTAAACACCCCCAAACTAGGCGCATCTACAACTGCAGCAGGCAGGGCATTCCAATCCCTCACCACCCTCTGGGTAAAGAACCTACCTCTGACATCTGTCCTATATCTACCACCCCTTAATTTAAAGCTATGCCCCCTCGTGCTAGCTTTCTCCATCCGAGGAAAAAGGCTATCACTGTCCACCCTATCTAAACCTCTAATCATCTTATGTGTTTCAATAAGGTCCCCTCTTAGCCTCCTTCTTTCTAACGAAAACAACCCCAAATCCCTCAGTCTTTCCTCATAGGACCTTCCCTCCATACCAGGCAACATCCTGGTAAACCTCCTCTGCACCCTCTCCAATGCCTCCACATCCTTCCTATAATGTGGGGACCAGAACTGCACACAATACTCCAAGTGCGGACGCACCAGAGTTTTGTACAGTTGCAACATGACGTTGCGGCTCCTAAATTCAATCCCCCTACCAATAAACGCCAAGGCACCGTATGCCTTCCTAACTACCTTATCTACTTGATTCCCAACTTTCAGGGATCTATGTACACATACACCTAGATCCCTCTGTTCATCAACACTATTCGGAGTCCTACCATTAGCCCTATACTCTACACATCTGTTATTCCTGCCAAAGTGAATTACCTCACACTTTTCCACATTAAACTCCATCTGCTACCTCTCGGCCCAGCTCTGCAACTTGTCCAAGTCTCTCTGTAAACTATGACACCCCTCTTCACTATCTCCTACTCCTCCGACTTTGGTGTCATCAGCAAATTTACTGATCCATCCAACTATACCCTCATCCAGATCATTTATAAAAATTACAAACAGCAGTGGCCCCAAAACAGATCCCTGAGGCACACCACTTGTAACTGAACTCCATGACGAATACTTTCCATCAACCACCACCCTCTGTCTCCTATCCGCCAGCCAATTCCTGATCCAATTTCCTAAATCACCCTCAATCCCATACATCTGCATTTTCTGCAGAAGCCTTCCATGGTGAACCTTATCAAACGCCTTACTAAAGTCCATATATACCACATCAACTGCCTTACCCCCATCCACCTCTTTGGTCACTTTCTCAAAAAACTCAATAAGGTTAGTAAGGCACGACCTACCCTTCACAAAACCGTGCTATCTCCAATCAATTCATTACTCTTTAAATAACTATAAATCCTATCCCTAATAATTTTTTCTAAAACTTTGCCCACAACAGAAGTAAGATTCACCGGTCTATAATTCCTGGGGAAGTCTCTATTCCCCTTCTTAAACAATAGGACAACATTCGCTATCCTCCAATCCTCTATACCTGTGACCAACGACGACCTGAAGACCAGAGCCAGAGGCTCTGCAATCGCCTCTCTTGCCTCCCAGAGAATCCTAGGGTAAATCCCGTCCGGCCCAGGGGACTTATCTTTTTTCAAACCCTCAAGAATATCTAGCACATCCTCCTTATCAACTGCAATACTGTCCAGTTTACAACCCTGTGACCCAGTGTTCTCCACAGCTACATTTATGTCTCCCTGCGTGAACACCGAAGAGAAATATTGGTTCAATGCCTCTCCAATCTCTTCCGGTTCCACACATAACTTCCCACTGCTGTCTCTAACTGGCCCTAACCTTGCCCTAACCAATCTTCTGTTCTTAACATATCTATAGAACGCTTTAGGATTGTCCTTAATCCTATCAGCCAAAGTCTTCTCGTGTCCTCTTTTAGCTCTTCTTAACTCACTCTTTAGCTCCCTCCTAGCCAATCTAAAGCTTTCCAGTGCAGTGTAGTTGAGTACCTACTTCTCTCAATTTACACTCATTCAAGTAAATAATCTGTCTTCCTATTATTGCTGCCCATCCCTAGTTGCCCTTAAGAAGGTGGTGGTGATGAGCTGCGTTCTTGAATCGCTGCAGTCCATGTGGTATAAGTACACCCACAGTGCTATTAGGAGGGTAAGAAGTGTAAATCTACTCAAAAGCAAACATTGAAAAGAGTCTTCAGAAGAGTGCTTTTATCACTGAAATGCTGCTTTCTCTGAGGGCAAGGACAGTGAAGCAAAACAATGATTATAGTCACTGTGATTGAAATCACGCAACTGGCATCTCTGGCCATCCAGCTCTGAAACAGACACTTCCATTCTCCTGCAACCTTTGCTGCAATGCAGAGACAGCTTCTGCTCCGGTCACCAACTCCAAATATGAATGTTGCTTTGTAATGCTGGACTTACTGCTGTTCTCTATCCGGATCTTACCTTTAATCTTTTATCAACATTGCCATGACAGCATAGTGGTTAGGGCTGCTGCCTCAGCACCAGGGACCTA